>NC_141699.1:518122639-518725593 GCF_964263255.1 Lissotriton vulgaris
GCGATCATAACCTGGGGATTTTTTTGCATTTATCTTTAAGTCTAGGTTCTCCATAAAGCTTCCAAAGGCATCTAACAGCCTTTGCAGGCCTACCCCAGTGCGGGCCAGTATAACCAGTTCCCCTATACGTGGGGAGTCCAGAGAAACCTCCCCCAGTTGTGACTCTAGGGCGTTTATATATAGTGTAAACAACAGGGGTGCAAGAATGCACCCCTGTCTGACCCCCCTTTCTGACTTAGTGTCTAGTGCATCGCCCCTCAGTGTTAACTCTATTTGAGGCAGTAAGGCCCAAGTGCAAATCTGCTAAAAAATGTACTAAGGGTAGATCAATTCCCATGTTTAAAAGTATGTGCCACAGCTTCGACCTGTTAACGAGATCAAAAGCAGAGGAGAGGTCCATAAAACCCATGTATAAAGACCCCTCCTTAGCTACTGTGTACTTACTGACTAAAAGATGAAGGTTTAAACACTGATCAATAGTACTCCGTTCAGATCTAAAACCATATTGTGCATTTGACAGCAACCCTCTCTCTTCCAGCCACTCACTAAGTCTTTGCAGGACACACGGCCCAACACCTTAACCGAGGAATCGATTAAGGAAATCGGTCTATAACAAGAGGGATCCCGTCTAGCACCTTTTTTAAAAATCGGAATAATAATCGATGTGACCCACGAGGCTGGAAGACTATTTGGCCCTACCGAGTTAAAAACATTGGTTAGAATTTTAGACCAAAAATTTGGGGCAGCTCTAAACAAATCAGCAGGGACCCCATCAGGCCCGGGAGCCTTGTTCTTTGACATCTCCCCTATTGCCCTTTCTACTTCACAAACCTCAAAGACCAACGGGGACAAGACGTTTTCGGGCAAATTAGGTTCAGATTTTTGTCCCTGGACAGGAAGTCTATATATATTTTCAAAGTGGGCTATCCAGACCTCATCCATGATGTTCCAATCGAGAGGGGAATTGTCATCATTTGTGAACAGTGGCTGATTTACAGTTGCCCAAAATTTCCCACTGTCTTTTAAAATTTCAGGTGTCAAAAGTTTTGTCCAAGCTTCGTCCCGCAGCTCCCGTTTTCTTGCAGTTAATGGTTGTTTGTGGATCACTGAAATAATATCGACTGCCAAAATATCGACTTGCCAAAATATCGTGGACAAAATATCGACAGTCAAAATATCGAGTTTGTATCTACAAACAGGTAAGTACAAAAATATCGAGTACAAAATATCGTTAACAAAAATATAGATGTAAAAAATATCGACTTTATTAAAAACAGTGTTAAATTAAATTAATATTAAATTTTAATTACTAAAATATACTTAAAACGACTTAAATTAAATTATAATAATAAAATAATAAATGAAAATAATAAAAATAATTTTTTAAAATCTTATTTGTTGACCCTGAACCCTAAAAATACCCCTTTACCCAAAAACCCAAAACTGACCCTGAACCCTAAAAATACCCCTTTACCCAAAAACCCAAAACTTACCCTGAACCCTAAAAATACCCCTTTGCCCATGACCTGAAAACTGACCCTGAACCCTAAAAATACCCCTTTACCCATGAACTGAAAACTGACCCTGAACCCTAAAAATACCCCTTTACCCATGACCTGAAAACTGACCCTGAACCCTAAAAATACCCCTTTACCCATGACCTGAAAACTGACCCTGAACCCTAAAAATACCCCTTTACCCATGAACTGAAAACTGACCCTGAACCCTAAAAATACCCCTTTACCCATGACCTGAAAACTGACCCTGAACCCTAAAAATACCCCTTTACCCATGAACTGAAAACTGACCCTGAACCCTAAAAATACCCCTTTACCCATGAACTGAAAACTGACCCTGAACCCTAAAAATACCCCTTTACCCATGAACTGAAAACTGACCCTGAACCCTAAAAATGCTCCTTTACCCAAAATTTATCAATATTATTTAATTACCAATTAATTATTAATTAACAATAACAATAAAGTAAATATATTAGAACATTAGGTGTAATTATTTTAATAATTAATATTATTTTATCAAAATTAATTACTTAAAAATAACACAAAATTATATATATAAAAAATGTACTCTAATTAATATAATTAACTAATTACAATTAATTAATTAACAATTATTTACTAATACAAAATATATTCAAAATTATATTAATTAATTAACTAATAATATTAATTATTTATCAATTAATTATTAATTAAAAATATTAACAAACATATATTAATTAATTAATTATTATTAAATTACTTCCCACCCTATTCCCCTATAAACCCACAACCCGCTACAGAATTACATTACGCAATTATTATCAAAACAAAATTCATGTAATAAAATATTTAATAACATTAATACACACTATTCACACATATTATTACATAAAAATACACTATAAAATATTATATATTATTAAAAAATCGATATTTTTGCTATCTATATTTTATACAGTCGATATTACTTCACTTACCTGAAAAACGATATTTTTGTAGTCGATATTATGTCCAGTCGATATTTTGTCCAGTCTATATTTTAAACTCGATATTATGTCCAGTCGATATTTTGGAGTCGATATTTTGTCTCTATACCGTTGTTTGTATGTAAGTCTCCGGTTTGCTATAAGCCCCCTGTCCCTGGGGGTAGTCTTTAGAGCCTTAAGGAGGGTAACGTGTGATTGTGAACAGCTTTTATCAAACCATCTTTTGCCAGTCTGCAGTTTCTGTGTCCCTTTTACAAGTAGTCTTTTTAGTTTATTTGTACACAGATGTTATTAAATGTGTTAATAATGTCAGGGCCTTGCAACTCAGCATCCAGACAAGTATTTACCTCCACCTCTACTTTAGATAGGATTTCAGATAGGAGGGTCTCCGGGACTACTTTAGTCCATTTTAGTCTTCTCCCCATGTCCTTTAGGGCCACCTCCCTCACAGCCTTTTGTGGTGTGTGCCTAAAGGATAAGGGATCGCCCGGTAACAATTCAATTATCACAGGATTGTGGTCACTATAGGTGGAAACCTCGGTTAAATATCTTAAAACTTGAGCTAACATGAATGATGGTAAAAATATATAGTCAATGATTGTACCTTTGTCTTTCCCCTTGAACGTCGGGGTCCTATTTTCATCCTCCCCACATCCTGACTCATAGAGGTTCCAATTTTCTAAAAAAAGTTCCAGATCCTCACCCTGCTTGGTATGTTCAAAGTGAGACGGTGCAGAGAACGGTGGGCCCACATACGCATTATTCAAACAGAAGTTTTCACACAGGTGGATATTAAAGTCTCCCATCAATAGGATCTCATAGCAATTTGACTTCAGACTATAAGTTAAAAGGAATTGTTCTAACATATCTAGATTATTACCAGATTCCATAGAGTTATAAACATTTATAAAAAGAACTTTCCTTGTGTCAGAGACTGAAAGTTCCACTGCTAAACAATTTTGACAACCTGTGTCAAGTTGCAAGAGCGAGCCCTTTAACTCTAGGGAGAACAAACTAATCAGCTCTCCCTTCGCTCTCCTTGCAATGCTCCGTCTTTCTGGTATACTGAACTGGCAGTAACCATCCAAGGAAAAACAGTTTAGGGGATCCCAAGTCTCCTGGAGGGATATTATATCAAATGTTTTTAAAAACCTCTCCCAGATTACGTCACCTGTTTTGGCCCTTAAACCAGCTATATTCCAGCTCAAGGTTCTGCAGGATAGAGCTGGTGTCCCCTCTATATGTACCTGTACCTGGGTGTTAGTTAGTCAATCGTTCTCCTCCAATCCTGAGAGTGGAGAGAAACGATTTTCCAGTGTGCACCCCGTTATATTTGGAGTCTCAGTATTTGTGTTTATGGCCCTGAGTGGATACCCACCTTCTAGCGCGGGCTGTGGGCAACTATTCACGTTTATATGTGGTATGTGTGCTTTCACCACTGGGGCAGCTGGAGGCCATGCCCTATTTTGAGGGGGTGGATAAAAATACCCAAGGGGAAGGGACCTAATGCCTGGGTTTGACAACTCAGAACCATCCCAAAAAAGGCGGTCTCCTATATTTCGAGTTTTAAAATTAATTACCACACAGTCACCTTCGCGTGATTTTCTTTGTCGGCCCACCCAACCTACTTTTCTAACCATGTTTATACTGTCAGCTATGTCTGTGTCCCCACTAGAATAATTATTGCACCATGTTTTAGTTCTTTCCATGAGCTCTTGATTGCTTTCAGACCCGTTTTTCTTGAGTGGAGGAACCCCTGTTAACACAGCCACTAAGGGGGCGGCTTGAGGTGGGAGATGTAAGTTGAACTGGCATGGCATTACGTCAGGATTCTTACCACAGTGCTGTGGGCCAACCAGGATAGACCTATGTTGCTTTACTACATTTCTAGTCTCAGGAACAGGGGACCTAGCATCCCCCTCTGGGATAGACCCAACTCGGGCAGTATTGACAACAGGTACATGTGCTATATTGGGATGTGTAATTGGAGTGTCACATTGCCCTGGGTTCCCTTGGTGCAAAGTCTGAGGTCCTGGAATCTTGTCCAGCTGCCCACGAAACTCTTGGACAAAACTGTCCAAAGAAGCACATTTCTTTAACAGTCCAGCTACTCATGTGTTAAGAACATCGATAATATCCTTAGCGATACTAGTCAATGCCGGTTCTAGGTGCAAATTAATGAGCCCTTCAATTTTAGAACTTAATCTGTTGACCAGATCATCCTCCAGATCCAGAACCTCCGATATGTTATTAATATGCTCAGTCTTCCTGTTGCACTTCTTTGTTTGCCTGCGCTTACCCGATTGAGTTAATATGGTCTGTATATCCTCCTGGGTTTTGAGAGGTCCCTGGCTACCTTCATTTGGGACCGCTGCTAGCGGTGAAGCATGGCTGGGGCCCAGCTGAGGTTCGGGCTGTTGCTCTGTGGACTCATGTGTAACCCCCTCCTCGGGATGACCAGCTTCTTCGTTTACCGATACTATCTGAAAGAGACACGTTAGTGATAGATTCCTTACCTTATAATATCCCCATGCGTCAGACTAGATCCAAAAATGTTTGCGTAGCAATACCCCTGCGCGTCGGTAGGCGTCATCCGCGGGAAACATCCGTTACAACGCGGATGTTTCAACGCGGTGCTGTTACGACGCGTCCGTAACAACGCAAGTCGTTACCACGACTTGCGCTGGAGGGCGCTAGAAGATTAAAAATAGTAAATTTACTATTCCAACACCTTCCCTAGTGTCCACGGGGACTGGTGTTAGAATAGTAAATTATACTATTCGATATCCGCGCCCCCAACGCAAGTCGTGTTAACGACTTGCGTTGTAAGGGACGCGTTGTAACAGCACGCGTTGTGACGGTACGCGTTGTACCGTCACCAATCCATCATCCGCGGCTCCGCGTCCGTCGTCGGCGTCGTTAGCGCCGCAATGACGTCGTCGGAGTACTTAGACGCCGCCCATGCGCGCTGACGTCAGTTCTTCTTTTTTCTGCGCCAGTTAGCGCAAATCCGGAGAAGCTCTACCCCTAGTCATTTTTTGACTGAACTTTTTGATCTTTTTGATCATTTCTTTCCTCGAGTCTTTGACTCTATCGATGCCGGTAGGGATGCCCGCGTTCAAACCCTGTTCGAAGTGCGACCGACTGATGTCGGTTACAGACCCTCATCGCCGGTGCCTGAAGTGTCTAGGCCTCGACCACGACAACCGCACCTGTTCTGACTGCCGGGCCCGGACGTCTAAAGCTAGGCGGGAGCGGTCCCGCAAGCGACTCGAGCTCCGGCAGTCGGCCCGCGCCGTTCCAGGTCCCGGTCCAGGTCCCACGGGGGGTCGAGGGACCGGTCCCGGGGTCGGATTCATCTCAGCTCTGGGAGTGGACATCGGTCGTCGGGATCCAAAACCTCAGGTAAGAGGCATGAGAGGTCGGAGAGACATCATTGTTCTTCCGACCCAACCAGACGCTCACACGATGCGGCCGGGGGTTCGGGCGACACCGAGGGAGTCGCAAGCGTCGCCCCCTGCCCCACACCGCAGGAGATTGAGCGGTCCCTCATAGCCATGAGGTCCCTCCCTCCTCAGTCGGGTTCCGTGGCGCCTCTGGGCCCAACGGTCCCGGCTGGAGGCCCTAGCGGTTCGGGTGCTTCGGCCCCGACGCCGCCGGCTGCTTTGGTCCCGGCGCCGCTGGACCTCACCGGAACCGCTTCCGGATCCGGGTCGTCGCCGGTTGACCTTACGACCTCACCGGCGTCGGGCCCGGGCACACCGGTGTCGCCCCCGGCGCCCACTTTGGACGCCGTCCCCAATGTTCCCCTCGGTCCTGCTCTGGCGTTGGAACGGCGCCGCTGGGCGCCGCTTCCTAAGGCCTTTGGAGATTTTTATTTCCATAAGGAAGCCTCGTCTGTTCATCCTGTTTTACAGGGTGAAGAGGTAGATTGGGAGGGGTCTGAGGACCCTATGGCACGGGAGTGCCAGTCGCAACAGGACTGGACATATGAGCTTGGAGAGGCCAGTGGTATTGACACTTCGCCAGACACTGGATTTGTCTCCCCTCCAACCGTGGCTTCGGAGGAGGGGTCTACTTACAGTGTAGTGTTGACGAGGGCGGCCAAGGCCTTAAACCTTGAGCTCCCTGTCGCGGCCGTGAGGACTAACCTCCTCAGAGGTCCTCAAACCGCAGTCAAGCTCCAGCGAGTCTCTGCTGCTGTTCAATGAGGCCTTGTGTGATGTTCTTGTGGGCACTTGGTCTAAGCCCGCCACGAGTCCGCCTGTGGATAGGAACGTGGCCAGACGCTACCCTTGCTGTTTGTCCACCCATCCCAGCCCCGAGAGCCTGGTTATCCAGGCCTCCACTTCCCAGAATCCAAGAGATATGAACAGTTCGGGAAGAAAGTGTTCTCGTCCCTAAGCTTAGGGCTGCGGTCTGTCAATACCGCCTGTCCCTTGGGCCGCTACACCCACACCCTGTGGGACGCGGTCGTGGATGTGCTGCCAAAATGTCCGGAGGAGGTCCGGGCTAAACTCGCCCAAACCCTTGTGGAGGGCCGAGATGCAGCGTGATATTCCATCCGGTGTGGGCTGGATACCACGGACTCACTGGGCAGGGCGATGGCAACGAAAGCGACGCCATGCCTGGTTGAGGTCCGCCAACTTTTTGGCCGATGTCCAGGCCACACTTCTGGACATGCCGTTCGATGGACGTCGCCTCTTTGGCGACAAGGCAGACCATGCGCTTGAGCGTTTTAAGGACTCCAGGGCTACAGCCAAGTTGAATTGAATTGAAACTGCACTTGTATGCCGCTATCTACCCGGAGGCCTCGTAGCGCTTATGACTGAAAGCTTACTTAGCGCGGGCTCGGGGCAGATCAGCAGGATTTAGCATACAAATGGGTTTTCAGGGCTTTCCTGAAGGAAAGATGATTAGTAGTTCCTCGCAGGGATAAAGGAAGGGTCTTCCAGAGCTTAGCCGCAGTGTGTGAAAAAGAGCGGCCTCCCCAGCGGGCTTTCCTGACTCTGATGGAGGTAGCCAGCTGGAGGGTACCGGATCGAAGGGAGCGGGACGGGACATAGGGAGTGACCAAGGGCTGTAAGATTGCAGGGCCCAGGCGATAGAAGGCTTTGTGTAGAATACACATGGCCTTGAATTGTACTCTAGCCGCTATGGGGAGCCAGTGAAGCTCCCTTAGGGCATTCCTTGCTGACTGCCAGCGAGGAAGATTGTAGAGTAGACGGGCCGCACTGTTTTGGGTGACTTGGAGCTTCTGAGTGACAAAGGAGGGGTTCCCATATAGAGGGCGTTCCCGTAGTCCAGGCGAGATAGTATAAGAGCCTGGACCAGGATCCTCCTTGCCTGAAATGGAAGCAGAGGGAGCACCTTCCGCAACATCCTCATCAATCCAAAACAGGTAGCTGCGGTTTTTGTGGCTTGGGCCGAGAAGTTCAAGGCTGTATCGAACCAAATCCCCAAGCTTTTTATTTGGGACTTGGGGATGGGGGGCGGGCCCAGACATGGTGGCCAGATGGATGCAAAGACAGAGGGAGACGGATTACCCAATAAGATGACATCTGTCTTCTCCCCGTTAAGTTTTAAACAGGAAGATTGCATCCATCTGGCAACAGCCTCCAGACAGGGGCCTAAGGTGTTGGACGATCCCTCCGAGTGGTCTAAGGAGACCACCAGTTGGGTATCATCCGCGTAGGTGACAATACGCACACCGAAGGGATGGACTATCCTGTCTAGGGGTTCCATGTAGGCATTAAACAGGGTGGGGCTCAGGGAGGAGCCCTGAGGAACCCCACACCTGAGTGGATGTTTAGGTGACACCGCCTCACCCTCAAAGACCTGGAAGAAGCGGTCAGCCAGGAAGGATGTCAGCCATTCCAGGGCCGAGCCCGACACGCCCATGTCCGCCAGTCGTTGTAATAGCGTGACATGGTTTACCGTGTCGAACGCGGCGCTGAGGTCTAATAGGATGATGGCGACTTTTCCACCCCGGTCTAACACTGCTCTTGCTTCCTCTGTTACCGCTAGGAGGGCGGTTTCAGTCCCATGTAAAGGGCGAAACCCTGTCTGAGAGGCACGCAGAAGGCTATTTGACTCCAAATAGTTAATCAAGATGTTATTTACGTGCCTCTCAAGCAGTTTGCTCAACCAGGGGAGCAGGGAAACAGGACGGTAGTCCTGGTCCTTGGGCCTCCCGGCCACACGCCAGCAATCAGGTGCCTTTCGCTCCTTTCGTGGCCAAGGAAGGGGCGCCCCCACACTTGCTGCCAGCCATGCGCTGCAGAATGTTTGACAGTGCGGTGGCGGCCATGGAAACCGCTGTGGCGGCGGTCGGGGACCATGGCGAGGCCAGTCCACACCTCCCTCCGCAGCACCTGCCTCAAAACCTTCCTAGTCCGATTTTTCAGGCCCATGTGACGCCAGTGGGAGGCAGGGTTCGCCATCACCTCTCCCACTGGCGCACTGTCACGTCAGACAGGTGGGTGCTGCAGATCGTCCGAAGGGGCTACTCCCTCCCCTTTAGGCGACCCCTCCAGCCGTGCCACCCACAAATCCGCCGCGTGTCGGGGGATCACTTGCAACTTCTGCAAGAGGAAGTCACAGCCCTCTTGGCCAAGGGGGCCATCGAGCCCGTTCCTGGGCCAGAAGTAGGGTGTGGTTGTTACTCCCACTACTTTCTGGTACCCAAGAAGGGCAAGGGGGCCTACGCCCTATCTTGGACCTACCGAACGAAAGGAGAAGTTCAAGATGCTGACTTTGGCTCAGGTCTTAGCTACCCTGGACCCTGGAGACTGGCTAGTAGCGTTGGACTTGCAGGACGCTTATTTTCACATCCCCGTCCTGCCGGCTCACTGGCGTTACCTGCTGTTCACGGTAGGCCACGAGCACTTTCAGTTTACCGTGCCCCCTTTGGCCTTACCAGCACCCCACGGGTGTTCATGAAGGTGATGGCGGTGGTCACAGCTCATCTGCGCAGGTTAGGGGTGTCAGTCTTCCCCTACCTCGACGACTGGTTGTTGCAGGCGGGCTCGCCCCAGACAGTCGTCAGCCACCTCCAGACTACGGCCGACCTCCTGCACTTGCTGGGGTTCTCCATCAACGTGCCAAAGTCGCACATGTGTCCCTCTCAGAAGCTCCTCTTTATCGGAGCGGTTCCAGACTCGGTGCAGTTTCGGGTTTATCCACCCGAACAGCGGGTTCGTGATATTCAGGCTCTGATTCTGATCTTTCAGCCTTTATCCCGAGTCTCAGTCAGGTTGACGCTGCGGCTTCTGGGGCTGATGGCCTCCTGCATCCTTCTGGTGCATCACGCCCGGGGGCGGATGCTGGCTCTACAGTGGGACCTGAAGTTTCAGTGGGCCCAGCATCAGGGCAACTTGTCCGATCATGTCTTGATCTCGGAGGGCACTGCAAGACAGCTGCAGTGGTGGCTCACGGACCGCGATTGGGTCAGTGGCAGATCCCTCTCCCTACCCCACCTGGAGCACATGGTTGTGACGGACGCGTCCCTCCAGGGCTGGGGAGGCCACATGGGAGAGGCGGAGATCAGAGACCTCTGGTCTCCGGCGGAGTCCCGGCTCCATATCAATCTTTTGGAGCTGCGGGCGATCCGACTAGCACCAAAGGCAGTCCTCCCCTCTGTCCGGGGGAGTGTAGTGCAGGTGTTCACGGACAACACCACTGCCATGTGGTACTGCAACAAACAGGGCGGGTGGGGTTCTGAACCCTATGCCAGGAGGCTCTGCGCCTCTGGCAGTGGCTGGAATATCAGGTGGTGGTTCAACACCTGGCAGGTTCTCTGAATACCAGGGTGGACAAACTCAGCCGTCGGTGCATGATGGATCACGAATGGCGTCTGAACTCGGACGTGGCGCAAGGCCTCTTTCAGCAATGGGGAGAGCCTTGGTTAGATCTATTCGCCACAGAAGAGAACGCGCAATGTCATCAGTTCTGCGTGTTGGTATTTCCAAGGCAGCACTCGCTCTGAGACGCTTTTCGTCACGAGTGGAGTTGCGGTCTGTTGTACGCCTTTCCGCCTATACCACTTCTGCTCAGAGTGCTGAAGAAGATCAGGCGCGACCGGGCCCAGGTTATTCTTGTGGCTCCGGACTGGGCACGAAGATACTGGTATCCCGAGCTAATCAGCATGTCAGTCGATCCCCTGATTCGTCTGCCTCTTCAGGAGGACCTTCTGTCGCAGCAACAGGGGACGGTTCTGCACCCGAACCTGTCCAGTCTCCACCTACAAGCTTTAAGATTGAGCGGCGGCAGTTGAGGCCATTTGACTTGCCTCCCGAAGTCTGTGATATCATTCTGGCAGCCAGGCGTCCCTCCACGAAGTCGGTATATGCCTGCAGGTGGAACAGATTTGTGGCATGGTGCACAGCAAAGGCTGTGGACCCACTCTCTGCACCCCTTTCTGAGGTTCTCCTCTTTCTTCTTTCTCTTGCCCAGCAGGGCTCTGCTCTGGGCACTCTCAAGGGGTACCTTTCTGCCCTTTCCGCCTTCTTACCGCTACCTGATCAGCCTTCCTTGTTCAAGTCCCCCATTGTAAATAGGTTTTTGAAGGGCATCATACACATGTTCTCTCCTGTTCCCTTCGTGATGCCCCAGGGGGACTTGAATCTTGTACTTACTTACCTAATGTGTGCTCCCTTTGAGCCGCTCCATAACTGTCCTCTCCGTCTTCTTACTTTGAAGACTGCTTTCCTGGTGCTATCACCTCTGCCAGGAGAGTGAGTGAGCTCCAGGCTCTTTCTTCTGCACCTCCTTTCCTCTCTGTCCATCTGGACAAGGTTGTGTTGCGGACAAGACCCTCTTTCCTGCCCAAGGTTGTCACGGCCTTCCACATCGGGCAGTCCATTACCTTGCCCATCTTCTTTCCGCCTCTGCATCCCTCGAAAGAGGAAGAGAGGCTCCACCGTCTGGACCCAAAACGTAAATGTAAATGTAGACGTATTTGTAAAGCGCACTGATACCCCGGCAAGCAGTGTGTCCTGGCGCTGTACTCATACCGCTAGGGAACCCGTCCTGGCTTTTCCCCGTGAAAATGTCCACTCCTGGGCATCCCCGGGGTGCAACCAGGCATCCCCAGCGCTGTAGGGGGCCGATGTGGAGGCTAAGCAAGCTATTGCCCAGAGTTGCAGCGTGGGACCCATGATTAGAATAGGCACTGAGGCGAGAATATCCAGTCAGCGGAATTTATGAGCCAGAGACCCGCCGAGGCGGGAATCGAACCCTGGTCCCTGGCCAGAACTCTGTATCAAGGTCTGCCGCTCTAACCATTGAGCCACACTCCTCCACTGGTCAGCCAGGAAGGATGTCAGCCATTCCAGGGCCGAGCCCGACACGCCCATGTCCGCCAGTCGTTGTAATAGCGTGACATGGTTTACCGTGTCGAACGCGGCGCTGAGGTCTAATAGGATGATGGCGACTTTTCCACCCCGGTCTAACACTGCTCTTGCTTCCTCTGTTACCGCTAGGAGGGCGGTTTCAGTCCCATGTAAAGGGCGAAACCCTGTCTGAGAGGCACGCAGAAGGCTATTTGACTCCAAATAGTTCATCAAGATGTTATTTACGTGCCTCTCAAGCAGTTTGCTCAACCAGGGGAGCAGGGAAACAGGACGGTAGTCCTGGTCCTTGGGCCTCCCGGCCACACGCCAGCAATCAGGTGCCTTTCGCTCCTTTCGTGGCCAAGGAATCAGGTGCCTTTCGCTCCTTTTGTGGCCAAGGAAGGGGCGCACTCTCTTATTATCTGGATCCCACACGCCAGTTTCGGGTGGATGACCAACTCTTTGTTGGTTACGTGGGCGCTAAGAAGGGAAAGGCGGTGCACAAGAGGACCATCTCGCAGTGGATCATCTTCTGTAACCAGGCATGTTACTCCATGGCCAAAAATGAGCCCCCTGCTGGATTGCGGGCTCATTCTACTCGGACCACGGCGACTGCAACTGCCCTGGGCCGAGGAGTGCCCTTGCAGGACATTTGCTAGGCAGCTACGTGGGCCTCGCTGCACACGTTTGAAAGACACTACTGCCTGGACAGTGAAGTCCGGAGGGATGGCTTCTTTGGCCGTTCTGTCCTCCAGGACTTTCTGGTGTGATTATTGGTTCACAGACCCACCACCGGGGATGGTATTGCTGGGGTATCTATTCTAAGGTAAGGAATCTATCACTAACGTGTCTCTTTCAGATGCACAAGTTACTACTTACGATATATCTGTAGGAGACATTAGTTAGTGATAGATTCCTTACCGACCCACCCATCCTCCCTGATACTATAAGGAAATTTGATTTGCATTCTCCGATTTATAGTCAGTCACAGATTTATATTACAAAATATTGTTTTTCTTTTCTACTCTTTACAGCCCTGATGATGTCCCTTTGAGGACGAAACGCGTAGGCTGTAAGGCTATACATATGATCATCAATTGAAATGGCTGTATTTGAAAAATCTATGATTTTGAAACACCTTTGAACAATCACAAGTGAAGTGAAAAAGAACAAATAAAAATTGAGAAGAAGCAAAGCCTACTTTACAGAGTTTTCTTTATATGAACTTTGTCTACAAAGGACTTTTTTGAAAATATGTTTTTGCAAAATATGTGATACTCCTTGGTTTTGTGTATATTCAGTATTGTTGTAGTGGCCTTTGCGGTGGACCACTCCAAGTGAGTATCTAAAAAAATTTTTTTTACTATTGTGAACACTAATTGATTAATCTCGTAAAGTGCAGGGCAGTAGGTCACTCTCGCCGCATTGTTTAGTATAGTACCATTTTTTCAGGAGACCTGGGGGAACATGGGGTGGGTGAAAATTTGTGTGAGCCCAGTGATGCCACACTTTTAAACACAGAAATGTTTTAAAAAAAATAAATATTTCAGCTACATTTAAAGTTTGCTAGGGATTCTGAGAAAAGGAACGTTGGAGGATCCATGGAAGCCATACCCCCTTGAAACCCACCGGATGTCTACTTTCCAAAAATGTGTGGGTATGCTAGGTTTCCCTAGATGGCAACCGAGGAAGGAGTGAAAAACCCATGTGACCCCCCTAGCTAAAACAATTAGATTTGACAAAATTAGTTGTTTACTTGTGCAGCGTGACAATTTGGGCGCAATATTGCGAGGAAAATATGACGGACATTGTGAATTTTGCAGGATATTGTGGATACAATTAATTGTTAGATTTCACCAGAGAGACATCACCATGTAGTCCCATGGATTTTCAAGAATATCTACAATTGACAGGTTATTCGTAAGCAGAATGTACACCTTGGCACAGAGACTAAGAAAAACAAGATCCCTACACAGCCATCTATTCCTCAAACACACACACATACTGGTTGGATTTGACACGAGGCGAGTGATGATTCAGTATATTTAATTTTATTAACAAGAGATTTCACAAAAATGAAATGCACTGTCAATTACATGGACAAAAAAACTGAACAAATGACTCGCAGCTCGTGAGCTGTATGTAAAGCCACTTCAAGGCACCAACCGCTTTACAGGCCATTCACACACCTTTCATACCTGACAGACAGAAGACCATTCACACCACCAGGTACAAACGCAACACATCACAACATTTACAAAAAAAGTGACAAGGTGCATCCTGCTTAATTTTTTTTTTTTTTTTAAACTACACTGACATCAAGTTTTCAAACACACACACATACTGGTTGGATTTGGCACGAGGGTGAGTGATAGTTCAGTATATACCATTGTATTAACAAGTGATTTCACAAAAAATGAAATACACTGTTAATAATGGAAAGGACAAGAAACTGAACCATTGACTCACAGCTCGTGAGCTGTAAAGCCACGACAAGGCACCAACCGCTTTACAGGCCATTCATACACCTTTCATACATGTGACACATACAAAACATTCACACCACCAGCCGCGGACCCATCACATTACTACACTTCCACCAGCAGACAACGCCAATCAAGGGCCCATCACTTTCACACGCCCACATTCCTGACACAGCAACAACACAAACTCATGGATTACATGGAGTAGCGCTCAACTAGCACTGTGTGTAGTAACCAGCATTAAGTCACTTCCCACACACCGCCAGCAAAGCACCAGTCCACGCACACCACCAGCCAAGCACCAGACCACACACCCCACCAGTCAAGCACCAGACGACGCACACCGCCAGCCAAGTACCAGTCCACACACACACCGCCAGGAAAGCACCAGTCCACAGACACCACCAGCCAAGCACCAGTCCAGGCACACCACCAGCCAAGCACCAATCCAAACACACCAACAGGCAAGCGCAAGATCATGCACACCGCCAACCAAACACCAGACGACACACACCACCAGCCAAACACCAGTCCACACACACCACCAGGCAAGCGCCACTCCACACACACCGCCAGCCAAGCTCCAGCCCAGGCACAGCACCAGGCAAGCACCAATCCCAACACACCAGGCAAGCGCAAGACCACGCACACCGCCAACCAAACAACAGACCACGCACACCGCCAGCCAAGCATCAGTCCACAGACACCGCCAGACAAGCACCAGTCCACAGACACCTCCAGCCAAGCGCCAAACTATGCACACCGTCAGACAAAGGACACTACACGCAAACCAACATCAAACTTTAGTTTTTTTTCAACAAAAAAATACACTAATTGCAAATTGATACAAATCTACTAAGACAACAACTAAATCTAAAAACTCTACACAAAAGCCAACTTTGAAAATGAACAATAAATGTTACAGATTAAAAAACAACCAGTTCACTTTAACACTCATGGATGCTCCCAAAAATTCTTTTGCGTGTGGTACAATCTAAAACAAGCAGGTACACACAGGCCAGGGTTTGAAGGGCAGTCGGGGCAGTACATACGAACCTCCTTCCGCAAACCTCTTCGCCAACAGACTACATCTCCGACTGGGAAAGTCTTTTGAGGTTGTAGGAGGAATTTGATCAGGAAAGTGGCGGTCTTTCAATCTGGCAACATCCTCCACCACTCCAACTCTAGGAACACTTGCCTGTTCCACTAAAACAAGGCTGCCTATTACAGACTCCTGAAACTTTACAAAAGTCATCTTTGACTGGGGACAAGATTTCTGGAACACAACAAAAGCATTAGAGGTTGCCAAGTGTAAAAGATGGATAGCCAACTTCTTGTACCAAATGTAAGGCTTACGAAGAGCAGCATACGGTTCCAACCTCTGATCTACTCTGTCAACACCACCCATGTGCCTATTATAGTCCATTATGCACACAGGTTCGTGCGCTTCTGCAACCTGACCCCAAACAGTCACCGGTACAGTGCTTTCATCATGTATGGAAGTCAACATGTAGACATCTCTCCTATCTGAAAACTTCACAGCTAGAAGCTCCTCACAACGCAATGCACTGCACTGTCCCCGAGTAAGCTTTTGACAAACAAGTTCTGTAGTAGGGGATCTCTGTGTATAGTCATAATCTAGTGAATAGTCCCGCCCATGTGCGCGGACCCCGGAGCAATCAAAAATAATCTCTTAAGCTGTCAAAACATGCAGACCTGCATAGACACTTAGGAGAGAATTTAAAGACAGATAATGCAGCCTATATCCACAGGCTACACTGTCCAATACTTCAACTGGAAATTCCACCAAAAACCACAACAGCACAGCCTGTCCAGGGTTTTCCACAGAGAAAAACCTTGCTTTGAACAGCAAAACCCTCTGGAATGATAGAGAGGAAGGAGTGGACAGACAAGCCCCATAGGCTGCCATTATGTGGCTCAAAACAGGATACTGTGCCTTTAAGAGAACTTCCCAGAAGCCTCACAGTATCCCAGAATGCAGTGCAGGTCCCTTTCACCTTCAGTTCTTTTTTCCGGCTCCTGCTAGCAGGACCCTGGAGCATTAGCTCTTCTTTTCTGAGCTTTTTCTATACTATTTTTGTGATATTTTTGGATTTTTGTAGCTTCACTCGACGTCTTTGGCCTTTATCTGCATTCTGCTGTGGTTTTTTGGCAGAATTTCTGCAGTCTTCTTGTCTTTAGACTATTTCTAGTCTGACATGTGCTTTGTCTGCAGGTGGACTGAAGGCCAAAGCTGAAGCTCACAGGGTTTGTACTCTGTGCTTGCCTGTGTCTTTGGACACCTGTCTTCTCTGTACCTTCTTTTCTAGGGGGCTTCGGCTTCCAGGATTCAAACAGAGGAGTTTGAAGGCATCTTCAGCCTCTGGGTGAGGTGAGGGTAGGTCCTCTACCGAGTCCCATGCTGTAATCTCTGGGGTTATCCCCAGTAAGGGCACGTCTGAGCTATGACGCGGTTCCAGTCGGCGTTGGGGCCGTCGTGGAGTGCCTGGACGTCATGGAGTGCCTCGACGTCGACGTCATGGAGTGCCTCGACGTCGACGTCATGGAGTGCCTCGACGTCGACGTCATGGAGTGCCTCGACGTCGACGTCATGGAGTGCCTCGACGTCATGGAGTGCCTCGACGTCATGGAGTGTCTCGACGTCGACGCCATGGAGTGTCTCGACGTCGACGCCATGGAGTGTCTCGACGTCGACGCCATGGAGTGTCTCGAAGTCGACGCCATGGAGTGTCTCGACGTCGACGTCAGGGAGTGTCTCGACGTCGACGTCAGGGAGTGTCTCGACGTCTACGTCAGGGAGTGTCTCGACGTCTACGTCAGGGAGTGTCTCGACGTCTACGTCAGGGAGTGTCTCGACGTCGACGTCAGGGAGTGTCTCTATGTCAAGTACCTCGACGTCATGGGGTTCCCCGACGTCATGGGGTGCCTCGACGTCATGGAGCGGTGTTGCTCGACGTCATGGAGCGGTGATGCTCGACGTCATGGAGCGGTGATGCTCGACATCATGGAGCAGGGATGCTCGACGTCATGGAGCAGGGATGCTCGACGTCATGGAGCAGGGATGCTCGACGTCATGGGGCAGGGATGCTCGACGTCATGGGACAGTGAGGCTAGACCTCATGGAGCGGTGAGGCTCGACGTCATGGAGCAGTGATGCTTCTTTTGCGGCATTGGTTACTTGGGCTCTGCCCTCTTCCGTTGGGTCCGGACGTCACCGTTAGGGATGGCTCGGCGTCTCCGTGTTTGACACCTGGTGACATTTTGTCGTCTGAGTGTTGGTTGTCGTAGAGACAGTCACTGTCTTAGTGATGGTGATGTCGTAGTGAGGTCGGTGTCATGGGTTACAGCCGCAGAGTACTGCCGGCTCTTGACGCCTGGGTCTGGTTCCAGGCCTCGCTCCTTGGTGAGCCTCCCATCGTAGGAGGGGACTTTGTGTTCCCGGCACCTTCCACTCACGACGCAGAGCAGTTGATCAGCGTCGAGGAACCCTTCTGATGGGGAGTTTGTGGTTACTCACCACGTGTACGTGAGGGACGTTTGTCCTTTTGCTTAGTTTTGAGTGCTTGCATGCCTGTGCGTCTGCTAGGTCGCCTCCTGCTCAACCACTACTGGTGAGACCACCGGGGAGGTTTCAGAATCCTCTCGGTTCCCTCTTCCGTCCACCACCCCAGGGGCCCTTTGCCCCTCAGTCTGCGTACCTCCGTGCCTTGATGCCTGGGATGCGTCTGCCATGAGTACGGGGAGTCCCTCTCCGACTCTTTACTGGTTGGCGGGACTTACCTTTCGTCCACTACCGCCTGGCAGGAGGTTCTGGCTCCGACCGTGCTCCTGACTTGGTTGCAGGGGTGGCGGCATGTAGACCTCGCGCTGTGGCCCGCTGTTGCTGGACCGTTGTTGTGAGATCCCTCTGTGGGGGGGTTTTCTTCACCGATTTGTGGTTCCTCTGCCGAGAGACAGGAGGGAAGCCTTACAAGAGGTGGTCTAATAGGCCCGACAGTTTCGGGTCTAGGCATCGGTGTCGGAGCGAAGTTTTTCTCTCCTGCCGACCCCCAGGTATTGTGGGTTTGTCCTACGTTGCCATACTTTTATTCGCCTGACGTCTCTGCAGCCTGCGGCTCAGCAGTGTGCGTCTACTTTCCCGTTCTTTGGGCAACCCTTGGGTTGCCATGGGAGCAGTGAGTGGCCCGCATGAAGTCTGAATCGGAGACTTTTGGACGGCTGTAGGTTTGGGGCATGGAGAACAGCCTGAGGCCTTCTGCCCTTTCTAGCGGTGTTTTTCCTCCCAGGATTTGCCGGTGGTCCCGGGCCGCCATTTAATGCTTTACAAGTATATTGTGCGCATACGCGGAAGAGCGTGTGGCTCCTCGGCGAACACACGCTGGGTCTAAGTCAGTCTTCGGTTCATCGGCCCTCCTCCCGCACTTCCCCCGGTTGGCTCGCGGTTTCAGCGGTGCGAGCTCTAAGCAGAGGCCGTTATCCTGTTACCTCTGTCTCAACGGGGGAGAGGTCTGTACTCCCGGTTCTTCTGGTTCACAGGAAGGACAGGAACGGGTTCAGGCCCATTCTGGATTTGCGACAAGCAAACAAGTGGATTCGCAGTAGAGGAATTTTGCATGCTGTCGTTGCATCAGGTTTATACTCAGCTGCAACAGGGAGATTGGCTTGGTGCCGTAGATCTACAGGATGCATACTCCCATGTGCTCATTGCACACAGGAAGATCCTGCGATTCCAAGTCGCCGCCCATCATTATCAGTACACAGTACTGCCAGTCGGGCTGAAGTCTGTGCCCAGACTATTCTCGAAGTGCATGGCAGTGGTAGCTGCACGCCTGTGGAAAAACGAGGTGGCTTCTCTACCGTGCCTAGACGATTGGTTGATCAAGGCCTCCTCCTTCTCGGAAGCTCAAGCGCACCTCAAGAGGACGTGCGTTCTCTGGAATGAGCTGGGGTGGCACATCAACATGTCCAAGTCTGTCCCCATTCCGGTCCAGTGCATACGGTACTTGGGAGCCTCCGTCAATACGCTGTCAGCAAGCGTGTCTCCTTCGGTGGAGAGTCGATTATCTCCCCTTGGGAAGGCTCAGGCTCTTGTGCCCGCCCCATCTACGGTAGTGGAGACGGTGTCTTCTCTACTGGGGTCGGTGGCCTCTTGTATGTTCCTCACGCCACACGCACGGCTGCTCATGAGACCTTGCAGGAGTGCTAGGAGGATCAGTGGGATTAGAGGAAAGGATCCTTGGGCGACAAGATACGACTGTCTCTGCGTGCTCTTCAGTCTCTGTAGTGGTAGTGTTCAGCGGAGAATCTCCTAAGAGGGGTTCCCTTTCACAAGGACATTTCCACACAGACTGTCGTGACGGATGCGTCTTCCCACGGCTGGGGGGCGCTTTCCGGAGACTTGCAGATACAAGGAACGTGGTCCCCGATGGAGTCCACGTATCACATCATTTTCTGGGAACTCAGAGCTGTTCCCTTGGCATTGAAGGCGTTTCTTCCGTCCTTCCAGACCAACTCTCTGCTTGTACAGACAGACAATTTGACCACAATGTATTAACTCAACAAGCAGGGGGGTTCGAGATCGCGCACTCTGTCGCAGGAGGCGCGGGCGATCTGGCGACTGACTCTAACGGCTACCCATCTGCCAGGTGTGCAGAATGCTCAGGCAGACGTGCTGAGCAGACTGATTCAGGAAAGCCATGAGTGGGTCATAAACGACGAAGTACTAGGAGAAGTCTTCGGCGAATGCCGAGACTTCGCCTCCAGGTACTGCCTGTGGGGAAGCTGGGGAATGCGTTCTGGATTAACTGGTCGAACAGCTTTCTGTACGCTTTTCCACCCTTTCCCTTGATTCCGGCGGTGTTCATCAAGCTGTCCTGGTCCAGGGCGCGGATGATCCGGATTGCCCCGGAATGGCCCAGACAGTGGTTGTTCACGGACCTGCTTCACCGGTCTCTCCGTCCTCTCATACGGAGGCCTTGCAGGCCGGACCTTCTCGCAAAGTTCAGGGGGCAGACGTTGCACCCCAACCTCTCGTCTTTGAGTTTAGCTGCATGGCTCCTGAGATAGTGTGATATAGCCATTTGAATCTACCAGAAGTTTGTATGGACGTACTGAAGGAGGCTAAGCATCCTTCCACTAGGACTTCTTCTGCTTAATAGTGGAAGAAGTTTTTGCATCTGGTGCAAGTCCAAGGACCATGACCTGTCGACGTGTAAGGAAGATGTCTTCCTTCTGTGTCTTCTACGCCTGGTGCAGTTGGGCCTTAATGTCTAATCCATTACGGTTCATATTGCTGCGCTGACTGCCTACAGGAAATGCCCTTCAGACTTCCTTCTTCCAGATCCCTGTGATCAAAGATTTTTTGGAAGGCTGGAAGAAAGCATTCCCTCCTGTCTGGCTTCCTTCGCCTTCATGGGAATTGAATGTGGTGCTGTCCAGATTGATGTAGGAGCCTTTTGAACCTATTCATAGGGCTTCGTTGCAGCATCTGTCCTGGAAGGCGGCGTTCCTCGTGGCCATCACATCGGCCCGCAGTGGGAGTGGTATTCAGGCGTTGTGTTGCCAAGGACCTTATACTGTATTTCATGCTGCTGAGGTTGTTACGCATCCTCACCCTAAATCTTTTCCTAAGGTTATTTCTGGTTTTCATGTCAATCAGGCAATAACTTTGCCTACGTTTGTTCAGAATCCGGCATCTCCAGCGGGAAGGTCCCTACATTCCCTGGATGTTAGGAGGGTGTTGGAATTTTATCTGGCTAAAACCAGAGATATTCGTGGTTCAGATCAATTGTTTGACAATTATGAATCAGTCTGGACCGGTCTTGCTACCTCAAAACAGTCCATCTCTAGGTGGATTGGGTCCTGTACACTATTGTGTTACCAACAGACTAATACGACCTTAGGAGGTGAACCTAAGGCTCATTCCACCAGGGGCAAAGCTGCCGCGACTGCTTTGCTGCTTAATGTTCCGATTGCAGAAATCTGCATCGCCGCCACTTGGAAGACGGTCCATACATTGGCTTAGCATTACTGTCTGGACACTGATACCAGGGCAGATGCTCAGGTTCGCACAATAGTGGTGTTATTTCTCGTTTCTCCACCGCCGTTTTGGTGTGGGGATGGGCTTGCCATTCTATTTACTAGATTATGACTATACACAGAGATCCCCTACTACAGAAGGAGTAGTTTCTGTCCTGTAACTCCAGTTCTGTAGTAGGGGTATCTCTGTTATAGTCATAAGCGCCCGCCCTCCTCCCCGGTGGAGAGAGATATTCATGTAAGGAATGCTACAGGTCTGGCGTGTTACTCCTTCAAAAAGAACTGAAGGTGAAAGGGACCTGCACTGCATTCTGGGATACTGTGAGGTTTCTGGGAAGTTCTCTTAAAGGCACAGTATCCTGTTTTGAGCCACATAATGGCAGCCTATGGGGCTTGTCTGTCCACTCCTTCCTCTCTATCATTCCAGAGGGTTTTGCTGTTCAAAGCAAGGTTTTTCTCTGTGGAAAACCCTGGACAGGCTGTGCTGTTGTGGTTTTTGGTGGAATTTCCAGTTGAAGTATTGGACAGTGTAGCCTGTGGATATAGGCTGCATTATCTGTCTTTAAATTCTCTCTTAAGTGTCTATGCAGGTCTGCTTGTTTTGACAGCTTAAGAGATTATTTTTGATTGCTCCGGGGTCCGCGCACATGGGCGGGACTATTCACTAGATTATGACTATAACAGAGATACCCCTACTACAGAACAGGAGTTACAGGACAGAAACTACTCCTTCTTTTGGGAAACCTTTACGGTTTGAGTGGATTGTGCCACAAGCAACAGTGTCCACTTTGCCCAATTCCCTAAACAACCGCACACCATTGTAGAAGTTATCTACATATAAATGATGGCCTTTGTTAAAAAATCCACGACCAAGTTCCCACACAATTTTCTCAGTCACTCCAAAAGTCGACGGACAACCAGGGGGGTTAATCCTGGATTCCTTACTGGTGTACACCCTGAAATTAGAGACATATCCAGTCTGACTGTCACACAGCATATAAAGCTTAATTCCATAGAGTGCCCTCTTACTAGGAATGTATTGCCGAAACACCAAGCGGCCCTTGAACAACAGCAAAGACTCATCCACTGCAATTTCTTTCCCAGGATAAAAGATCTCAGGAAATCGATCAACGAAATGATCAATGACAGGCCGAATCTTGAAAAGACGGTCACAATCAGGGTGATCTCGTGGCAAAGCAGAACTATTGTCAACAAAATGCATCATCCGAAGCAAAAGCAAATACCTGTCACGACTCATGACTGACGGAAATATAGCTGTTGCCATCAAGGGACTAGTAGACCAATATGAAGCCATTGATGGTTTCCTAAGCAAGCCCATCAGAAAAGTTAAACCCAAAAACTTTTTCATCTCCTCCAAATTTGTGGGAGTCCACCGGGTAGCTTCAGCGTGGGGCTTAAGGCTGGCACTGTTCACCCTCAAAAAAATGTCAGCATACAAATTAGTCAGCTCTACAATCTCAGCCAAAAACACATCATCTATAAACAACTTGAAAAAATCAATTGGCAAAAAGTTTTCAGTGTTCACCCTACACCCTGGAACACCAGTAAATTCAGGCAATGCCGGCTGCACCATGCCTGGTGCAACCCAGAGGTCAGAACTTTTAACGTCAAGTCTTGCAGCCGCAGGCAGCCGCCCAGCTGCCTCTTTTCTCACTACACCAACTGGAAGTCTAGCAGCCCCAGGCTGCAGCCCAGATGACTCTTGCCGCATTATTGGCACAGCAATGTCCACCGCAACCACAGGCACTTCATACACACCAAAAGTAGCTTCATCAGCACTCAGAGTATCTTCATCATCAGATGAAGCCATGCGCAGAGAAAAGTCACTACCTGAATCTTCACCTCCCACCTCTGGCTCAGAATCAGAGTCAGTCTCTGGACCATGGTCAGAGGAAGAATCAAAAAACATTCCAACAACTTGCTGAGCAGTAATCCGGCGGCTAGCCATTATCCTTACAAATAAAGGAGTCTGCACAAACAACTCAACAACCCCAGCATTGTGCAAAGTAATAAACATTTTTTAGCCTTTATCACAAATATCTATATATTGAAAAAATATACAATTCACTTACAAAAGACAGCTGCACTCACCAGTACCTACCCTGCAAAGACACAGCAAATAGGCAACGATATCCCACTAGAAAGAAGAAAAAAAAACTTACATCTACAGAAGTACACATCAAAAACAAATGCAAAACATGTTTTAGAATCACAAAAAACAGAAACCAAACATACACGTATTACTACACACTTTGCAAAATAAACAATTACATTACAATTGAACAAAAAAAGGTCTCTTACCAAACACATGCAACTACACAAACAGCAGAACAACAGAAGGAACCACCAGTAATGGAACAGCACACTGCAACAATCTAAAGAGAATAAAACAATATACATTAGAAGAAACAAAAACAACACACATTACAACAGGCTATGTCACAGGGTATGTCACAAATGGGGTGTCTGTCCCCCTGGGGGGCAGAATATAAATCATTATAAACGTGGGCCCCCTGGAAGCAACCCTACGGAGGGCAGAGAGGCTAAATAAAGACATGGCAGAACATACTTTTGAAAACAAATGGGTCCAAGGAAGCAACCCTTGGCCAAGGGGTCGCTCCCTATAAAATAAAACAATCCCTGGAGTCTAGTGGGCTTTTCTACCCCCCCCCCCCCCCTGGGTCCAGAAACGGTAAAAAAAACAGCCGATCTGCCCCCAGGGGAGGCAGAACAGTCTAAAATATTTATATTGCCCCCTGGAAGCGACCCTTGCCCAAGGGGTCGCTTCCTTTATAAAAAAAATAAATCCCTGGTGACTAGTGGGCTAATCTACCCCCCTGGGTCCAGAAAGCGGACAATCTGCCCCCAGTGGGGGCAGAAAGGTCAAAAAAATATTTAGCCCCCTGGAAGCGACCCTTGCCCAAGGGGTCACTTCCTTTATGAACAAAAGAACAGTCCCTGGTGTCTAGTGGGCTTTTCTACCCCCACCGGGTCCAAATTAGGCCCAAAAAATGGCCGAACTGTCCCCAGGGGGGGCAGAAAAGTCTAAAAAAAGAAGTTTTGCCCCTAGGAAGCGACCCTTACCCAAGGGGTCGCTTCCTTCATAAATAAAATACTATCCCTGGTGTCTAGTGGGCTTTTCTGCCCCCCTGGGTCCAGATTCAGCCCAAAAAACGGCTGATCTGCCCCCAGGGGGGCAGAAAAGTCTAAAAAAATTGTGGCCCACTAGGAAGCGACCCTTACCCAAGGGGTCGCTTCCTTTATAAATTAAATAAAATCCCTGGTGTCAAGTAGGCTTTTCTGCCCCCCCCCCCCGGGACCATATTAGCGTCATGCCAACGCTCAGCTTGAGACTTCACTACGTACATGGAAGTAGTGTTTCGCTGCATCGCAGTTTCACGAGCTACGCGGTCTGCACAGGCATTGCCTTGTCCTATTCTGTCAATGATTTTCTAGTGTACGCTACACTTCATAATAGTAACTTTCTTTGGGTATGTAAGTGCAGTCCAGAGATTATGTACTAATTCTCTGTGCATTATCTGCATCCCGTGGGATGTAAGAAAGCCTCTTTCCTTCCAGAGTAGGCCAAAATCATGAACCACTCCAAAAGCATAGTGGCTTTCCCTGTAAATGTTCACACACAAGTCAGTGCTAAGTTCACACGCTCATGTCAAAGCTATTAGCTCAGCTGCTTGAGCCGACTTCTGAGGTATGCGAGCTGTTTCCACTACTATCTCAAGCGTGGTTATTGCATAAGCAGCTGAAGTTGTTCCATCTGGTAACTTCAGACAGGACTCAGCAAACCCACAGTTCCCCATCTACATCTGGAAGGGACGTATCTTGCAAATCGATGCAACCCTTTGTCTGTTCCTCAGTAAGGAATATACAATCGTGAGGTTCCTTTGACTAGGACTGACTCGCAGGTTATGGCAACAAAGTGGCTGGGTTCAGTGTCGCGCACCTCTTCAAGGTAATATGAGGTGCTAACAGTGTCAATTCGTATCCAGTCAGGCGAGCACTAGTTAAGTGTTGTGTCTTGGTCTGATTCTAAAGGGCATCTACTACATGGGGTACAAGCACCAACAGTTTGTGTGACAAAACTATCCCTTCACTCTGACATATGGACACAGCTGTTGTTGCAACTGAACGGAAGCATCCAGGCAACGGATCCAGGCAACAGGATCAAGAAATGCAGAAAAATATGCACAGGGACGCTGCCTATCACCATGTGTCGGTACTAAAACTGACAATGCACACCCATCTTTCTCGTGTACATAGAGTTTAAAAGCTTTTGTGTAATCTGGTGTGCCTAAAACTGGTGCAGAAGAAAGAGCTTGTTTTAACTGACGAAAAGGGTTTTGGCATTCATCTGTCCATGGAAGGGGGATCGGAGTGTTTTTAGTCAAAAGTGCTAGCAGGGGTTTAACAATGTGTGAAAAGTCCAATATCCATTGCCTACAAAACGAAGTCAAACCAATGAACGCACTGACCTGGAACCGCCAAGACCTGGAACTCCCTCCCGACCCACCTCCGCCTGACCCAAGACCACCTCTCCTTCAGGAAGCAGCTCAAGACCTGGCTGTTCGAGCTGTAGCGGACCCCCCCACCCCCCCCAAGCGCCTTGAGACCCTCCGGGTGAGTAGTGCGCGATATAAATGTCTTTGATTGATTGACATCTTTCTGTGTCGAAGGTACTGGGGTGTCTAAAATTGCTGTCAGTGCACGGCCCTCCTTAGACAGAAGGTGACCTAAGTAGGTTACCTTCGGTCTACAATATTGCAATTACTTTCGTGACACTTTATGATGGTGTGTAGCAAGAAAATAAAGCAAAGACAAAGTACACTCTTCACGTAGTTCAGGCGTATCGGCTGCCAACAAGATGTCATCGACATATTGTTTGAGAGCCACCCCTTCAGGCGAAGTAAAGGAATCAAGCTGTCTCTTCAATGCTTGACTGTAAATACTAGGACTCTCAGTATAGCCTTGAGGAACTCTACAAAATCTATACGATTGGTTATTCAAAGTGAAACCAAACAAATATCGACTTTCAGGATGAATAGGGGTCGAAAAGAACACGTTCTTCAAGTCTTTAACACAGAATGTAGTTGCTGTTGGAGGAACCAAAGTAAGTAGTGTCGTTATGTCAGAAACCAAAGGATACTGCTGTACTACAATCTTGTTTACTTCTCTCAAGTCAATGATAAATCTGTAAATCTTAGCGTCAGTATCTTTTATCAAAATGGAAAGAATCGGACTATTGCAAACATTGTAAGAAACTTCTTCCACGACCCCTACTTTAATCAAGTCATGTACAATGCATGTGAGTGCTTCTTCTCCTTCTCGAAAAATCTTATACTGAGGCAGTCTTGGCAATGAGGCACCTTCCTTGACACTAATATGCACTGGTGGAATAACCATTTGCCGTACATCGGTGTCTGAAGTAGCCCACAAGGTACTAGGGCAGGGGTCTTCAAACTGTGGGGCACGACCCCCAGGGGGGCAGTGGAGCGATGCAAAGAGGGTCGCGCCTTCACAGTTTTACTTCTGCCTAGGCCCAAGGGCTTCAGCCCCCCTCCTCCCTCCTCCCTCATCGTGTGTCTCAGCCTGGCTGCTGCTGCAGTGAAACTCGAGCTGCTGGGGGCTCGGCTGGGCAGTGTCTGAAGTCAAATCTCCGGGGCGCCCCAGTTTTTTACAGTTCTTTAAAGACCATTTGCATATTTACATGGCTTTGTAAACTGGTTAAAGAGGCTTAGTTGTTTTCCTGGTTCCAGTACCCCCTGGGCCCCAACTCTGCCTGTTCCTTACATTTGTATTTTACAATTACTGTTGTTCTGTGAGAATGCTTTTAATGAAAAGGAATATAAAGTAGGGTTGCCAAAGAAAAATGCCTGCCTGTTTTGTTTAAAGAGTCTGGAAAGACCTCCTCTTGACATTAAATAGACTTTTAAATACAAAAGTATGTATATATTCTTTATGTGACTTTTCTGTCTTTTTTCTCTTTGTTAGAAATGGATCATTAAGGCAGCCCTAGAAAGAATTAAAAGTGCTTTCGGTTTATATTTGCTGTTCGAAGTATGCACAGATAAGACTGCTTATTTTTGTACCGACTGGACAATCAAAATAATCTGCTGGCAACCCTAACCATAGGACTGTAAGCTTGTTGCAGGTTCAGCACATTGTTTATTTCCTTCACCCTCAATCCCCTATTAATGCCGCAATAGTTTAACTTAGATTTTAAACCCAATGCCTCCATCAATAAAATGCTGAGTTACTTCAAGTGTCTGGGAATTCAACCTGCATTCAGACAACTCGCTCCTCATTCTCGCCCTTCACTTTCACGCTCACCCTGCACTCACCCTGATCACCATGCACTCACACCATTCACCCACTCACCCTGCACTCACAGTGATCACTCTGCACTCACAATGCACTTGCGCTGTTCACCCTATACCTCACCCTGCAGTCACACGTGTACACTACTCATCCTGCACTCATGTGACACTTCACTCACCTGTCCCCCTCACTGCTCAATATGCAACTCACTCAAACAAGCCCATCAGTAATCATACATTCATTCGTCCTATTCTCAACTTGCATTCGCACCCAAATTCATAAATTCATACGCCACCTCACTCACCCTGTAGTCATTCCTCTTACCCTACTCTCGCAATGTTGCATAGCTCACCGTGCACTCACATGGGCACTCTTGTCACCCACACAGTGTGTAGAGGGTTAATGTGCCTGCTACAAAGAACGTGTACCATGCAGATCACAAAACTGAGTGTGAGTAAATTATAAGTAGTGCTATAAAAAAATGAAATGTTTGTCTGAAAGGTGCTATAGAGAGATGAGGTGCATTGTTGGTAAGTGGCAGTGAAGGAATTCATGGAAGAGGAGGAAACGGGTGGGGCACCAAAAAAGACTGTTGCACCGTGTGCAACCAGTGTTAGTACCAGCCCTGCTGGGAGTGTTAGTTCCCTCCGAATTTCTGGTCTAGTGACTCCCCTGCTTCTGGCTATAATTATTAGTTACATTTGTAGTGTGCTACTGTTACCAAAAGATGTCCAGGGCTAATAACCATCTGCTGCCTGTAGACAAATGAGAAACACACAGAAGGAGAACCAGCCAAATGGGGTAACCTACAGAGCATAGAGAAAGGTTTTTATATCTTCCTAAAGGATAATAGATTCTTAGTGGAGCGAAGCAAAGGAGGGTGCAAGTTCCATAACTGCGTGGCCTGCCCCAAAACAGCGAGACAGACAATTCATGCCTTCTTGAATTAGGGAGCCATAAGCAGAGTGGCACAGGCCGAGAGGATCATATGGGTCTGACCCATATGCTTGGTGAGTAGAGATTAAAGGATGAGAGAGGACAGCAAGGGAATGAGAGAATTTGATTGAAGAGGTCCGGGATGAGGAGAAATGTGAATTGCCGAAGAGAAGTGTGGACACGCAAGAAGTGAGTGTGAGCCAAAGGTGAGGGCTTCTGTTAGAACAAACGGGAGATGTGAACGTTGAATGGGGGGACTGGAGAGGTGTAAGATACAAATAGACAAAAATTTGAATGGAGAGATGAGGTGAATGAGAAGTGCTGAGGGGCACGGGAGGTGACGGGACCAGAGAGGCGATGAGATTATTGCGAGAGACTGTAAGAGATGAGGGCAGTGAAAAGAGAGAATGGCAAGGTGAAGTGAGAGGTTGAATGGGGAGAGTTCAGAAGTTGTAAAAAGGGGTGAAAGAAAATAGCCTGCAAAGTGAGAGAGGGACCTGGGGTTAGGAGAGGAGAGAGGGATGGAAGGGAGGGGGTGAGTGGAAAGCTGCATGGGTGAACTGCTTAACTCTGCATCAAACCGCCAGGTTTTTAAGGGACCCCTGCTTCTCCCAGCCAGGGCCAGGTGAGCTTCTAATGTTGCAGCACGTATTCCTGCGGAGTGGAAGGCCCTTCTCAAAGGTTGACTAGAAATCTTTCTGATGTTAATTGCTGTATTTTGGTTATAAACGGGTACTGATGGGGTAAAATCTTTCCTCACTGTTAACGTGTTTAAAAAATGTCAAAATAATGAAGCAATGCTATCCCAAAATACGCGGCATCACATAACATCACTTACATTTTCTTCCCACACATTTTAGTCAAGCCTGTCGCGTAATTTGTCCTCACCTGCCTCATAATTCTAGTAGCTCTGCCTACAGGTTTAGAAAATGTTGTCAGGATGGGGTCCTTACGCCTTAAGATGTTGACAGGGGGGTCTCGGCATTCAAAAGTTTGAAGACCTCTGTACTAGGGAGTGAAGTTAATGTAATGTCCTCTTTAATAATACAGGATTTCTCAATCATGGGGTAGTTTACTCCTTCAGGAGAACATCGTATCGTAGCCCTGAAATATTTAAGCATATCAAGACCCACAATATTGTCTGGTGTGTTCGGAGAAAGCAAAAACAGACATGGAGCAGTAAACTTATCAACATGGAAAGCGAGTGGTTGTGACAATGGGCTAAGGGAAGGTATTCCATTGAAACCTATCAATGTAATGGTTAAGCCAGACAGGGGAGACCTTGGAACCAATTGTTTAGACAAGGGGCTACAAGTAGCTCCTGTATCAACCAGAAACTGATCAGTGGAACCCAAAACATACGCTGCAACATAGGACCCCTCTGATCTACTGGAACTCCAACTGATTCCTTACCCCATCCTAGGCAATCCTATGCATAAGCAGAATCTTGAAAATCAGACGGCACATAGTCAGACATTTGATAATGGTTCCGTCTATTGAATTTGTTAAACCCATTTTGTCCACGTGCATTAGCATCAAATCTAGCACGATCATCCGTGCTTCCTCTAGGCCCTGAATATCCTGAGCGATTACTCATTTGTCCCCGACCACGTGGACACTGCTGAGCACGCAGTACTGGACAATCAGAAAGCCAATGTCCAAATTTCTTGCAGTACGCACACTGGTCAACAGATACATTCGAACGAGTATAAGAAGGAAAAGACGAACCATAAAATCCACGTCCACCTCTATCATTACCTCTAAAAGGCAGTCCATATGCTTGAGCTAACATAACCTTTGTTTTCAACTCTTTAGACTTTTTATCCTCATTACCTTTAGCTTCTAATTCATGTCGCTCATAATACTGAACCATGGTTAAGAGAGAAACCGGAGAAGAGGTAGTCCATGAACTCTCACTGGCCTTTAGGCGACTAGCTATTCCTGGCAAAAGGTTTGCAACATATTTATCGACAAACAGATGCCTACCCATGTCATCTGTTAATGACTGGCCACTAAAATCGTGGAATGCCTCTTCCAAGCGTGTAAAGAAATCTGAAACCGATTCATCTGCCTTTTGCTTCCACGACGCTAATACAGTCCAATCTATCTTTTTAGTGGGAATAATCGTCTTTAGCTTAACTAATATAGCTGCCGGAAGATTTCAAATCAACTGACACAGTTTCTGTGCAGGTTCTCTATCTTCATCTGACTGATCTAAATCTTTCCATAATGCTCCAAATGTCGCACGGTCATCAACTTTACGCACAGTTCTCCACATATCAGGCGGTAATATTAATCCAAAAAACAAATCAATATCAGGCAAAGTGATAGTACAAGAACTAATTGCACCCTCAACTTCCTCATAAAAGGCTGCTGGATTCTTTCGCGGATCAGGCCATGCCTTTTTAAGGGACATAACATCTTCTCTATTCCAAGGAGTTTAAATCAAATTATAAATAAGATACCCTTTAGCATATACAGAAGTCATATCATCATTTGTACCTGTTCCCTTAGGGGGAACATATAAAGGTGCGGCTTCCCGCATGGGTTTCAAATTAATTACATCATTCTTATCTGTTTCAAAAGTAGAAGTTCGCCATGCTGACGTGGGATGTTTTTGCAGCTGCATCAGCTGCCTTTTTCTCCTCTTGCAAACGGGCTGCGTCAATACGCACTTTAACCAAGCGTCTGATTGTGTCAGGCACCTGGGAAAAGACAAAAAGACCGTCACGTAATTGTTTACAATCAGCTGCTACATCATCGGGCTCCATTTCTACCGAATGTTTCCTAAATCGTTCAATAACCTCTGCGGCAAATGTACCGGTAAAATATATTTGCTCCCTTTCCTGCCAACCTTATATACTATCTAAAAGTTCAGAAGCAGTGGCAGTACTAGGAACGGCTTTACGTGCAGCAGATCTAATGTCAGATGCACGCCCAGCAGATAACATTGAACGAGTTTCTTGAGCTTTGTCCTGGTCTGTAGGAGAGTCCTCATCTGACTCATAAGGAGCAGTAGGAAGAGTATACGGAGGTGGACAACGATCTAATACGAGAGAACCATCTTGGGGTTTATTAAAAATAGGATAAAGAGGTTCTAGAACAGTGTATTGGCCATTTACCTGTAAATGACGCTTCCTATCTTCCCTCTCTTTAATTTCTTTAATTTCCTTATCTTTCATTTCCAATGCTTTCACATGAATGCTCTTTCGCTGTTCTTTTTCAATCAATGCTTGTTCACTCTTGATTTGCTCACGCACTTCTTTCTCCCACATTTGCACACAGTCAAACATTTCTTGCCTAGCCTTTCGCTTAAACATCTGTTGCTCCACATACTGAATTTTTCGCAAAGCAAATGACCCATGCATAGGCCAACGCAACTCAGGATCTTTACAAGTGTATTTATTCCATAACGTGCTGGACATTATGGAAGAAATACCATACTTAACATACATGTCCCTATTAGGCGTCCCCTCCGTTGGGGCCGGTTGTGCTTTGTCAAGTCTCAAATTAGTATCACTACAAAAGCAACACATCCTACGAAGTGTGCTGGAAACAGGTATGCCAAAAATAGTGCAAAACATGCAGTATTATAATCAAAGTGGAGCTTAAAGTAGTCTTCGTACGCTGCGCCGTTCCCAACAAAGTTAAATAGAGAAAAATCACCTCATTAACTGCCTATATGAATTGCAATACATATATAATTGTCAGATTTAAACATTGGCCAATCGTGCAAACAAAGCCACAGTAAGTGTTACTAAACTACCTTACCAATCAAAGGCGTTAAACCAACAGCAAGTGTCGCAGAACGGCTCTTACCAATCAAATGGTGTCCAGGTTCCAACTGCCAAGTTCTCAAATCGACCAAATGGTCACTGCACGGCGAATCAACAGAAGAGATCTCAGTCGAGGACCGGCGCCACCTGGATGGTCAGATCAGAAAGAAAGGAAAAACGCCATGGGTGCCAAGACTCGGGTCTCCTCAGGCAGCGATCGTGTCCAAAGTGAGATTCCAATCCTTAGTCGCGACCAGTCCTTCGGGCATACGAGTCGCCGATGAACCCCTCGTTGGAAGCGCCAATTTTTGGTGGTGAGCCTCAGCAAGGCCATCCAGTACTAGGGGTTTTCCCTTCTCTGCAGACCTCAGATCAATAGAAAGAAGTTGGCACAGAAGCTGGAATAGAAAAGACAGAGTTTATTAAACCTCAAGAGGTGGAACTACATTCACACAACACCCTTCGGCAATGCATGAAGTAGCACACTGAAAGGAAGGAGCTTGGTCCTTTTATACCCACACAGGAGCTCAAATGAAGGCGGTACAAGTACAGAATGCTGCTTGTAGGTACATATAAGGTCATACAGAAAGTGTGCTTGCAACAAGTGGGAGGGGCTGACAGTCTTCAGGCAATGCATTTTTAAGGGGTTCACAACTAAGAGCCACAGAAAGACGATGGAGGATCATGCCCACTACCCCCATCGTGATCAACTCAGAATTGTCCGGAAGAAATACAATAATCATATCAAGAACAAAAAATTGGAGTATTTCCGCTCCGCACTGGATAGCGCAAAAAACAGACCCAAGGAGCTCTTCAATATCATCAGACAACAAACCTCCAAACCTGATACATCCCTGGGGCAGGCATCCAAAGAACGGTGTGACAACTTCGCCAACTTCTTCAATGATAAGATCTCCAAGATCGAGTGCTCTCTGGACATAAACTCCACCTCCGTTCTCCATAGCAGCCCAGTTACGGCGCTTGGTAGCGCTCCCTTCCCCACCACTCAAATCTGGTCACTCTTCCAGCCTATTCAAGAAGAAGAGATAGTCAAACTTATCTCCACCTCTAAACCTTCTTCTAACGCCCTAGACCCTCTTCCTGCTCAACTCACCAAAAAACTGAAACTCTCCCTAGCCCCACTCTGGTGCAGGATTATAAACAGTTCCCTAGAAACTAGTACCGTACCGTTCCAGATTGTCTGAAAGTGGGACAAGTCACCCCACTGCTGAAAAAACCAGGCCTGGACATAAATAACTTAAACAACTTCAGACCCGTCTTTAACCTTCCTCTTCTTTCCAAAACCCTAGAAAGATGTGTTCTCCAACAATTAACTCAATATTTGGACAAACCAACCTCCTTGATTCCCATCAGTCCGGATTCAAGAAAGGGTGCAGCACAGAAACCGCAATCCTCAACATAATTGATGATATCCACAAATCACTTGACTCAGATCAATGCTGCGTCCTCATTTTCCTAGACCTTTCAGCAGCATTCGACACAGTAGATCACAAACTTCTCCTCAAGGCTCTCGAAGAAAGGGCCGGGCTAGTCGAGGTGGTCCTCAAATGGTTCTCCTCATTCCTGCACAACCGCTCCCAAAGAATCAAAATCAAAAGCTTTGAATCGGACCTTCACCCAATCAAGAGGGGAATCCCCCAAGGTTCAGTGCTCTCCCCTCAGCTCCTCAACATCTACATGGAACCCCTCACCACCCTACTCAGAAAAGCTAACATCCCCTTCTAACTATATGCTGATGATACTCAAATTTACCTGGAAATCTCCTCTGCTAAAGACATCCAAAGACTCAATGAAACACTAAGGGAAGTGCAACTTTGGCTGTCAAGCAACCACTTAAAACTGAACCCTGATAAAACCGAACTACTCCTCATCTCAAATAAATAAGAGAACCCACAAATGGTCGAGTGGTTAAAAGCTATTGATGAGCTCAATGGGAACCTCTCCTTGGCCGACTCTGTTAAATCACTAGGCATCACGCTAGACTCTAAACTGGACATGACCAAACATATTAAGATCTCGGCGAAGAGCGCCTTCCTCAACCTGAAGCTACTAAACAAAATAAAACCTTTTGTCCCACCCAAAGATCTCAAACAAGCCACCCATGCACTGGTGCTGTCAAGACTGGACTATGGAAACGCAGTTCTCTCGGAATTGCTAAAACTCATCTTGCTCCTCTGAAAACCACTCTCAACGCGGTTGCCAGAATGGTCACTGGAATAAAGAAATTTGATCACCTCTCTCCTGCACTCAAAGAACTCAATTGGCTACCAATAGAAATGCGGGAGAACTTCAGAACAGCTTGCCTCACCCACAAAGCCCTGCACACAGGCAAACCCGAATACCTGGCAGCCAAACTCAAAAAAAGCAGGCCAGAACAGGAACCTCAGAAGTTCCAACACCTTACTTCTTATCCCTCTAAAATCACAAAATCAAAAAACCGCAACCAGGTCCTTTGCCGGAAATGCGCCCAAAATATAGAACTATCCCCCCCACATCAGAACTATTCCCTCCGTCGCTAAATTCAAAAGTCAGCTTAAAATCCTTTTCCTAGATCGATCTGTAATGAACAGATAGAAGCAGGTGGAGTGCTGAAAGTGACACTGCGCCTCTCTCGGATGAGGGTTAACAAGGCCCTGAAAAGGAACTCTACATCATTGCCTTTACTATTGCTCCTATCCGGAATGTATCACTTTATTGTACTATGTTCTGCTCTCTTTTGCTCTGCTCTGTAATTGTTGTGAAGCGCTCCGATACCCTCCGGTCAGGCTAGCGCTATATAAAACTTCTTAAATAAATTAATAAATAAAGAAAAGTTAGCTAATTCTGGTGGACACATCCTGACAGTTACAAGTTGGAGACAGCTGTAAGCTCAACTGAGCATGTGCAAAGGAGAGGAGGCTAAATATATCTCGTCTCTACGCAGATTTCAAGAGCAGTTAACAGAAAGGTAGGACAGAGCACATGGTGAGCACATGGCAAACAAAATGGCTGCCAGAAATACAAAATGGATTCCACACAACAGCAAGATATTCTCTAAATACAAGATGTCTTCTGCTAATGCTTAACCTAATTGCTGCTAAATGACAACAGGAATGCACATGAAAACATAGGCAAAGACTTAGGGGCCCATTAGGCTGGCGGTCGGAAAACCACCCCGACCACAATGGAAGCGGAAAACAACTGTCCGCGTGGAGCGGCGGTCAAATTAGGATCAACCGCCAAAAAACCCCGAACGCGGCGGTAGTGGGCAAATAAAAAACCCCCGTCGCAGGCGGTGATGTCCAAAATCCGACGGCGACGGTTGGAAACGCAGCAGAAAATCTACAACCCGCCGCTAGCATAGCGGAGACACTGTTCAGGAAATTAGGATATCCCCGAGGCCCCCGCGGTACGATCTGCTGTCTCTGACTGTCGCGGTCACACACTGGAGTGAATGGGAGAGCCAGTGGAAGAGCAGCAGCATAGCCACCTGTAACGACCGGATTCTCGGACCAGATAAAATCAGCTCCTAGGAGCCCCTCTAACCCAGTCGGAATGTAATCACCTCCCTCCTTAGAACATATTTACAATGGGTATAGATATATGTATGTACATCTCGTACCTAAGGATGGGGAAAATAGCAATAAACATGCATAGGTTTTCTACAATATCCCATTCATACCAACTAGTCTCACGGCCACTTAGGCCCAGACTAATCTACCCTGGGGCAGGTCTGATTATGTACCCTTACACACTGATCTCCCTCAGTGCTAACTCGACACGCAATCTGGCGTGCCATACACACTGGGCTGCAGTCCCAGTGCTCTCTTTTTATCCGGTCCACAATCCGGCGGTCCTACACACTGGTCTCCTTCTCAGTGCTCGCTCACTTACAACCCGATCCACAATCCGGCGGATCTACACACCAGTCTCCCACCTGGTGCTCTCATTAACGCCGCTTACCAACGACGATCACTCTCCTATGAATACCTTTGGAAGAAATCTCTCATTGTCTACTCGGGATGATACTACAATAACATGAGTTAGCACGGCTTTCCAAATTGGAGTATGTACCTTCTGCTCTTGGCATCAAATGGTCCCTCTCTCCCTCATTATTCAGTCACCTCTTACCTGACCGGGATCTACATCCGTTCATGCAAACAATGTCTGACTAGAAGACCAGGTTACCCTGATTGAACAAGAATACAAGGCACATGTCGGTTCACTAAGAACTGGGGTATTTTATTACAATGATTATAAACACAATACTATACTATAACATATACCCTGCAAAGAAAAGTTAAAGGTTAGAATGTGCACGCTATGGGGAAAAAGGTCGACATCACCTTAGTAATGTGGAGTCTGGGTTCAGCAGTCATCTAGGTTCCCTTCTCGTCTGGACCTTGGCTCGTCTCGGAATCACACCTCAGCAGTCACGAGTACACGTCTGCACCGCTATGCTCTCTCTCCTCTGCTTCCCTCCAAGTCACTGGAACCTTCCTCTTTATTAGCTGCTGTCTCTCTCTGTCTCTGATCGCTCTGCGCTACTTCTCCTTCTCCTTCAATATTTCTCAGACTCAGTTTCATGATCTTTCTCAGACTTCAAAATGGCGACTGTCTGCCTGGAAATAATTAATGGCATTGATGCTAACGGCTAGCTGCCGCCTACAGACTGACTGACTCACTGCCTAACACTTTCGCTAATATGGAAGCCTGTCCTTTCATGGAAAGTTACGGCCAGTAACCTGCCGCCCACCAAATTCTTGTACCTCCCCGTACCAAGGACACGTTCCCAGCCGGCCGGCCTGAAGTTGTGTCTTCGGATTGGATAAAAATACAGTCTTTCGATAAGGGCCAGCCTGAACCGGTTCTCTCCAAGCGAACAACACTTCGAAACTAAAACATTGCACTTGGCCTAGAAGCCTCTCAAGCTGCCGGGCAGAAAGCAAGATGGAGTCTCTCCCGTTTGGGGCCTACAAGGCCCGAAATAAGCATAACTCCATAGAAGGTATACTAACACTCTTGCAAAAGGACGGATTATCACTAATACTAATGAATCTATCCCCTAACTTAAGTTTATAAGCCCTGATCTAAGGAAAAGGGTACCAAAATGCACAACTGTGCCTTATGAGTAGGCCCTGTTTATAGTTCTAATATTTGCACTAGGAGGGTAATAGGCTGGAGTCATCTTCAATCATTCTCCCTCCAAGGAGGGCCGAAAAAGTCGGTCAGAACACTTCACCCTTGACTCCAGTCTATTAGCCATTTTCTATATGGAACTAACATCTGTGGAAGAATAATAGGAGACAAAACTAACTGATCTATTCCTCTTGCCAAATCTACAATATTGAAGTAGAGAAGGAATACACTGAATAAAGCAGCAAACGGCTACTAAAATACAAATAGAAATTATAATACCCCCTAATATCTGTCGTAGGGAATGTAAGTCAGGTAACCAATTGAAGAGCCAGTCAAACCAACCCTGATCAATATGTTTTCTAACCTCTGCAGTCAATTCGTGAAGTTTGTCAATATAGGCTTGGATTGATTTGGTGTGGTCCGACAAATTAAAGCAGCAAAGACCCTCAAAGTCAGAACAGTCATATCCATGATTTAACAGAAGGTAGTCAATAGCTGCGCGGTTCTGCAAAATTGCTCTGCGTTCACCCTGGGCATCTAATAGCATGTCAGATAAAATGGTAGAAGTTTGGTTAATCGATTTCACCATCCAGCAGGCCATTTTCCCAATAGATTTAGCGTTGTAAACTGCCAACGCTGGGACACCAATAATTGAAATAGCTAAACTAAGGTATTCAGATTTGGAATAGAGATGTAAGGAAGAATCACAGTCCTCATGTAACATCATAGAATCACGGACTACACGGGAATAGGTATTGGGATGTGAGGAAAACATTAATAAACTCAGTCTGGTGATGGCACATGGACCTCCGGAAATATTTGCAGGAATATAGGGCCAGGAGGAATTACCGCAGGTAAATAACCAACCAGAGGGTAACAGCATTGTACGGTAATGGCTAGGAGCAACTAATATACGTTTGCAGGTCATGTTATTTTTAACAGAAACACATGAATTCGGGAGTCTTCGTAAGCATAGCAAACGTTCATGAGCCGAAAAAGAAGTGGCGGCTTTCAACTTTAACTTCACACATTCAGTAATTGCTTTAGGATCACAAGTCAAGAAAAAGCATAAATCACCCTGCGTGATATTATAGGTGGTAATCTGGGAATGAATTGGGGGAATTGACTCTGAGAGAACAGTACATAAAGGACAAAATTCATGGGCCGCGAAATCGCCCAGAATAATATTGGGTCGGGCACTTGATATATTGAAAATGTGTTTTAGAGTTTCCGTTGAGGCAGGGACGGCAACCAAACAGGTTGCTAAGATGTCAGTTACAGAACGCATAGGTGTCAAGCAAAAATGCGGGGAATTAGTAACCCGCTTGGCGAGGGTAATCCAAAAGTTCGATGATGAATCCCACGCAGCGAAGGAACGCGGTACTCGGGTTCTCCAATCAACCAAAGTCTGTGGTTTCTCTCCTCTCCCGGCGTAGCAGACCAAAAGGAGTCCAACGCCGGCACATCCTGCAGCAGCAGTCCAGAGAATGATCTGAAAGAAAATCAAATACAGGCATTATTTATTCTCGTAAATAACATTTGTCAGCCGGGACAGCTTCCCAGCTATTTTTCCCTGGTCTCATCACCAAAATGGTGTTGTCATGACCGGTTGCAATGATTTCAGCCTGTTCAGGGGATGTTTAGGCGATTGCACCCATATTCTCGCTCCAGGATTGTCAGAAGAACCAAATCCTTTTTGGCCTCGCACAGTTTATAAAGTTGGGGCAGTGCCTTTCTGAATCTCACCACTGAAAACTGGCATAATTAGCAATTGAGCAACTCGGTCAGTCTTTTGAATCGATAAATCAACCTCACTGCTATTCAGCAGGAGAACCTTAATCTCTCCCTGATAATCACTGTCAATCACTCCTCCGAGTACTTGAACACCTTTCAAGGCAAGGCCCGATCTAGGGGCGATTAGACCAAAATTTGCAGCTGGTATACAGACACCAACGCCTGTTTCAATAATTATTCGGTCTCTACTTTTAAGCATAGTATCATTCATGGCATGCAGGTCCAAACCTGGGGAACCTGGGGTAGCTCTGCATGGAGCCAAGGCTCCGGGGGTAATTTCCCAGTACATTACAGTATTGCCAAGGGTGTTGGGTTTTGCATCAACATTTGGAGGAAATAAATGCATCAAAGGAGATTCAGCATGTAACAAGGGACGATTATTCAGGATCAACAATGCTTGGACTAAATAATCCCTCCAATTCCTATAGTGGTCATCAGTTAATTTTCGCAGTTGTTCTTTAAGCAAACCATTCATTCTCTCAATCAGGCCTGATGCCTGTGGATAATAAGGAATATGAAACACCCATTCTATATTGTTTTCCACACAAAATTCCTGTACCAATCTTCCACGAAAATGGGATGCATTGTCAGATTGAATTTGAAATGGAACACCATAATATAATATGATTAATTCCAATGTTTTAATGGTATTTATTTGGGTAGCTTGTTTGCAAGGAAAGGCCACTATAGGTGTCGACAACTGCACAAACATATTGACAATTTTTGCTCATAGGGAGGGGGCCAATATAATCAATCTGCCAAATCTGAGCGGGCAATTTTCCTCGATGTAAATGGCCTTTAACAATGTGTGGTACGTTTCGTTTTCTAGAATGTTGACAGATGGGACAATGCAGAATAATATCTTTAATGTAATTTAAAGGAATATAAATTCCTCGATTCGGCAGCCCCGCTGCTAGTGGCTCTCTCTCCAAAATGTCCTGCTTTCTGGTGGGCCTATTTCGCCAATCCCGCCAAATCAGAATCTTGCATGTCCACCACTGCCTCAGCAATTTTAGATTTTTCATCTGCAATTTTATGAAAGAATTTGTCAAGGGAGTCTATCGGGGTATGAGCATCCACATGAAAGATTGTCACAGTACTCTGTGGGAGCATTTCCCAAATTTCTTGCCATAATTCTTTTCCCCACAATTCTTTTGAATGCAATTCCCAATTATGAGAATGCGATGTTGGCAACCATACCGCCAGTCCGTTAGCTCTGGACCAGGAATCAGTGAAAATATGACATGTGCCAGGTAGTTCCTGTTTCAAAACTTGGTAAACTGCGTATAATTCAGCATATTGACTACTCTTTCCTTCACCAGTTGTACTCAGCAATTTCTGTGTGATCGGGTTATAGGACACTGCCTTCCAATGCCGCTTCTCTCCAATGAACCTCCCTGAACCATCCGGAAACCACACATGTTTTCTGTCCTCCGCGGACAAATCATAAAATGGCTTACCCCACTTGACAGGAGATTCCTGCACTACAGGTACGGAGCAATCACTTCCAGTCTCATTCGATGGTGCCTGCGCCACTTGCTCATGTAATGCTGCCAACCTTTCGGACCCACACGTGCCCTGTCCTGAATGTACCATTTCCATTTAATCACGCTCGCCTCTTGAGCATGTCCAATTCGATGAGTTTTCGGCGAACTCAAAACCCACTGCATGATAGGAATTTCAGGTCTCAAAATCACAGCATGACCTAAAGTCAATTGCTCGGTATCCACCAGAGCCCAATAACATGCAAGTAACTGTTTCTCAAAAGGTGTGTAACGCTCACCAGCCTCAGGTAACTTTTTAGTCCAAAAACCTAATGGCACCTTTTGTCTGCCCTGCTTTTGCCACAGACTCCAATTCGCATACAGACCTTGTACGGACACATTCAAATCCACATCACCCTCACCCACAGGCCACAGATCCAAGGCGTACTGAATCGCTTCTTTCGCCAAATTAAATGCATTCTGTTGTGGTTCACCCCATTCAAACGCATTCTTTTTGCGAGTGACTCGATATAAAGGAGCCAATATCTGACTCAAATGGGGAATATGTTGACGCCAAAAACCAAATAAGCCAATGAAACTCTGAGCTTCTTTTCTCTTCCTCGGAACTGCAAAGTCTAAAATTTGCCGTTTAACCTGCGGGATCACCTCTCTGTGACCTTCATGCCAATTGATGCCTAAAAACTTGACATTTTGGGATGGACCTTGTAACTTATCAGGATTCATTTCCAAACCTTTTTCACGTAAGCAGTCAAGGATCTGATCTAATTGGGTCTGAACTTGATCTTGTGTCTCACCTTGAATTAAAATGTCATCAATGTAATGGCACACTTGAATGTGCGGGTGTACAGTTACTTCAGACAAATGTTCCGCCACCAGCCGGTGACAGATCGTAGGACTATGTATATAACCTTGAGGAAGACTTCTAAACGTCATTTGACTCCCATTCCAGGTAAAACTGAATTTTTCCTGACACTCGGGGGCAATCGGGATTGAAAAGAAAGCATTAGCAATATCAATAGACGCATACCATGTACCTGGATGCTTTTGAATTCTTTCAATTAAAGTCACAATGTCTGGTACTGCAACAGTCAAACGGGGTGTGTGTTTGTTCAGTTCTCGATAATCAACGGTCATGCGCCAAGAATTATCACTCTTGCGCACAGGCCAGACGGGATTATTCCAAGCAGAAGTAATCGGAGTTATAACTCCTGCGCAACCAAATCCTGTATTGTGGCACTGATCTCTTCATGACCACCTGGAATACGATATTGTTTCTGAGAAACCACTTTTGTAGCCTGGGGAATTTTTATGGGGGGCATTCGTAAACGGCCAACCCGTACGGGTCTGGACGATATGTAGTGCTTATTTCCAAATTGATAACAACCATCATCCGAATGCAAAGTCATTCCTTTCAAAATATCAATTCCAATTATATACTCTAAAAGTGGTACAACTAAAACAGAATATTCTCTTCGGGGAATTCTACCTATTTTCATTTCAAGTGTAGTTTGCACTGCGGGGGTTTGTTTTCCACCTAAACCAGTAATTGTAAAAAATTGTCCCTTGAATTTCTTTGATTTACCATGAATTAAAGTGGCCTCCGCTCCTGTATCTAACAATGCTCGGGCCCTTTGGATATTACGATGTTTCCAAAAAATGTCAATATCTACATAGGGTCTGTTGTCTCTGTGAGCCCACCTGCGTACTGGAGCTTGACCTATTTCCTAGTCATTTTTACTGCGTTCTGTCAACCAAGACAAATCAGAATAAATGCTCTCAGGTTTCTTGTGTATCAAAATATCCTGTTCATATCCATCTCCATTATGAAACAGATTTTTGTCATTTTCATAGTACTGTGAATTACGATCAGAAAGCCTGTGACGATCCTCCCTTCTCCTCAACTCAGGGGAATGATCCCTTTCATCTCTATATCTGTTGGAAACACGATCATCTCTCCCCCTTTCCTTTTCCCCCTCTCTCACTCTCACTTTTTCACCACGAGGGGACCCATCACGATCATAGCGCCGCCCTTCACGGCGATCAGAATCCACACGACCCTTCTCATCACCACTGTCATCAGAATAACCACGGTCACAATCATTCATTCGCACACGACGGGCACCCTCCTTCCGATCCAAACCACGTTTACGAAACATGTCTCAGAAGCGATTATTAGGCTCACCGTCAATGTCCTCCCTTTTCACACCATCAGCCAACAGTGCAAGAAACATATCACGTCTAGAGAATTTATGCTCACCAGGAGTACGAGCTTCGGGTCTGGACTGCCTCTCAGGTTTAAACCATTCACCCAACTCACCAAGCTAACGAACAGATTCAAGCACCATAGACAAAGGATTGACAGTTTGATTAATCAACAAACTCATCATAACCTGCTTATAAGCAACAGGGGAAGAATGGATAATGCGATTCCGCACAGAAGATGTTAATAGACCATCCAACAACCTGTCAGAAGTACTGAGAAAAATCGCAGTTTTCATCACTTCTTCTTTCAAACGCTGCGACGCATCGCGCAAAGTGTACCACAGCTTGTCATTGACAGGCCAATCAGATTCCGTAGGGTATTTATGGTTACAGCCATCATTCGCAAGTTGGAGCAAACTAATTTGGCCAGCACCATTATAATTACAAAATGGTCTTGTACTGTAGAATCGGAACTTAAAGAGCAAAATCGAAAACAATCACCGGCATCAAGCATGATACCTGCAGCACCTAATTCATAAAGGCGTACCATCCACGTGAGCATGGTCTCACCGGGCCGTTGTCGAAATCGTTGTAAAATGTCACTAACCTCCTGTTGAGTAAAATCTTCAATACTATCCAAATGAATACCATTCGGCATACCAGGAGCCTGTTGCAATTTGCGTCAAAAAAACGGATGAGCAGAAACCTCCGGAGGAGCCTCCGAAGAAGCCCGATCCTTAGATTTAGAAGAACAATCAGGACGAGATACGTCATCAGAACGGGAAGAGCGACCACGGTCGCTAGAAACATCGTCTTTGTCACAAGAAGCAGATTTACAGTCACGTCCAGAGCGAGAAGACTCGCGCCTGTCACCCTCCTCAGCCGAGGAGCCAGAATCAATCGAATCCCAGATATTACCATCCCACTCATCGGGGTTCCAATCCAGTCCTGCTTTTGCCACGACCAGACGCACCTTCCGCGAAGAAACTCGACCACGACGGTGTCTGTATTTGTATTTCGCAATGCGCACTGCAGCCCTTTCGCCTATAGTCTGATAAGTCTCAAGTTTGTCGGAAAGCAATTTATTTTGACATCGCAAAAGAGTATGCGCATTCTGCACATCAACAAACTTTTCTTCCATATCCACAAATCGCTTCTGTAATTTCACAAATTTCTCATGAAGCATTTTATATGCAGTTAAAATAATCCAACCTCTGCGTCCCAAAATAGGAAGCTCCTCACCCTTCACTACCGGTGCTTTTTGCAAGCAAGAAACCACATCAGCAGGCTCTGCCTGCTCCAAACAAGAAGGCCTCGTAAGGCGTTGATTCCCAGCTGGGAATTTCAACAGGTAATTTGAAAGTAGATTTCGACTTACGCGAAAACATTTTGACACACAAAAAATATATACACAATTATCAACAAAGAAAATACGTACGAGCCGAGCGCAAACCAACAAGATCAAAACAAAATAGCGCACACAGGCTTCGTAAACAGTTCGTGACGCCAGATGTAACGACCGGATTCTCGGACCAGATGGAATCAGCTCCTAGGAGCCCCTCTAACCCAGTCGGAATGTAATCACCTCCCTCCTTAGAACATATTTACAATGGGTATAGATATATGTATGTACATCTCGTACCTAAGGATGGGGAAAATAGCAATAAACATGCATAGGTTTTCTACAATATCCTATTCATACCAACTAGTCTCACGGCCACTTAGGCCCAGACTAATCTACCCTGGGGCAGGTCTGATTATGTACCCTTACACACTGATCTCCCTCAGTGCTCACTCGACACGCAATCTGGCGTGCCATACACACTGGGCTGCAGTCCCAGTGCTCTCTTTTTATCCGGTCCACAATCCTGCGGACCTACACACTGGTCTCCCTCCCAGTGCTCGCTCACTTACAACCCGTTGCACAATCCGGCGGATCTACACACCAGTCTCCCACCTGGTGCTCTCATTAACGCCGCTTACCAATGACGATCACTCTCCTATGAATACCTTTGGAAGAAATCTCTCATTGTCTACTCGGAATGATACTACAATAACATGAGTTAGCACGGCTTTCCAAATTGGAGTATGTACCTTCTGCTCTTGGCATCAAATGGTCCCTCTCTCCCTCATTATTCAGTCACCTTTTACCTGACCGGGATTTACATCCGTTCATGCAAACAATGTCTGACTAGAAGACCAGGTTACCCTGATTGAACAAGAATACAAGGCACATGTCGGTTCACTAAGAACTGGGGTATTTTATTACAATGATTATAAACACAATACTATACTATAACATATATCCTTCAAAGAAAAGTGAAAGGTTAGAATGTGCACGCTATGGGGAAAAAGGTCGACATCACCTTAGTAATGTGGAGTCTGGGTTCAGCAGTCATCTAGGTTCCCTTCTCGTCTGTGCCTTGGCTCGTCTCGGAATCACACCTCAGCAGTCACGAGTACACGTCTGCACCGTTATGCTCTGTCTCCTCTGCTTCCCTCCAAGTCACTGGAACCTTCCTCTTTATTAGCTGCTGTCTCTCTCTGTCTCTGATCGCTCTGCGCTACTTCTCCTTCTCCTTCAATCTTTCTCAGAGAGTCTCAGTTTCATGATCTTTCTCAGACTTCAAAATGGTGACTGTCTACAAGGCCCGAAATAAGCATAACTCCATATAAGGTATACTAACACTCTTGCAAAAGGACGGATTATCACTAATACTAATGAATCTATCCCCTAACTTAAGTTTATAAGCCCTGATCTAAGGAAAAGGGTACAAAAATGCACTACTGTGCCTTATGAGTAGACCCTGTTTATAGTTCTAATCCCTGCACTAGGAGGGTAATAGGCTGGAGTCATCTTCAATCATTCTCCCTCCAAGGAGGGCCGAAAAAGTCTGTCAGAACACCACCGCAGCGTACGATCCATAGAAAACATGCAGAAACCCCACAAAAATGCCAAACATTGCACAAATCAAAGTAGGCTTTCCCTTCCAAATACACCAAACACATGCCAATGAAACAAATACCTGCCAAACAGGAACATACAATTTCCAGGACAACACCCACAACACACCTGACAGCTAAACCCCATTTGGATACACCCACATAGCTGAGTATAAAACCAGCCCCTCCCCTGACCACAATCCTTTGCAACACTCAAGAAGAGAAGGGCATCCACCAGATCTGAGAGGAGAGGCAAAAGATCACAACACACTCAACACCACCACCACCACACCAGCTCCAACAAGCCTCCAGCACATAACACACCTCACACACCAACATCACATCCACCACCCACACCCATGCACCCATAAACACTTTGCACACCACACACCATGTCCACACATAAAATTCTCAAATTCATGGAGAGTGAGTTGACAGTCATGGTAAATGAGATAGTCAGAGTGGAACCACAACTGTTTGGTAGCCTGGTCCAACAGACACCATTAGCCACAAGGACCCAAATGTGGGAGAGGTACAAAGGGACAATGCAGTAGGGACCACATCGCGATCCAAGAAGGATCATGAAGCGGTGGCATGATCTGAAGAGGGTTGTCAAAGAGAGGAGTAGCAAGAACTGGGAGCTGGCTAACCGAACTGGCAGTGGTCCTTCCATCCCACTGAAAACATTCATAACATGGGAGGAGAAGGTGCTTGCCATACTGCAACCCAAGAGTCTCACAGGAGTATCCAGGGGAGTGGAGGCAGGTAAGTACCAACGAATGTTAACCAACACACCTGATATGTACCTTCTTGCACAACCAAAAACCCACCCAACCAAGACAAATCTAATCCATCTGCACCACACACCCGCAAAAACCTATCTTATGGTCCAACCTTCACTCACTCACATTTATCCTAAACGTAGCTAGCAATATTACAATGGGAGCATGAGCAAAGGCAGCCTGCGCTAATACTCCCACCATGCCCCTTATACCACACCCCAGCAGGATGGATCCCCCTACCCCACCCACAAACCTGTGTCAGCCATTACATCACCCTCATCAAACTAACAGGTAGGTAGTCATCTTGCCTGGGAGGTCTGTTTGGGGGATGGAGGCCTATACCACTACTCCCACCATGCCCCCTGTCCCACACCCCAGCAGGATGGAGCACTCCTTCCCACCCAGAAGCAGTTGGAAGCTATATCATTGCTCACCTTCACCTAACAGGTAGGTAACCATCTTCCCTGTGAGGTCTGTTTGGGGGAGGGAGGCCTGTACCACTACTCCCACCATGCCCCCTGCCCCACACCCTAGCTGTATGGAACACTCCATCACACCCAGAAGCAGTTGGAAGCCCTTGCATTGCTCACCTTCTGCTAACAGGCAGGTAGCCATCTTCCCTTTGAGGTCTGTTTGTGGAGGGAGGCCTGTACCACTACTCCCACCATGCCCCCTCTCCCACACCCCAGCAGGATGGAACACTTCCTCCCACCCAGAAGCAGTTGGAAGCCATTGCATTGCTCACCTTCACCTAACAGGTAGGTATCCATCTTCACTGTGAGGTCTGTTTGGGGGAGGGAGGCTGTTACTACTACTCCCACCATGCCCCTTGTCCCATACCCCAGCAGGATGGATCCTTCCCCCACCCAACCCCCAAGCCTGTGTCAGCCATTACATCCCCCTCATCAAACTAACAGGTAGGTAGCCATCTTCCCTGTGAGGTCTGTTTGGGGGAGGGAGGCTTGTACCACTACTCCCACCATGCCCCCTGTCCCACACCTAAGCAGGATGGAGCACTCCCTCCCACCCAGAATCAGTTCGAAGCCATTGCATTGTTCACTTTCACCTAACAGGTAGGTAGCCATCTTGCCTGGGAGGTCTGTTTGGGAGAGGGAGGACTGCACTACTACTCCCACCATGCCCCCTGTGCCACACCCCAGCAGGGCGGAGCACAGCCTCCCACCCAGAAGCAGTTGGAAGCCATTTCATTGCTCACCTTCACCTACCAAGTAGGTAGCAATCTTCCCTGTGAGGTCAGTTTGGGGGAGGGAGGCCTGTACCACTACTCCCACCATGCCCCCTGTCCCACACCCCAGCTGGATAGAGCACCCCTCCTACCCAGAAGCAATTGGAAGCCATTGCATTGCTCACCTTCACCTAACAGGTAGGTAGCCATCTTCCCTGTGAGATCTGTTTGGGGAGGGAGGCCTGTACCACTACTCCCACCATGCCCCCTGTCCCACACCCTAGCAGGATGGAGCACTCCCTCTCACCCAGAAGCAGTTGGAAGCCATTCCATTGCTCACCTTCACTGATCAGGGAGATAGCCATCTTGCCTGGAAGGTCTGTTTGGGGGAGGGAGGCCTGAACTACTGCTCCCCCCATGCCCCCTTTCCCACACCCCATCAGGATGGAGCGCCACCCCACCCGCAAACCTGTGACAGCCATTACATCCCCCCTCATCAAAATAACAGGTAGGTAGCCTTCTTCCCTGTGAGGTCTGTTTGGGGGATGGAGGCCTATACCACTACTCCCACCATGCCCCCTGTCCCACACCCCAGCAGGATGGAGCACTCCTTCCCACCCAAAAGCAGTTGGAAGCTATAGCATTGCTAACCTTCACCTAACAGGTAGCCATCTTCCCTGTGAGGTCTCTTTGGGGGAGGGAGGCCTGTACCACTACCCCCACCATGCCCCCTGTCCCACACCCCAGCTGGATGGAACACTCCATCACACCCAGAAGCAGTTGGAAGCCATTGCATTGCTCACCTTCTGCTAACAGGCAGGTAGCCATCTTCCTTCTGAGGTCTGTTTGGGAAGGGAGGTCTGTACCACTACTTCCACCATGCCCCCTGTCCCACACCCCAGCAGGATGGAGCACTCCCCCGCACCACCCAGAAGCAGTTGGAAGCCATTGCATTGTTCACTTTCACCTAACAGGTAGATAGCCTCTACGTGCACCCACACATTTGTCACAAATGAAATGCTGTCATATGGCAACACCAGCCCTCTCACAGTACCAATACGCACCCCGACAGCGCTTGACATGCACAGTGTGCACACAGGTAAGCAGAGTGAACTCTCACAGCTACCAAAGAGTCACACAACAATGCACATGCACATGCACAAGGAAGACTGGGCACAACCATGCACAGTACACACTGATCAGTGCATTGCCATGTGGCCCAATCAGCAAGGACCATTTCAAAATTTAGAAAGCATGCGTTGGCTCACGAACCAAAATATGTACATGATAGGACAAAGTCATGCAGTACAATACAATGCCCAGTCCATGGCCAGATGTGACGTCTGCCAGGTCAGACTAATCAACAAGGAGACAACAAAGAAAAGATATTGTTCCGGTCCCTACATGGCAACATGACCATGTGAACATGATTTCTGCACGAATTGCATGGTATGCATTGATACCTCACAACATGTGCAAGTAATGTATGTACCTCTGCACCATGTTAAGAGGCACAGTATTGCACATAGAAAACGATGTGAATATCAGTCAACTGTGTAGTGAACAAACAGTGGATAACACACAGCCAACAGCGTGCTTGCTGAGTGCAAAACAATGACCATTCCCCATCTAATCCACAGGTGACCAAGTAATTACATCTGAGGACAACACCAACAACCAGCAAAGCCAGTCTCCCCCCCGGTAGATGGACTCTCGGATGTCGACTCCCAGGATTTTCAGGACGATGAGCTCGAGGCTGGCCCATCTGGTGTGCCAGGGAGCAACAGGTCCCAGGACCCCATCCTCCCCACCACCACATCTGCTGCAACACCAACTGCACAGCAGACCTCTGCTGTTTCGGCCTGTGCATCCACTGCCACCACCACTACCACCAGTGTCAACTGCAACACCCTCTCTGTCCCAGGGGATGAGCACTGCACACCAACAACTGAGGCTAGCAGGGAGAGTGTGGGGGACCCACAGTGGTGAGACGACAGGTCTGTGGCAGCAGAGCAGGTGGGAGGGCCAGGGACATCCCCAAACACCAGGAGGCTGGGACCCCATCCCTGGAACACATCACTAGAATCCTTGGGGCATACAAACAGGCCCAGGGACAAACTGTCTGGTCGAACGATCTTTTATGCAAGCTCATCCTGCTGATGAGCTCCATCGACACTCTCATTGGACAATTGGTGGACCTCATGGGCCAGCAAGTGGCGTTACTGAGGGACAGGCCTGTGTCCCAACCAAAACCTCCACCCCTTCTTGTGTGCCGCATGATGACAATTCACCATTCTCCCCTGCAGCCACAGAGAGGGGTGAGTCCTCAGACACTGCTGGCACCACAGTAGGGTCCCCCCAGCCAAGTGACCAAGGAGCCATCCTAAAAAGAGCCTTGGAGTCTCTGGAGGCAAAGCACCAGCCAAATGCCAGTCACGGAGCCAGCCCTGATGGCAACCCTCCTCCCCACTGCATTGACTGTTTGGACTGTCCTTCCCCACACTGCCTTGTGTATGGCACATGTCTGTTGGACTGGGTCACCACATCAATGTGGTATCTACTCTTTCATCTAATTTACCATGACTGACAACTCACTGATCCATCACCGCCTTTATGTAAATCTGCCCACCCCCTTCACATGTCAACTTTGGAAATAAAATACCGTACACACTTTTATTGTGTCATCTTTGTCTTTAGTGCAGGATGTACACCAAAGTATGTTCTGTATGTAGGCAAGGATCAGTTTGAGGCACCTAGGGAAACACAACAGAACAACATTCACTGGTGTGAGTGTAGCATCACAGACATTACACTACACCAACCATCTACAGAAGCCAACATGCAGACAACACAATGGGCTAAACGTGTCAACATGAACGTCACGTATACGTTCACAGATGACATGTCACAGTCACATATCCACACACAGGTGACTTTACATCAGGCTGTACATACCATTCGCACATAGACCTTCATGACAACAGCAATATCACTGGACACTGAATATGTTGGACTTCAGCAACCACCTTCCAGTGAAGTAGCGGGTGATGAGCTGTTGACGGATGTCACCACCTTCTTCCTCTCCACTGTCCTCCTCACTGGACTCAGGCAGTTGTGCAGGCGGGGGCCTTGGGTCCTCATTATCATCCAGGAGCAGGGGAATATCCTTGCGAATGGCCAGGTTGTGGAGCATGCAGCATGCCACTACGATCTGACACTGTGAAAAAAGGTGAAACATTCGATAATACAACTAGGGGGGAGACCAGTATGTAAAGCACACAAATCAATTAAAAATATAACAAGTACCAATTTATTAATAAAAATACATTCTCCAAAGTTTATACAAGAACATATTCATTACAATGTTAAAAACACACAAAAATATGTATGGCTAAAATAATTGTTACACAATATCACAGGAATTTAGTTAAAACAAAGGTGGCAAACAATATAATCAGTCGACGCGCGTTTCGGCGTTGTCAAAACGCCTTCATCAGGAGCCACATACAATCTGAAAAACATATTTTTTTAAAAGATACAGTTAGAGACATTTCTTAATCAAAAACTTTTAACCAACAACAATTATAAAAAAATAACTCTTTGTGCTTACATATCATGGACAACCCTACACAAGACAGTTACCATATGTAACTGCAACTGATACAAACTATTTCATATCTGATTATATTTGAGCAGTAATCATCCCCAAACTTTATTTCATGAGCCCAGGAGGGGAGAAAGCCGGGGGGAGGGGGGGGGGGGTGAAACTCAAGGGAGTTTATTTTGTGAGGGATGCACAATAAGCATTAAGGTGGAACCTTAATGCTTATTGTGCATCCCTCACAAAATAAACTCCCTTGAGTTTCACCCCCCCCCCCCCCCCTCCCCCCGGCTTTCTCCCCTCCTGGGCTCATGAAATAAAGTTTGGGGATGATTACTGCTCAAATATAATCAGATATGAAATAGTTTGTATCAGTTGCAGTTACATATGGTAACTGTCTTGTGTAGGGTTGTCCATGATATGTAAGCACAAAGAGTTATTTTTTTATAATTGTTGTTGGTTAAAAGTTTTTGATTAAGAAATGTCTCTAACTGTATCTTTTAAAAAAATATGTTTTTCAGATTGTATGTGGCTCCTGATGAAGGCGTTTTGACAACGCCGAAACGCGCGTCGACTGATTATATTGTTTGCCACCTTTGTTTTAACTAAATTCCTGTGATATTGTGTAACAATTATTTTAGCCATACATATTTTTGTGTGTTTTTAACATTGTAATGAATATGTTCTTGTATAAACTTTGGAGAATGTATTTTTATTAATAAATTGGTACTTGTTATATTTTTAATTGATTTGTGTGCTTTACATACTGGTCTCCCCCCTAGTTGTATTATCGAATGTTTCACCTTTTTTCACACTGTTATTTCCCTGCATTACAAACCCAGTAATTAAACAGGGGGTCCTTGTTGTTCACATTGACTACGATCTGACACACCTTCCTTGGCGAGTAAGCCAGTGCACCTCCGGTTTTGTCCATGCAGCGGAAACATGACTTGAGCAGACCAAAAGTACGCTCCACCACACAACGTGTCCTCCCAAGGGCCTCATTGTATTGGATATCAGCCGGGGTCCTTGGATTACACAGTGGGCTCAGCAGCCATGGATGGCTGGGATATGCAGAGTCACCTAGGTATGACAAATACACATTGCAATGTTACACAGGCAGAGGGCAGCAGGTCACACACCTAGCACGACATACGATTAGGCATATTCACCCACAATCCATGCACGCTCTGGAAGCAGATGAGCCATCAGCCGGGGCACAATGCTGTTCCTCAGGATGTAGGAGTCATGGGCTGAGCCGGGAAATCTGGCACACATATGTGAGATGATCATATCTGTCAGGCACACCACCTGCACATTGATTGAGTGGTAATGTCAGCTATTACGAAAAATGTGCTTATCTGCCTGTGGTGGCACAAGACCGACATGTGTGCAATCTACGGCACCAACAACATGGGGGATGTGACCAAGGGGATAGAAGTCTCCCTTCACAGCTAGCCATTCCGCAGCCCTAGGGAAATGGGTATATCTGTCCTTGTAGATCATCATGGTGGACAGAACATCACGCAGCACCATGCTGAACATCGGTTGAGACATCCCACCAACGCTGGCCACTGTCTCCTGGAACGATCCAGTGGCAAAAAATGGGGGGCTGCCATCATTTTATAAGTTGGGGTGAAAGCTGTTGGATATGTCCACCGAGGCTGCAGGTGGGGCTCCAACATATCACAAAGGGTGCTCAGGGTGGCTCTATCTAGACGGAATTTGCGAATGATCGCCACATCTCCATGTCCTCCAGCTGTGTCAAGTGACAAATCAGATTTGGCCTCCTCCTAGTTGAGATGAAAATGGACACATGTCAATGAAATCCATCATGAGATGACCACAGCATATCCCGTTCCGGATGACACAGAAAAAACAAAGACTGACTTGATAATTGAGTGACACACCAGGTTACATGGGTGGACGTTTGGGCCACTCAGAGGGCACATCTCCCTGTTTACCACAAACAAGTGCCTCAAACACCACATAGGTCAATGTGAATGCACATAGTTATATGGCCACTTTCACATGTGCACGCCTGTGAGTGTGGCATCCAGCCAAAAAATCAACACCACTGTGTCATACTCATCTGCTGTGCCTGTCACATCTCAATGCATCATGCTTACTTGCCACATATCCACAACACAATGCACACAGTTGTAGGTGAACAGACAAATGCATGTATGAGCAGACAGAAGAGCACTAGTAAGTAACTACATCCTACAGTGAGACAAGCCTTGCCAAGGTAATCACTGCTCCTCAAAACATTGACATGTGTACACATCATGGAGTCCACTACAACACTGTCCTGCCTCATCAACCATCTTATGCATTTGTGACATGTTAGGGACTACAAACCAATGTACATCACACAAACACAACCATGGCATGTGTAGGCACCAGTGGAGTCAATGGAACATTGGCATTGTGTGCACGATGATGTGCCCTTCACCATGTTATGTTATGTTATTACATTTTATTGAGCGCGAACAGCTGCCCCAGCAACGAGGCGTCCCGGCGCTGAAGCATAACAGAAACCTGAAGGGAGGGGGAGGAAGGAAAGGGACTAGGGAGGATTATGTTGAGGAGAATAAAAGAGTTTTGATCGCCTTGCGAAAGGCCAGCAGGTTGGTCATGGAGCGAATGTGAGGAGGCAGGGAGTTCCAAAGCTTAGCCCCCAAAAGTCTGAAAGAACGGCCACCCATTCTGCTAAGTCTTATGCGGGGGGTTACTACCATATGCTGACCTGAGGAGCGTAGGGCACGCTGGGGAGTGTACGGCTCTAGGAGTGGACGTAGGAGTCCGGGACAGTCAGTTTTAAGAATTTTGAACGCGGTAGTGAGAGCCTTGAATTGAACTCGGGATTCAATACGCAGCCAGTGTAGCTTCTGGATGGTATTTCTGGCCGAGCATCTGCGAGGGAGGCCTACGACGGCCCTGGCAGCCGAGTTTTGTATCCGTTGTAGCCGGGCCATCTCCGCTTTGTTGATGCCTAGGAATAGAACATTGGCGTAGTCCAGTCGAGCCAGGATGATGGACTGGACAATCAATTGGCGCGTATAGTGGTAAAAAAATCCAAGAATCGGATGAAGGCTCCTCAGCAGGCCTATGCAGGTAGCAGCCAGTTTCTTAGTGTGGGTCTGGAAGTTAAGAGAGGCGTCCACCCAAACACCTAGGTTTTTCACCACGTTTTTAGGGGGGGGAATAGGGCCCAATACGGACGGCCACCAATGCTCAGTCCAATAGCCGGGATTTTTTCCTAGGAGCAACACCTCTGTTTTACCAGCGTTCAGCTGTAGGCAGTTGTGTGACATCCAGCGTGCGACTGCCTCTAATCCGTTCTTGAATTTTACAGCTGAGATCGAGGGGCCTTCAGTTAGAGAGATAACCAGCTGGGTGTCATCGGCGTACGACACCAGCGTAAGGTCCCATTCTTATGCTATTTCAGCGAGAGGCTGGACATAAAGATTGAATAGGGACGGGCTGAGCGTCGATCCCTGCGGGACCCCTTGCTCTATGGTGTGGGACTGGGAGATAAAAGGGGGGGCTGAGACCCAGAAAGATCTGCCCGTCAGGAAAGACCGAAACCACTGAAGGGCAAGGTCTCTGATACCTATGGCTTCAAGGCGTTTTAGCAGAAGAGAGTGGGAGACCGGATCAAAGGCTGCGCTGAGGTCGAGTAAATTCAGCGCAGCACTTTGACCAGCGTCCAGGATGTTCCGTAGGTGTTCGGTAGTGGTCAGCAGGGCGGATTCGGTGCTGAATCCTGGCCTGAAACCATTCTGTGAGGGGTCTAGAATTTGATTTTGCGTCATGTAGTTGGCTAGAACCTTGTTCACGTGGGCTTCTGCCAGTTTTGAGGCCCACGGAAGCAACGAGATCGGTCTGAAATTTTCTGGCTTTGATGGGTCTAGGGTAGGTTTTTTAATAATTGGAGAGACCCAAGCCTGCTTCCAACATGTGGGAACCACCGCCGAGGAGAATGATAGGTTGAGTAGGGTAGTCAAGGATGGGAGGAAGAACTCAAGGGATTCTAGGAATTTGGCGGGTCTCATGGTGTCAGTAGGAGAGCCAGATTTGACCTTAGTGCATAGCTTGGCAAGCTCGTCATGGGTTATGCTGGGGATGAGTGACAGACTGGGATTATCCGGCAAAGGCTTACGTGGTTTGGAGGTTTCCAGTGGGTCCTGAGGAAAGGTGCTGTATATTTTCTTTACTTTTTCTGTAAAGAAAGTAGCGAGTTCGTCACATTGCTGTGAGGAGGTAATACATGGAGCTGGATTAGAGCTGTCTTTGAGTTTCTGTACAAGTTTAAAAATGGTTTTAGAGGGGTTTGAACGAGAGCTGATTTCTTCCGCATAAAAGGAAGCACGAGTGGTACGGACCGCCTTGTGGTACGACCTCAGTTTTAACAGGTAGGCGGCTTTCTCCGTCTCCTTGTATTCTTTCCTCCACTGGCGTTCAGCTCTTTTACATTCTTTCCGCATGGTCAGTAAATTCTCATTGTACCATGGGTTAGATGGAGTACTACGTGTTTTGGTCCACTTTGCAGGGATGAGGGAATCAAGTCCAGAGTTGATCCATTCTTGAAAGGCCGCATAGGCTGAATTAATGTCTCCGTTTGCGGGGTTGAGGTGGAAGTTGCCTAGTTTGTTAGTAAGATCACTAGGTGCCAATTTGTGCCAAGGCCTCTTGTAGCGGGAACTGGAGGAGTTTTTCGTAATCGAGTCTCTGACCTTCAGGGAGAATCTGATAAGAGAGTGGTCAGTCCAGCCCTGGGTTTGGGGGGATCGGCCGTGGCGTCTACGAGATTGGAGAAAACAGGGTCCAATAGATGCCCGGCAGAGTGAGTAGAGGTATGGATGAGTGGATTTAGCTGCAGGGCAGAGAGGTCCGCCTGAAGGTTCTTAATGGTTAAATCGGTCGTGGACTCGAAGTGCAGGTTAAGGTCTCCCAAGATGGTAAAGTTGGGAGAGGATATCACTAGAGTATGGGCGACGTCTAAGAATTCATCAATAAACCTGGCGGTAGGGCCGGGGGGGAGGTAGATATAGAGTCCAGATAGGGTGAACTGGGAGCTAGTGGAGATCTTAAACTGTGCGCTTTCGCAACCCCATGTGGCCACTGTGCACTGTTGTAGGGTCCCGATGGACATTGCTATTGTATGTGCTCCAAACCGCGGTAGCTACTGCCTGGCAACCGCGGTGTGTCACCAGCACCCCCCCTGAAACAGGTGCAGTAGTCATTGTCATGGAGTCATGCCCAAATGGCAGTTGGCATGCTCCACCACCCAAATTGGGGTGCCTCATGTCATTGTATGTGCACCAAATCGCGGTAGCTACCACCTAGCCACCGTGGTGTGTCACCAGCGCCCCCCTGACTCAGGTGCGGTAGTCATTGTCATGGAGACATGCCCAAATGGTGGTTGGCATGCTCCGCCACCCAAATCGCTGTGCCTCATTTCATTGTATGTGCCTCAAATCGCGGTAGCTACCGCCTGGCCACGGCGGTGTGTCACCAGCATACTCCCCGACACAGGTGCGGTAGTCATTGTCATGGAGACATGCCCATATGGCGGTTGGCATGCTCCGCCACCCAAATCGTGGTGCCTCATGTCATTGTATGTGCCCCAAATCGTGGTAGCTACCGCCTGGCCATGGCGGTGTGTCACCAGCACCCCCCGACACAGGTGCGGTAGTCATTGTCATGGACACATGTCCAAACGGTGGTTGGCATCCTCCGCTATCCAAATCGTGGTGCCTCATGTCATTGTATGTACACCAAATCGCGGTAGCTACCGCTTGGCCACGGCTGTGTGTCAATGCCATGTAGCATGCCCTAGAGCCAATGAGAACGATGATTGCGGTGCCATGACACAATTTTGAAAATCGAGGTAGGCGTGCACCGCCACCACGGAGGCGGTTATTGGATCTTTTGAAAGATTCACCATCGTGGTAGCGCACACAGGGCCCCTGCGGTGCATCACCGCCATGAAACATGCACTAGAGCCAATGGGAACAATGATTGTGTTGGCATAATGCAATTTTGAAAATCGCGGTAGGCATGCACCGCCACCTCAGAGGCGGTCATTGGATGCTTTTGAATGAGGCAGACCTGGACAACCAATTGTTGCAGCTTGGCACCTTTGAAATGACCCCAGGGGGCTATGTTTGTGTGGGAGTGAGCCTCACATTTCCACTGCTCACAGAACCTGCTGCCAGAGGCCTTTGACCTGCTGCTGCTGCCTCCAGGGACTGCTGCCTAAGACCCCTAACGTGCTGCTTCCTGCAGGGACTGCTGCCTGAGACCCCTCATCTGCTGCTGCCTCCAGGGACAGAGAAGATCCATGCCAGTCAATTCACAAGGGAGGAGCTGGAGGTCCTGGTGGACGAGGTGCTCGCACAGTACCCAAGGCTGTATGGTGCCCCAAATGTTGTGGTAAGTTATCAAAAGCGGAGGTGCAGGGCAGGGGGGGCACACATGAATTTGGACTGATGCAGTATATGCCTGAGGGTGTAGGGTTGTGTAATGCACTGTCAAACATGCTGTCTCCAGGGTGAAGGAATGTGTGTCCCATTGTCACAGCTTTCCTTGCCTGCAGTTATAGTTATGAGTGAAGTGTGTTGCATTGTCAGCCATACAGTGACACAGTATGTTGGCCATGCAGGTGCCAGGACAGTGATTGCTTGGCTGAATGGCTGTGTGTGCCCCTGCTGTCCATCTCTGTGTGAGCCCAGATGGTCAGCACAGTGCCCGCCCACCAAGACGAGGTCACATCACTTCACTTACTGTGTCCTTACTACCGTTTTTTCACAGTTAAATCCAAATATGCACACTCTCAACCCTTTAGAATTGCACACAACCACACTTGTGTAGATCTATATTTTGTTTGTGGGTCCATGTCCCTCAATGCCACACACATAACATAATGATATATTCAGAGGACATGAACATTGAGTTCTGCACAGTCTTGCACACAGTGATTCTACTCACAGATACAGGTCAATATGTGATGTATGTTGTGGCCAGAGAAGCAAGGGACTGGAGATGTATGCAACCCACATAGGTGGTACAATGCTGTCATCCTGCATGTGTGTGAGATGTTCAGGGACTCTGTACCCCCTCATAAATGCATGCAGTCACATCAGCTTAGCCCATGCTGAGTGCCCATGTGAGATGTGTCCCAGGGTGGGATGGAGAGAGATTACACTTGTTAATGAGTTTGTGTCTTGCTACTGTACTGATAGATATTGGGACATGACACTGTGTCACTGATCAGTTCCGCCTCTTGTCTCCCATGCCTGCAGCTCAAGGTACACCAGCGTAAGGCCGTGTGGAGGGCCATAGCAGCAAAGGTACGAGATCTGGGGGGATCTAACCAACAGCGTACCCACTGCCACAAGAGGTGGTACGACATCAGCTGCCTGGCAAAGAACGTGGCAGAGATGACCTTGGGGCTACTCCCTCGCACTGGGCGGTTGGCACGGCGCAGCATGACACCACTGATGGGCCGCATCTTGGCAGTGATTCACCCTGAGCTGGATGCATATCTGAAGGAGCATCAGCAGCAAGGCAGGGGTGAGTATTTGGGGAGGGTGACTTTGGCTGTGAGCGGATGCATGTATACAGGGCCTGTGCCAGCAGTGGCCTATGTGATGTTGGTGGAGTGGTGCAGTGCAGTGTCATGTAAGTGGCTGCTGGGATGGCTGTTATGTATTTGCCCAAACTGTTCTTACAAAGGTGATCCTCCCTGCTGTGCATTCCCATTGCCGTCTGTTTTGTGCTCTTCATGGTTATTCGACATTGGGGTAGTCTGGGCAATCGAATTGGGAGTGAACAGCAGTGTTCCCAATCTGAGTGTGACTTCATCTATGCGTACATTGCATGACCCATAAATGGTGAGGCCTACACATCTGACAACAATGTGCGCTAGTCTTTGAGTACAACATGGTGGTTGGCATTGGCTATTTGCCATTGTGAACTGTCATGTCGTAATTGGGTCTGTGTTGTCCCATCCTGTTCCATCCAGATCTGTCAGTGGCAACAAGTGGTGTCCCCACACCATGTCTCTAGGTGTGTGCAGAGGTATTTTTGTGTCTGGTGGACTTCCGTCACAGTCAGGGTGTTGTGCTTTGTGACCATGACAAGGCTGAGTCATGACAGATAATCAGGGTTACATCCACTTATGAGGTCTATGTAGTGAGTTGCCACAATGTGATTGCAGAGTGTGGTGTGCAACATGTCAATTTGGTCCTCTTTTATACTGAATTGATTGCATAGCTTTGTACTGTTGCTGCCACTAACCTGACCCTGCATCTCTCTCTCATGCAGATTAACCAGTGATCATGGAGGGACAGGAGCTGGACACCAGTGGGGGTGGGACCAGCACAACAGCTGCACAGTAGCCCAGTGACACAGATGTCGCCAGCGCCTCAGAGGGTGACCGGAGTCTTCAGGAGGAATCCCTGCCTGAGACACAAAGTATCACATCATCTGATGTCAGCGGGGATGCATCCATGTTGGCGGACCCAGGGAATGGAGACTCTGCCTCATCTTCAACCACACAGCGACCAGTGCCTACCCTCCCAGCCACTTCCTCTGGTGCTGCCTGGGTCCATGTCATTAAGAGGGAACGAGTTTCATTCACACCTGGAACCGCTGCCCCTGCACCTGTCCCCCCTGCTGCCCTCAGTGCTGAGTCTGTTGAGCTCCTGCGCCAGCTTTATGTGGGCCAGACAGCTCTACTCAATGCCTTCAGTGACCATGACAAAAAATTAGGCCAGGTGGTTGCTTACATGGAGGGCAAACTTTCCGACGTGGATGGGCTGCACCGTACTGTCCAGGCCTTGTCCTCCACAGTGGTGTCTGCCCTTCAGCCGGAACATACTCCCATTCCTGCTCCAGGGCCTTTGTCCACCCCCCAGGTAGTGGCCACGTCTGATGGTAGTGACCACGGTTCACATGCGTTTCAGTCACGATACAGCACACGAAGCAGCCAGCAGAAACAACCCAAGCAGGCCCGCCCGCAAACACCATCCCCACAGAAGAGCAAAGCCAGTCCAGAATGCAAAGACAAAAGCCTGTCAGGGAAAAGCAAGGCACAAAAACCAAAGAAGCAGACCTCAGGCGTCCCCAGCTAAGGACTCTCCTGTCCCTAAAGCTTTGCGCAAAGCAAAGCATGCAGTTCCTGTGCCCCCTGAGGAGGTGGTGCATGGCAAGGGTACACCTAGGAAGGGCTCAGAGGCACATTCCCCCACCACCTCTACTCCCATTCCAAGCCCAGTGAAGCAGGGGAAGGAAGGCACTGTAGGGGGTACACCTGCCAAACAGGGGAAGGAGGGCACTGTAGGGGGTACACCTGGCAAACAGGGTAAGTAGGGCCAGAGGCGTAGCCAGATGAAGTGTTCCGCAGGATGCAGCACGTCACCCGAGGGAGTGCCAGTGCCCTAACTCACCTGGCCCACTCTCTCCCCAGTCAGGTGCTCCTGCTGTCCCCGACACACAGCCAGCTCCCAGTCCACCTGACAGCCAAGTGTGAGTGCTAGTCCCCCTCACACACCTGTCTCTCTCACAGGTGGGCCTGTTCTGCCCATTGTTACCCCCTGACTGTGTTGCTGCCCATGGAAGGGTACAGTCGCACACACTCCCTGTGCAGATTCTCATGTACTCGCTCTGCACTTTGCCATGCCCACTGGCCTTATTGTACTGCCCTTGCTTGTGCAGATTCTCATGTACTCACTTTGCACCCTGGACTGGTGACTGGCCTTGCTGTTTTGCCCTTGCCTGTGCTGATTCTCATGTACTCACTCTGCACCCTGGACTGGCCACTGGCCTTGCTGTTTGGCCCTTGCCTGTGCAGATTGTCATGGATATGCTGTCCATTTTGTGCCTTGCTCTTCTCTAATGTTGGTGCCTATCTATGCAACATGTGAATAAAGACAGTTATATGTGAAGATCTTTTTTCCAAACTACAGATTTTGCCGAATACTGCAGCCAGATTAATCCTGGACTTACCCCCTAGATCACCATCCGGCCCCAAACTGAAATTCCTTCATTGGCTTCCAATTAGGAAGAGAGGGCAGTATAAAATATTGTGCCTAACACACAAAAGCTTCTATGGCAATGGCCCTGGCATTCTCGGAATAAAACTGGAAAAATACTAGCCTGCCAGAACCCTGAAGTCTAGCTCATAACCTCACTTAATTCCATTGCGGATCCGCACTGTGAGCATTGGAGGCCACTCTTTTTCTTATCTTGCCCCCCATCTTTGGAATAAGCTCCTGGCCCACCTAATTTCCATCTCCGACAACCTTCGTTTTCGTAGAGAATTAAAAACATGGCTGTTCTCTAATGAAATGAAATAGGTTCCAGGTAGTGGAACTGTCTGCAAGCGCCTTGAGACCTAACTGTGATTTGGGCGCTATATAAGACTTTTTGACTTTGACTGTTTTGTCAGTGTCCTTACTGAGTAAAGTTATTTTTGTGAGTGCATATATTTGGCTGTGCCCCATGCTCTATGTGGCACTTCAACATTGCTGAGGTCTTTGCTCGCCTACTCTTTTTTCACCGGGCTGACAGGGACTTCAGTTCTTTCTGACACTGATACTGTGGCATCTGTGGTGTCAATTTAACCTGTGATGCAGGTATCATCTTCAAGGTTTTCAAATGTTGGCTACATTGTTCACATTATATGATCATGAGTGAAGGATCACTTGTCCTGCATAACTAGGGCATGCCGGTTTGTTCTTGCTAGTCCCAGTAAAAAACCCTCATGCACGTGACTTTGATGGTAATATAAGCGGTATATCTTGGTTATCCGCTTTCCCTCTCACGTGTGTGCGTAATCATTGGGTTCTATTGTTATGCACCATCCACCTGGAGGTTTTACCCTTAGTTAAGAGCAGTAATGACCAGTGATGTGGTTGTGAAAAGTGGGGTGAAAAAGTTAAAAATCCCTTCTCTCCAGATTCACAATTTTTTTTATTCTGGGTTCAGAGATTTAAAAAAAAATTAAAGTGACTGAGAGTGATTATGACTCTCTCACAAAGTGATAAGTGAAGTAGGTCGACATGTTTCAGCGCTCTATAGCCTATAGGTCAATGGGGCTTTCTTCAGGACCAAGGTGTAGATAGTGAAGAGACCAAGGGTGTCTCTTAGTCTTTTTGGCGATCTAGGTACTTCCTAAAGGGCCATTCTTTTTAGGAGATTTCTGATTAAACTCCTTGAGGTCGCTCAGTACCTGTGTTATTGGTTTCTTAAACCTCAACCGAGTCCCAGTGGGTCAGAGAGACCTTCTGCAGTCTCCTAATGCACGGCTTGTGCTGACTCCGCCGCCTGGGCTCGGTCTTGTTGTGTGCCTCCATGGCCTTCCATTTGTGTTCCTGTGGTGTTTGTGCCCTGCTCATGCCTTGAACTGGCCCTGCCTTCTGGATTGTGCGCATGTACTCCCTTATATGCACCACTGCGGTGACGCGACCCGAACATTGCTGCAAGTTCGTTATAGATGTGTGTCCAGGATGCAGAGGGGTGACTTGGTGACAGGTGGGTCATGTGCGGGTGCCCTTGTGGATGTGGTACTGCCCCTAGCAGGGTGCTGGTGTGGATTTGGGCCCTGTGTCAGCCTGTGTGTTGTGTGATGTATTTGTGTAGTTGCGTACCTGCGGCGGCGTCCGCGGTGGTCCATGAGTTGATAGTGATGTAACAGGTACAGTACCGGGAACACGTGTAGAGCGGGGTCCATGGCGGTCGTGACCGGGTGGAGGGGACCGGGACTCTTGTTTCGTGCTCCGCTGTAGAGCTTCCGCCGTCTCTGATTGTGCGGTGTCTCTGCTGTGGTGCGTCTGCTTCTTTGGGGCATTCTAATTTGTGGAGCAGGCGTCATTCCGCACAGTGGTGAGTCTCCATTGGCTCACACCGCCGCGGTGGCGGGTGCACTTTGATGGCGGTACGCGTCACACCGCAGTGGACGGGAATTGACTAATGTTTGGCAATGTTAATATGGCGGACGTGTTTTCAGCTGCTCGCGGGCGGAAAAATGCGTTTTTCCGTACCGCCAGCACCACGGTGCCACCGCCCGACATTCTAATGGACCCCTAAATGTTTAAGCTCAAGGAACAGGAAAATAGATTGCGACGCAACAATCTTCGCAACCTTGGGGTCCCGGTAGGAGTCGAAGGGGCCAACCTTAGGACTTGCATGATTACCCTTTTCAAAAGGAGGATTTCCTGAGCTGCACTGCTGGGGCTGGGACAAGGAGATACAGCGAGCTCATCGCTTCCCATTAACACCTTCCAAACGTCCTACTTCCTCGACGCAATACCCTTGTGCTATGTTAATTTATTTTGGCAACTTTCTCTTACGCCAGACACTCTTTGACTTGGCAAGACCAACAAGTAAGAGGGAATTTAATGGATTTACCTTTTTCACCAGGCCTGCCTTTGCCCATGCTACAGTTGAGCGAAGATGGAAGATAAGGGCAGCAGTATATCGTCTAAAAATTATCTTCAAAGGGTTCACGTGCAGTGTTACCTCTGAAAATCCAGGCTCAATCTTATCTGCAAGAGATCACTGAATCTAGAAGGGCCAGAACTAAAGACTAACATGAGGCTCAATGCTTTAAACTGGGGACTTATATCAGGATCAATGGTTATTAACTGATTTCAGCACTGTTAGAGCACATAGTTTAGTTTAGGACAAGGGGTGGTCTGGGGGGGACTCAGGATTCTGATTGCCCAGATGCCCTCACCCTAGCTCTTGCAGAACCAGGTAGCCTCAGTGATAGATGGCGGTTGTCGGGGGATCCATGGGTGTTGGGGAAGGGGCAGGGAGGGAAATGGGATTGGCACTAAAAGGGATGACTCAATTATTTGATCTTTTTTTTTCCTATTCTAATTATGGGTATATGTTTTCGAGCAATTTCGTAAGATGTAATGAGTACATTACGTATAGCAACTATTAATGTATGTGGTCTCAACAATCCCAAAAAACGACGAGATACAGCTGTGGCACTCCGCCTACTTAAAGCAGATATCCTATGCTTGCAGGAAATGCATATTAAAAGAACACAGATTCACTTTCTAGACTTGGTTGGCTTTTCAGTGGTAGGGGTCACAACACAAAATACTAGGACACGGGGTGGCAATACTATCAGCTAACCGTTCGCTTCAATTCATACGCACATTGGTTGATCAAAATGGGAGGTGGGTCATCACGGAATGTCGAAGGGAAAATGGAGACTCACTCACTGTATGCACTATATATGGTAGTATCACAGATGACTCGGCAATCTTTGACTTTTTGAATAATGAATTGGCTGAGTGGCCGTTACCTTTAATCATGTGCGGTGATTTTATTATAAATTTGCCCACCAATTAGAATATAACTTTAGAAAAAAATTGGAACTACAGCGGTCGGAAACCAAAGGTCTTTAAAGCTTTGAGGTCTTTGTGTCGTGAACAGGCACTCACTGATATTTGGCATTCACGACACCCCAAGAATTCTGGCCATACCTTTTATTCCTTTCCCCATAATAAGTTAGTGAGATTAAATTATATCCTCGCATCTCACTCTATTCTTCACGCTTGCTTAATAGAAAAGACCCCACGCATTGTAGTAGACCATAATCCCTTATTGGTGGAAATCAGAGAGGTAGTAGTGGTTAATAGAGATATGGTTAGTTGGACTTTTGAACATGCTCTACTTTTAAATGAGGTACACTTCAAGCATATGAGGCATTAGATTCCACAATCTATTAAGGAAAACCTAGGCAGCACAGGGATCGAAGTGGTCTGGGATGCACTAAAAGCAGCTATAAGAGGAGAGACACTGAGTTTTTCACTTTCCTCAAATAGGGAAAAACGTAAACTGCTGGACAATCTGCAAACCCAGTTGGCTGTTGCAGAAGAAAATTTAGATTCTGCTCTCAGGGATGGTGACGACCCTGCAGATGCACTTGCAAAAATAAAGTCAGCTAAGTCAGCGGTCATAGCGTTAATAGCCAAAAGGGCTGCAGTTCGAGGAAGGAAGCATATGAATGTAGCAAGCAGGTCGGAAATCACCTCGCTATTAGGGCAAGACAAAAAACTACAAGGAATATGATTACTGCAGTTAGAGACTCCACACAGGTCATAATTTCAGATCCAGAGGCTATTCGTAAAGAGTTTCTTGCTGATTATAAAGATTTATATCATGAAACTACCAAGGCTAATCCAAATTATATCATGACTTATCTTAACCAAATTTCAGCGGTGCAATTATCACAAGATGATCAGGCTAAACACGAAGAGCTCCCTCAATGGGTGGATGCTCTTCTTAGCATCAATAGCCTTTCTAATGGTAAAGCCACTGGCTTAGACTGCATCCCAGCTGAATACTATGAAAAAAATTCTACTGAACTTAAAGAGGTCATGCTATGTCTACTTGTTCATGCTTTAAGGGGGGGGGAGACCACTTGAACCATGGTCACAAGCAAAAATTATTGTTTTTTTGAAAAACCATCAATCAGCTCTTGATCCCAACTTGTATCACTGTATCACCCTGATAAACGCTGACAGTAAAATCTATTCTAAAATATTAGCGGTTCGATTGGCTGGGGTAATACATAAAGTAATATCACCTAGGCAACACATGCCTAATGTGAGATAGTTCTCACATTAGGAGAACTATCTCACTTCTAGATGCTGCTCATATCATCAGAGACCCTATTGCACTTATTCTACTTGATGCCGAGAAGGCATTTGAAAAGGTTTCCTGGCCCTTTTTGTGGGAGTCCCTGTCAAGGGTCGGGATATGCCAGGGTCTTGTACAGGCATTTAAGATGTTATATTTTCAGCTCACCACAAGATTATTTTTAAATGGCGCACTTACTGACACTTTTAAAATAACTAGAGGTACCCGCCAGGGATGCTCGAGTTCTTCTCTCCTGTTTGCCTTACTTTTAGACCCCTTTTTAAGAGTCCTGGAAGCCAATCAAAGGATTGGCTCAATTACCTCTCATGGTTGGGAAACAAAAGTATTGGCCTATGCCGACGATATTGCTCTGGTAACATCTAACCCTGGAATTTCTACGGCTGTGGTTGAATCAGAGGCGACTGGATATGGACTTTTATCAGGATACTCCCTTAATAGATCTAAAACCCAGATCATTTGTAAGAATGTCAGTATGGGTGTTGATACTAGACAGGTAGAAAGGGCTACATACCTGAGAGTAGAAATAACGGCTAGCATTGAAAGGATAGTTGACTTTAATATAGACCCCTTGATAGATAAAATCAAACGCAAATTAGTTTGATTACATAAGCTGCATCTTTCGATAATTGGTAGATGCAACATAATTAAAATGTTGTTTTTTCCTACATTTTTGTATCTCATAATCAATCAATCAATCAATCAGAACACTTGTTAAGCGCTCTACTTACCCATGAGGGTCTCAAGGCGCTGAGGGGAGGGGGTGCCGCTACTGTTTGAAGAGCCAGGTCTTGAGGAGTCTTATGAAGGCGAGTAGGTCTTGGGTCTGACATAGGTGGGTAGGGAGGGTGTGCCAGGTCTTGGCGGCGAGGTAGGAGAAGGATCTGCCACCTGAGGTTGTTCGTTGGATGCGGGGGACATCGGCGAGGGCGAGGCTGGCGGAGCAGAGCTGGCGGGTCTGGGTGTAGAAGTTGAGCCTGCTGTTCAGGTAGGCTGGTCCGGCGTTGTGGGGTGCTTTGCATGCGTAGGTGAGGAGCTTGAATGTGATTCTCTTGTCGACAGAGAGCCAGTGTAGGTCTCTCAGGTGGGGGGTGATGTGGCTGCGACGGGGGACATTGACGATCAGTCGGGCGGAGGCGTTTTGGATGCGTTGTAGTTGTAGTAGGTGTTTGGCTGGGATTCCTGTGTAGAGTGTGTTGCCGTAGTCCAGTCTGCTGCAGACGAGGGCCTGTGTCACAGTTCTTCTTGTTTTGGTCGGGATCCACTTGTAGATCCTGCCTGGTATGCAGAGGGTATTGTAGCAGGAGGAGGAGATGGCGTTGACCTGTTTAGACATGGAGAGGGAGGAGTCGAGGATGAATCCTAGGTTGCGTGCATGGTCAGTGGGTGTCAGTGCTGTTCCCAGTGTGGTCGGCCACCAGGAGTCGTCCCAGGCTGAGGGGGTGGATCCGAGGATTAGTACCTCCGTCTTGTCCGAGTTCAGCTTCAGACGGCTTTTCTGCATCCAGTCAGTGACGGCCCTCATTCCCTCGTGGAGGTGGTTTTGGCAGTGTGCGGGTCCATGGTGAGGGAGAGGATGAGTTGGGTCTCGTCGGCTTAGGAGATGATGTTGAGGTCGTGTTGGTGGGCCACTTGTGAGAGGGGGGCCATGTAGACATTGAACAGCGTCGGGCTGAGGGATGAACCCTGGGGGAAGCTGCAGATGATGTTGGTGGCCTCGGATCGGAAGGGCGGGAGACAGACGCTCTGGGTCCTCCCGGAGAGGAAGGACTTGATCCGGTCAAGGGCCTTCTCTTGGATTCCGGCTTCTAGGAGGCGTGTCTTTAGAGTGCGATGGCAGACCGTGTTGAAGGCGGCTGACAGATCCAGGAGGATGAGGGCTGATGTTTTGCCGTTGTCTAGTTGGCGCCTGATGTCGTCTGTGGCGGCGATGAGAGCTGTCTCGGTGCTGTCGTTTCATCTGAACCCGGACTGGGACGGGTCCTAGATGTTGTTGTCTTCCAGGTGGCGGGCCAGTTGCATGTTTACGATTTTCTCGATGACCTTCGCCGGGAACGGGAGCAGGGAGATCTTGAGGTCCTTGGGGTCCACCTTGGGCTTCTTGAGGAGGGCGTTGATTTTGGCGTGTTTCCAGCTTTCCGGGAACGTTGCTGTTTTGAAGGAGATGTTGATGACCTTCCGTAGTTGGGGTGCGATGGCGTCTGCTTTGTTGAATACGTAGTGTGGGCATGGGTCTGACGGACATCCTGAGTGGATGGAGTTCATGACCTTGCGTGTCTCGTCGTCGTTGACGTTGGACCAGTAGGTCAGGCGGTTGGCGCTGGTGGTGTTCACAGGGGGGGCGGGGTCTGGAGTTGTCGGGCGGTCATGGTGTTGAAGCTGTCATGGATGTCAGCGATCTTGCGGTGGAAGAAGATGGCTAGTGAGTTGCACAGTTCTTGTGAGGGCGGTATGTCATTTACGTTGGCGCTGGCTTTGGAGAGTTCTTTTACGATGCTAAAGAGCTCTTTGCTGTCGTATGCGTTGTTATCCAGGCAGTCTTAAGGAGGATCTCTTCGCTATTCTGATGAGGTGGTGATGTCTGCGAGTGGCGCCCTTGTGGGCTGCGCCGTTGTCCGAAGGGCGTTCGTGGGGCCATATCTTCTCCAGTTTCCGGTCAGGCACGTTTGGAGGTCTATAGCTCTTCGGTGAATCAGGTGGCTCTCTTGCTGGCGTGGTTGTTGGACGGTTTCTTGAGTGGGGCGAGGGTGTTGGTGCAGTCGTCGATCCACTGTCTGAGGTTGCGGGATGCATCGTCTGGGTTGGTCGGGTCGGTGGGTGGGTTGTGGGCGAGGGTGGTGATCAGATGGTCTTCGGTGACTTTGCTCCAGCAGCGGCGAGGCAGCTGTTGGGTGCATTGGTGCGTGGTTTGTTTGTTGAAGGTGAAATGGATGCAGCGGTGGTCGGTCCAGTGGAGTTCAGTGGTGTGGTCGAAGGCGACGTGGGTGCCTGTGGAGAAGATGGAGTCCAGTATGTGGCCAGCCGCGTGGGTGGGTGCAGTAACGAGTTTTCTGAGGCCGAGGTTGGCGAAGTGGTCAATCAGGGTGGCGGAGTTGGCGTCGTTGTTGTTCTTGAGGTGGAAATTCAGGTCTCTGAGGAAGATGTAGTCTGTGGAGGCAAGTGCGTGGGTGCTGGCGAGGTCGGCGATGGAGTCGCTGAATTGTCTGGGTGGTCTGTAGATGAGTGTGGGGTCGGTGTGGATCCGGAAGTGCAGGTGTTCGACGGTGTTAAGGGTGTCATTTGCGTGGGTGGCGACCTTGAGGGTGGACTAGTGGATGATGGCTATTCCTCCTCTGATTCGGTTGGCGCGATCCCTGCGGGTGATCTTGTAGCCGTCCGGGATGGCTATGGCGATGTTCGGCGCCGAGGAGTCGTTCCAGCAAGTCTCGGTCAGGAAGGCCACGTCGGGGGCGGAGGTGTCGAGCAGGTCCCAGAGCACGACGGCGTGTTTGCATGAGGAGCAGGTGTTGAGAAGTATGCATCGGAGGTGTTTGGGTCCGGTCTTTGGAGGTTTGATGGTTCTGTCGCAGGTGAAACTGCAGGTGTGGCAGGTGAGAGGTCCGTGAGTTTGTTTCGGTGTGGCTTGGAAGCAGGTGTGGTTTTGGCCAGCATTGAGTGCGCAGAGGGTGCTGGCATCGTAGCGGAGTCTGGTGTTGTGGCGTTCGTGGGGTCCAGGGGTTCTGACACTGGGCGCGGTCCAGGCGCGGACGGGCCAGTGGTGCGCGCACTGTGTGCAGCCGCTGCGCGGCCTCCATAAGAGGAGGAAAGGGAGGGAGGAGCAGCTGGGAGGCGGGAGCGGGTTGTCCAATGGGGAACAGGGGGGTGGGGAGGCACGGACGCAGTGGCGTGATCGAGGGAGCGAGAAACAGCTGCGGCAGGTAGGCAGGAGCAACGAGGCAGCTGGAGGCTGTGGTGGCTTGGGGAGCGACCTGCCTGCGAGCAGTGTCAAAGGTCGCTCCCCATAAGAGCCACCCCATTGGAATTTAGTATTATTTGTCTGAAAAGAATTGAAGATTTGTGTTCTCAATTTATCTGGGCTTATGAAAAACCCAGGAGAGCATATAAATATCTCTCCGTACCAAAGGAAAGAGGAGGGCTGGCTCTCCCAAATATAAGACTGTATTATTGGGCAACCACTCTTTTGCATTATCTCACTCTTTTTTCTGATAAGCCAATAGTCAATCCATTGGAAAATATACCTACACCTATTGAATTCATAATGGGTAAAGTTGCATGGGGATGGATCTGGAGAGTTTTGAATGACTCTCATTACAAGAAGGTACGCTTCAAGACATTGGTTGCTGGCTACAAAACCATGAAAGTGGTTCGCAAATTGTTAGGACTTGGCCGATTGAATTATTATACACCGATTTATAACAATTTTAATTTGCCTGGAATGTTTAAAAACTTAATATTAAAAAAGTGGCAAGATAAAGGCCTGTCCAAACTCGGTGATTTTTATTCCCTATCCAAAATAATATCATTTGAAGATCTTAAAGATAGATATGAATTAGATCGGGGGAATTTCTATAAGTACCTGCAAGTACGTGACTTTTTAAGTAAAACATGTGGTAGTCCATCAGGAATTGTTAATAACGCCATTATAGATAACTTGAGACATTTTTTAATTCATTGATGCCGGATGATTTGGAAATGCGGGCCAGGAAGTGGAAAGAGGAAATTGATATTTCGGAGGATTTATTCTTCCACTCAACTGAGTTAGCACAGAAACTGTTAATTCCGGCCCAGCTCCAAGCTCAGTACTATAAGACCTGCTTTTTGCTGTATTACAGTCCTAAAAAAATTGCGAAATGGGGGACAGGGAAGGGGACTTTCTGCCCCTAATGTTCTTTGTATCAGGTGGACCTCAATCACATGCTTGCCTCTTGCGGTACACTAGACACCTTAAAACCGGATATTGAAAAATGTTTAAAGGAGGTGCTAGGGAGGGATGTTATTCTCACATCTGCCCTGATTTGCTTAGAGGTGGTAGATTAGGAGAATCAAGGGAAGCCTGGTGAGCAATTGGTTTGTATAGGCATTTTCCGTATATCGACTCTCGCTTGCTTCAGCCTGGCTAGATCCACCCCCCTCTCCACGTTATCAACAATGGTTAGCACGATTATTGGCGAATTATACATTTGAAAAACCCATTTATGAGAAAAGAGGGCTACGGTCCCGTTCGAAAGGCTTAAATATTTGGGAACCCTTGACTAGATGGCTCGAGAGGTAGAGTGGGGCTCAAAGTGTATTTCGGTCAGACCTATCCGATATTAACTTTATTTAAGTATGTGTCCAATCCCTGTGAGGGTTTGGTGGAAGGGGGTTTAAAAATAAACGTATCAAATTGTGAGGAAATGCTGCTGGCTTAATATAATTCTTCTTTTACAAAAGGTATTTGCTCAGTTTACACGTGTAACTTTGAATATGTTGTTGACTTATTATATGTATGCTTTTGTCCTTTGGCCAATGTTTTTGTAAATTATTTGAAAATCAAAGTACTATTTACAACAATATCATCATGCACTAAATACAAATATTTTTTTATTAAAGGAAAGGGGAGATATGTGGTGAGAGGTGTGCGTTTGACATGATATGGTTATCATCTATTGAGGAGGTGATGAGTACAGTAAATTGTGTGTATCATGAATGGGAGAGGTGTTGTGTATATAGAGGTGAAGGGTGGTGTTGGAAATATAAATGTGGATGTAAGAGGTGCAACACCAGAATCAGAATGTGAGAGTCTGGGTGGAATAGAGATAGAACTTGGAGGCGAGAGATGGTTCTAATGATGGCAGCACCAGAGTGTCATTGCAAAGAGCTTGTGGCTCAATGAAAGTTTGAGAGATGAACATCTACCTTGAGGTGGATGTGAGAGAGGTCAGACCAGCACAAGTAGAGATTATGCATGCCAAGAGGTAATAAGGAAAGGTACACATGTTGCAGATAGGTAGATGTAAGTATGCAAAAACAGTTGCCAGATAAAAGTTGGGGATGTAGTTATTGTCTCTCCCCTAGCTACTATCCTCTCTCCCCTGAAAATCTCCCCCTGCCTGCTACTCAGCCTACCCCCCTGTCCTTTGTGCCCCTTGACTAAGCACTTGATCCAGCGGCCCTACAGAATATCTGTCTCAACAACACCACCCATCACCATGATACTCACTATTAATCATAAACTCTTCACAAGGCCCATAAATGACTGATACAAATACTGGCCAACTGAATCATGCGACCTAATTAACCAGAACTATACACAAACTATTTACACTTTATATACAACTGCAGTATATCATCATCATATTTATTAAAATGAAACATTTAATTAAGTCTCCTAGGCAATGAATTAACTGATGGTAACTAGACTCAGAATAAACAAGACCAGCTTGTCATTTCAAAATCTATTTTATAAATTTTATTCTCAAATAAAGAACATTTAAATTAAGAAAATCATTATTAGCATTTTCAAAGCATCTTTTTATTTATTAAGTCAAGGCACATTAGACTGTCATTTCAAAAAGGATCAGCATGAGACGTATTTAAGCAGAAAGGGTTTCATTCCCTAAATTCTATTTCCCTATCTAACTTATTAAAAACCTAAAAGAAAAGCCATTAGTTCAGCTCTCCTTACGTGAGTCAAAAGTCCGACAGCATCTCACGCCCATCAGGTTTCAGGAACGAGCCAGCAGCCCTCCTCCCAAGGGGCCAAGTTTTATACATTTTCTCTATCGTAAACTAACTAAAAGAATACCTTTTCTTTGACATTCAGCGTTTTCATTGGCTGACAACCGCCAGACCATGTGAGCTCATTGCCTTTTCAATCCAAAATTGTGCCTTTCTAAAACGTCTTTGTCCTTTGTCCACAAGCGACATTAGCTTCCGAGGATTTTACAACAACTTATTAAATAACAGTTCGCTGCTTCCTCAGCTTGGCTGTTCTGCCGCTTCCTGTCCTTGGAGTTAAACAACTCAGAGCAAGCACATCTTGCACAGTTCCATTTATTTGTTTTTCTGATGAACACAAATGTGACAAACTTTTCCATTCTTTAGCTGTGCTCGGCTCATCGCGACAGGATTCCAAACACCCAGTTAAAAAGCTAGGCCTCTGGCCTCTTTCTCGATAAATAGTATGCAAAGAAACACAAAACATTAATTAATTTGAGTAATGAAAGTCATTCTGTTACCCACCCCCTTTACTAATGTTAACCCATTAGTTTATGTTATTATGTTATCTAGCTTTAAGCACATGAAAGCAGCGTTTATAAAAACCTTCTTCATATGGGCCTTAGGATTCTCCGCAAGCCTTTGCCACATAAAAGACACGACACAGACAAAAGCACATCTAAAATAAGCACATGCCATTAATTAAACAGCCGCAATTAATATTGATAAGACAAATAGACAAGGTTAGTTTATTATTTTTCAACGTACTTGCAAGTGCAACAAAGAGCACATAATGTTAAACCCACATGTCGTGAATGCAATTTATTCTAGGTTGATTAGTACACATTCGTGCATAAACTCATTAATATAATTAATTATTATGGAAGTTTAACTTTGCGAGCCAAAAACAAAAATTCATTTCTGAAACTCGCTCCATCAACTCCCTCATCTGGTGATTTCAAAATCACCAAACATTATCCAAAAATTTTACCAAATTTTTATTTTAGAAGTCAACATATTTTGAACACTCTCTGTGTTAGTACTTCTAAACTCCTGTCTCAGCAGTTTGTCTACAACTCTCATATTGTGCTCTTCGAAACTCTTCCAACTCTATCTCCTTCTCCTGCTCCTTTCTGAGTTTATAAATCCTTCTCTTTTCTCCCACATGCTTCTTCCTCTTGTGAATCATGCAACTGATTTTTAACAAAAGTGTCATTATGACTATGATTATTACAGGATAAAGTACTTTGCCAATGATTGAAGTGCCAATTTCTTGAAACCATTTTCCAATTGCTGCAAATCTTTTACTGAAGCGTTCTGAAAAATTGTCATCTTCTAGGGGTATTATTTCAGAATGAAATTCAGTGATATTTTTGATAAGCATCTCTACATTCTGGCTCTTATCTGGGATATATGTACAGCAATGCTGGACATGCAAAATCCCACAAACCCCTCCTTCTTTTGCTATCAGAATGTCTAATGCAAGACGGTTCTGCATAACCATGCTTCTCGTGACAACAAATTCTGTGTTAACTAATTGGAAACCACTTGTGGTGTCTGTGGACAACCTATCTACAATTGTGGAAACCTTTCTGATTTTGATTGCATTCAGTGTTATCCCCACCATAGGAATTATTGCACCAAATATGTCACCCATAATTTCTGCAAAACTTTCCCTCCTGTACCTATTCAGGTGTTTGCCAATTTCGAATGAACCTCCTGCATTTCTGTCCACATGAAATTTTTTGGGAAAAACCAAACCAAGATAGCACGTCTCATACCAATGGTCTGGGAGGCTAAAGTAAGCTTTGTTGCCACAGACAAAATAAATTCCAGGGAAAATTGGGTCTTTGTCACCTTTAAATCCCCATCCCCTTATGATACGATAAGTATCCTTGCATTGACTTGCACCGACAAAGTAATTGTCATATAATGTGTTGTCTCTCCTAATACAGAGTTTTTCACTATCAGGATCATCTATGTGAATAGCAGCATAACCATTTCTACCATTAAGCTTCTCATCCTCTATCTGCCAAAATCTGGATTTGGTCTGTTTCAGCATCTCATTTCTCTTGTAAATCGCCCTTCTCTCCTCAACCAAATTTAGAAAAGATTTTTCTTCAGCTCTCATTTTGCAGGTTAAATTGTTTTTGTAAGCATACTCATCTGTCAGTTCATTAGTTACTAAAAATAAATTCCCTCATCTGCTTAGCAGGTCTTACTTTGTTTAAGCTATTTACAACTTTCAGGTTAGCAAAAATGTCATCATAATCTGAGTAATAGTACTCCAGACGACCTGTTTGATAGAACAGACTAGCTATACACTGCATGCAATGCCATAAGTAAGGGGTAGCATGTTATATTTAACCCCCTCTGAAACAGAAGCAGGGAGCTTCCCACAGACATAACAGTCTTTCACATCCATAACTTTTACATATTCTGACAATAATCTTGAGAAGGAATTAGTAGAAAAACCACCAACTGATCTATCTTGGTTGATATCTGGGTTGTGCTCAATAACTCTGTTAGTTTTGCTTGCTACATCATGAACAGCTTGTTTAGTTTCAGCTTTACTTGTCATATTAGCTTTGTAATTTTCTTTGTCTATCCCAAAAGGAAAGATGACTGCCAAAATCAACCAGACCAAAATTATTGGGATCACACAAATAGAAAACATTTTACAGCATCCTCTAAAAATAGCACACCTTGAATTGTCAGTAGAGTTTTTTTAACTTAAATCAAAAAAACAAAAATTTTAAAATACTTTCTATATACACCTCCCCTTTAAAAAAAAATTTTTAGTAACCCTCTAACAGCTTTTCTTCGACCTTGCGTTTTACATCAATGTGTTTTTCCAGCTAACACAATTTCTTCGACCTTGTGTCACCTCACACAATTTCTTCAGCCTTATGCCAAAAATAAACCTCAACTAAAAATGAAAATATCTTCAATCATTCTCACTGGTTGTTTCCTCTAAATCCTCCTGACTACTACTACTAATTTCCACTACTGGTGGTATTATAATGTAGGTCCACTCAGGGGACTTGTACTTTTGATTTGGCTTTAATGGTCTCTTTCCCCTTCTGCTAATCACTTTTATTTTCTTTCCTGCTTGATTTTTCTCAGAATCACCTTCGTGACTTGATATCTCATTGACCTGCTCTTTTGACTTGTTCACTAATTAAAATTTTAAATTTTCTCTTGGCCAATTATCTCCTTTTCTTAAGAGTTTCTTCTTTGGTTCAGTTTCGTTACATTCAGTTTTCCAAGTTCTTTTTCTGAATTTTCTTACTTGGGAATCTTCATCACTCTCATCTGAATCTGTCTCAGAGAGTTCGAATTCATAACCAGGATCTTCTTTACTCGGCAGTTTCACTCCGTTAGGAACATCATCCTTGTAGCTGGTACTCAGTAATTCGTCTTCTTCTTCTGGAATTACTTCTAACTTCCCAGTTTCAGAATTCTTGTTCTTGCTTTCAGAGCTTTCAATCTGCTTTACAATACTCTACTGATCTTAATTATTTTCTGTCTCAGATTCTTTTTCTGCTTCTTTTTCTAGCAGATCTTCACCATTTTCTGAATCTAGAATCACAATTTCTAGATCTTTTTCATTTAATGGCTGATCTGCATCTGAATCTTCCAGATGTCAACCTTCTTGTCGATCTTCAGAATCTGGATTCTCTTCAGGTTCTTCTTCAGAGTCTGAATCAGTTGTCGTGTCACTATCCTCATCAGGATTATCAGGAGGTGGTACACGAATGGTGTGACTCGCATGCACCCACCTTTTCAAACCTTTGCATTTAACTGCATTTGTTGTGACTAATATCACCTGTCTTGCTTTTTGCCACCTGGGTACTAAACAGTTTCTTCTTCGTTGAACTTTTGTTCTCACCCAGTCTCCTGGTAACAGATCATGAGCTTGCTCCTTTTCTTTTGAAATCACATCAGTTCCCACCTGATGGAATACAGAAGTCACCACACCAGACAAGTTTTTGCAGTACTCCATAATTGCACTTTCATTAATGCTAAGAGCTTTTCCAACTGGTACAAATGCTTGTCTCATCACTCTGCCCATAAGAATATCATGAGGACTTAAACCTGTTTTTTTATCTGGTGTACTACTCAAAGACATTAGAACAAGTGGAAGTGCATCCGTCCACTTTATTCCCGTAGCCAGGCACATCTTGGCTATTCTGTTTTTTATTGTGCCATTAATTTGCTCAACAACTCCTGATGCTTATGGTCTGTATGCACAGTGTAGCTTTTGCTTAATGTTCAGGGCTTCACAAATCAATTGTAACAATCTGTTTTCAAAATGTGTTCCACAATCACTTTCAACTGTGATAAGAAATCCATACCTAGGTATGATCTCCCTCAAAAGCAATTTTGCCACAGTAACTGAGTCATTGTGATGTGTTGGGAACGCTTCCACCCATCTTGAAAACAGGCAGACAATCACTAGGACATATCTCAATTTATTGTGTGGTGGCATGTCAATGAAATCCATTTGCAAATTGGTTAAAGGACCACCCTCCCGTCCTATGGTTCCCATGCTCACAACTGTTTTTCTGTTTGGGTTAATTTGTTGGCAGATCAAACCTCTCTGGCAAAGTGACTGCAATATTCCTACATTTTGGATTATACCATGTTTGTCTAAACAGCCTGATCATAGAGTCTCTTCCTAAATGTCCTGGACCATGATACATCCGTGACATATCAGCAATCATGCAATTTGGCATTACAGGTCTGTCATCTTTGTAAACCCAAACCTCATCTTCTTCCAACTGTCTGCAACCTGCTTTTAGCCATGTGTCTTTTTCCTCATCATCTGCCTCATCTTGTAGATCCTTTACTCCTTGCCATGTCTCAACTACAGATGTTAGCATGAGAGAGTTCAAAACATGATCATTGTCTTTTTCTCGATTAATTGAAAAATTGTTTTTTGCACAGTAACGTGCAATCTCATCAGCAAAGGAATAACCTTTAGTAATATAGTCCTCGCCTTTTTTTATGTGCTGCACATTTTACAACAGCAATTTTCTCTGGTAACTGAATGCCATCAATCAATCTTTTGATCAATTTTGCATTCCTGATTGGTGTTCCCGCAGAAGTTAAATAACCTCTTTGAGACCAAAGCTAGCCATAGTCATGGACTACGCCATATCCATACTGACTATCAGTCACTATGGTAACCTTTTTCCCTTTTGCTATTTCACATGCACGAATTAAAGCAATTAATTCTGCCACTTGAGCTGAACGAATTCCCTCAAGAGAGGAACCCTCAACTACTACTGCAACTGTGCAGACTGAATATGCTGCTCTCAGAATGCCCTCATCTGTTCTTAGGCAGGAGCCATCAACAAAATAAACAAAGTCTGATTCTGGTAAAGGTACATCTTTTATGTCTTTTCTTGGTTTAGTGCAGTAATCTAAAACATCCAAGCATTCGTGATCAACATCAGTCTCATTTTTGATTTCTGTAATAGCACCATCAGGCAACAATGTGAAAGGGTTTAGATTCACACATCTTGCAATCGAAACATTATCTGATCCTAGAATAACTTTTTTATATTTGGTCAATCTGGTACTCGATAAATGTTGTGTCTTGCTTCTAGTAAGAAGAGTTTCAACTGAATGAGGTACATATACTTTTACAGGAAACCCCCTTATGATTCCTTCACTCTGTTCAAGGCTTACACTTGTTGCAGCCACTGATTTTAAGCAACCTGGCAATGCTTTTGCAACAGGATCAAGAACAGCTGAGAAATAAGCTATTGGCTTTCTCAGTTTTCCATGTCTCTGAATCAGAACTGATAATGCACAACCTTCCCTTTCACTGCAGTACAGCTCAAATTCTTTATCATAATCTGGCAACCCCAATGCTGGAGCTTCACACAAACTCTTTTTTAACTGCTCAAAAGCCTCTAACTCAGTTTTCGTTAGGGTAATCTGGTCTTTTATGTCTGCTTTTGGTAGTCTCTGCATTGGTTTTGCAATTACTGAAAATCCACTAATCCATTGACGACAATAACCTACCATTCCTAGAAACATTCTGAACTGTCTCTGTGTTGTTGGAGGTTGTATTGCACGTATCATTTTTATTCTCTCAACTGTCACTTGTCTGATTCCTTTTGCGATTCTATGACCAAGATATTTTACTTCTTGTTTGCAAAACTGTAATTTCGCTGGTGACACTTTATGTCCATCATCAGAGTGGAGAAGTTTGGTGAAGTGTGGCTCAGGGAATAGAGGCGGCAGACCTGGAGCTTGAGTTCGGCCCTGGACCAGGGTTCAATTCCCCGCCTCGGCGGGTCTTGGGCTCAAAAATTCCACGGACTCGATAATTCTCTCTCCGGTGCCTTCTTGACTCACAGGTTCACACTCTGCGACTCTGGGCAATAGCTTGCTTAATCTCCACAACGGCCCCTTGCGGTGGGATGCCTGGCTTTCACCTTGTGGATACCCTGCCAGGGTTATCTCACAGGGGAATACCAGGACGGGTTCCCTAAGCAAGCGCGGAGATGCCCCAGGGTAAGTCGTGCGCTATGTAAGTTTCATTCATTTCAAGCGATTCAAAAGCGTAATGGTGTCTGTTACACAATTTTCTCGTGTTTTTGCAGCCACTAGTAATCATCAATATACTGGACCAATGTTAATTTTCCTGGTAAATCCAGATCTTCTAAGGATTTCTTTAACAACTGATTAAAAATAGATGGACTCTCAGTATACCCTTGAGGGATACGACACAATGCTAAGATACGGTCCTGGAATCTGAACGCAAACATTTGTTGGCTCTCTGGATGCAGTGGAACTGTAAAGAAAGCATTACACAGGTCTATGACCGGGTACCATTCTGCATCATGCGGAATCTGATATAGATTTACCGCTGGGTTTGGTACAACTGGGCAACATGGAACAACTATTTGATTAACCTTTCTCAGGTCCTGAACTATTCTGTTAGTTCCGTTTGGCTTTTTGATTCCCATAATCGGTGAATTACATGGGCTGCTCTAAATTTCTTTTAAAACACCTTGTTTTATAAATTTCTCAATCACAGGAATAACACCTTCAATAGTTTCAGCTTTCATTTTTTACTGAGGAATGTTTGGGAAATCTATTCCTTGCTTTACAGTAATTTGCACTGGGTCTACATGTTTCATCAAACCCATTTCATCTCCAGATGAATCCCAAATGTTTGCATTAACTGTCTCTTTCTATTCTTCAGGTAAATTATTTTTATCAAAAGCAGGAAACAGTTTATTTTCTTCTTCAACCATCAGCATTGTTAACTTGTACAGACCATCTTCTTCCAAAGTTTGGAGCTCAATACCATCCGGTGAGCAATATATTTTGCAATTCATCTTGCACAAAATGTCCCTCCCTAACAGGTTTTCAGGACTGCTGTTACAGACCACAAATCTGTGTTTATCTTTGTAATTTCCAATCTCAATTTTAACTGGTTCTGTTGAATCTGTTTTAATCTGTTGATTTGCTACACCAACTACTTGGATGGACTCACCAGAGAGAGGAAGGTTTTCCAAAACACTGATCTAACAGTAGAACGGGTAGCACCAGTGTCCACAAGAAAAGGGATTCCTACATCATTCACTTTACCATTTACAAATGGACTAAACTGATCTACCTCAAGAGTGGCTCCAAGCACACACTCTTCTTCCTCTCTCAGGCACCATCATGAGTAATCCTCTGAATCACTCCCTTCGTTTTCTTTCAACCAAAATTGCTGAGAAACATTTGACACATTCACTCTTGGCGATCTATTTACCTGTTCACCTCCGCAGAATCCTGTTTCAGGACTGAATCTTTGCACATTCACACAGTTTGGAAGTGGTGGTTGTGGAATTTGGCTCTGCTGATTCAATTGGCTCTGCTGATTCACTAACTTTTGCTGTAGCTGTTGTTGCTGACTTATTTCATTTAAATGTCACTGTAGTGGTTGCTGCTGATTTATCTCACTCTGCATCTGTGGATTTAATGATGAATTTTTAAAATTTCTGGGCGGATTCTTACTTTTACGCTTCCAGTGTCCAATTTCACCACAATTAAAACATGGGAGCTTCTGCTTGAGCTCTTCAATATTTACATTAAATTTTGGTTTGTTAAAATTCCCTTTAAATTTGCATGGATTCTGCTGAATATTTTAATTTTCTAAGGTCGCTATTTGCTGTTCAGCTACGTTCACCTGTGCCCACATTGCTTTTTCTTTTAGCTTTTGCTGCTTGGCATCTACCTCATCACTGCAGTATTTTGCTTTTCTCAGAATGTCATCAACTGTAAGTGATTGCCAGCCGACAATTCTGTTTCTAATCATCTCACCAATTTCAGGTCTCAAGCCATAAACAAACCTGTATATGAAATGGCTCATGTCTTTTTAACTTAATTTTTCGTAACCACTGTATTGTTTAAATACCAGCAATAATCTTTCATAAAATGAATGTACTGACTCTTTTGGTTCTTGATTTGTTCTGTCAATTTTAACCCAATCTACTTCTTTTGGAGCAATTTTGTTTTTCAGCCACACAATTACCTTGTCATAAAAATCCATGACATCTGCTGAAGGAGCACCTGTTATTTTATCTCGAGCTGGTTCTTCTTTGGGCCAACCTACAGAAATTTTACATTCGGTCCAAAGATCTGATGGGACAACAATGTCAAAGAATCCATCAAGATCAATCCACAGAACTTTTGAAACTTTAATGAATCTGTCTACCTGGCGATACCATTCTACTGGCTTTTCTCTCAGCCGAGGAAAATCATTTGTAAACAGTAAAATGTAATGTCTTGTCCAAGGGACATGGACATACCCTCCGCCAGCTATTTCTCTCATTGGAAACTCATTTGCAACTTCCCCTCTTTCTCTCTTTTCTTCTTCTCTTTTCTTTGTCCATTTCACTCTCCATTTACTTAATTCACCTAATCTTTTCAGAAACACAATTAATTCTTTAACATGAGTTATCCTACTTGTGGTGTTCAATTTTCAATATCTTTTTCATAAAAATTCACTCTGTAATATTTTTGCAATTGTTTCTGTCTAGACAAATCTATTTCTAGTTCAGCAGCCATTTCCTCTAATTAATCATACTTATTTTTCGTTTTCCATTGAATGCTTTTGCATATAAACAGTAATTCATCATCCTGATACTGTTTTAAATTGTCAGATCTAATTGTGCCAATAATTAATTCTTCCAAATCTGCTTTCAATTTTGCAACATCAAGTTGTTCAAATTCAGGGATTTGTGAGATCTGTGGAGTCTGTGTTAAATCTGTTTTATTCATGCTCTTTTCTGGAGAACCAGAATCAGATCCTGCAACAAATGGTGTCTGAACATTTGACAAACTTCGATTAAAAGTTAAATCTGGCATTGTTTTTTCTCGATGTATTTCTGATAATTCTGAATAGAATTTTTCAGCCACTTTCTGAATTTCCGCATTTAATGGAACAGTCAGAGCTGAGTGTCTATTTTCTTCTTGGTCAAAAACTGGTACAACAGGACCAATGTTACTGGTACTGTTACTGCTTCCATCCCTTTAGTTAATTGCTGTATTAATTCTTCTTTTGCTCTTAAATATTCTGAAACTTCTGGTATATTCCCAAGTCTCTCTGTTCTCATTACATTCCTCAGGAATTCATTTCTATGTTCTGGGATCTCAGGATAATTTCTATTTCCTCCTGGTGTCGTAGAATTACTTCTTGTCCCTACTCTTTCAGGTAATCTTAAAAATCTTGGTGAATTTGTAACAGATTATCTAGGAGGTGCACTAGGAGAGATTCCCGAAGAAACTCTTGGGGTAGATTGTGAATCTGCTTGATAGGGTGGTGGGTTACGTTTTGTAGAATAAATTTCTTCTAAAACTGCATCATCTAATTCTTCATCAATATTATTTCTCTTTTGGGTATTCTTTTGACCTGGTGTTTCAGTAATCCTCACTCTTACGGGGTATAAACCATCATACATATCTGCTTTTCTCCAGCGTCGTACTCTATCTTCATGAGTTTCCCTATTTATGTTTAATTTGGGGCCTCTTGTTAAACCTCTGGTTTCTAGTTTGAGTTCCATCGTTTCAACTTCCCATTCAACTAAAGCCTCAAATTGAGTAGGTCTAGGCTTTGGCACATGAGCCGTCATTTTTTCTCTCAAGTTTTTCAAAATTGTAATATTAAATGACCGATCTTCTGCCCACGCTAATACACCATCATTTTTGGTATATTGCATCCAATTTTCAAACCAAAGGAAAGTATGATAACCATATTCACCTTCCATATATGTTGCAGGTGTTTTGTGCTTATGAAGTAATTTTCCACCACGCATTTCAATTTTCTTATCGGGGATCAATATATTTTTCAATTTCTGAAACCATGAAGGCTTCTTTTCCTTTTTTCCGTACCAATAACTCATGTTTTAAAACTATTTCGCTTAATTTGGAAAAGATCGTAAGTATTTCTTGTCGTTCCGCTACTCTAGCCAATCCGTGTGCGAAACTCACCAACAAGCCAATCAGGTTAAGCCACGTCACTACCTTGCTCAACCAATGAAAGTACTGTTTTCAGAAAGAACCAATCAGCTATCAGCTCGTTTTGGTCATGTGAACCAATCAGTGCGCTCGCTGTGACGTATGTTAACCAATCACAGCGCCAACCCTGTGACATATGCTGCCGCTGCAGCTTCGCTGCCTCCACTCCGTAAACTCACCCCTCCTTTACAAAATATTTTCACAGTGCCACTTTAAAACAATTCTTTTCAATGAAATTCAATTAGTAACTACAGAAAAACAAACCATTTTTCTGTTTCACTAAATAAAGTGATAGTTTTCCCAATCATTCGAGTACCCTTTCTCGTGAAATAGACGACGCTATACTCACAGAATCATTTATACACATTCATACAGAAAACCCTAACCATGTATACGTAATTATCTTTGGTAGGACTTTAACCTGCCAATAGAAAATCCTCATTCGCCAGTAAGAATAGACGACGCTTCCTTACCCTTCACTCAAGCTTGGACAAATCCTATTAGTCTTTTCACAGCGAGTTTTAAAACAGGCTCTTGGGGCCAGATGTAGGTAAATGTCATTTACCGATTTTTAAATACCGAATTTTACCGATTCGGTATTCAAAAATCGGTAAATGACATGTAGGGAAAAAATCGGTATTGTTTACCAAATCGGTAAGATTCGGTATTTACCGATTCGGTAAATACCGAATCGGTATTTGCTATTGAATCCTATAGGCCTTGAAGCCCATAGGATTCAATAGCAAATACCGATTCGGTATTTACCGAATCGGTAAAAATACCGAATTGCTAAGGGGGACAGGGTGTCACTTTGACACCCTGTTGCACCCCTGTAACTGGCTTTTGCGCCATGTGGCACACAGACATGCCCTTAGGGCATGTCTGTGTGCCACATGGCACAGGTGTACATGCAGGGTGGAGAAGTGTGGCTCACTGGTTAGAGGAGGCAGACCTGGAAGCAGAGGTCAGCCCGGGACCAGGGTTCAATTCCCGGCTCGGTGGGGTCTTGAGTCCTAAAATGTCCATGGACTCGACAATTCTCGCTCCGGTGCCTACTTGATTCATGGGTTCACACTCTGCGACTCTGGGCAATAGCTTGCTTAATCTCCACAACGGCCCCTTGCGGCAGGATGCCTGGCTTTCACCTTGCCGATTCCCTGCCGGGGTTATCTCACAGCGGAATACCAGGACGGGTTCCCTAAGCAAGCGCTTAGAAACCGCTCGGTGATTTGCGCTATATAAATTCCTCTACATTTACATGCACAAATGTGGAGTGGTGTGGCTCACCAGTTAGAGGCGGCAGACCTGGGAGCAGAAGTCGGCCGGGACCAGGGTTTAATTCCCGACGCGACAGGGTCGTGGACTTGGGTCAGCGGACTCGATAATTCTCGCTTCGGTGCCTACTCTAATCTGGGGTCTCACTCGGCAACTCTGTGCATTAGCTTGCCTAATCTCCACAACGGCCCCCCCCCCAACGCCGGGGATGCCTGGCTCCACCCTGGGGACTCCCAACAGGGACCATCCCACAGGGAAAGCCATGAAGGGTTCCCCAGCGTTGCACAGTGCCAGGAAACCTCCGGGTAGCAGCGTGCTTTACAAGTGCAAACATAATAATAATAATAATAATAATTCGTAATTTACCATGCAATTGTATTGCATGGTAAATACCGAATTCTTAATGCCCTGTAGCACTGTTAAACATGCTACCTACATCTCAAATTACATATTCAGTATTTTTACCGAAAGGTAACTTTACCGAATCGGTAAAATTTAAAGAATCGGTAAATTTACCGATTCCGTAATTTTACCGATTTGGTAAAAATACCGATTCGGTAAAATTACCGAATATGTCCATTTTTGATGCCCCTACATCTCCATAAACGATTCAGAAAAGGGGGTGGTGATGAACAGAGTGTCTGAATTAAGCAGACCACTCTTACCCAGTCCAAAGATCAGGGCTTGATCCATCACCGTTATTTATCTCACTGCCCCATCCCAGCTCAGAACCTGGCTATATGCAAATCAGTCTGTCCCTGGCCCAGTGCATCATGGGAACAGGGCAGACTAAACTACCAAGCCAATTCTTCACCAGAAAGGAGACAAGCTACCGGGGACCGGTTTCTGGCATTTCAGCCGTCTTCGGCCCGGCTTGCTTGAATCCTGATGGAGCAGTGAGAAAGGGACTCATGTCTGAGTATACCCTGCCACACCTATAGTGGCCAAAAACGATTCAGAAAAGGGGGTGGTGATGAACAGAGTGTCTGAATTAAGCAGACCACTCTTACCCAGTCCAAAGATCAGGGCTTGATCCATCACCGTTATTTATCTCTCTGCCCCATCCCAGCTCAGAACCTGGCTATATGCAAATCAGTCTGTCCCTGGCCCAGTGCATCATGGGAACAGGGCAGACTAAACTACCAAGGCAATTCTTCACCAGAAAGGAGACAAGCTACCGGGGACCGGTTTCTGGCATTTCAGCCGTCTTCGGCCCGGCTTGCTTGAATCCTGATGGAGCAGTGAGAAAGGGACTCATGTCTGAGTATACCCTGCCACACCTATAGTGGCCAAAAACGATTCAGAAAAGGGGGTGGTGATGAACAGAGTGTCTGAATTAAGCAGACCACTCTTACCCAGTCCAAAGATCAGGGCTTGATCCATCACCGTTATTTATCTCACTGCCCCATCCCAGCTCAGAACCTGGCTATATGCAAATCAGTCTGTCCCTGGCCCAGTGCATCATGGGAACAGGGCAGACTAAACTACCAAGCCAATTCTTCACCAGAAAGGAGACAAGCTACCGGGGACCGGTTTCTGGCATTTCAGCCGTCTTCGGCCCGGCTTGCTTGAATCCTGATGGAGCAGTGAGAAAGGGACTCATGTCTGAGTTTACCCTGCCACACCTACAGTGGCCAAAAACGATTCAGAAAAGGGGGTGGTGATGAACAGAGTGTCTGAATTAAGCAGACCACTCTTACCCAGTCCAAAGATCAGGGCTTGATCCATCACCGTTATTTATCTCCCTGCCCCATCCCAGCTCAGAACCTGGCTATATGCAAATCAGTCTGTCCCTGGCCCAGTGCATCATGGGAACAGGGCAGACTAAACTACCAAGCCAATTCTTCACCAGAAAGGAGACAAGCTACCGGGGACCGGTTTCTGGCATTTCAGCCGTCTTCGGCCCGGCTTGCTTGAATCCTGATGGAGCAGTGAGAAAGGGACTCATGTCTGAGTATACCCTGCCACACCTATAGTGGCCAAAAACGATTCAGAAAAGGGGGTGGTGATGAACAGAGTGTCTGAATTAAGCAGACCACTCTTACCCAGTCCAAAGATCAGGGCTTGATCCATCACCGTTATTTATCTCACTGCCCCATCCCAGCTCAGAACCTGGCTATATGCAAATCAGTCTGTCCCTGGCCCAGTGCATCATGGGAACAGGGCAGACTAAACTACCAAGCCAATTCTTCACCAGAAAGGAGACAAGCTACCGGGGACCGGTTTCTGGCATTTCAGCCGTCTTCGGCCCGGCTTGCTTGAATCCTGATGGAGCAGTGAGAAAGGGACTCATGTCTGAGTATACCCTGCCACACATCCCTTGTTGTAAATATTTTTGTCCACCCTAAGCGTGGAAGGGTATTCTCAGATGTGAGACCCTTGCTCATTGCACCATCAGGATTCAAGCAAACCGGGCCGAAGACGGATGTAATGCCAGAAACCGGTCCCCGGGAGCTTGTTTCCTTCCCAGTGTAAGAATTGGCTTTTGTAGTTTGGTTTGCCCTGTTCCCATCATGCACTGGGACAGGAACAGACTAATTTGCATACAGCCAGGTTCTGAAACTGGGATGGTGCAGTGAGCTAAAAAACGGTGTTGGATCTAGCCCTGATCTCTTGACTGGGTGAGAGCTTTCTGCTTAATTCAGAGACTCTGTCCCTCACCACCCCTTGTTGTAAATATTTTTGTCCACCCTAAGCGTGGAAGGGTATTCTCAGATGTGAGACCCTTGCTCATTGCACCATCAGGATTCAAGCAAACCGGGCCGAAGACGGCTGTAATGCCAGAAACCGGTCCCCGGGAGCTTGTTTCCTTCCCAGTGTAAGAATTGGCTTTTGTAGTTTGGTTTGCCCTGTTCCCATCATGCACTGGGACAGGAACAGACTAATTTGCATACAGCCAGGTTCTGAAACTGGGATGGTGCAGTGAGCTAAAAAACGGTGTTGGATCTAGCCCTGATCTCTTGACTGGGTGAGAGCTTTCTGCTTAATTCAGAGACTCTGTCCCTCACCACCCCTTGTTGTAAATATTTTTGTCCACCCTAAGCGTGGAAGGGTATTCTCAGATGTGAGACCCTTGCTCATTGCACCATCAGGATTCAAGCAAACCGGGCCGAAGACGGCTGTAATGCCAGAAACCGGTCCCCGGGAGCTTGTTTCCTTCCTAGTGTAAGAATTGGCTTTTGTAGTTTGGTTTGCTCTGTTCCCATCATGCACTGGGACAGGAACAGACTAATTTGCATACAGCCAGGTTCTGAAACTGGGATGGTGCAGTGAGCTAAAAAACGGTGTTGGATCTAGCCCTGATCTCTTGACTGGGTGAGAGCTTTCTGCTTAATTCAGAGACTCTGTTCCTCACCACCCCTTGTTGTAAATATACCTACATCTCCATAGCCCTTTACAGGTCGGAAACGGCCAAAAATCTGTATTTTCGGCCGATTCCGATCGGTAAAGGGCTACCTACATCTGTCCTTTGGTCGCTATACTCAAGGCTACAATTTCATAGGCAATCCTCACTATACATTCAACCTATCACACCTAAAATGCCTAAACTTGTGCTGTACGTCCACAACACTAGTGATATATATTAAAACCACTATTCTGAAACAGAACAAATGAACTGTGAAAGGAAGGGTGTTAATGAACGGAGAGCTCCTTGAACAGACCCAGTGTTTTAGCTGTCTAGGAAGTACTTTGGGGTCTAGACTGGAATGGAAACCACACTTGAAATATTTAACTACCAAACATGCACAGTTGGCAGGAGTGCTCTTAAGAGAATTACGATCCTCGCCCACACAACCGATAGCTCCGTCCCTAAAAATATATGACACTAAAATAAGGGCCTCTGTGCTATATGGGGCAGAATTATGGGGGGTGTTTAACATCTCGGCCCTGACAAAAGCTCAGAATAAGTTCATGAGGGTTCTGGCAAGGCTTCCCCTATCCACACCGTTGATACCTCTTTACTTAGAACTGGGCTATCAGAGAATTCAGGATGTTGCACGTTTCAGATCGATCCCATATTGGCGGAGGATCTGGGCTACCCCTGAACTTTCTCATTATGCTCAAGCCCTGCTAGAAACCAGAGACTTGGACAAATGGAATAGAATACCCTGGTTCAGAGAAGTGAGGCTGACTTATAAAGCAATGGGACTGGGGAATTCTTGGGACAATCCATTACAAAATCCATTCCCATCACGCAAAACCCTAAAAGAGCTCTACTGGGCCATGGAAATCCAAAGAGACTTCCAAAAATGTACTGCCCATCAAAAACAAGGGATTTCCTTGAGCACAAACATACACCGGTCTATGAACTATACTGGGATGTTATTACTATCCCAGAATACAGGAAATTGTTCCATCAGTACAGGGTGGGAACTCTCCCAATTAACACATTTACTAGCAAATGGACAACTAACAACAATGACGTCCTTTGCCCTTTCTGCATCACACAACCAGAAAGTATAGCTCACGTCCTCTTTATATGCCCTGAGTACAAACTTCCACGCTCCAAATGGTTGAGACCAATATGCATTGAGAAAGGCATCAAAAGAGGTACTGAAGCGCTTAGGATATTAAGAACAGATGGTTCTGAAAGCCTGGTAATCGCCGTGGCCAAATTCTTAAAATGGATGTGGGTAATTCGCAGGAACAAACTAAAATTACTGAACACTCCATCAGTTTAATCTGGTTTTAAATTCTGATTGTAAATAATTGGAAATGTAATGAAATAGTGTGTTTTTAACCCTGGTTTTATAATATTTATTCTTTTAACCAAAAGTGTATGGAACAATCAATGTACTGAATCAATGCAGTAGTGTAAATGAGAAAATCACTTAGATTCTGTAAAACTAACAGATGAAATAATCATCCCCTTTTCCACTATGGTTTTGACGCTCCGATTTTAATTTTATTCTTGTTGTATTGTTATATATATATGTTGTCTTTTATGACTTGTAGTCGAAATAAAGACTTACTTGAATTGAAAAAAATTGACAAACTTTGCCATTCTTTAGCTGTGCTCGGCTCATTGCGACAGGATTCCAAACACCCATTTAAAAAGCTATATCTCAGGCCTCTTGCTCGATAACTAGTATGCAAAGAAACACAAAACATTAATTAATTTGAGTAATGAAAGTCATTCTGTTACCCACCCCCTTTACTTATGTTAACCCATTAGTTTATGTTATCTAGCTTTAAGCACATGAAAGCAGCGTTTATAAAAACCTTCTTCACATGGGCCTTAGGATTCTCCACGAGACTTTGCCACATAAAAGACACGACATAGACAAAAGCACATCTAAAATAAACACATGACATTAATTAAACAGCCACAATTAATATTGACAAGACAAATAGACAAGGTTAGTTTAATATTTTTCAACGTACTTGCAAGTGCAACAAAGAGCACATAATGTTAAACCCACATGTCGTGAATGCAATTTATTCCAGGTTGATTAGTACACATTCGTGCATAAACTCATTAATATAATTAACTATTATGGAAGTTTAACTTTGCGAGACAAAAACAGAAATTCATTTCTGAAACTCGCTTCATCACACTCCTCCTCCCCTTGTTGGGAAAAGATCCAATATTTATACTCTGGAGTCTCAGCGAACCTGCTGAGTGAGTCCACTGCGACAAGGGCACCACTCACACTTGAGGTATGGTATGGTACCCCTTACCAAAGCACTCTCTCTCCCCTTTTTGGGGAAGGATCCAGTGTGTAGGCCTTGGAGTCTCAGAGACCCCTCTTAGAGAGTCCACTGCGTAAAGGGAGCCTCTCGCAACAGAGATAGGGAAGTGATACCACTTCCCCAGAGATCACAGCTTACTGGACTTTGGACGTTGCCTTGACTCGTCTACCGGTTTGTGTCCCCATCACCCTTCCCCTCCTCTTCCCATGCTGTGTCTCTCACCCTCTCCTCCTCTTTCCCGCCTTCATTACCTGTCTACTTCCCCTGCTCCAACCCCCCCCTCCCCTAAATCTCTCACCTTGCCTGCTGTTTCCCCTTACGTATTTGTGCTTATTGTTTATCTCTACCTTACAATAAACTAGGTAAACAGAGGCACCACTAGGTCAGCAGGAGACTTCTTTCCAGTTGCAGCCTGGGATCTTACCCATGCTGACTGATGCTGAAACATACCACGCCCATCTAATTGAGCAACTGTATTGCTTTTACTTTTAAACATGACAAGCTGAGATGCACGCAGAGTGAGATAAGATAGGGCAACTCCTGGCCTGCCTCCTCCTTGGCATAACACAAACCCAGCACATGACGATGCTTAAGGATCACCTGCACCAGATGCGCACTAGTCAGGCAGCCATCCATGAATACCTCGCGGAGTATTGTCCTATCATATACATTCCCCCATAGTCTGAGCGCAGGGTAGAGATTTCCTAATTCCTGACTGGATTGAATCTACCTGTACTTGACCCGGCAGCATGTGCAGTGATAAATAACCCGATGCTGGTACCAGAGATAATCAGAGTGACTGGAGTCATCCACTGGTAAACAATGACTGCTGCTTCTTTTTCTCTGCTCGGTTGTAAAGCTTTGATTATTGACTTCACTATCTGTGCAATATGGGAAGCCCAATTCTACTATTTTTCTTGATCTGCATTATCCCCTGTCCTCCCTCCCTTCTCTTCTACTCTCCTTTTTATTTAATTTGTCCTCATTTGGATCTTGATTTTGCCTAACACTGTATGACACGGATGATATTACTGTCTATTGTGATTCCAATCAATTTTCCTTATTGTCTCTTGTTATAACTGCCAATAAAGACGAATTAAAAAAAGTTTACGTTTGTAACAGCTCCATTTATTTATTGGTGCATAGGAAATGCTTTAAAGGTATGACATAATAACATGCACCATTGTTTTGACAATTGTAATTTGTGCATAAAATGTATATTTCACATAAGCTTGTACATGTACTAGTCTCCCCCATCAGACACGAACTGAATCCAACTACCTTAGGTTCCGCAGACAGGTAAAAACCTGGCTATTCAACATCTAATAGTTCTCTTCTGACTTTCCCCCCTCACCTTTTGGTTTTAGCGCCGGGAAACCTACGGGTAGCTGAGCGCTTTAGAAACTTAATTATAATAATAATAATAATGTATTACAAACCAGCAGAATTTGCTGCCCTCGTGCAGTAGTAGACTGCTAATGCAGCAAAGCCATTGTTGTTTTCTGCTATCTGCAAGGAAAGACGACAGATAGCCCAGAACAATGGACAGCTCAGCATGTATGCCCATCTTTGGACGTCTTCTGTTTATATCCTTCCTAAAGATAAAGGTAGTCGGTTAATTACAGGACCAACTGTATTGAGGGTGCTATTTTTAAAAGATGCAATATGGTAAAGTGCCAGGTGAAAACTAATGCTTCTACGTGGGACATGTAGAAACCCAATTTTTTTATAAACTTGCATCTAATTTGTGCAATCAACTGTCCCCCTTGGGTGCTAACGTGTAACTGTGCACATATAGGTATCTCTCTGTCATAAACTACAGCATCACTTCTGTCGTTTTTTTGTTTCCTGCTTCAGCGAATACCTCAGGAGAAGTTGGGATAGTTAGTGATGTCATAGGAAATAATTATCCTGCTAGTTTCTAATTGTTCTGGACATTTTAATAACGGAATAAAATGCTTGTAGGGAAAAGTAGCTAAATATAAATCCTTTTTTGTTCAAAACTATTGTCTGAAAGAGGTCGTGCTTTGCTAGCCAATGCTGCATCAGAATGCAATTCGAATAGTATTGAATCTTTCATAGAGGTGCATGCTTAAATCCTCCCCGTCGTCAAGGTGGGAGTCCTGTAGTAATTATGAGAAGTAGTAGAAAGCTATGCATCATTACACAGTAAAGCCCTAAGGAGTGCCATTGTTAGCCGATTCCCATTGTGTTAGAAAGAACTAAACTCACGCCAATCAGAAAACAGTTCTTGAATCATCCTTTCCCTCAAAGGTCACCACACCTCATATTTCTAGGAACAGATGTGCTAAAGAAATAAAGGAGGTATTCACTGTGATGAGTCTGGCAAACTGGATGTGTGATTGCCAGGTCTGGTGGCTCTGTGGACTAATGCATCTGCTGCAGGAGCCTGTGTTCAACCTAATGGTCACACGTTCAAATTCCTGTAGGTCCACTCAGCCTATCATCCATCTGAGGTCGATAAAATGAGTACTGTTGGGTAACAGTAAACATCTGTTATTCAGCACCAAGATGCCTACAGGTGAACATGCGCTTTGCAAATACACATGGGGCAGATTTACAAGCCCCTTGCAACACTTTTACGCTGCCGTTGCGTCACTTTTGTGATGTAGCGGTGGCGTAAACAATGCCCACGTTGCAACTTATTTACAACGTGACACATCTAGGCAGATGCGTCACGTTGTAAAGCCCTGCGCCACATGAAATCTGCATTTCATGTGGGCGTTCCCTCGCAGAAAAGTCCTGTAAAACTGACGCAGTGAAATCTACAAGATTTCACTGAATCAGTTTTAAGGTGCTGCTGCGTCAAATCCTTACGCCTGCTTGAGGCAGGCGTAAGGAGTGACGCACCACGTTGAGTATAGGGGGACCCTGTGCATTGCAGGAGTTGCTTTGCGCTTGAGTCGCGACTGCAGCAATGCGCCACCCATACGCCACAAGATGCGTCACGTATCTTCCCTTCCTTGCACCATGGTGCACCACATTGTAAATGCGGCGCATCTGAGGTGGCGGAAGGAGGGGATTGCATGACGCTTCTGTTCTGGCGCATCCCTGCTGATTTGCAGAGATGCGCCAGAACATGTAAATATGCCCCATGGTATGTTATGAGACTTGCATGTGAATCTACGAATATCTCAACACTGGAGAACCACAGTGTACAGATAATAAAGTTGTTTTTTCTCCAGAATTGAATCTTTTATAGGTTCAAATGCTTGACTCAAATACTAAGCAGAAATCAACCTGACAGATAAAAAGAAAATGCAGGAGTGGGAGAAATACAATGTACAAAAGGTAAATATTTCTTTTATTGGAGAAAGCAGAATAAAGGTAATTCATCTCAATATGTTTTACTGTGCAATGTTTGGGTTTCTACTACTTTCTTACAATTACCACAGGACTCCCACCTCGAAGCATGTAAATCTATAAAAATAGCAATACTGAAGAACCACAGTAACTTGTTTTATCTATCACTGCCGGCAGCTTATTTCCATAGTGCATTTGCATGAACACTCAGTTTAAGAAAGTAATGTTTATTTCTTCACTTTTTCGTTGCTTTGAAATGGAAATGGGAATATTAAGAAACATTTTTTATTATAAAGTTTCTTTACTCAACGTCAGCATTTTGCATCCAGAAACTTGCTTCCCTGTGTACTTGTAAGCACGACCTGTATACGAAACCCTAAAGTGTTTTAAGCCAACGAAACTGTCAATGGCAGAGTTATTTCCTTGGAAATATATTTTTTCAGCGTTTGTTCCTTAAATTGATCTACCTTTCAGCATATCACTCCGACCCCTAGGCTGACTACTGAACTTTTGTTTTTATGAAACCAATAAAATACGGTTTTGCAGTGCTTGCCTTATAACGAGAAATGAAAACCATATTTTTGTAAAATGCAGCACACTTAAAAAGAGGAAACAGCAAGGAGAAATAAAGCTACAGTAATTCAAAGTTGCAGCTTGCGCTGTTTTGCATTACTCCATATTTACCAATCGATGCAGGACCATGCAGGGTAACCTTACGTTGCCTGGTAAATCTGACTTTTGTGTTTCCTTGCCCTTGCAACAACTATGTGTGACACAAGGACAACACAAAGTCATGTGGCTGAGTTAGGCCCGGTAAGAAACACTGCTTAGTTTACATGCACACGTTTCTTAAGTTGCCTTCTTTCCCACACGATGATTTGTGACATACATTTGCTTGCATGACATTGCTGGATTTGTTTCTCTGTAACCATACTGCTTACATTTTCTCTCCGTGGGTACACTATAACGACACCTTAAATATTTAGTACAAGGCCTAAACATACATTGTGCAAATGTTGGTGTTGTTAATTGTCCGCAAGGCCACATAGCTAACACAGAAAGATAAACAATGCCAGCCTGGCTGGGGCCTCGGCACGGAAGTATGGATGCTGTTATTATATATACACAGGCATTTCCGTATTCAAATCAGAGGAGCACTCTGCTGTGACTGTGAGGTCCCTGTTGTCGGAATCTCAGCCAAGCGGATTCCTATTTACTCTCTGAAAGAGAGATGACCAGCTTGTGACCAAGGCAGGGACCTGCATACACCTATTTTCAGGTAATGGGGAGTTAGGTCATCCAGTAGGGGATTTTTGGCAGATCACCCGCCCTTGGGAGCTAAATTAGGGAACGTATAGCAGGAGTACACTATACACAGTACTTATATGCCAGTTCTATACACTGCTTTAGCACAATGGTGGAATTGTTTAATCTTTTTTGCTGTCCTTATATTGCTAATCAACTTTGTTTGCTTTTGTCTATTAATCATTGCAGTGCATATATTTTACACAAGAATCACAATGGTTCAGTAAACATTGAAATGCCTCTTTGTGTATTTCTTGCGTATCTCTCTGGGTATAAACGAATGACTGAGCGAAAAGGTTCTAGATCTGTTACCATGATTCCTTAGGGAGTCAGGGCTGTTATGCTCCTCAGAGGTTGCCCAATCCATTGTATATCCTTTTAGGTTTATGGGTACTTAATGAGGCACTGTGAGCTAGCATGACTATAGGCCAATATACTGTGAGGGGTTGGACGGAATTAGTCTGGCACCATCTCAACAAGTATGTTGACCAACAAATGCACATTTCCTACTGATGAAGTAGAAGCCATACAACATGACACCGCCAACATCGGTAGATTAGGTTCCTATTTAAGGGATTGCCTGAGTAGTTCTCTTGGGTTTACCCAAAGACACCTACTCATCTCTTAGCTGTAAACATCTGTGGTGTTCGGGAAATATACTCCTCAGGTGAGTAGGTAACCCCTATGTATTGGCTGTAGGTTGTTCCAGCTTGACTACAATAAACAAGTGGTAAGGACCAAGGGGAATTTTAAAGACCAAGCTCCGATAGGTTCCCTATAGACATTTAACAACCTGTATACCGGAGGGTCTAGCACTAAACTACGCTCAGTTGTAACCTAAAGGGGTACCCTAAGACATCCTCAAACTATGTGTATCTAACCAGGGTCATCCCCGAGATGGTCATAGAGGGATTCTCATCATTCACCACACGGAACCGCCCTTCATCATTTGGGATTCCGTCAAGACCACCACTGGAATAGCCATACAACTATCACGGTCGGGGGTCCAGGTGTAGAGAGGAACTCCACCGTCGATCAGTAAGGTCTAAGGTGATCTTGCTACTCAAGTTGTGAGGATTTTGATGTCAAAACTGGGGGACTGATGTTGCAGTGCTCAAACGAGTGTAAAATTAGAAAAATAAGAAGAATAAGTGATATTAAAATAGGGTAGGGGGGTACTCATAACTTTATTCAGGTGTTGCCCAACCTCCCACTGTTAAAAAGTAGTCGTTATTGACAGTCACAAATATATAGACTTTACAGATTTACTATGTGGTCGACATGTTTCAGCAATCTCGTGACACCTTCGTCATTGCTTTCTTCAGGACCATTTTAACTAACAGCTACTGCAAACTACGTGATAGTGAAATACAAATAAGTGATGAAGGGCGGTTCCGTGTGGGGACTGATGGGCATCCCTCTATGACCATCTCGGGGATGACCCTGGTTAGATACACATAGTTTGAGGTTGTCTTATGGTACCCCTTTAGGCTACAACTGAGCGTAGTTTAGTGCTAGACCCTCCGGTATACAGGTTGTTAAATGTTCCAGCTTGAAACTTTCAAATGGATTATCTCATTCTGTTACCCTCTCTGAATTTCATTTTTTTTATTATGTCAGAAACAGTTGAACTTAACATTGGTGAGAACTCCAGACATGGGGTCACCCAAAATTTATGACAATGTGGTCTTGCACTTACAGATGGGTGTGTTATCTTTGTGGTAGAGGCTCACGTAGCATATAGGACAGAGGTATTCTAATCATGGGATACATTCCCAGCAGCTAATGAAACAACAAGGCTGTTTCACAATTACACAGCAGTTGATGTACCAAATAGGTACACACCCTATGAAGAAATAGAAAACCATTAACATACTAAGAACACAGAAGGCACCCTACCACACAACCGAAGATGTGCGACTAGGTCTCCTTAGAAATGAGGGAGCTACATGGCCAGTCTTATTTGGTTATACACCACATCCTATTGTTGATAGTTTGAGTACAGTTACAAAGATCGTATAAAAATGTTGTAACAATATTTAGGTATCTGACAAAGTTTGTTGTTCGAACATTAACAATATATCTTGAGAGGGCTGTTCAGGTTGCACAAACTTAATTGGCTACACCGGGTGTCAGCCCGCAAACACTGAATGCAGTCACAGGTCAGTTTCCCATCAGATGGGAGGAGATTCTATTCTGGATTGCACAAAAAACAAGTCAGTTTGAAGCAATGTTCCCCATATGAGACTACAGGAAAAACACAGGATTTTAACAATTTGCTTACCAATGGGGGTGGCTACCCCAGTAGAAGACTGCATAAGGTTACAGTCTTTGCTGCAGTTTATTCCAGAACTCATGATGCCCCTTCCTTTGCTGTCCTGCTACAACAAGTGCTGAAACAGATTCTGAATGAGTACGGGGCAGCACCTGATCTGGATTTGGGAATGAAACTGATGGGCAATTTTGCCACAGCATCCTCCATTATTTTAAGTAACGTTGAGAAACCTATAAATCCTCATACTCCTTCTCAGGGGTCTTACCAATAAGTAGTCCATTCAAAAGCAGCAAATAAATCAACAGAGAATCTGAAATATGAAAAGACATCTTTATTACAATTAATTGTGAGGCTACGTTCCCAGTCACACCTAAAGCAACTGGATGAGGCAGTCTGCCTGAATGGTCTCCACACAGACCTTTTATACAATTTATTATGCCCTAGGCACACATTATTTCTTTGAAGTACATTATTGTTGGTCACTCCCAGGACGTGCACACAAAGCACTGTATGATGACAAACCCACTTTCAAGATAAGTCCAGGCCATAAACAATGTCCACATAATGCGTACTTTCTCTAGCTGACAAGGCCGGATAAACCCAAAACATTAAGAACACAGCCCATGTCATAAATAGCTTGTGGAGGCAGGAACAGGAACAGATGGAAGTAAGATAGGCACGTTTGTGTGTAGTAAATCTTTACAATGTCCTGTGCTCTGATCTATAATCTTGATCAGCAAAAGAGCAGGAACTGGCTTGGCAAGGTTAGCCTCAAGCAACAGAGTCAGCTTTCGTCAAGTCATGCAGAAGTCAGCACAAACCCATGCTCAGGTTATGTCCCTAAATACTTGTTCTCCCATAGTGAGAGCCTACCGTAAGGGCAATGCACAAAATGGCTGCTATTCACAAGATGGAACCCGAGGGTAAAAACAGAACCTTCAAATACACATTGAATCCATTGGTGTAACATAATAAAAACACTCATGCATACCGCATTCGTCATTTGCGGTTCGCTGATACCAAATTCATAACAGAATCATGATATTTTAAAACACAGGTTCAGAATTTTCAGAACCACAGACCATCCTTTTGCCCTTACATAGGCAATAACCTATACTCATGCTAATCTGAGTCCAGGTCTATATTCATCACTAACTGGTGTTGGTGTAAAAGCTGAACGAATGAATTATTGACAAACTCTAATCTTCTAGCGGACTAGTGTTCAAGCAGAAGGTGAAAAAAATGAGAGGAAACAGTAGAAGGAGGTATGGGCTGTGTAGTGGGTACAGATGTCACTTAAAAAGTGAAGCAAACATAACTTATTAAAAACATCATCACACCAAGCAACATAAAAAAATTGCATATTATCAAAAATTGTTTTCTTGCCATCACAGTGCATATTGTCTTTTCAAAGTTCGTAGATCTGGCAGGTCTCTCCATCCCGGGAAACTCCATCCTCTAAGTTGCTGCCCGCGGTGGGAGATTGATTCTGCTAAGGAGTGCTTCTGTTCAGTCCAGGGTAACTCCCTTAGACCAACCAGAACTGTCGACCTAACCGTCTCCAGCTGCACTCCAAAGACTGTGGCAACCGCGACCCTAGCAGCAGAACCGGATGGCGGTTCGAAAATCAAAAATGAGTAAGTTTCGTGGATGAGAGAGCTGCAAAATCAAAAAGAAAAAAACGTTTATTTAGTCCATAGTCATAGTTCTTGGCCTACAAATCCGTTCCATTGTTTTCTTCCGCGTTGAGCCTCTTCAATTCAGGCTTTTTCATGAGGAAAAAATACTGTTTAGTTGGAGTGCCCTCCTGGCAAAACACCCACTGCTCACTCGAAAGTCTCAATGTCTCAAAACAATGCACCAGTGTCTTTTCTTTGTGGCAGACACTACAAATAATGTGCTCTTCATTGATCAAGGGCACAAAGCATCTCGTGCAGATCCAAGCACTACTGAGAAACAACCTTTCAAGATCAGCAGCACTTTCAGACTCCAACACTCATTATTTAGTGTCAGAGGACGCTCAAGCTGCTTTCCCATGGATGCCTGAATGTAGTGCCTTTTTCCAAACGTGAATCCTTGGGTGCACTGCCTTTCCGCTGGAGCAAAGCAAAAGAGGTGTGTGTATGGCCAAAACTCGGGCCAAAAGCTCAAAGGACTGTACACTGACAGAGGTTTCCAGCACATAACAGGTACAAAGCTCAAACACACAGAAGCTCTCATTCTGTGGCAAACAAAGATCAGCTCCTCTTTTTTTTCTGCAACGCCTTTTGTTGAAGCAAATGCCTTGCTTGGGAGGTACCACTGATGTCACGCTGATGATCGCTGTCCAGCTTCACGACTTTCTTGTTGCAGGAATTGTAGAGCCAAGAAATCTGTCATTCATCTGTAGCGGTCACTGATGGGGAGTGGGCTTAGTCTTGATCACAGGTCTGCAGGGAATCACTCTTCCTTTGACTCTGGAAGATCCAGCAGAACCTAGTGATGTAGGAAATGTAACACAATTGTTAGTTTCCCTCAAATCAAGCACAAAAAACAGTTCATGGGTTTTAACAAGGGGACTGCAAACAGGTGGCCTGCAATCTGCAAGGGAGTGGCAATACATCATAGGAACCTAAATGGGTGTCCTCACACAGTGGCATTGTCTAATGGGGTAAATACATATTTCCCTCAATTATTAAGCCTAGGTGTTTCTAAATTCCTTATCTTAGAACATCTCAAAATAGAGAAATTACATAATACAGATTATCAAGGACATGAAGAAAAGTCCCTTTAAAAAATGTGCATCAGGTGCACTATGCAATACAAAGGCTAATGATCAAATGTGCAGACAAAGGACAAGCACTAGAAAGTCCTGGTATTTGCATGATTAGAACACATCTGATCCCACCAAAAATTAAAGCAGCAGGAACAAAAGAGAACTGAAAAATTTAAAAAATAGACATTGAAAATTCGTCATGTTCAAAAGGGTAAACTTAAGGTATCTCCTATTGAGATGGAAAACTTGTCTTGCTATAATATTGGGTCAGTTAACCAGCCTATCACTACCCCAACAGTTAGTCTGAAAAAAACATTTTACATAGCATGGGGGGGTCCCTGATACATCCCTACTGTCTAAAAGTGTGCACATAAACAATACACCCATAATAAATGGGCCGGCAGCATAATGCGACATTGGTCAGGGGAGAGGCAACAAAAGAAAAATCTATAGGAAGAACAAGAGTTTGCTTGGGTGCCTCAGGCATGTGACACAGCACCAAGAGTACGGGGGGATAATCAAAGACCAAAGTTACACACATTCTAACTCTGCTGGCAACTACACCATATACGGTAATCCTAACTAATGTTCCTGTTCTCTCTTCAGGAGAGAAAAAATGAAACCTGGTTTCCTTTCAAGGGACAAAGCCATATGCTATTTGGGAAACAAAACATGATTAAATAATGCAATATAGAATTTAGGTCACCTTGAGTCACAGATCTATAATTCCATCCTTAGGTCCAATCAAGGATACATAACAATTTAGGGCTGCCTATTCCTTTAAGGGAATGTGCAGTAGGTGACTAACATCAAGTGATACACTTTGATTCTGTATATCTTTTTAGTTTTCTTCAATATCATTACAGCCAGATTTAGGCATGCACTGGTAAAAATGCTGCATGTCTTCCTCACAGTATGAAAACCATATCTGTGAAATTTATCATTATACCAAATTCATCCAATTATTGTGTAACGATACGTATCGTCATACGGACCCCTTCACAACACAGGAGAACTTGTAATATTTTCTCAAGCAGCAACATAAAACAAAAACAACATATGTCAAGCCATCAGATATACATGGAGCACATGTAAATAAGAGGTAACGCATTCATTCATGCAGCCCAAAACCCAATATTTGGGCCTGTACCCTCCTTTTGACAGTAGAACACAACATAGTTGGAGTCTACTGTCAAGTATAACTCTACTGTCTCTCTCCTAACATACAGGACCAAATAAAACATTTCACGATAGGGCCAAATACACAAACGAAAACATGAACATTTTTTTCCAAATAAATTACGCAAAAAACACATCTCCTTTCAATTAACCAAACTCACGTGTCTTGTCTGCCTTAGAACAATCCATGAATAATCTGTTGGCAGAAGCAGAAAAATACACAGCACAAAAAAAAACATTGTAACATACACAAAAATAAAGTTACATTACTTAACTGTTACTCTCTTGTCAGTTCACCTCGCAACATCAAGCCATCATATTTTTACCGTTCTAAAAGAAATGGTTATACTGACACTATATATTAATTTGGCACCTATAATGTGCACTGAGAAATAATATTTAATGAGCAAATCTTATTTTACGTAGGCCTGTAGCCTGTAGCCATCAAAATTTGGAAAAGGGCTGCATCTTATTTTCTATCTAAGACTTAATGCAACACTTCATTTTCTGTAAAATAAACGCAGCTAGCAAACAATATTTTCCTTAGCGTGGAGACACAAATGTATCATTTCTGCCTATTATTTAACACATGTTTGGGACCTTCAGAGAAACCCCTATTTATTTTCTCTTTTAAATTAAGTTCTTTCATTTTATTGATGTCCTCATGGAGAAACCAGAAACCTCTAGAGGCCCGTTCAGAGAGGTCATTCTGCATTCCTCAGAGGCAAAGTCCTAATTAAAGGGTCACAAATGTCAACATGACAGCCTTCTCCATTGTTTACAGGAAACTAAAAAGATAACATCTCAGCAGCGCACTCGAGCCAGCCTCTGCAAATTCTCCCGGCCCCCGGCCTCTGCCACATTGAAGGTGACAAAGCCAGTAGGCTCTATGGAGAAAAAAATCCCTTCCTTACCTGCCTACACAAATTGCAATTTGCATATACAAACCTATACAAACCTATTGTAATGGCCGGATTTTCCGCTCAGGTGGAATCAGCCCCTGGGGGCCCCTCTAACCCAGCCAGAACGTAATCACCTCCCTCCTTAGAACGTATTTACAATGGGTATAGATATATATCTGTACAGGTCGTACCTAAGGATGGGGAAATAGCAATAAACATGCATAGGTTTTCTACCATATCTTATTCACATCGGTTAGTCTCGCGGCCACTCAGACCCAGACTGATCTACCCCAGGGCAGATGTGACACACAATCCGGCGTGTCTACACATGGGCCTGCAGAACCCAATGCTCTCTTTTACACACGGTCCACAATCCGGCGAACCTCCACGCTGGTATCCCCCCCAGCGCTCTCACTTACACACGGTTCACAATCCGGCGAACCTCCACGCTGGTATCCTCCCCAGCGCTCTCATTAACGCCGTATATCAACGACGACCACTTTCCTATGAACACCTATGGGAACAATTTCTCATTTGTCTACTTGGGATAAAACTATGATAATGAAAGTTAGTACGGTTTTCAAATGATATGATGTACCTTCTGTTCTTGGCATCAAAGGTCCAGTCTCTCCCTATTTGTTTGATCACTACTTACCTGATCGGGATTTCACATCCGTTCATGCAAACAACTTTCAACTAGAAGCATTATTTACCATGATTGAACAAGAATACAAGGCACATGTCAGTTCACTAAGAACTAGGATATTTATTGACAATAAACATACAACACAATACTATGCAACATAGTTTCTGCAAAGGAAAGGTAAAGGTTAGAATGCGCGCTCATTAAAAGAAAGGGCGGAGGTCACCTTGTTAACATTAAGTCGGGACTCGGCAGTCATCTAGGTTCCCTTCTCGTCTCTGTGTCTTGGCTCGTCTTGAAGTCACACCCCAGTTGTCACAAGTACACGTCTGCACCGCTAGGCTCAATCTCTTCTGCTTCCCTCCAAGTCACTGGAACCTTGCTGATTATTAGCTACCGTATCTCTCTCTCTCTCTGTTTCAGTGCGCTCCGCGCTATTTCTCCTTCAGTCTTTCTCAGAGAGTCTCGGTCTTAAATCTTTCTCGGACTTCAAAGATGGCGACTGTCCGCCATGGAATAATTAATGGCAGAGATGCTAACGGCTAGCTGCCGCCTACGAACTAACTCTCAACTGTCTAACACCTTCGCTAATATCAAAGCCTGTTCCTTCATGGAAAGCTATGGCCAGTAACCTGCCGCCCACCAAATCGTTGTACCTCCCCGTACCAAGGACACGTTCCCAGCCGGCCGGCCTGAAGTTGTGTCTTCGGAGTGGAGAAAAATACATTCCTTCGATAAGGGCCAGCCTGAGCCGGTTCTCTCCAAGCGAACAACAGCTTGGAACTAAAACATTACACTTGACCTAGAAGGCCTCTTGAGCTACCAGGCAGAGGGCAAGATGGAGTCTGTCCCGTTTAAGGCCTACAGGGCCCACAATACGCATAACTCCATGGAAAATATCCTAACACACTAGCAAAAGGACGGATCATGACTAATACTTATATATTTATCCCCTAGCTTGAATTCATAACCCCTACTCTAAGGAAAGGGGCACGAAAATACCCTACTGTGTTTCATAAAGAGGTCCTACTTATAGTCCTAATCCCTACGCTATAAGGCTGATAGACTGGAGTCACTCTCCATCATTCTCCCTCCTTAAAGGGCCAGAAAAAGTCAGCCACTACATTACACCCCTTGACTCCAGTCTATTAACTATATTCTATATGGAACTAACATCAGTAGAGGAATAATAGGAAACAAAATTAACTGATCTATGTCTTTTGCTAAGTCTACAAAACTGGAGTAGGGAAGGAATGCACTGAATAAAGCAACAGATAGCTATTAAAACACAAATGACAACAATAATCGCCCCTAAAATCTGTCGTAAAGAATGCAAGTCAGGTAACCAATTAAAGAGCCAGTCAAACAAGCCCTGATCAATATGCTGTCTAATCTCTTCAGTCAAGTCGTGGAGTTTGTCAATATGGGCTTGGATTGATTTGGAGTGATCGGACAAATTAAAACAGCATAGGCCCTCAAAATCAGAACACTCATGTCCATGTTTCAACAAAAGGTAATCGATCGCTGCGCGATTCTGCAATATAGCTCGACGTTCACCCTGGGCATCTAATAACAGGTCAGATAATACAGTAGAAGTTTGATTAATGGATTTAACCATCCAGCAGGCCATCTTGCCGATTGTTTTGGCATTATAAACGGCCAATGCTGGGACACCAATAATAGAAAAAGCTAAACCAAGGTATTCCGATTTAGAATAGAGGTGAACAGAGGAATCACAATCTTCATGTAATGACATCGAATCTCGCACCATACGGGAATGGGAACCAGGATGTGAGGAAAACATTAACAAACTTAATCTAGTAATGGCACATGGACCTCCAGAGATATTAGCAGGAATATAGGGCCAGGAGGAATTTCCACTGGAAAACAACCCCCCAGAGGGCAGCAACATAGAACGGTAATAACTAGGGGCAACTAATAAACGTTTACATGTCATATTATTCTTTACGGAAACACATGAATTCGGAAGTCTCTTTAAACACAGCAATCGTTGATGAGCTGAAAAAGAAGTGGCAGCCTGAAGTTTTAATTTAAGGCATTCGGTGATAGCCTTGGGATCACATGTTAGAATAAAACATAAGTCACCTTGCGTGATATTATAGGTTGTGATTTGGGAATGAATAGGGGGATCAAAATCCGAAATAATAGTACATAAGGGACAAAATTCATGGGCCGCGAAATCGCCCAGAATAATATTGGGTCGGGCACTTGAAATATTAAAGATATATCACAAAGTCTCAGTAGATGCTGGGACAGCAACCAAACAGGTCGCTAAAATGTCAGTCACAGACCTCATGGGAGTGAGGCAGAAATGTGGAGAGTTAGTCACTCTCTTTGCGAGTGTTATCCAGAAGTTCGCGGATGAATCCCACGCAGCAAAGGAACGCGGAACTCGTGTTCTCCAATTAACCGAAGTCGGTGGGTTCTCTCCTCTCCCGGCGTAGCAGGCCAAAAGGAGTCCAACGCCGACACATCCTGCAGCAGCAGTCCAGAGAATGATCTGGAAGAATACAAACACAGGCCTTAATCATTCTCGTAAGTAACATGTATCAGCTGGGACAGCCTCCCAGCTATCTTTCCCTGGCCTCATCACCAGAACGGTGTTGTCATGACCGGTCGCAATAATATCAGCCTGTTCAGGGGGATGTTTAGGCGATTGCACCCATATTTTAGCTCCAGGAAGATCAGATGATCCGAAGCCTTTTTGTCCTCGCACAGTTAGCAACGTTGGGGCAGTGCCTTTCTTAATCTCACCACTGAAGACAGGCATAATCAGCAACTGGGCAACGGGGTCAGACTTTTTGATCAATAGGTCAGTCTCACTGTTATTAAGCAAGAGAACTTTAATCTCTCCCTGATAATCACTATCAATTACTCCTCCGAGTACTTGAATACCTTTCAGGGCAAGGCCTGATCTGGGGGCAATTAATCCAAAGCTACCGGCAGGTATACAGACACCAACGCCAATTTCAACAATGATTCGATCTCTCCCTTTCAAGTGTGCATCATTTAAAGCATGCAGGTCCAAGCCTGCGGAACCTGGGGTCGCTCTACATGGAGCCAAAGCTCCGGGGGTAATCTCCCAATACATGACAGTGTTGGACATGGAATTAGGCTTTACATAAACATTTGGAGGAAACAAACGCATCAAAGGGGGATTCAGTATGTAACAAAGGGCGATTATTCAGAATCAACACTGCCTGAAACAAAAAGTCTCTCCAATTTTTATAATGTTCATCAGTCAATTTACGCAATTGTTCCTTTAGCAAACCATTCATTCTCTCAATCAGTCCCGAAGCCTGTGGATAATATGGAATGTGAAACACCCATTCGATGTTATTTTCCACACAGAATTCCTGTACCAATCTTCCACGAAAGGGGGATGCGTTATCAGATTGAATTTGGAATGGAACACCATAGTACAAAATAAGTAATTCCAAGGTCTTAATGGTATTCACTTGGGTAGCGTGCTTGCAAGGGAAAGCGACCAAAAGGCCACTGTAAGTATCAACAACTGTACAAACATACTGGCAACTTCTGCTCATAGGGAGCGGGCCAATATAATCAATCTGCCAAATTTGAGCGGGCAATTTTCCTCGATGTAACTGGCCTCGAATAATATGAGGCACTGGTTTCTTTCTAGAATGTTGACAAATGGGGCAATGCAGAATGACATCTTTAATCAAAGAAAAAGGAATATAAATTCCTCGATCGGCAGCCCACCTGCTAGTGGCTTTCTCTCCAAAATGTCCCGCTTTCTGGTGGGCCCATTTCGCCAATCCCGCCAAATCAGAATCTTGCATGTCCACCACTGCCTCAGCAATTTTAGATTTCTCATCTGCAATGTTATGAAAGAATTTGTCAAGGGAGTCTATCGGAGTGTGAGCATCCACGTGAAAGATTGTCACAGTACTCTGTGGGAGTAACTCCCAAATTTCTTGCCATAGTTCTTTTCCCCACAGTTCTTTTGAATGCAATTCCCAATTATGAGAATGCCATGTTGGTAACCATACCGCCAGTCCATTAGCAGTGGACCAGGAATCAGTGAAAATATGACATGTGCCAGGTAATTCCTGTTTGAAAACTTGGTAAACTGCATACAGTTCAGCATATTGACTACTCTTACCATCACCAGTTGTACTCAATAATTTCTGCGTGATTGGGTTGTATGATACAGCTTTCCAATGTCGTTTCTCACCAATGAACCTCGCTGAACCATCTGTAAACCACACATGTTTTCTATCCTCCGCGGACAGATCATCAAATGATTTACCCCACTTGACAGGAGATTCCTGTACTACAGGTACAGAACAATTACTTCCAGTCTCGTTCGAGGGCGCCTGCGCCACTCGCTCATGCAACACTGCCACACCTTTCGGACCCACACGTGCCCTGTCCTGAATGTACCATTTCCATTTAATCACACTCGCCTCTTGAGCATGTCCAATCCTATGGGATTTCGGCGAACTCAAAACCCACTGCATAATAGGAATCTCAGGTCTCAAAATCACAGCATGACCTAGGGTCAATTGCTCGGTATCCACCAGAGCCCAGTAACATGCAAGTAATTGTTTTTCAAAAGGTGTATAACGCTCACCAGCCTCAGGTAACTTTTTAGTCCAAAAACCTAATGGTACTTTTTGTCTGCCCTGCCTTTGCCATAGACTCCAATTTGCATACGGACCTTCCACAGACACATTCAAATCCACATCACCTTCGCCCACCGGCCACAAATCCAAGGCGTACTGAATTGCTTCTTTCGCCAAATTAAAAGCATTCTGTTGTGGTTCACCCCATTCAAATGCATTCTTTTTGCGAGTGACTCGATATAGCGGAGCCAAAATCTGACTCAAATGGGGAATATGCTGACGCCAAAAGCCAAACAAACCAATGAAACTCTGAGCCTCTTTCCTATTCTTTGGAACTGCAAAATCTAGGATTTTTCGCTTCACCTGTGGGATCACTTCTCTGTGACCTTCATGCCAATTAATTCCTAAAAATTTAACATTTTGGGATGGACCTTGTAATTTATCAGGATTAATTTCCCAACCTTTTGCTCGCAAACAATCAAGGATCTGATCTAAATGGGACTGTACCTGATCTTGCGTCTCACCTTGAATCAAAATGTCATCAATATAATGACACACCTGTATTTGTGGATTCACGGGCACCTCAGACAAATGCTCCGCCACCAGCCGGTGACAGATCGTGGGACTATGTACATAACCTTGAGGAAGACTCTGAAACGTCATTTGACGTCCATTCCATGTAAAACTGAATTGTCCTTGACACTCGGGGGCAATTGGAATCGAAAAGAAAGCATTAGCAATGTCAATAGACGCATACCATGTACCTGGATGCTTCTGAATTCTCTGAATCAAAGTGACAATGTCTGGTACTGCAACAGCCAATCGAGGTGTGTGTTTGTTCAATTCTCGATAATCAACAGTCATGCGCCAAGAATTATCACTTTTGCGCACAGGCCAGACGGGGTTATTCCAAGCAGACGTGACCGGAGTTATAACTCCCGCGTCAACCAAATCCTGAATTGTAGCACTAATTTCTTCATGACCACCTGGAATACGATATTGCTTCTGAGAAACCACTTTCGTGGCCAGAGGAATTTTAATGGGGGGCATCCGTAAACGGCCAACCCGTACGGGTCTGGTCGAAATATAATGTTTAGTTCCAAATTGATGACAACCATCATCCAAATGCAAAGTCATTCCTTTTAAAATATCAATACCAATTATATACTCCAAAAGTGGCACAACTAACTAACACAGAATATTCCCTACGAGGAATCCTACCAATTTTTATTTCAAGTGTAGTTTGTACTGCGGGGGTTTCTTTTCCACCTAAACCAGTAATTGTGAAAAACTGTCCTTTAAATTTCTTTGATTTTCCATGAATTAAAGTGGCCTCCGCTCCTGTATCTACTAGTGCTCGGGCCCTTTGGATATTACGATGTTTCCAAAAAATCTCAATATCTACATAGGGTCTGTTGTCTCTGTGAGCCCACTTGTGTACTGGAGCTTGACCTATTTCCTTGTCATTTTTCCTGCGTTCTGTCAACCAAGACAAATCAGGATAAATGCTCTCCGTTTTCTTGGGTATCAGAATGTCTTGTTCGTATCCATCTCCATTACGAAATGAATTTTTGTCATTTTCAAAGTACTGTGAATTACGGTCAGAAAGCCTGTTACGATCCTCCCTTCTCCTCGTCTCAGGGGAATAATTTCTCTCATCTCTATTTCGGTTGGAAACACGATCATCTCTCTCCCTTTCTTTTTCCCCCTCTCTCCCTCTCTCATAGTCACGATGAGGGGACACATCTCGTTCATAACGCCGATCATCACAGCGATCAGAATCCACGCGCCGTCTCTCATCACCACTATCATCAGAACCACGATCATACTCATTCTTCCGCACACGACGGGCACCCTCCTTCCGATCCAAACCACGCTTACGAAAAATGTCCCATAAGCAATTATTAGGCTCACCGTCAATGTCCTCCCTTTTCACACCATCAGCTATAAGAGCAAAAAACATGTCACGTCTAGAGAACTTATAGTCCCCAGCAGTACGACCCTCAGGTCGAGATTGTCTCTCAGGTTTAAACCACTCACCCAACTCACCAAGCTGACGAACAGATTCAAGCACTGCAGACAAAGGATTGCCAGTTTGATTAATCAACAAAGTCATCATAACCTGCTTGTAAGCAACAGGCGAAGAACGGATAATGCGATTACGCACAGAAGATGTTAAAAGACCATCCAACAATCTGTCAGAAGTACTGAGAAAAATCGCAGTTTTCATCACTTCCTCTTTCAAACGTTGCGACGCATCGCGCAAAGTGTACCATGGCTTGTCATTAGCAGGCCAATCAGATTCAGTAGGATATTTATGATTACAGCCGTCAGACGCAAGCTGGAGCAAAGTAATCTGGCCAGCACCATTATAGTTCCGAAAATGATCTTGAATAGTAGAATCAGAACTCAAAGAGCAAAATCGTAAGCAATCAACAGCATCAAGCATAATACCGGCAGCGCCCAGTTCATAAAGGCGCACCATCCACGTAAGCAGGGCCTCACCAGGCCGTTGACGAAATCGTTGTAAAATGTCACTAACCTCCTGTTGAGTAAAATCCTCAATACAATCCAAAGCAATACCAGCTGGATTACCAGGGGCTTGTTGTAATTTGCGACAAAACACAGGATGAGCAGAAACCTCAGGAAGAGCTTCCGAGGAAGCCCGCATCTTAGATTTAGAAGAACAATCGGGGCAAGATACATCACCTGAATGAGAAGAGCGACCACGGTCGCCCGGAACAACATTATCGGTACAAGAAGCAGATTTACAATCACGTCCGGAGCGGGAAGATTCGCGCTTATCACCCTCCTCAGCCGAGGAGTCCGAAGCATTTGAATCCCAGATATTACCATCCCACTCATCAGGGTTCCAATCCATTCCGGCCTTCGCTACGACCAGACGCACTTTCCGTGTAGACACACGACCACGACGATGTTTATACTTATATCGTGCAATGCGAACCGCAGCCCTTTCGGCAATGGTTTGATAAGTCTCAAGTTTGTCGGCAAGCAATTTATTCTGACAGCGCAAAAGAGTATGCGCATTCTGCAATTCAACACACTGTCCTTCCATATCCGTAAACTGCTTTCGCAACTGAACAAACCTCTCATGAAGAATTCTGTATGTAAGTAAGTACAATCCAACCTCTGCGTCCTAAAATAGGAAGCTCATCACCCTTCACTACTGGCGCTTTCTGCAAGCATGAAACCACATCAGCAGGCTCCGCCTGCTCCAAACAGGAAGACCAATTTTCACTCAAACCAGTAGAATCGGCCCAGTCACGTAGACTCCCAGCCGGGAATCTGAATAGGCAACTTGAAAACAGATGTTGATTTTTTCGCAAACATGTCGACACACAAAAATTATATATACAATTATACACAAAATTTTATACGTATGAGCCGAGCGCAAACCAACAAGATCAAAACAACACAGCACACACAGGCTTCGTAAACAGTTCGTGACGCCAGACGTAATGGCCGGATTTTCCGCTTAGGTGGAATCAGCCCCTGGGGGCCCCTCTAACCCAGCCAGAACGTAATCACCTCCCTCCTTAGAACGTATTTACAATGGGTATGGATATATATCTGTACAGGTCGTACCTAAGGATGGGGAAATAGCAATAAACATGCATAGGTTTTCTACCATATCTTATTCACATCGGTTAGTCTCGCGGCCACTCAGACCCAGACTGATCTACCCCAGGGCAGATGTGACACACAATCCGGCGTGTCTACACATGGGCCTGCAGAACCCAATGCTCTCTTTTACACACGGTCCACAATCCGGCGAACCTCCACGCTGGTATCCCCCCAGCGCTCTCACTTACACACGGTTCACAATCCGGCGAACCTCCACGCTGGTATCCTCCCCAGCGCTCTCATTAACGCCGTATATCAACGACGACCACTTTCCTATGAACACCTATGGGAACAATTTCTCATTTGTCTACTTGGGATAAAACTATGATAATGAAAGTTAGTACGGTTTTCAAATGATATGATGTACCTTCTGTTCTTGGCATCAAAGGTCCAGTCTCTCCCTATTTGTTTGATCACTACTTACCTGATCGGGATTTCACATCCGTTCATGCAAACAACTTTCAACTAGAAGCATTATTTACCATGATTGAACAAGAATACAAGGCACATGTCAGTTCACTAAGAACTAGGATATTTATTGACAATAAACATACAACACAATACTATGCAACATAGTTTCTGCAAAGGAAAGGTAAAGGTTAGAATGCGCGCTCATTAAAAGAAAGGGCGGAGGTCACCTTGTTAACATGAAGTCGGGACTCGGCAGCCATCTAGGTTCCCTTCTCGTCTCTGTGTCTTGGCTCGTCTTGAAGTCACACCCCAGTTGTCACAAGTACACGTCTGCACCGCTAGGCTCAATCTCTTCTGCTTCCCTCCAAGTCACTGGAACCTTGCTGATTATTAGCTACCGTATCTCTCTCTCTCTCTGTTTCAGTGCGCTCCGCGCTATTTCTCCTTCAGTCTTTCTCAGAGAGTCTCGGTCTTAAATCTTTCTCGGACTTCAAAGATGGCGACTGTCCGCCATGGAATAATTAATGGCAGAGATGCTAACGGCTAGCTGCCGCCTACGAACTAACTCTCAACTGTCTAACACCTTCGCTAATATCAAAGCCTGTTCCTTCATGGAAAGCTATGGCCAGTAACCTGCCGCCCACCAAATCGTTGTACCTCCCCGTACCAAGGACACGTTCCCAGCCGGCCGGCCTGAAGTTGTGTCTTCGGAGTGGAGAAAAATACATTCCTTCGATAAGGGCCAGCCTGAGCCAGTTCTCTCCAAGCGAACAACAGCTTGAAACTAAATTATTACACTTGACCTAGAAGGCCTCTTGAGCTACCAGGCAGAGGGCAAGATGGAGTCTGTCCCGTTTAAGGCCTACAGGGCCCACAATACGCATAACTCCATGGAAAATATCCTAACACACTAGCAAAAGGACGGATCATGACTAATACTTATATATTTATCCCCTAGCTTAAATTCATAAGCCCTACTCTAAGGAAAGGGGCACGAAAATACCCTACTGTGTTTCATAAAGAGGTCCTACTTATAGTCCTAATCCCTACGCTATAAGGCTGATAGACTGGAGTCACTCTCCATCATTCTCCCTCCTTAAAGGGCCAGAAAAAGTCAGCCATTACACCTATCAAAGCTATACCAAACAAATAGTTGTCCAAATTCTAACTGCCAAGTAAGTTCTAACTGCACTTACAGTCTCTCTCTTAAAAACTTACGCCAAAAAAAAAGGTTGCTCAGTCAGGAGTGACATCTTTTGGAGAATTTAAGTCAGAAAAAATCAAAAGTATACTGAGCCGCAAAGACAGAAAATCCCGCAGAACCTCCGTGCACAGAGTACCTCTTTTAGTAGATTTCTGTCTTGCCTTCCCCAGTAAATTTCTGTCCTCTGACAAGATTACTCCTCCAGATAGTCACTTCTTGATGAGGCCCACCGTTGGTCGCGCCATCTTAGAAACCTAAAAATCCTCATACTCCTTCTCAGGGGTCTTACCAATAAGTAGTCCATCCAAAAGCAGCAAATAAATCAACAGAGAATCTGAAATATGAAAAGACATCTTTATTACAATTAATTGTGAGGCTACGTCACCCAGTCACACCTAAAGCAACTGGATGAGGCAGTCTACCTGAATGGTCTCCGCACAGACCTTTTATACAATTTATTATGCCCTAGGCACACATTCTTTCTTTGAAGTAAATTATTGTTGGTCACTCCCAGGACGTGCACACAAAGCACTGTATGATGACAAACCCACTTTCAGGATAAGTCTAGGCCATAAACAATGTCCACATAAGGAATACATTCTCTAGCTGACAAGGCCGGATAAACCCAAAACATTAAGAACACAGCCCATGTCATAAATAGCTCGTGGAGGCAGGAACAGGAACAGATGGAAGTAAGATAGGCACGTTTGTGTGTAGTAAATCTTTACAATGTCCTGTGCTCTGATCTATAATCTTGATCAGCAAAAGAGCAGGAACTGGCTTGGCAAGGTTAGCCTCAAGCAACAGAGTCAGTTTTCGTCAAGTCATGCAGAAGTCAGCACAAACCCATGCTAAGGTTATGTCCCTAAATACTTGTTCTCCCATGGTGAGAGCCTACTGTAAGGGCAATGCACAAAATGGCTGCTATTCACAAGATGGAACCCGAGGGTAAAAACAGAACCTTCAAATAATCAATCAATCAATCAATCAAAGACATTTATAGAGTGCACTACTTACCCGTAGGGTCTCAAGGCGCTTGGGGGGGGGGGTGCCATTACTGCTCGAACAGCCAGGTCTTGAGCTTCTTCCTGAAGGAGAGGTGGTCTTGGGTCAGGCGCAGGTCGGTCGGTCGGGAGTTCCAGGTCTTGGCGGCCAGGTAGAAGAAGGACCTTCCTCCTGTTGTCGCTCTTCGGATGCGGGGGACGGCGGCGAGGGCGTGGTTGGCTGATCGGAGGTGGCGTTTGGGAGCGTAGAAGTTGATTCAGTTGTTGAGGTAGCTCGGGCCTTGGTCGTGTAGGGCTTTGTGTGCGTGGGTGAGGAGACGGAAGGTGATTCTTTTGTTGACGGGGAGCCAGTGCAGGTCTCTCAGATGTCCGGAGATGTGGCTGGTTCGTGGGATGTCACAGTTAATCCATCGGTGTAACATAATGAAAACACTCATGCATACCGCATTCGTCATTTGCGGTTCGCTGATACCAAATTCATAACAAAATCATGATATTTTAAAACACAGGTTCAGAATTTTCAGAACCACAACATCAAATGGGAAGCTGCAGCGTTGGCTGTACACAAGCGCCTAAGGGATGTGGCTCCAGGACAACAGGAGCGCTAATTTCCTAAAATTATCAAAAAGATACCTATTACCTATGCCACTTTGGGTCAAGATAATCTATGAGCCAGCCTGGTAAACCACAAATGAAGAGTAATTCTGAAAAAGATAAAACAAACACAAATCTTCTGCAAAGAAGAAATGGGATAATGAGAAAAGTAAAGATAAAACAAAATCACTGGGTGGGTCTCCTCAACAGGAAGCCACTGAAAAGTGTGATAATCTGTGCTACAGTAATAACATTAAACAACCTAAAAGGCGTTCGTCTCATCCCTTTCAGGAGTCTTCCAAAAAGCATTTGGTGAGAAGTGGATGGTGGGAGTGTAGATTGGAGGAGTATTTATAATGCGATGACCAGGTATAGAATAGGCGCACAATAAGATTTTGGCATTCAGTGTATACTCCCTATAAAAAATATGCTACAAAGCAAAGAATGGAAGGTCACCACTCTTCCTTACAAACCCAGAAGAACTCTTCCGGTTGAAACATTCAATAAATATCTATGCTGAGCACTTCCAATGACTTCTACGTATGTACAACACTATTCCGTCAGTCCAAATATATTTAGTAATTGTCCACAGTATTTAGATTCCAGAGTGTCTAAAATCAAATCCAAATTAGTAGTCGCCTCTATTGAAACACCAAGGTATGTTGTTACAGCATCATTTCCATTTATTTCAATCCTGTTTTCCATCAATCAAAAAATAGCAGCCAACACGTGTTTCGTCTGGCATTAATGTTATGCCTTTCAACTTCTTCAGGGCTGCAAGCCAAGAAGATAGTGGTACTTACAACTCAAGATTTATAACACTTTTTGCATTTAATGAAAAGGGTAGGGTGAACACCTACGTGTAGGGTCAAGTTTATAGGATCCATGTGATTTGTAAAATAACCAAATTGTAGAGCGCCCGAATATGATAGTGCATACCCTGGTGTAAAGATAATACAAGAAAAGACCCAAAGTCCCAAAGTTGTCAGTCATGGGTATATAGAAATTATTTACCAGATTAAGTACTCTTCATTTATATAGGATTTCCAATAATATAACCAAAAGTCGGGCTCTGAAACGATAGGAGGCAATCCTTAGTTCCGCAACTAATAGGAGCTTCCACCATCGGAAATGATATTTATACTAATAGTATACTCACTCTAGCGAAAGTAAAGTCAAAAAGTAAAAAAGATCCTCAATTGTATAAATCCACTGTAGTATTCCAATCACTATACATGCGCCAAACACTTCCTGTAACAAAATAAGTACAGTTGTCTCACTAAAACGTCCTAGTAATAAAGTATCAAGTTAGTCAATGAGTAGTCAGTTGTCGTATCACTCACCTCTATTCAAAATAACTATCTCCACAACGTAATCAAAACCATCCTTATTGTTAAGTCACAAATTTGCCGTATTCTCTTGAATCTTGCAAACACGAGTACGTGTAATATTGCTATTGTCAAAAGAAAAAGAAAGAACAAATAGTTCTTAGATACCACAATTTGGTGGCTAAAGTTCAGGCACAGTCTCACTAGTAACCACACAGCTTACCTCCTTTAGCCGGCGAGTAAGCTCTCATTGGAATCACATTCGGCAACTAGCGTGCAACACGAGCGCCATTTTCATTAAATAGCCTGTTTACAAAATATCCGTAAATGGTCGCCATCTTGTAGTGTCAAAAGTCACTGTATAGATATTTATAGAGATGACTACAAGTGTAAGTAGTCTTATATTTACGAGAAATTATCAACATAGCGGATTCCCCCTCCAAGTTCAGGCAAAGAAATACTGTCACTCCAAATGTAAAAATGTAAAAAAAACCCTAATGATCAACCACGAATACTAACATATACATTGTGTTTCCAATTGCTTCCAATTGCTAGTATCCGACTCAGTTACCCCTCTAACATTACGAATTGCTCTCACCAATTTTGTGTCAAAACATTTTTCTCAAAGATCATAACTGATGGTATAATGTAGCAGTCAAAACAAGTATTCAAACCCATGTAATATTGGTAAAACATCAGTGCTCCAATGCGTGATGCCACCACTGCCGTCTGTAATCCTGAAGGAAAATTGTAATATACAAGATATCAATAGATATAGAGATACTGCAAGTTAAATGTGTATCTCCCAGCATTGCAAGAGCTTTTGACTACCCACACACGTTCCCGAGATCCAACCCCGGGTATATTCGGAAATCATATTGTAAGATGTGTATACACAGATAAGTAAACACGGGGGATAGTAGTGTCATGTCACATCGAGGAACACGGATATAAGGCAGAAACAAGCAAGTACAGTGTAACATCAGTACAGTAGTCAAAAACATTTTGTCACTCCTTCATGAACAATATACATAGTCTTAATATACTGAGCTGTATAATTTCATTTGTCTAAACGGTCACTAGTTTCTAATAAACAAAGGTCATGATAAGGCAAAACATCTCTAGTATTAGATACTATACAAGATAAGAATATTTTTCACAAACTGGTCTATTACATAATTTGACATTTCTCTTACACCAGTCAAAGTGAACAGTCTAATCTCCTAATGTAGTTCAGGGTCTAAATTTAATCCTTCCTCGACTGCTCGTAAGACCATAATCCATCTCGCTTCTCTACGTCTCAGTTTCAAAATTCTATTCCCGCCTCTTCTGTCTAGACTAACATGTTCTATTCCATGATATGTAAATTTATGGTTGACAGAGTCATTCCGATTTTGGATAGCATGGGCGGCGATGGGGTATCGTGTATCCCTATTCTTAAGGGCACGGAAATGTTCCATCATCCGATCTTTCAATCGTCTCACAGTACTTCCAACATAAATTTTTCCGCACGTACATGCTATTATATAAATAACAAACGTGGTCTCGCAATTTATAAATGATTGAACCTTGAGGGTACCTGCATTGTTATATTCAAAAGATGATATTTTCTTAGTGGCCCATCTACAACAACTGCAGAGGCTCAGTAGTAAAAACCCTGCAGGTTTAGTATGTAACCAATGTTCTGTCTGTAAGGGTTTAATGAGTTTAGGGTAACTCGGACTTACCATATTTGCAATTGTGGTACCTTTTAGAAATGTCAAACTGGGCTTGTCAGTTAACCCCTTGCAGGCTGATGACGAACCCCAGCCGTCATGCACTACTGTGCTCGTGTGCTGATGACGGCTGGGGTTCGTCATGGCCCGCCCCTGTTCATTTGTTTACCGCACAGGGGCGGAAACGGGCCAGCAGTGAAGGGGTTAAAAAGGGTACTATGTCACTATCTGTTCTCAATAGATGCCAATGTTTATCTAGGATGGCATACAGTTTGTGACTCCCTGCTCCAAAATTGGTAATCATCCTCACCTTCTGCAAATTCTTAGTCCCCTCACTGTTATTCCTAACAGCTAGTTGCCGAATGTGATTCCGATGAGAGCGTACTCGCCGGCTACGGGAGGTAAGCTGTGTGGTTACTAGTGAGACTGTGCCTGAACTTTAGCCACCAAATTGTGGTATCTAAGAACTTTTTGTTCTTTCTTTTTCTTTTGACAATAGCAATATTACACATACTAGTGTTTGCGAGATTCAAGAGAATACGGTAAATTCATGATTTTACAATGGTTTTGATTACGTTGTGGAGATAGTTATTTTGAATAGAGCTGAGTGATACGACAACTGACTACGTATTGACTAACTTGATACTTTATTACTAGGACGTTTTAGTGAGACTACTGTACTTATTTTGTGCCAGGAAGTGTTTGGTGCATGTATAGTGATTGGAATACTACAGTGGATTTATACAATTGAGGATCTTTTTTACTTTTTGACTTTACTTTCGCTAGAGTGAGTATACTATTAGTATAAATATCATTTCCGATGGTGGAAGCTCCTATTAGTTGCGAACTACGGATTGCCTCCTATTGTTTCAGAGCCCGACTTTTGGTTATATTATTGTAAATCCTATAAAAATGAAGAGTTCTTAATCTGGTAAATAATTTCTATATACCCATGACTAACAACTTTGGGACTTTGGGTCTTTTCTTGTATTATCTTTAAACCAGGGTATGCACTATCATATTCGGGCGCTCTACAATTTGGTTATTTTACAAATCACATGGATCCTATGAACTTGACCCTACACGTAGGTGTTCACCCTACCATTTTCTTTAAATGCAAAAAGTGTTTTAAACCTTGAGTTGTAAATACCACTATCTTCTTGGCTTGCAGCCCTGAAGAAGTCGAAAGGCATGACATTAATGCCAGATGAAACACGTGTTGGCTGCTATTTTTTGATTGATGGAAAACAGGATTGAAATAAATGGAAATGATGCTGTGACAACATACCTTGGTGTTTCAATACAGGCGACTCTACTAATTTGGATTTGATTTTGGACACTCTGGAATTTAAATACTGTGGACAATTACTAAATATATTTGGACTGACGGAATAGTGTTGTACATACATAGAAGTCATTGGTAGTGCTCAGCAAAGATATGTATTGTAGATTGGAGGAGTATGTGAAGCCGATGAAGGGCTCACAACACTCATCTGACTACATCATTATACAGGAAGAATAACCTAAAACATCCAAACCTTAGTTCAAAAAGAAGACAGTAGCTGGACTTACTTGAGGTCAAACATGCTGCAGATAGGGAGGACTCTACTTCTAAACAGAGAGTGGGCTCTCAACACGGTGGATGGCACAACAGAGGTCACAGTAGTTTGCCAGAACCTGATTGATTGTCTGTTGGCAGTAGCGCTAAGTAACTACATACAGAAGGAAACATCGGGTACATGGGTAAGATTCCCTAATCACTTATGGAAGATGCAACACAAGTTGGAGGGGGACATACAAAGATCTATGAAAGTTTTCTTTTGGGAGAACCTGTCATTTGACAATGAAATTCTCTTATCTGAGAAAGCCTGGCCACCAGAATTTGTAGCCCAAATGGAGAAAGTAATTTATCCTGCCTTCTCCAGCCTCAAAACGTTCATATTGCAAGGTGTTTACATCAATGCACCACAGACCAAATCAACTCCCTTTTCTACACAAGATACATAGCTGCCAAAAATAGATCGAACTGTCTTTGGCTACTTCATCAAATTTTCTTCGGATTCATCAGATCAACCTGAACTTCCACCTCTACTATTCTGGATGAGAGTACATGTTTCTATTTTTGGCTGAAAAATACATACTTTGTTCCTCCATGGCTACACCTTTGGATTACAAATTTTTTACTTTTACTGGTCCTTTGGATTGGTTTTTTCTCACTCCTGAATGGACACTCTCTCCCTGAATGCTCTGCAACTGGTGAACTTGGTTCTAATACCACATTCTTCATCACACAACGTGCGAAGAGACCTTTCCCTGGTGAACATTCCAGTTTTCCAGTTCCTGATGGGATTGTTTGGGATAGGGTATGCAGGGTGTATATGGTCCTACAGAACTCTTTCAAATGCCATTTCTATTTCGTATTACTCTAAATGACATTATCAACCCCAGTACTGTCTCTGATAATTTTTGATGAAATGTATGAAGTCATGACTAACTGTGATGAAATGTTCTGTTTTCACTATGGTCATAATTCCTTGCATAAAGCAAGTACTCCACATGCCGTCTTTAATTACACACACCACTGGGAAGTTATGACACATCTGACCCAGTCCCTTATTATTATAGGCTTGCACCCTCATCTGCAAAGAAAAATATGCTCACCGATAACAAGCTGATGTACTCTTCTTCAATCCTTTCTAAGTTGTCCACACAAGGGTTTGACTTTTGGAGGGACAAGGTAGATGTAAAATCAGTTTTGGAAACAGAGGAATGGCAGGTTTAGGAACATTAGGCTTTGTTTATTGTTTAGGGCATGCCCTTTACCACATGAGAGGATTTTCCTGAACTAAACTGCGCAACAAACTTCGTGCTTTGGTTTAGCTAAGATCAAGGATTTTCACCCACCATGTATTCCCACATTTGCACATTTTGCAGAGTGACAACAGTTTACAAAATATAAGGAGGATACACTTGACACCATGCTACATAATGGCACATACAACTCATCAGATACCAATTGGAGGGGATGGTTAGTGTGAACATTAAATACTAATGGATGTCAGGCATGGTTGCTAGGTATCACCAAAGGTTTCAAGATCCGCAGGCCAGACCTGCATTACGTGCAGACAGAACACTCAGGTGGTAACAACTTAAGATGTGTTAGGAAGTTGTGCCTTGATTGGCAAAAAAGCTCAACATTTTGCCAGGTGAAACAACACTTGTCACATTCTGTCTGAGGACATGGGATTAGAGGACTTTTTACTATGTTCTTGAAAACCATGTCAAAAGCTCTTCTTGTATGTGATATACAATGAAGTGTGGAAAGTTTCTGAGTAGGAAGCTGCTGAAAAGTTGCGCAAGATTGTCAGAGTTAATTTAGAAAGGGCTCTAGCAGTGGTTGATCATGGTATAACTACCTTGTCTTCCAGGGTATACTCTCTTGGTAACATTATTGCATCAGCAATAAACATTACACAACACAACATGTCCACATTGCAACATGGGTAGTTGTAGATTAGATCAATCATGCTGCTAAGTTGGACTCTTCAAACACTTAGTTTTGGTTGCTTACCATGTTGACATATTAATGCCACCAGCCTGTTTTCACATTACAATCTTATAAAACAGCAAATGCCAATGGCACTCAAGGTTGCGATATACACTATGTTACAAGTAGAGAAGCTGGAAAAATTACCTTTCATTCTTGCTAAATTTTCTTTCACAGGCTGGATAATCCATGGCTTTACTGCTCTGCCGATTCTGACATTTCACTTCCAGTACTGTCAACAACACCATCAAGTGGGCAGATATAAAGCGCTGGGAGAAGGCTATGTACATGAGTCATAGGAGTTGCCTTTTAAGTTCTGTTGTCTGAATTGGGAGACTGAGGTTTTTCTTAGAAGGTCAGGCAGCAAGAGCACTTTAATTCATTCAATAAGTTACAATTCACATGGCATCTGATGTGTCTATGGCAAACTTGTCATGCTCCTTGAACTGTTTCCCAGTGCCGTGATTCGTTCGAATATTAGATTGCTCTCAAATGGGAGTTATTTGATGTTGATTGATTAAGGTTTTTGCAGACACCAGGCATAGCTTATCTTGTTACGGTCTCTTCCATTTTGACTTGCTGTACACAAGTACTGCTTCCAACTGCCCATACAGTTAAGGAAGTGTTGCTTTGGCCTTCAATAAAAATTTCAAATGTGTGCTTTGGCGCATTGAGCAGACTAGAAGCTTTACTATTTCAGAAACATGTGGCTTTAACATCTCCAAAGGAAACATTGGATCTTTATACTGCAAGGTTCTCTTCAGAGATACAGTTACTTCTCTGCACTAATTTCCCCCTGCATTTTGGGGAATTGGTGCACCACATTTGTAACATGTCTGATACTGCGGGGGTAGTGCACTTTTTCAAAGGCATAGGCTTTGGGTTCGTTAGCACCTTACAGACAGTCTTCATAGTCATTACATATTTTATACACTCAGTGCTCTCAAGCATTTTTGGAGGTGTTCCTGTGGTCCTACTCTTAATTTTTATTTTTTCTGCTCCATAATGGATGTCTCATTTCGGGATTGAATGGAACTGGTATCACCACATGTGCTCCTGTGCAGTGAATGTATGGTACAATGCTTTGGTGAGCCCTTGCTTCAGGAACTGAATTAGCACTGGTTCTCGACCTTTCGGCCTGTGTGGCTAAAATAGGTCCAGCCTGTATTCCTCTGTCTGCTGTGCACCTTCAAGTGTGCATTGGATTTGTGCCTAAATGTCGTGATTGATTGATTGATTGATTGAGCGCAACTGGTTCAGCCTCTGGACATAATAGTACTGGTGGATCATTTAGAGGCCCCTTGGTAATGGTGTCCCTTGCGTTTGCTGTTGCTTCTGAATGCTTTTGATCAGTCTTCCTGGGATGCGTCTGCTGAATTGGATCTTGGCTCTGCGGATTTCCTAATAGCTGTGGTTACACCTTCAGCGACTGCTGTGGGGGTAAGATGGGTGCACTTTTGCTCCACAAACCTTCTCCGAGGTGTGTCTCAGGGATCATTGTGTGAGGTTGCTGAGAACAGAAATATTTTGTCTACCTCTCAGAAGACATAAACAATTTGAACGTTTTGATTGGTGGGAACTTTTAACATTCTTAAATTTTAAATTCTAAATTCTGTTTGAGTTGCATTCCTTTTAAGATTGATTTTTATATTTTCAATTATTGCTTTCTGAAAGCTTCAGCGTCAAACAGTAAAATTCCCTTTTACAAATTTTAGATGGATTGATATACATCACGTAGTATTGCTCTGGATTGTTTTTTATTAGTGTCAGACAGCTTTAGCCGACCTATGTCCGAGGAGTGGTTGTCACGTGGCTGAGTTCGGCCTGGGTGAAACACTGCCATTTTATACACACTTGTTTCTTAAGTTGCCTTTGTTTCCACACGATGACTTTTGAAACATGTTGACTTGCGTGACAGTGCAAGATTAGTTTCTCTGAAACCATACTGCTTACATTTCTACTTCATGGGCACACAATCACTACACCTTGAACATTTAGTACAAGGCCTAAATGACATTGTGCAATGATGTCTTTGTTGATCATCAAAAAAGCGGCATAGCTATCAAAGAAGGATAAGTAATGAAAGACTGGCTGAGGCCTCAGCACGGAAGCATGGATGCTGTCATTATATATTCACATGCATTTCCGTGTTCAAATCAGAGGAGCATTCTACTGTCACTGTGAGGTCGCTGTTGTTGGAGTCTCTTCCCAGGTGATTCCTGTTTACCCTCTGCATGGAGTGATGTTCAGCTTGTGACCAAGACAGGAACCTACATACACTTGCCTTCAGATAATGGGAAGTAAGATCCTCCGGTATAGGATTTTTGGCATATCAACCACCCTAGGGAACTAGGTTAGGGAGCACATAGTAGAAGTACACTATACACAGCATTATATTCCAGCATATATACACTGCTTTAGCACAATCGTGGAATTGTTTATTGTTTTCACCGTCCTTATATTGCTAATCACCTTAATTTGCTTCTGTCTATTAATCATTGCGCACATATATTTGACACAAGAATCACAATGTTCCATTGAAACGCATCTTTGTGCATTTCTTGCATATCTCTTTTGGTTTGCGCAAGTGACTTAGTGAAAAGGTTCTAGATCTGTTACGATTACTTGGGGATTCAGTATTATCATGTTCAGAGGTTGCCCAATCCACTAGTTACCCTCTCAAGTTTAGGGTACTTATAAAGGTACTGTGAGCTAGCAGGATTGTAGGCCAACATACTCTGAGGAGGTGCATAGAATCAGTCTGGCACCATCCCAGCGTCTATGTTGATTAACAAACTTGCAGCGTCTACTGAGGAAGTAGGAGCTATACGACAACAATACTATGATAAATCTGGCACTCAATCTCTACACCACTTTTCTACCCTCAACACCTCGTTGGCTATTGTGCTTTCCAGGTAAGAGACAATGCAAGTAATCACTGGCACTGGATGGTATGTTTTTGTGATCTCAACACTTAGAGCAACTCCCTCATATGTGAACTTAAACTGTGAACTATCCCGTACTCCTATAAACACAGCTACTAAGAATGCTGCAGCACAATAGTTGAGCTTTTATTTCTTCCAATTCAGACTTCTGCTAAACATTCAGTCAACCAACTGTGCAAAATTATACATAAACCACAGTCAATGTTACAGACATGAAACTAAACCAAGGTCTTAACGTCCCTGTGAAACATGTCCTCTAAACAACAGTGACACCACAGTTCTCACCCTGAAAAGTTTGTAATGACAAACCTTTTATTAAAATAATCTATACTACAACACACAGCTCACACCTACAATGGGCAAAATCTTTTTGCTTTGCAAAGCTTGTTTTTTAACCCGATGCCTTTTCTCCAGTTTTATTGTGGTGTTGAAGTGGAGCAGCAGACTGGAGGTTGCTACTGTGACATACCTCCCTCATTCTCCCCTTCTTTTCGCCTGAGTTACAATGATTTCTTCTCATACCGGTGGATTTGCAGAGGAGACTTGTTTGCATTCAGCCTGAAAGTAGCCTGAGATCTTTGCCTTTAATTTGAGGACTGTGGCTATAAATTAAACTGTACTTGTCACTGTTGTTGACATAACTTGGATGTGTTGTTTATTTAAAAACACTCATAGATAAAGATGATAACCACCATAGCTGTTTATCAAGTAACTTGCAGTTTTTTAATAGTGTAAAGATAAATAGTAAGTTATATTTTATTTTGTCCTTGAAAGGAATGTCATAATCCTTGCTGTGAAGCTGCATCATGCAAATTGAAGCCAGAAGCTGTCTGTGCAGATGGAGACTGCTGTGAGAATTGCCAGGTGAGAAGGATAGGAGAGAAAACAAACAGTGAAATATTTTCAAAATAGGTTGGCTTAAAAATGTTTTTCACCAATGAAATAAATGTGCATGGCTGAAGTTAGATTCAGTAATTCCAGAGAAACACGAACAGAGAATTGCAATTACCACATAAGCACTACAAAGAAAACTCATCCCCTCATTGCTGTTACATTTATGAGTCCTTATGGTGGTCATTTGTTTAGGTCTAGCCTAAAGACAGCTTTAGCTGTCTTACCAGCTTCATGTTTTACAAAACATATCATACAAAAATGCATACTTATAAAGGACCTCTCAATCAACACTCTTTTGCCATTGGTCTGTTCAAATGTCACTTAAATGATACTCCCTCCTACCACTTAACAAATTATGAATCAGTGAGCAAGCCCACTTTAGCCACTGGATGTTTTCACTTTGAATGACTGTGTCGGCCCTTTCACATAAAAATACTTCCCAGTGACTGCTAGCCCCTATGGGCCAGATGTAGTTAATTCTGAAATACGGAGTCCTTAATAGCGATTTTTACCGAATCGCTATTAAGAACTCGGTATTTCTGATGTAGGTAAAATTATCGGTAAAAAATACTGAATCAGTAATAATCGCCAAAAAATTGCGATTTCCTACAAATCGGTAAATAAATTACAGGTTCCTCATTACCGAATCGGTATTATGGAATCTGTAATACTGATTCGGTAATTAGCGAATCGGTATTTCAAAAAATCGGTAATTGTTGAATTAGCCAATCCTGTGCTTCCTCATGACCTCACAAACAAGAACTGGCCACACCCATGCATCTGCACTGATCCTGTAGCTGTTGGAGAGACAGGGAGCAGGAGCAAGAGCACAGGAGCTGCACAGTTACCACCCAGCTAACACAGAGGAACTGCACCATGGCCTCACAGGAGAAGGGGAAGAATGCTGGTGAAAGGAAGCGCAAGCTTAGTGAGAGGGAGTTGGAGGTCCCCATAGAGGAAGTTGTTAAAGACCACGACCAGCTCTTTGGCAAGAGATCTCTGCACGTCCCTGAGGCACAGAAAAGGAGGATTTGGCTGGCGATCCAGCCGAAGATCAACACGACTGGTGTTACACATCACACAACTGAGGACTCAAAAAAGCGATGTTATGACCTGAGAAAACATGCTAAGGAGAGTGTGGCTGACTGGCTGAAACAAGCGGGGAAGGCAGGCGGGGGAAGATCCACAGCGCCTGATACAGCTGCCCTAGAGCAATTTGTTGAGTCCACCCTTTGCCAGAGAGTATCAGTGGCATCGGGGACGTGGACAGCTCAGCAACAGCATTCAACGGACAAGGTAAGATGCATGCACAGCAAGCTGTCTCCCCTCCCTAACCCCAATCCCCCTGCAAGAATACCACTCCTGAACATGTTTAGTTTAAAATCAGCAATGCATCATGGGAGATGTAGTCCCAATCAACTATTAGCAAATCAGTCAGTCCCCAAAAAGCATAGGCATGCCACACACATCAATAGATGAGATAGCGGAGGACAGACAGCTAGAATGTCAGTTGTGAAATGTATTTGCAGACAAATGCTGGCAGGCAAGTGAGTAATAGTACATTCTGTATCCACAGGCGGATCATGTCCCCAGGCTGCAGAAGGGGAGACTAGTGAGGCCTTCAGGGAGGAAAACCCAATTGAGTAAGAAGTCATCTCACCTGTAAACACCACACCAACATCCCCACCACCACCACCACCAAGGAGGTATACAGTGGCTAGCCTCCAGGAGGTAGATACCACAGAGGAGGACAGCCAGGAAGCACAACAGATGACACACAAGCATCTGTGACACATTCCCCCGCAGGAGGCGACAAAGGGCACAGAGTCCTGACTCTGAGGAATCCAGTGTCTTCTCTGGACTGGAGGGGCAGATGCTCAAAGTGCAGCGCCTGCAGGGAAAGACAATGAGGGCCATTCAACGACAGATGTTGGCAAACAACAGAAAGTTCAACAACATGAAGGAGCCCATATACTCCCTCAACAATACTGTGGCAGAGGGAGTGAAGGAGATGTCGGAAGCAGTGAGGCTGTTATGCGGCAGAATGGATAGTGAGCGTGCTGCAAGGCGCAGAGACAGGCAGATACTTGCAGGGTACACCAAGTCTGTCAACAGGCTGTGCAGTGCAAACCATGTGCTCAGTCGTCGATCAGTGGCCATGCAACTGGAAATGGCAAAGTGCAGCAGTGAGGTAACTCAGGGCCTGGTCACAGTCACCAGTTCCTTTGAGGTGATTCAGACAAACCAAATTGCTGCCACCGGAACAGGGGATGGGGATGAGAGTGAGGAGGCAAGCAGTCACAGCACTATAACCCCCCCCCCCTTGCCAGAGAGTAGGAGGCACAGTGTGAAGCATGGTACTGCTGCAGGACACAGCACTGGTGAGGACAGTGTGTCTGCTAAACGCAGCAGTGGTGTGCGGGGCGCAGGAGATAGGCACTGCCCTCAAATTCCATTGTCTGGTGGGTGACGTAACCCATTGGACACATCGCTGGTGTTAATGTGTGCTTTACAATTGCCTGTTTTAAGGTTGATTAAACACCCTGACACAAATGCATTAACTGGCTTTGTCTCATTACTTACTCAGAAATAATTTTGTGTGATCTCTGACCATCACTGTCTCCCATCTGCTGTAGCTGCGCCGCCTGCTGTACTGTGCTGTGGCCGTGTACCTTGCTCCTCCTCATCCTCCTCTTCAGATTCACACATTTCTACAGATGTCCCCCTCTTAGTGGCAAGGTTATGCAGCATGGCACATACAGCTATGATTTTGCAGCTGACCAGGGGCTGGTACTGCTGTGCACCTCCACTTTTCTGGAGGCAACGAAACCAGCTTTTGAGGAGTCCAAATGTTCGCTCAACCACATTGCGCTTCGATCTATGTGCTACATTATATCGCCTTTCACTTGGGGTGGATGGGTGCAGGTACGGAGTCAGGATGGAAGAACGCACTGCATAGGCACTGTCACCTGAGTGTGAGGAGAAAGTAAGTTATTCACAGTCAACAATCGCAGCAACAGGTGTATACTTCAGGGGGTGTCACATGTATTTACCTAGCAGGTAGCCCTCTCCAAATTCACCCGTAACGAGACAGGTATAGACCCCACTGTTCCTGAATATGTGTGAATCATGCGTGCTCCCTCGGAATGTTGGTGATGATGACACATCACATATGTTCTGGACATTAATAGAATGTGTGGATTTGCAATTGCGGTAGATGTAATCAGTCGCAGCAGTGGGGCAGATTGATATATGTGTCCCGTCAATGCAACCGATGACGTGTGGGAACTGGGCCTTCTGGTAAAAGTCCATCTTGGCCTTCAGCAGTTCTGCCTGTGTGCTGGGGAATTTGATGTAGTGTGGCATCCTTTGCAACATGACGACCAGGAGTTTATTGAGAAAACGCGACAGGCAACTCTGTGAGACTCTACCTGCCACAGCTATTACCCATTGGTAACTGCCAGATGCCAGGAGGCGCAGGCAACAGAGTACCTGTACATGAGTAGGTATTGCATGTGCCCTTGGTGTCTGGTGCTCCAGGAGTGGGTGCAGGTCCCGTATCAGGTCAAGGATGGTGTTTGGGTGTAGCCTGCACCTCTCATGTATTTCAGCCACAGCTATTTGGAACAGTGTGACATGCAGTCTGTACACAAGCGCCTCCCGTCTCCAGATCCTCAGTCCTGCTGCTCGCAAACGTAGCTGCCTTGCTATTACGTAGAGGGCCGCCATTGTGTTCACACTGTGGTATTTTGGAGCAGTTTATATGCAATGCACCTGATTACCACCTTCTTTGAGTCAGTGATAATTAGCAACTCTTAAATACAGAAAAATCGAAAATTCACTATTACCGATTTGTGGTACATCACATTTACAATTATTTAAGGAGTTCTTATTTACTGATTCAGTATTTAGGGGTTTCGGTGTCTGCTAATCGCTAAATAAGGAATCGGTAACTGGTTTCCCTTATTTTTACTGATTCCTTATTTGTGATGGCGTTCGATATTACCTACATCGCACATGGCCAAATACTGGTCGGTAACGCAATAATTTAACGAATTTCGGCTTTTCCGACCGGTATTTAGCCACCTACATCTGGCCCTATGTTATTTAACCTATAGAAAATTAGCACATCATTACAGTGTGTATGCAGACGTCTAGGGTCAAGCAACTCCCCCTTAGGTTGCTAAAGGTCATTTGAAGAGCTTGTAGCTGACATAACAAACCTCTGGTAACCACTTGCGGAACTACAGCTTTGTGAAAGAATGTGATGAACTGAAAGTACTCAAATAATGCACACACTCACCACAACATACATGCTATCTAAATGAGTGAATGAATGAATACATGGAAATTGTATTAAGCATGCATAAACCTATGGGAGTCTTGGCACTAGTGCACTGTTTGAGCCCGATTGTAATCCTACAGGAACTTTTAGATTGTTAAAACAGTCAGATTTTGAGTGGTTTCCTGAAGTGAGTCAGCTTAGACAGAGATTTTAAGTGCAGGGGTAATCAGTTCCAATTATTTTGGTGGACGAGATGAAACTTCTCCCACCCCAGAGTGCCCTTTTAGATTGACGAATGTGGATCGTACAATTTTCTTAGGGATGTACCACTGGAATCCAAGAATTACGGCCCATATCAGGCAGTGCTTTATGAGCAATGCAGAGGGCCTTAAAAGTGACCCGTTTTCCTACTGGCGTTTAGTGAAGATTGACTATTACCTGTGAAACAGAATGACATTTTTAAATATTTGTAAGGAGACGGTAGCTGTGTTTTGTAGAACGTGAAGTTTACACAGTAATTGTTGGTGGATGTTGACATATACTGTGTTGCAATAGTCAATTATAGAAAGCACTAGCACCACAAATACAGTTTTCTAAAGCACAAACGAAATGAAGGAAAACATTTTCCACAAAGTTCTAAAAAGACATAAACAAGTCGAAGAGACTCGATTAGAAAGGTCAGCAAAAGTCAGCTAATTGTCAAAGAGTACTCCCAGGGTCTTGACTTTCCTAGCAGGCAATGGAAAGGTTCTGAAACCTTGAGGCTACCAGAAGGGGAATCAGAAGGAGGTGTAATTCATAAACAGAAGAACCTCATTTTTCTCTGAGTTAATTTTAAAGGCAATCATTTTTAATCCATCTACCCGCCTCTCAACATGCAATTGTGGAATAATAATGCTACCTCAAGTAGGTCACTTGAAACAGAGACCGCTATCTGGGAGGCATCATCATAAGAAACTATGGAGAAACAAATCAGATTTGACAAAGGTGTGAAATACCCTTTAAATAGTGTAGAGCTTACTGATGACCCTTGAGGAACTATATAGAGATGGGAGAAAGGCTTGGCTAAATATTCACCTAGAAAAACCTATTATTCTATGTCTGAGAGGAAGGAACTTGAAAATGTCAAGGCAGATTCCTTAACCCTTATGATCTCCAGACAGGTATAAGTACCTTGTGATTGACAGGGTTGAACGCCACACACAAATCCACTGTTGTCTCTCTATCGCTCTGACTTTGTCTGTTGTTATAATCAGGGCAGATCCAGTACTGTGATTACCTCTAAAGCCATGCTGAGAGGAATCCAACAGTTGATTACTAGCAGGAAATGAGGCGAGTTCGATATTCAAGGCCTTTTCCACTATTATATTATGACTGGCATAGGAAGTCCAGAAATGGGGCAGTAACTGCTTCCTTCTTGACAGTTACTCCGAGGTTATCCTTTACTAGTAGCATAACAGAGGCTTTTTCCAAGATTTTGGAAAGTGTCCTGATTGAAACCCACTATTTAAGAGCATGGTAAGGTGTGAGGCTATTTTCTCTGGAACAAGATGTAAAATTGTAGGAGGGCAGGGATCTGAAGGGACACCAGATTTAGGTAATTCAATTAACTTCATTACCAACTCTACTGTGAGAGCGTTAACATGATTAAGAGTCGTGGATATCAAAAATGGGCATTCAGTAATGGGAGTCACATGAGTCCACTTGTATATTAGTAAGTAAGTAAAAATGTACAAAAGCATGCAAATGCCAAACAGCATCTTGACTCTAGCACCCTATGGGAAACCATGAAAAGGTGCTTACTTGTGAGAGGCGTGGCTTTGCCGAGCAGCAGCATGACCGCTCGCTAAGAGGGTTCTGCTGGCCGAGCTGTAATCCTGCAGGAATCCGTTTTATGTAAGGCAATCACGGTAATCTAACAGCTGGCTGTGTGCTCCCGATTGCCTGCAGAGCCGAGTGGGGGGGGGGCGTTTTTAACGACCCCCTGGTGAGCAAATAGTATGCTCCCAGCGAATTGGGCATTCTGCACTCCGGGAGGCTGTGAATGTTGCACCCCCCAATGTAAAAATTGAGACCCCCAGACCAAAACCTACATTGGATCGCTAGGCCCTGCACTGGGGGCACCCCAAGATCTGGAGATCGGCGCCCCAGCCTCCTGCGACCGACCTGACGAGACATGTGCAGCTGCCCCAGACTGTGGAGATGCAACACATGACAGTGTGAGCTGGGCATGGACGGCGCAGAGATCGACCAAGTGCAGAAAATGTGAGTACCACATCGGTGTTGGGTCGGGGACGTCTTGACTGGACCTGTGGGCTGCCCCGGAGGCTGTATCGAGGGTAACCTTAGTCAGGGACAGGCGCGGGGGCACAGGCAGACTGACCGGGCGGATGCTACTGTTGGCTGGTCACTGCTGTCTGGGACCGTGGGCCTCGGTGGGGCATCAGAGGAAAGGAACTGGACAGGCCGCTGAGCAGCGAGTCTGCTGTGCTTTCTGGGGCCTGGGGCCACTCCCTGGGATCCATGGAGAACTAGACACTGGGAGCGGCGCAGAGACTGCTGAGGGCAAAGCGCAACACCTGTTGTGTAGCCAGAGATCCTCAAATACATCCCTTCCTTAACTCAGCATGACGCCCTTGGCACTAGGACATTTGAGTCGCTGCAGAAGCTGTTATCTGCAGTCTGGGGGTCGCAGAACAATGGAAAACTCAAATCCCAGTAAATGTTCTGCACACTGACAACACAACAAAATGGGGAAAAATGTGCCCAAACAATTGAAGCTGCCATTTGAGAACAAAAGAGTCACACGTCTGATGAAGGCAGGAACTGATACAGAACTTGACTCTAGCACCAGGGAAAATAGGGAGAGTCAAGAGGACGAACTTCGCACATTTCTACTGGAGGTCAGAGCGAGCCTTAAAAGCATCAACTCCAAACTAGATACCCTGGCCTCCAGGCTAGACCAGGTGAAAAAACAGGTTGAAACTCAAGAAACCAGGCTTGACCAGCTCAAATATTGAGCATCTGATGCACACGAGTATCAGGTGGAATCAAAGGAACATATCCTCCAAATGGAAAAGGTCCTAAATGTAATAAAAACCAAGAATTAAGACTTGGAGGCTCACTCAAGATGGAACAACCTCTGAGTAACAGGCATTCTGGAAACCAGTGTGATTTCCAAGAAAGAACAAGTGGAACAAGCGTACCACTTACTAGGACCCAGACCACCCGTGGGCGCCACGCCAAAACCCATTGTAGCGCGCTTGCTTAACTATTGGGACCGGAACACAACCCTGCACCTCTCCAGAGAGAGCAGAATCATAACTTATCAAGGCAATACCATCTCGTTCTACCCGGACTTCACCCCTCTAGTACAGGCAGTCAGTCAAGAGTTCATGGCTGTAAAGTGCATTCTGCACCAGGGGGAAATCCCCAATGCATTGCTTTACCCAGGTACACTGGAACTATCTTTTGATGGTCAATCCCTCTTCTTCACAGATTCAAAATTGCCCCTAAATTTGCAAAAATCGTCGGAGGGTTAAAACAATCCCACGGGTCACCAATGCACACTGGAGCTGAACCCAGCATGAGCGACAATGATTGAATATACTCCACCTCATTACTTAGTCAAGTCAAATATCTTTTTCCATTGTTTGCAATTGACAATCATAAAAGTACATTTCATAACATAAACATTTGACACAGATAAAATATGTAAAAAAGAGCATTTGGAAAGAGCAAAGGACACAAGCGAAATAACTAGTTAAAAAATATATATATACAGTGGGATAAAAGGATATGACTATCAGTAGCATGAATTAATTAACCTTCCATACTTTTTCTAAACTTGAGTGCTAATTTTAAAAAGCTACAAACAAACATGGTGCAGTCACAATTTAGCATTTGAAGGTAATAAAGTGCTGGTCTGATTTGTGCAAAGTTCAGCTGTTTAAGAAGAGGTTTTAAAAACAATTTACGGGGAACTGTGTAATAAGAGCAAATGAATAAAAAGTGGGCCAGATCTTGCGGAGACTTGTTGTCGCAGCCGCAAGCTGGCAACACTTGACCTCTATGGGCCCCGCTTGGTACAGCTAATAATAGGTGAAACTAGTCGAAACGAAACCTTGTCAACAAGAAACGTTCGTAACCAGACATGGGCCAAGATAGGTAGGGTTCCATTTGTAGACAGGTTTTTTTCAGAATATACATCCTCACACTGTCTTTCATAAGCTCTCTCTCCTCCCTAGCTAGATGCCTAGATAACATAAAGGTATTCTTCACAAAGGTTACATCTGGTTTGGTTATTGACTCTGGGGCTAGGAAGAGGTCCAGCCGTCCCATTTCAAGAAGACATCTTCTAACATATTTTCTCCAGGGGATCTTATACCTCCCTTCCCACGATAATACTGCATATAAGATGTTTCTGGTGAGGGGTATGTCTGTGTTCAACCAGCTATTTAGCCAGCACAGCAAGGGATTTGCAGCTATTCTATCGCTTAGGTATGGTATGCCTAGTTCTTCATGGACGGAGAAGTTTGCCGTTCCCCTAGGGACCCTTAACACTTGTTTTAAGAAGTTATTTTCGGTGACCTCAAGATCACCTAGAGGAACAAAGCCCCATATTTCACTCCCATAGCACGCAACAGCAGTGCTTTTAGCTTGGTATAGCTTCAACATGGCAGTCACTGGGCTATTTCCCAGTTTGCTTGCAAAGTCTATTATTGCTGCGTTTACCCGCACTACCTCACCCTTCTTCTTTTGTACCGCTGGTGCCCACGTTAGTTTATGGTCAAAGAGAACACCAAGGTACGAGAAAGTCTTGGTTTTCGGTATTTTTTCACCATTAACTGAAAAGGGGTATGACTTTCTGGGGCCCGATCCTGTCATTATAACAAAGGATTTCGAGTTATTGATGCTCAGGCCTCGAGAGTTCATTAATACGAAGAAGGAGTCTTGCAAGGTTTGGAGGCCTATTGCGGTTCTAGAAATTAGGATGGCGTCATCCGCATATAGCAGGACGGGCACGCCCTTCCTTCCTATGTATGGGTAGTCTGTACCTGTTTTTAATAGATGCTCCTCCAGTTCATTAATGTAAAGATTAAAAAGAAACGGGGCTAAAATACACCCCTGTCTGACCCCCCGATTTATCCTAAAATCCCTAGTAACTTTCAGGTCTTGGGTGTAGCGGACATTTGCTCTTGTGTTCGAATGAAGGTCCGCCAAGAAGTTAATCAGATTTTGCTCCACCCCCATTTTTTGCAGGACCTCCCAGAGCCTACCTCTGTCGACGCAGTCAAAAGCGGACGATAAGTCCATAAAGGCCATGTGTATGGACCCTTTTCAGGCCATAGTATATTTACCATTTATTAAATACAGATTCAGACACTGGGTTACCGTTGATTGGCCTTGTCTGAACCCGTACTGTGTTGGCGACATTATGTTGTTTTCGTTAGCCCATGCTACCAGTCTATTTAAGACTATACCCCCCACCACCTTGGCAACTGAGTTAATCAAAGAAATAGGCCTATAACATACTACACTGTTTCGATCGCCCTTCTTAAATACAGGTACTATGGTTGAGGACCCCCAAGACTTTGGGCAGCCAATTAATGCTCCAGCATTAATTACTGCCGTAAGGACAGGAGTTCACAGGTGGATGTTGGATTTAAATAAGTCAGGAGGGAGGCCGTCAGGGCCAGGGGCCTTATTGCAGGTTAAACCCCGGATCCCCTTCTCAACCTCCCCAGCTGTAAAGCACAAGAAAGCTTCCTCAGACGTTTTAATGTCAAATTCCGCTTGTGGCTCATCACTTTTAAAAATTTTACTAAAATGGGAGAACCACTCTTCCTCGGGTATATTAGTTCCAAGCGCAGGGTTACTAGGATCATCAAATAATGGTTTGTTGATAATGTTCCAGAACTTTGAGCTGTTACCCAGGATTGTGGGGTCGAGCAGGGACTCCCAGGTGCGTGCTTTTACTTCTCTTTTCCGAGATGCCAGAGTTGCCTTATATTTAGCTCTCAAGATCTTAATGCAGGCAGGGTCTCTTGGTTTAGTTTTTAAGGCCTTTTTGAGGTTTCGCCCAGCCTTGGAGCATGCTTGATCAAACCATCTTGGGTGGCAATCAAACTGACCCTTCGCTGGTATGGTTAACATTTGGCCAACTCTTTGCACCACAACAGAAAAGGCATTTAAAGTCATTTCGGGCGATGTGGCTGGAGAAACACAGAGTCCAAGTTCTTGGCCGCAGCTGGTATTAATTGAGCTATGCAAAGTATCGCTGTTCACCATTGACCATTTCAATCTGCGGTTTCCGTTTATCGATTTTAAAGACCCACAGCCTTTGCGCATCTTCCGCTGCTCAAAAATACCTGCTCCTACTACAATAGAGATGGGGTTGTGGTCGCTATGGATACTTGTTTCAATTTGAAAGTCAGAGGCTAAATAGACAAAGTCAGTAGAAAGTAAAATGTGGTCTATGTAGGAACCATGACCAGAACCTTTATAGGTAGGAACATCATAGATGTAAGAATCCACCGCCATGGACATAGCAACAGTTAAATTCATATCGTCAATTAAGTTATTAGCATTCGTGCCACGCATCGAGTGGTTAAAGTGGAAATCTGACCTGTTATTACAGCCTAGGGAGCCGATGGACGTCATTTCTGGGTTGCCACATGGATGCGCGTTGAAGTCACCAGCAATTAATATATTTCGGGGCAAGCTTGCCGCTTTTGCTTTTAGAAAGTTGTGTAGATGATGAATGTTACACTCCCCCTGTAAAGATACTGCAGTGTAGAAGTTGAAATGGGTAAGTGCCCTTTTACCCCTCCTGAGCTCCAGGACTTGGATGTGTCTATTTTCAGGTTGTCTGTTAGTGACCTGACAGATAAGTGCAAGACTAATGTATGTTACCAGACCCCCTTTGGATCTTCCTCTGTTCGACGGGGCTGCTGGTGAAAAAAAGCTCCGAGAGCCCTCAATGTGTACATTTTCTTCTTCCAGCCATGTCTCTTGGAAACACAAAACAGTGTATTTCTTTATATATGCCACCCATGTTGGATCCTTTATCTTAGCAGCCAGACCTGCTATATTCCAAGACAGAACTTTTATGGTGCTAGGTGGTGTGTAACCTAGTCCTGCTACCTGTACCATGTTTGAGGGTGTAGTTGGGACTTGATTACCTCGATCTATTGCTACGTCTACATGTGCTTCGCTAGTAGAGAGCGGGTGATTTGCCACACTGAGGACAGGGCTATAGTCTTGGGTGGTGGGATGTAATGAAATAGACCCGTTTTGTGGCAGCGTGCTCTCGGGATGGTATACTAGCGAATCTGCTATACAGATTTCTTCTAACTCTTGGGTGGGAGCTGGTGCACTCTCTAGATTGGTGTTCTTTATTATATTGGGTTGTGCCACCCATTTTACAGAATCAGAGACGGTCGGAGAGGGTGAGGGTGCTGTTTGTCAATCAATCTCGTCCAAGTAATCTGGGGCATAGAGGGCATCAAATCTATTTGAGATGGGAACCCCGTATTGCATATTTGGATGATATGGGTATGAGTAGTCTCGTTGTTGTATGTGGGGTGAAAACTCCCTTCTCTCTTGAAATGTTGAGCGATAGTTTTTAGGCCTACTCTCCCATGGTGGTTCCTGCCTCTGGTGTGTGAAATCCGTTGAGATGACCTGGCTATGATTCCAAGGAGTTACCCTTGGTTGGTAGTGAACTGCTGGCTCGAGCATACCCCCCTGGCCGTAGATCGTCTGTGGTTGTGTTGAATTTTGGCCAGAGATGTTAAAGGGGTAAAAGTAGCTTAGATCCCTCGTGCGGATCAGGCTATTTGTCACGCCACCTTTCCAGCTGCTAATGTAACTAGCCGCACGACTGTCCCCAAAATTTACCACAATACAGTCACCCTCAGTTGATTTAAATCTAGTGCCCACCCAATCTACCCTTCTCACATAGGAGATGTGACCGTTTATATGGCGGGGGATCGGTCTGTGTATGGTCAGCCAGTGGCTCACTTTATTTTTTAATTCCACTTGGGACTCTGACCTCTCACCTACTAATTTAGTTACACCTATCAGAACAATGGTGTATGGGCTAGAATTAGGAGGTAGATTTATATGAAGGGGTCTTTTAGCTACCGCTGGTTTTGACGTTTGGTCCCCTGCTGTATTTGTGTTTGTGGACAAATTTGGGGTTTTGATATGACACAGTGGCTCTGTGTGAGTTTTATCTGGTTTAGCAGGGGAACCCTCCGCGGCCCATTCGGTTTCATTATTTTCAGTTTCAGGCAAAATTGGGGTACTGCTCGGGATTGTGGCCACTATATGTGATGAGTTTGCATCTACGTGTGGATTTGTTGATGGTGTAGTCGGGACTATATCACCCTGTTAGATGAGCAAAGGTTGTTTAGTGGCAGTATTTAGTGTAACTCTCTTGGGCCGCGCATTTTTAGTGCTAGTCGGATTAAGAGAGCTACTTTCTGGTACGAAGGTGGAAGTTGATTTTGGTGCTTTCAATATTTTTAGCAAACTGGAGGATGCATCGTTTTGTGCCCTCTCGAATTTCCCTAATGCCTTCTCAATGTTAATGATCTTTCATTGATAGGCAACAAGAGAGACCTGACTAGCGTTTCTATTTCACCCAGGAGGAAATTGTTTGTTGTTGGAGACTGGACTGTCTGACTTGACTGGTGTGTTACCGTGTTTGTGTACAACTGCCGCTTTTCACTTAGGGGAAGGTCTATGCCTTGGCTAGATGGTGATAAGGTCGGGATTGCTGTATTTATGGCAAGTTTAGACAGTCTAAAGTTTGACCAGATGTCTTTAACTGATTGCTTCTGTTTAGCTATTGGACAATAAATTTTCCTCATTAGAGGTTTTGTTTTATGTTTTTTCCCACGGTGTTGCTTTACAATTGAAGTGACACAGCTATTCCCAGGGGCAGGTTGTGTTATAGGCGATACACCCCCCCACGAGTACGTCCCCTTGGACTAGAGAGGCTGTGGGCGGAGAACAAGAAATCTCGCCATGATTGCTGGTCTGAGTAGGACTACCATCCCTGCTGTTAATTATAGATGGTGTAATCAAATCTGATGGAGTGTTATCTCTGGTTTGGGAGCTTGGGAGCCCCGTGAAAAATAACATTAGTATGGACTCTTGAGAGTTCAGAGTATTATCCATGATATTAATGTTTTTGGTTGTGTGCTGTGAGAGATCGGGAAAGCACAGATCTGGGGTTACTGAAAGGCGTCTCTCAGTATCTTGTATAGCATCCGCCACTACGCCAATCGTTTTCTGGATCATGAGGTCGATAGCAGTTAGAGAAGGTAGTGGCGTGTTGGAGCCATTTTTAGTTTTGGTTGTGGATCTCGTGGTCACTGGGGTTTTCCTAGTTTTAGAAATCCTTTTGCAGGGAATTATGTGTGATGTGTACTAGGTTGCACTTTGATTAACAGCTGTACTGTGGAACAATAACAGAGTTCAGCTTAGATGAATAGTGCGGCAGAAAATGTCAGGGGGGTGGCCCGTCCCGGCCTCTTCGGTCCCCTGAGGGCCACAGAGGGCCCGCCCTTTGCCCGGGCTTAGCCCAGCGCGGCCCCGCGCGCTCCCGCGACGCTGGAGATGAATGCCGATTTTAAGTGCCTCCTGGCGCGCTCCGCCTCAAAGCGACTTCCGGTCGCGGAGGCCGCTGGGAGTTGTAGTTTCACTCTGTCCCCCCCACACTGCGGCAGCGCTGATGGAGGGAGGCTGCGGCGGGGAGAGGTGACAGACAGCGGTGGAGCAGCGGCGAAGGCAGCAGTGCCGGTGTTTCGTGAAGGGTTCTCTGGCCGGTTTGATGGCAGTTATCTGTATGCTGGCAGGAAAGTTTGCACAGGCACCTCATTACTTACCTATCCTACTATAGCCGTAAATGTCTGAACTGTTGAAAAAATGAAACCCTGATGGACTATATTATATTGCTACCATTGTTATAAGCTATTAGCACATGGCCTCTAGCAGATGTTTTCAAACTTCCTATTCTCTGTATTGCCTTCTATGCATAAATTGCTCAGCCACCTTGCCTTCTAGGCAGGGAAGTAGGCCGGCACAGCAAGCCTCCCAAGGAGAACTCCCACCTTTGTACAAGATAGGGGAAATATGTTGTTTGGGGGTGGCGGGAGAGTTAGGAGCCACAACCTAGTTGGGGGGTTGTTGTGGGTGGAGGGAGGGATGGGATAGTTACTATTGTTTGTTTGGGGAAGGGGAGGGGAGACACACAGGCAATGGTGGCAGATGTAACATATCAACACACAGTCAACCTACATGCTGAGACATACAGGCATTCACTTTCCCTACTGTACCATTACTGTGCATGCCGGCATAATAACACAGCATGGAACATCAAACCTGACCTCATCCGAGATCCTCTCGTACTGCAACAGCTCAAATGACTTCGATCACACTCCTAACCTGGAACATCAGAGGGCTTAATGACTAAAGGAAGACACGACTCACTCATGCAGACCACAATATTGACATTTGTTTCTTGCAACAAACACATCCCAACAATACATCTCACTCCAAGTTACATACTAGTTGCTGGGGGGAGTGTACTCTAATTATGCCCGAGGCATGGCTATATTGATACGCAGCAGGCTCGCATGGACCACATTTCGATCCATAATTGACCCCGAAGACAGATATGTAATTGTGGGAGGAACATTGGGAATGTCTCAAATTGCCCTGACAACGATATACGGGCCTACTAACAATGATCCTGATTTCTTCAACACTGTCTGAGTGAAAATTACCTTGTTGGGATGTGGCACAATAATCTGAGGTGGAGACTTTAATGTCATTTTAGATGATACACTTGACTGCTTGATATCCTCTTGTAGTCTGCACCCCAGGACGAACAAGCAATTGCCATCCATCTCCCAGAACCAGGGGCTAATAGATATTTGGAGGAAATGGCATCCTGAGGCAAGAGAGGGCACTTGCATGTTGATGCAACACAACACTTGGTCCAGGCTAGACTTCTGGTTGGTAACGGGAGACATGGTGACATAGAGCAATGACATTAGACATATGCCTTAGACACTATAAACCATGCCCCAGTAGTTCTTAGATGGTCAATACCCCTGGCGGTCCCTCAGGCATTTAGCTGATGACTAGCCCAAAACACGCTACTAGACACAGCATTTAGGGAAGAGATCTGTAACAAGATAGAGCAGGATTTCTCACTCAACAAGGAGTCAGTGTCTACCCCCTCAGTGCTTTTGGGATGCCTTCAAGGCCATGATCAGTCGGGCATGCATAGCAAAACAAGCAGGGGTGCTTAGGTCGATTAGACAAACCTTGACACAACTGGAACATGAAATCCAGGACACGGAACTAGTTTATTACTGCACTGGCAGAACTGAACACTTGGCCACCCTTTGGGGGAAAATAACTCAGTATGGGGAGGAAGCTCATAGGGAGACCCATTTTTTAGGTAAATTCACAGGAGCCAGACGTTATGGCAAGGGAGACCAACCTAACTTTAGCCACAATACTTAGACACCCGCTGTCTTCATCATATATTTCTGAACTCCTAGATAATGAATCTTGCCCTGTAAGATGGCTGCATGCCATTTCGCAGACTTTTATGCTACCCTATACACCTCCCCCAGTGACAACTTGATGGTTGGTTTGCTCGAATTCCTAGATTTGAATGAGCTTCTATGACTGAGAGAGGCCACTGAGGACATCGTTCACGTAATACACAGCTTGCTAGATGGGCTGACAGCGTCCTTTTACAAAACGTATGCAGCACTGCTAGCACCTCACCTTCTCGAAGTGTCTACCAAGAGTCGATCGATACCGGTGTTCTACACCCATCTATGCGAGAAGCTATAATAATGTCACTTCTAAAACCAGGTAAACCAGCAAACATCTGAGAATTGTACCGCCTGCTGTCTCTCATTAAAAATGATAGTAAAATGTTTCCAAATTACTTGCTAATAGACTACAACCCCCTTCTCTGGCTCATCGCCAGAACTGAACAATCGGGGTTCATTGCGGGTGATTCCACAGCACGCAATTTAAGCACCTTCTTTGCAGCACTGCTTCACGTAGCTCTTCAAGAACCAGCACTTGCTGCCTTCTTAGATGCCACAAAGGCATTTGACTCCCTAGAGTGGTCCTACTTATTCACTAACCTGTCCAGAATAGGCTTTAGCAAAACATTTATCAGATTAATCTGTTTACTTTAAACGAATCCCAACACAAGAATGAAAACAAACGGCCTCGTTTGTGACCCATTCCCAGTATCCCAGGGCACACATCAGGGATGTCCCCTTTCCCCTATTCTTTTTGTGGTAGCGATGGAGCCCCGGGAGGCAAGACTGTGCCAGCATCACACCACTAGAGGACTGGGATTCACATCCAGAGGATTGATCGTCTCACTCTGCGCAGACAATATTACTCTCTACATACACAGGCCTGAGAAGAATCTAAACCCATGTTGAGGGAGATCAGCCAGTTTGGGGGATTGTCCGGAATAAAGATTTATTGGTCGAAACCGGTTCTGTTTCCTCTAACTGACTCCACACTCCCCTTTGCACTGGACTATGCATTAACCTGGGCAACAGACCCTATCAAATACTTGGGAATTTGGCTCAGTTGAGACACACACGAACTCTGGAGCATGAGCTATGGCCGTGCTGTAGACTAGCCTGAGGGGAAAGTCTCGGACTGGTCTAGACTTCCCTTGTCAATGGCCGGCAGAATAGCCATAGCAAAAATGGTGCTGCTGCCAAAATTTGCAATATTTAAACGGCTTTGCTGTCTGATGGTAACCTTGGCATGGGCCGGTCAACAACCTTGTATATCATGGGAATTAATAACACTGACACTTAAACAAGGAGGCCAGGGTGCACTGGACCTCACATTATATGCTTATTGCTCACAAGCACAGTTTGTACACCATGGGCTATGCACAACACCATTGCAACCTCATGTCACGGTGGAATAAGACCGGTTTGCACCCAATCCACTACAGGTTGATATTGATCATGCATATAAGTGTCCTAGAGGAGAATTAAACACTGTTGAAACTCTTAGATGGGCATGGGAGGGATTGCAGAGATGGGCCATTCTCCCAATACTTTATGACCCATCTGTCCCATTAGCATATAAGCTCCAGCTTCCTCCCTTGCAAGACAGTGGAACCATGGGGAGGGTGAGATGACTCGACTTCACCTCCTTTGCAGATCTCTATCCGGGTAACTCTTTCACTACCCCACCTGGAGCACTTGGGGAATCCACCCCCCATGTCAGACCTGCTCTTCTATTACCAAATTCAAGCAATTTGCCGGCAGCGGCATCTTTCCTTCTCAATCGCTCCCCCAGCTCTGGAACAACTGTTAACTGATACCCCTCTTCCAGGAAACTTATTAGGCAACACTATGACACTACTCAACGTACATCACCAGTGACAGTGGCAAGGGCACAAGAGAACTGACGCACCAAGCGAGATCTGAATCTCACTGACGAGCCGTGGACCTTTTGCTGTACCCAGCTTGAGCTCCTCTCCCCAATCTACAAATTAATTAAGCCATTTTAAAGTCCTCCTTCGCATCACCCATACACCACTACAGATGTTTAGAATGGTTCTCTGGCCCAATATTAACAGCTGGAGATGCAAACCACCGCAGACCACATTTTTGCCCTTATGGTGGGTATGCCCCTCCTTTGCCGAATTCTGGTTCAGAGTTTACAAGATACTACATGAGATCACGGGGACGGACTTGGAATGCACACCACTGCTGGGTTATGTTAAAAATACTCCACCTGCCTTCGCCGCCTACTTGCCACGATGCTTCTATTGACCAAATGCAGAATCGCCATGCATTGGGGCAAAAGCACAGCCCCCTCAATAGACACATGGGGGCATATTATCAAGGAGGGCGAAATGACATTTTCTCTGCTTTAGCGGTTGTTTTCGGCCGCTAAGCAGCAATAATTTTATCACCCTATTAGCAAGCTGTCGCTAACAGCAGTTAACAACAGTCTGTAGGCGATAGCGAGTGGTTTGGGGCCCGCTTTACATGTCAGCGATATTTATCGCTAATGACATGCAAAGTGGGCGAACCCAAACTGTTAGCGACTGAAAGCAGTTGCTAACATCGCTGTATCCTATTAGGAAACCAGGCGTAGCATTAAAAAATATGCGCTAAGCGTGAATATCGCTGAAGACGAACGCCTGCTCAGACCAGTTCTTAGCCATTATATCCACTGGGAGGTGGAAATTATGGCTAAGTCCCCATTGGCGATAATGCGTGAATATCGCTGGATTACCAGCGATATTCACGCATTTCACCACTAACGCCTGAAATGTTATCGCATTTGAGATAAACGTTGCTATCAGCAAGTTATCTCTGCGATAAAATCAGGCGAAGCACGGCGATGGAAAAAATGTTGCTAAGCTTAGTTAGCGATAAATATCGCTACTTGCTGATAATATGCCCCATGGATTTATGACATCACGTACTGCCAAGAGCAACTTTCAGTCTTTTGGGAGTTAAAGCCCGTAGCCTCCAGACCCGAAGACATTTGGGCTACTTTCATTCAGTGGATGAGCTCAAGAAACACAGACAGACACGACAAACATCCCTACACCCGCGCAATAGTCTCTCACGCCTTTTTAGAGGTACAGGCTGGGCCAATTTTTAATGATTGATGGCTCGAGACAGAAATCTATCAGACAACGGGTAGGTCAAAGTATACTTTGTATGTGCATGTAAATCACACCTCGCCTTGTAATGTGCTTTGTCTTTTACAATATGTAATGTGCCACTGACTTTTTTAAGGTAGTGCCTTATCCCCCTGCCCCCTTCCCCTAATGTTTATCATAGTTCGAATTATTGACATATAAGCCATGTACCTACCTAACACTACAAATTGTTGTGGAACACTGTTTGGCTATAAAAATGAATAAATAAAAACAAAAAAACAAACAAGCATTGGAAATGCAATAGGGCTCGCATTAGGAAAGTTTGAGCTATTGGTCTTATAAATAGCATTTTATTTATGTGTTATTTTTTAAAATAGCTAAATTAATAGCTTTGTCATTTACAATGCCAATAGTTATAACTTAATCGCAATGTGACACCTATAGCATTTGTAATGCAACATGTTTTGTATTTATGTGACTTAGATGTATTGATATTACAAATAACAATGGCTTTTAGCACTTTCTGGGTGGGCGAGGAAGTAGCTAATCTGTTTGTATTATTTATACAGTGTTTCTATTCCTGACAGCGTCACACTATAGTGAAATCTCACAGAAATATACTTTTGTGCTCTGAAATGAACATTACCTCATACCCAGATTAGTATAGAAATTTTCTGAAATGACGATATAAAATAATATTTTGGATAATAAAGCCTCAACCCGAATATAATTTAACTTTGTCATTGATATAATCTCACGCTATGAATCATCATGAACTCACAGTCTGATATAAATGTGCATTCTGATATGATCTCAAACTCTGAAATAATGCGTCTTCCAGTGCTCCCTTCTCTCTATCCGGACGTGCTCAGTATGGGTCCCCTGAAGCTTTCGCGCTCACATTGCTAGACTGCGAGTGTAGCCGGAAGAGCCCTTATCTTGTGATATTTACGAAAGTTTTTCATTGCTTGTTAATTTCTACGTGGGCAGATTGCAGAACGCGTGAGCGCATTGTGGAGTGTGACTGAGCTTGGATCCCGCTCCAGCCAGGGTCAGTGTGTGTCACGAGTTTGCTGCATGCAGGAAATAAACAGTGTATGGCAGGGAGGGAGACATGACGGGTACAGGCCACAAGCTCGGGTAGCACTCACACATGAGGGAGGTCATCAATGGAGAGGAAAGGGGGAAGCGAGAGGGTGAAAGAAGGGACGACAGGTTTAGAGGCAGCGACTACAGCAGAGCATCAAAGGACTGGGCGAGAAGGGAGGGGGGAATGCGAGGAGATAAGGACCCAGAAGGGGGAGGAGGGAAATGCGAGCAGACTTTAAAGGGATGGGCACATAACAAAAGTACTTTGCCGATCAAAAGTCGATTATATTTTTTTTTAAGCTGTTCAGAATTGAAAGTTGTTTCACGAGCATTTTATTTTGTTCTTAGTACATTTTGTAATAGTTTTGATTGACACAATAATTGAGTTCTCCAAAACAAAACTTCAAGGCCTAGCGCGACTGGACAGAAAGGGGGGCTTGGCAACAGGAGCCCCGAGTGAGTGCCCAGTCTGCAGCTCTGAAGGCCGGGTCGGTCCTGTGAAGCTCTTAGCTTGGAGTCGAGACAGTTGGCATGGAAGAAGGATGAGAAAGCACGTGCCCTGCCCGCTGCCTTCAAAGGAACAATGCTCCGTGTGATTCTCTCGGAGCCATCTCACCTTGCAAACAAACACTGACCAAGGAAACATCATCGGGGAAATGTAAACACCTTTGAACAGCGGTCAGGGAGCCAGCAGTATATTTCCGATTGTCGCTTGTTAATTGATGCCTCGCCCAGTGCTGGAGTCGGGAGTTAATACGTGTGAACAGGATCACTATCTTTGCAATCTGAGCTACCTGCATTTGTGTGTTCCTCCTCACAATTACAGAGTGGGGTCTAAAAGAACCACAGCATCATAATTTAAAGTCCTGGCTAAAAGAGGCTTGCATCATAATAGGGTCGGGCCAAAAAGTGTCACAGCTTTAGGGTCAACATAGAACCCTTTTCACAGTAAGAGAGTCCTGCCGAAAAGTCACCTATGTTACTGTCATACAGCTGAGAAGTGTCCCCATATCGCTGCAGTTAAAGAATAAATCTTTAGGTCACCACATTATTTACATAGTCAGATCTAAAAGTGTCCTTGGGACACAACTACCAAGTGACAACCCCCACGTCACAATAGGCTGTCAAGCCAATGAGTTCCCCAGCATCAAAATTACAGACCAACTGCAAGTGTCACCACATCATAATGTCATACCTAAAAGCGACCCTATATCGCAAGTAAAGGTTGAAGCATAAAAGTACATCAGGGTACATAAAAGTACATTAGGGTACATTGAGTGGAATGCTTAAAAGCTGAGCGCGCAGCTGTTGCAGCAAGGGGCGGGAAGATTAGGAGACGAAACTGAAAGTACGGCCGGCAGGCCGTGAATAATTAGGGGGTGACAAATGCGCTGGGAGGGCTGCCTTTGATGTGGTAATGCAAGACAGGCAGGCAGGCGGCTGGTGGCATTGTGCACGCGCTTTTTAGGGCTTGCGCGACCTAAAAAGCACATGCACTCAAAGGAATCGCCAGTGGAATCGCCAGTGGTGGTTAAACACTGGATAAGCCCCTATAGAGCTTCGCCAACTGTGCGCAACCGCACAGCAGGCGAGCCCTAAAAAGGGCCTACTTGGAGAGGGAGGCAAAAAAACATGTTTTTTGCATTTTCCTGAAGTGTTTTGATTGCGATGAGATGTCAAGAAAGACGCAAGGTGTTTCAAAGCTTACATGCCGAAAATGAAAAACTTCTACCTCCCCATCTAGTATTATTAATTCTCGGAATGGCCACTATTTCAGTGGCACTTGATCTGAGATTGCTACTGGGCCCACGACAGAAGAAGATTTTTTGAGAATAGAGAGGGCCAGTCTTGTAAAGTGCCTTTTAATCAAACACAAAGCCTTGTATTTGGCCCTCTCACTAACAGGCAGCCAATGAAGGCTTAAGATGCTCTAAAAAACAGGACTGAATTTTAGAATTTTTAGAAGCAGACAAGTTGCCGCATTTTTCAAAGATTGGAGCTTTGATTGGAAGTATTTCTGCATTCCCAGATATAACACATTACAGTAGTCATTTTTGGAGAGGACTAGGGCCACAGTGACTAATGTTTGCATATCTGAAGGGCTATAAGGAAAGCATTTTCTCAGGATCATAAGAAAATTAAAGCAGGAAGAGGTGATGTAATTAGTTTGCTGTCTATTAAATATCATCCCTAAAGTCTTCAGATTCTGAGTCGGAGACAGAAGAGGGTCAAGATTAGAGGGCCACCAAGGGGTATTCCAGAACTAAATGTTATCACCAAAAAGGAGAACCTCTGTTTTCTCTGAATTCAGCATAAGGCTGTTTTCCTGCATCCATGTTACAATGTGTGCCAGACAGTTTTTAAACTTATTGGCAACCTTGTCAATGGCAATAAAATGGGCACTTCTATTTGTATGTCGTCAGCGCAAGAGACTGCAGAAAAACCATGGGACTAAATAGGTTTTGCCAGAAGGGGTGACATAGACGTTGATAAGCGTGGAGCTTAAAGAAGATCCATGAGGCACCCACAGGGAAGACAAAAAGGATTCAAACTGAAATCTCCAAAGACAACCATCTTAGGAGCTAAGGATTGCCACTGCTCCTCTGATTCCCTTTAGCCGGTTGATAAGTAAGGAATGGTTAACCATATCAAATACTGCTGAGCAATTAAGAAGATCAGCAAAGCCTTCCCTGCCTTGTATACTAACATTTGAATCGCCTCTTTAGCTTGAACTAAGGCTGATTCTGCACAGTGCTGAGATCGAAAGCCATATTGCGATGGATCCAGAAGATTGTTGGTTTCAAGAAAGGATATTATGTCCTTGAGATCATGCTAGAAACCATTTTCAATACATAAGACAGGCACATATCTAAAGGAGAACCTGACTTAATGGTCTCCAGAAGCTTTACTGCTCTTTCTTCAGAAAAAGGAGTGAAGCTATCAAGAACATTAAGGAGAATTCATGATAAACTATTACAAGAGAATTCATGATGAACTTCATTAACTTTGGATCGAAAATAGTTGGCTAAATTGTCACAAAAAGATTGATTAAGGCCTGGTGCATTTATGTTGTTAATGTTTAGAAGTGGATAGATCTCTTAAAGAGTTATTTAGCAGAATCCTTAGCAGTTTTGATTATACCTGTAAAGTTGGTAATTTTTCAGCCAAAATCAAGACTTTATATCCTTTTTTATAATTTTTTTTATTTCTTCATTGAGTTTTGAACACAGTGTACAAGACTGAGAAAAACAAGCATAGCCACTCGAAGATCCGGACAAGGCGTGCAAGCCAAACATTTAATAAAAAAGGAAGATTTTATTAGCACTATACATTAACTGACCACATTTTCATGTATTCATTCACCTTGAGATTTACGTCCAGACATATTGAGGTGTGAAGGGGGTCGGGCTACAGCACCTCTACAAGACCTGTCAGTAGTTCGGTTGTGTGTCTGCAGCAGCCTCCCTCCTTAGGGGGCGTGAGTTGGTCATCTTAATTTAATGACGCCGGTGGGGTGCAAATGTCTCCCCTGTATGCATTCCATGGACCCCAGACTCTATTCCACTTCCTCGGACATCCTCTGGCTGTGTAGACTGACTTCTCTCTGAACATACACCAATCTAGTTCTTTCCTCCATTTCCCAATCGTAGGTGGCTGTTGTGCTCCCCAGTTCTGCGCGATATTCCTTTTGGTAATCATTACTGCTAATGTTGCCCACTGCTTAGTGTATGAGGTGAGGTCTGTTGGTTCCCAGATGTTTAGTAAGCATCTCTGCACCACATGCCGCAGATTAATCGCAAGGACCTCACTTAGTGCACGGAGTATGGCGGAACAGTAAACATGTATGTAATCACATTCCCACAGAATGTGGATATAGGTACCTTCCTTCCCACATTGATGTCTACAATCCCCATTTACTGCTCTACCCATATGGACCTGGGACCAGTTTCGCATACCCTATGGAGAATTTTAAGTTGCACCAATCGCAATCGTGCGGGGAGGAAATCACCTCTTGTCAGTCCTCCTCATCCAATTCAAGGCCATCCCTCTCCCATTTCTTTTTAAGAGCTTGGAGTGAGCCCTCCATGTTGTTAATTAACTTCTTATATATCAGTGAGATGGTTTTCTCAGGTAAATGACCGTCAAGTATTCTATTTTCTAGTGGAGAGGAAGGTGGTGAGGTGGAGTCCGAGGTAAGGTGGGTCCAGAGGGCATGTCATACTTGGAGATATCTAAAATATTACAAGTCTGCAAGACTATATTGTTTCTGAAGGGAGGCGAATGGGATGACCTCATCCCGTACCCGGAGGTCTTTGATCTGGGAGATACCAATTAGATTCCATTCATCAAATCCTTTCGTTTGTCACAAGTTCCCAGGTCTTTGGGAGCTCCACAAGGGGGTTGCCAGTGTAAGTCTACCGTTCCACCCCAAAATTCTTACAAACTACATGCCAAATACGAACCGAGTGACCGATTGGACCGGTCAAATGATATCTACCAGGTTTGGAATATAACGCCCTCCGATAGCCACCTGTCCATGGTGAACCCCAGATCACCGATACCTCCATACGTTCCATGATTAATAGCGGCTAAGTGAGCTGACCAATAATATTTTTTGATGTTAGGGAGGCTAATGCCTCCATCATACCAATTCAGAGTGAGTTTGGCTAATGCAATCCAGGGATGTCCACCCCACAGAAGGTCCCTCTGAAGACTCTCTTATTTCCCTAAAATATGAGGCCGGTACAGGGTTCACCGAGTTCTGTAGGGCATAAAGGATGCGGGGTAGGGACATCATTTTAAAAAGAATTGCCCTACCCAACAGTTTGAGTCATAAAGCTTTCCAGGCCGTTATATCTTTTTTCAGCTGTTGTATAGGCGGTAGGAGATTACGGGTAAAACGGCTCACAGGATTCAGCGAGATGTAGATGCCTAAATACTGGAATCCGTCTGTTGCTACCTGAAGCGGTCAGTTCTTTGGAAGGCGAGAGGGTTCTCCCTGTAGTGGGTAAAGGATAGATTTTGTCCAATTCACGGTTACACTTGAATATCTCCCAAACACCGCTAGGATATCAAATAAGCCTATTAAAGAGTCCCTCGGGGAAGTCAGATACAATAGGATTTCATCCCCGTATAGGGATATTTTATCCTCCCAACTCCTTGACTAGCGCATTCCTTGGATTACCTGATCTTTCCGGATCCACGCCGCCAGGGGTTCTGGGGCCAAAGCGAACAGGAGCGGGGACAAAGGACACCCCTTTCTCGTTTCCCATCTCAACTGAAATGTCATTGAAGTGCGATTATTCACCACTACCCTGGCCAATGGTTCTGAATACAATAGCCGGGCCCAACTCACATATCTCGGTCTGAAGCCCATTTTGGCAACTACTGCAAAAAGATATGGGCATTCCACCATGTCAAACGCCATGGTGGCGTCCAGTGAGACCAATGCCGCTGGTTTCTGGATAGACCCCATGTAGTCTGCGCAGGTTTAAGGCGGTTTTACGATGCAGCATGAAACCGGACTGGTCCCGATGCACCAAACTATCTATCACCTTTATTAGTCTGATGGCCAATAACTTTGCAAGGATCTTGGGTTCTACATTTAGAAAAGGAATTGGTCTATACGAGGCACAACTGGTCTTGAGTTTCCCTTCCTTGTGAATAACCACTATATTGGCTATCCTTTGATCTATGGGAAGTGTACCCTTCTTTCTACTGTCCTCAAACATCGAGTGAAGATACAGGGCTATTTTATCCGGCCGGAGCTTGTAAAGCTCAATAGGTAGACCATTGGGGCCTGAGGATTTCCCAGAATTAATTGCCCGTATCGCTTGGGCTACCTTGTCATTCGAAAACTCGGACTTAAGATGTTCCCTGTTTTCATCTGACAGTTCAGGAAGTGAGATGTCTCGAATTAATGCGAGGTTCTCTTCCCTGAGCTTTGGCTGTATCCGTTGCTGTGGCCCTGAACTCATCTTGGTAAAGATGCAAGAGATGTATACTCTCGGGAGTTACCTCCGATTCCAATTCGGTCTCCAGTTTTAGCACCTCGCCCTACACCTGTACCAGCTCCCTCCGCTTTTCTTTTTTCTGTCCTGCTATCAAAGACAGGGCATGACCCCGAATGACTGATTTATAGGCTTTCCACAGCGTCTGAGCTGACTTCACCGTACCCTCATTGTCAAGGAAATAATGATTATTTTCATGGATTATTTTCTTTCGGGTACTAGGGTCTCAGAGGTACCATGAATCAATCGGAGTGATTCTACCTGCCCTCTTCTGGCCCAGGACGATGTTTGTCCAGATTGGGGAGTGGTCAGAAAGACCTCTACCTAGGTGTCGTATTTATCTGATATCAAGTACCAACATGGCCGGAACAAGTATATAGTCAATACGTGAGAGACTGTGATGGGCGCTCAACAAGAAGGTGCAGTGAGCCCTATCTGGGTTGTGAGTTCTCCCCCCATCCACCAATCCAATTGTGTCGAGAAAGTACAGTAGCCACTGATGCGCGGGTCTAATGTCTCGCGGAGTGTGACGGTCTAATATGCCAGATACTACTGCATTAAAGTCTCCTCCGAACATTTTTTATTTATTTTTATTTTGAAAGTTTTATATAGCACTAGCTTAACCAGTAGGTATCAGAGCGTTTTACATACATCCTGTAAAAAGAACATACGAAAATTGTATTACATAGTAGGCAGGCAGTAAGGAAGCAAACCAAGGATCAAAAAATACAGCATGGATAATGAGGTGGTTAACACAGACCGGTCACCAACTATCCTTGTATGTCAAGAGAGAGGAGTATACTCGGATATAGAAGACTAGGTTAGTTGACGTTGGTCAGGAAAGTATTTGTTAAGGAGATGGAGTTTCATGTCCCTTTTAAAACAGGAGAAGGAGGGGTTACATCTGAGGGCTCGAGTGAGAGCGTTCCACATGCTGGGAGCGTTGCCAGGAAACGCTCGGTATTGTGTGGTTTTCTTTTTCTGTTTTGGAGGAATAAGAAGGAGTGAGTTAGAGCTTCTCAGAGTTCTGTATTGACCTGCCCATACCAGTTGACACGAGGAGGCCTTCCAGGAAGGACAGCATGATTGCACTCAGGTCTTTAAATGTCTCACTCTGGAGGCCAGGGGTAACGTACACCGACACAAATGTGACAACTCTTGCTTCCCAGAGACCCAAGATACCCACATATCTACCCCTATTATCTGATTAAGTGGACTGCAGTGTAAACGGAAACAAGTTTTTCAGTGCTATACCAACTCCCCATGACCCGGTCGTAATTCCGGCATGCACCACCAGCGAATATGCTTGCCTGTTCATAGCCTTTCACATGTTTCCGACTAGGTGCGTTTCTTGTAGGATGAGATCTGGGGACTGTCTCTTTATATATTGGAGTACCATGCTTCATTTGAATTTCTCCCCAAGCCTGTTGACGTTCCAACTAAGGATCTTAATCCCCGTATCCCACTGTGTATCCATTTTGACCTGTATTCCCACATTGCCCATGCTCTGCGTTATATTGTGATTATGTCGATAAAACAATTACAGACCACAAACAAAAAATCTCAATACAGACCAACCCTTCCCAAACACCCCCCTCCCTGCACCCCTGCCCTTTGGGCTTTAAACTGCCCATGAACAAGCTTGCAGAGTGCCTGTCACCCATACAACCAAACAACATGTAATAAAGTGGGGTACATGGTGTACCCCCCTCACTCATGGTATTGCCATACTAACTGTCCCCAAATGCAAATCAACAATTAGCCTGATTTACATTAGACTCTTCTCTCCTCTGAACGATGTGTAGTGTCCCTAAGCTGACCCCTGGCTCCCACCCAACTCTAAGAACTTCACCAACAAACCTCCAAGTCCAAGACGCCAGGCGGCCTCAAACCCCCGTGCCCCCATACGTTAAACCCCAGTCTTTTGCATCTTGACGGTCAGCGGGCCTCCAACCAGTCTACTGCCAATTCTGGCTGATCAAAGAACCAGGCTCTGCCGTTGGGTTCCACACGAAGCCTGGCTGGGAAAAGCATTGCGTACTTGTATCCTTTAACACGCAGCGTCTCTTGGATCCCAAGAAAGGAGCAACTCTGCCTCTAAACCATCTAGGTGAAATCCGGAAAAAAGGTGATTTCTGCGTTACCATAGCGGAGCGGAGGTCCCACTCTGGTATATTGGAGTATAACGTCCCAATCTCTGAAGTTTAGCACTCTGGCGAGGATTGGGTGCGGAGGGGCCCCCGGCTTCGGACGACCCTATGGCACTCTATGGGCTCTTTCAATGACAAGAAAACTTTCAGAGCCCCTTTAGTTGCAGGTGGTTAAGGATGAGGTCTTCAACAAAGAGATCGGTAGCCTGTCCATCCGACTTTTCCGGAACTCCCAGGATACGCACGTTGTTACGTTGTAGTCTCCTTCATAGTCATCCATCTTTGTTTCAGCATACTTCCGAAAGGTTTGTAGTTCTTTAATATCAGTTTTTACCTGGGAAGTATCTTCCACCAGACTCACAGTTGTGAGTTACAATTGCTTGATCTTCTCAATGTGCTTGCTCTGGTCTGCTCTGAGCCAGTTGACTTCCACTGTTTTAGCATCCATCTCATGTTCCAGTGACGTCTTGATTCCCGCGATTGACTCTAGCACGTATTTGAGGGTAGGTTCCGGGTCTGACTCAGGGTGTGCCCCACTGCTCTTGCCAATGGGGGAAGGATCAGGCAGTGATGTCTTATGTAGAGTGTAGAGATCAAGTCTATTTTGCTGCACTGGTTTGCTGCCCCTTGATGATGCCATTGTATCACTGGTGCCTATCCCAATCGCATCGGCCCAGTGGACCAGTTGGCCATCAAACCAGCTAGGGTCGCCCCCAGGAGTAATGGCCACCGGCATCCCAGGCAATGTCACCAGATCAAACTTGTAGGTCGGGCAAGGCAGCAACAGTAGCCGCAGTTGGGAGTCGTTGCAATGTAGAGTTATGTGAGTTGCAGTGTGGAGTGTCAAAGTCAGTACCCCCTCTGATCTATTGTTCAGCCACAATGGGTTATGACGTGGTTAAGGCAGGACCTCAACCATTACAGTGCCCAATGTCTAAACTCAGAGAAGGCAAGCAACCCCGTGGAAGTCCGGACTCACCACCCACGCACTTTGATGATTTCGTACAATCAAGGGAGCACGCTATCTGTGGCCGTCCACCCAATATTGCGGCTACTCATCTGAACTTTGAACCACAGGTTCTCCTGTTATGGTCTGCAGCTGGCGGCCCCTGACAATGGGTGAAATATGGGTGTCACTTGTCACCTTCAGTTTGTGGGTCGCCCGTTCCACTAGTCGTCACCTCTTACTTGCGCGGAGTCCAGCTCCATCCGGCTGCCGTGTCCACTGTGGGGGCCTGCTGCATTGACTGATCTGACAAAATACGGGTATTCCAGTGACACCTCCTCAAACTCTCCGGGTCCTGCCCCCCACTGTTTCAGCAAGACATCGCTTGCGGTGAGTCACAATGGTGCTTTCCTCCACTCTAACTCGCCCCTGTGTCTGATGACCCGCTTCTAAATAGGCCCAGCCTCCATTCGTCCCCATCACAGAACCGATCTTCACTCGTACTAGTGTCCCTCACTGCCCGAACCGGTGATCACCACCGCTGATCACAGGCAACGCAAGGCCCCGAAGGCGTCTTCTCTGCTGCCTCACTAAATCACGGCCTCTTCTGCCTCCGCGGTCGGCAAAGCATACAGGTTGGCTGCGGGGGAGTAACGTGCTGCGGATACTATCCGGGGGCCAAAGAAACACTCACTCTGCCCTCCGGTCACAACTTCTGGCTGCCGGACCTCCCTGGGTACCACCAAGGGTCAAGGTTCCTGGCCCGCCTGCTTCACTCACGGCCACCACTTCCACGCAATCCCCTGGCGCCTCCTCACCGTATAGCCCCAAGTTCTTTTCCGGCTCCAAGCGCAGCTCAGAGGTCCTATCTCGCAGCAGGGGAAGGAGGCGCCGTTCGCAGATACTGTCTCTGAGACTCAATCCGATCTCTGGTCACAGGTGTCGGCCACCTATTTTCAGCCGGCGCCAACCAAGGGCCAGCCTCTATTCCCATGCTAGGCCCCGGCGTCTCATCCCCTGGTAGGCCCGATGTATGGACAGCTCCGTTCATGTATCAACGTGCTCCCGCTGGATCTGTTATAACCGCATCAGATTCCTGGGAGATTCCAGCACACAAGATTGTGTTCTGGTGAATGGATGGGTATCACAGATGGACGGGGGAGAAGGGGAGCTCTCCTAAGCTGCGGTTATCATGCCTCGCGGCTCAGCCACGCCCCTGTGGTTTTCAGGTTTCGCCAGGTTTTCTCTAGGCATCTGCAGGAGCTTCTGCCTTCTTGAAGTTCTGTGGTGAACCAGGTGGCTTTTAGAGGGCCTTGTTTGGCGGTTGGAGGGGTGCGAGCTTGTTGGTGCTGCAGGAGACCCAGCGGTGAAATTCCTTGGCTGCTGGAGTTGGTGTAGTTCGTGGTGATGGGGGGGTTTTGATGGATGGTGATGCTGAGGTGTTCCTCTATGACCTTCCTCCAGTTCTGTTGTAGCAAGCGTAGAGCAGGTTTGAGTGCGGTGGTGGTGTTGAAGGTGAAGTGGACACAGTGGTGTCAGTCCAAGAGGGCTGGGTGGTGTGGCTGATGTGGATGTTAGTTCCTCCTGCAAAGATGGGGTCGAGGGTGTGACCCCTGCTGTGGGTGGGCGTGGTGATGAGCCACTTTAGTCCAAGATTAGGGAGGTTGTTGAGGAGAGTGGTGGAGTCGGGGTGGTTGCCGTTGTCGAGGTGGAAATTCAGGGCCCTGAGTAGAATGTAGTCCATGGAGGTGATGCCATGGGGTGAGGCAAGCTCGGCGATGGTGGTTGCGTGGTGAGTGCGAGGTCCTGGTGGTCTGTAGATGAGGGTGCCACGTAGCTTGGTCCTGGGGCCATTCTGGATCTGGAAGTGGAGGTGCTCTGTGTTGGAGTGGGGGGTCACTCGTGCTGGATGTGGAGAGTTGGAGGGGGGTCTTGTGTGCGATGGCGAGTCCTCCTCCTGGGCAGTGCAGACAGTCCGTTCTCTGGATCTTGTAGCTGTCAGGGATGGCCTTTGCGATGTCGGGCCGGAACTGGCATTGGTCCAGGTTTCTGTGAAGAAGGTGATATCGGGCGAGAGAGTGTCGATCAGGTTCCAGATCTCTATGGCGTGTAGGTGCAGGGAGCGCTCGTTGACCACCAGCATTAGCATGATGAGAAGATGGAGATACTCGCCGCTGACTGTGAGTCGCTTAGGCAAAGATTTTAGAAAGTCAGAGGCATGTTGGGGATTCGTGAAAAAGGGGAGCTTCCCCTAGTGTGGCGGTGAGCCTCAGCAAGGCCTACCAGTGCAAGGGTTCGCCCTTCTCTGCACAGAGTCCTCTGACCAATAGGAAGAAGTTGGCACAGAAACTGGAATAGAAAATACAGAGTTTATTAAACCTCATGAGGTGGAACTACATTCACACAACACCCTTCGGTAATGTATGAAGTAGCACACTGAATGAAAGGAGCTTGGTCCTTTTATACCCACACAGGGGCTAAAAAGAAGGTGGTACAGGTACAAGGAAAAGTTTTAGGTACATATAAGGTCATACAGAAAATGCACAGTCAACAAGTGGGAGGAGCTAACAGTTGCTAATTCTGGTGAACACATCCTGACAGTTACAGACTAACAGCAGCTGCATGGACAGCTGCAAGCTCAACTGAGCATGTGCGAAGGTGAAAGATGCTAAATATCGTTTGTTTCTAGGCAGATTGCAAGAGCAGTCAACACTGAGGCAGGACAGAGGACATGGTGAGCACACAGTAGCACATGGCAAGCAAGATGGCTGCCAGAAATACAAAATGGATTCCACAAAACGACAGGATAGCTTCTATATACAAGATGGCTTCTGCCAATGCTAACCTAATCGCTGCCAAATTACAACACTAGTGCGTGACTTTGAGGCGCGCAGGATAATGCATTGCATAGGGAATGACCCATAGTTGAAGCTTTTTCTTTACTGGGTGGAATTTTCTGCTTGCCTCCTGGATGGCCACAGTGAAGTTAGAGTAAAGCGACACCTCTAGTGTCGAAGAGCAGCTTTCCCCGCTCCCGGGCAAGCCGCAAAGCAACAATACGGTCTCTGTAGATGAGTACTCTCGCAATGGGCGAGAAGGGGTGCCGGATGCGGGGTGGGTGGCTAAAGCAGTGTACTCTCTCAATGATGAGGACCGCAGAGAAGGCCTTCCTGTAAATGTAAATGTAAATGTACATGTATTTATATAATGCAAATCGCCCATATCGCAGGCATCTATGCGCTTGCTTAGGGAACCCGTCCTGGTATTCCCCTGTGAGATACCCCGGCGGGGTATCCACAAGGTGAAAGCCAGGCATCCCGCCGCGAGGGGCCGTTGTGGAGATTAAGCAAGCTATTGCCCAGAGTCGCAGAGTGTGAACCCGTGAGTCGAGTAGGCACCGGAGCGAGAATTATCGAGTCAGTGGAATTATTGAGCTCAACCCCCGTCGGGGCGGGGAATTGAACCCTGGTCCAGGGCCGATCTCAGCTTCCGGGTCTGCTGCCTCTAACCCCTGAGCCACACTTCTCCACTTGATAAGCATGTTCTCCACCTAGTCCTCCATCTTGTCCCATGGCTGTTGACTCGGGCACCCCTAGCGCCTCGACCAAGATTCCAGGTCCTCGTTCTTTGCTGCTATTACCTGCAGGATTTTGTCCATGTTGAGTGTTTTGTCCGTGTTCTTGGTGGAGGAGCCCTCCAAATCAGAGATCCAGCCCTCCGTATCCTTGATGCGTTCCTCGTTGTCCTCCATGTCAGCTTGCATTCTGGCATATTTGCGGGCCTCAAAAGGGAGTTTCGATTGCTTTCCATCAGCCCTCCCCATGGCGGCAGCTGCGAGTCAAGGAGATGCAGACAGTGGGTGTCCACGGCACGGCTCAGAGTGTCTGGAGAAGCCCCCACTACGAAGGGCATGGTGGCGGGCCTCGTGGGTGGTGGTGGGACTCCTGAGCGACCGGTCAGCGGAGCGCTCCCCGCGGACCATGGCGAGTGTGGACCCAGGTGGGAGATGATCCAGTCCGTGGTCCGAAGGGGGGGCAAGGGCCCCCAGCGGCCAGTCAATGTGTGGTGGTAGCTGGTGGAGCAGGAGCGTGCAGGTCAGAGAGGAGACAGCCTCAGGATGTGGAGGGCAGTGGCGGAGGCAGGTGGCAAGCAAGCCGTCCAACAGGCCAAGCAAGCAAGGGGATAGCGTGAGGTCCTTCATATGTTGCCGCAGCACCTTAATTAGGTCTAGCATCCACAGGGCCTTGTTGCCCACTCTGCAGTTCTTGATGTACCTTTGTGACATACATGATATCCAGGAAACCCCAGTGAACAGAATGCCTTGGCCACGAGGCACTCTTGAACACATACACTGAAAATATCCTGATAGAAGGGTCACTCAGAAGATTGACTAAACATCAAGAGTTTACTGGCACAGTCCCATGTTTCCAATGTTTAGCCAGCACATTTCTGCAAATGTATCACGTTCCAGTATTTAAATAGGTTTGATTAAGTCCAGATATAAACATCTCTCAATGTGTACTATGCAGGTTAAATTAGCACTTAGCAGCACTCATCGTACGCTGTTTAAATAACACAGATACTGTGTGTCAGACTTACATTTATTTTCTCCATATTACCACACAAATATAAATCATTGTATCCTAATGAGCATCTGTTTTCTATGGTAGTGAGGGCAGACAATTACATTAATCTGTGCCCCTCTGTTGTTGTAAAGTTATAGTCCCAGTCTTTGATTTTCAAAATCAGGTGGTTACCAAAGGGGCGGAGCACGAGATATGGCTAAGTTGCGAGGGAAACTTTGAATAAAGGTGGATAGGAGTCGACAGACCCACTAAATTCCACATCCAAGTACACAAACAACTTCCACCCTACTCCTGTCCTAGAAGCAGTTTGTCTGGCCTCCTCTACCGAGCCCAGCTAAAGTAAGGAGAGGCCACGGAGAATATTATTTGAGTATTACCTGGGTGTGGGATGTTTCTGTGGCTTCAAATGCTTACTTCCGGTGAAGCCGAAAAGTAAACTTATCCATTGTGTTTATGGCAGCGGCTAATGAGATCCAGATCTTTGCTGAAGCAGCAAGATTTGATACATCATGCAGTTTCCATCCAAGGGTGCCTCAGCAGGCATACACTGAGACATTTGCCATTTGAAGCACACCACAATGCCAAAATGTAATACATGACAACGTAGCAATAAGGCATTATTGGATAACTTGTTCTTTTAATTGAAATATATATGATAGCTGTTTTGCTTTGATTTTCTCCGCAGTTCAAAGAAATTGGTACTGTGTGCCGGCCAAGTAAAGATGAATGCGACTTGACTGATTTCTGTGATGGCAAATCTTCCAACTGCACGAGTGACCGTTTACGAGTCAGTGGCTTCCCTTGCATGAAAGGAGAAGGATATTGTAATATGGGAAACTGCCCTACGCTGAGCGCCCAGTGTGAAGACGCGTGGGGCCAGGGTAAGAAGAACATCACACTAACTGATTAATATTTTAGTCAAATTAAAAGAAAATACAATCACTGACCTGCGCATAACCCTATAGCGACAGCAGTGAATTACACAAGATGCACTTTTACAAACTGCTCAGGTTTTAGAGTGTGTTTGTTCCAATGCATCTATGTGAGTGGACAGCAATCACAATTGTACATACAGAGAGATTTCTAGGATTTCTTTTATTGGTAATTGTAACTTAAGTATACAGAAAAATAACTGTCACTGCCAATTGGTCTGGCTTATGAACGAAAGTGCATGCTGTGTCACAATGGGTTTAGGCACTCAAAAGGTCATCATACTCTGTCACTCATGTTTGCATTCATGCATCCATTTATCCATCCACTCACTCATTCGTGTATTTACCTTCATGCACAATTCCAATAAAGCACAACACTAAATCAACGACATATGCACACAAAAATGAAAAGAATACAAGTAGAAAAATGAAAGCCTGTTTGATCCCTGCTAAACACATCGGTCATATGTTTGCAATAACAAAAATAAATATAGTTGCAGGTGTCCTTTTTGCAGAGTTATTGCAAATAGCCTGTCATTGTTTTAAAGTTCCAGCATAGCTGCTAAATTTAGAACCAGCAGGTGTGACATCTTGGAATGGTAAAACATAGGATACATTATGGACAACTGCGTTTCATCATGATCTCATGGTTTAGAGGAAATGGCCAGGTGGGATGCGGTGTTCTGACGATGAAATGAGCGTCAACCAAGTGACCGGTTAGCAATGCCTTGAACGCCGTAGTATCAGTTAAAGAACTATTAAAATAAAGAGTAGAATCAAAGAAATGAAAGGGGAACTATAAAATGAGAACATCGAAAATTAAAGGACTAGCCAAGCAGCCATGACTCTGAAGGAGACTCATTTTCAGGACGTTGTACACTTGTGTTTAGAAAATGTTGTCATTGCCGAGCCAATTATTGACATTGACTGAACTATTCCCCCATGTAGAACACTGTCATGGATGGAAGCAGAGTGTAAATGGCACTCAGACAGACCACTGGCAGAACAGAGATGACCCAAAGGCCAACTATATACCTATATTGATAGATATTGATATATATCGATTTATGTATTATTACATTATTTTCTTTGTTAGAGGATCCCGGCAGACTGCTAAGAATATATATTTTCTAGCAAGAAATATTACAGTGCACATCTTCTCCACTTAAGGGTTGTCGTGGTGGTAACCAATATCTATACATGTAAATTGTGACATTTCATTTAACAAAATACCTATATGTAAGCTCTACTAGAGAGAAAGAACAATCCACTATTACATACATATGGACTTTAAAAAATGTGTTTCACAATCAATGTGTCATGCCTATTGCGTTTGGCATGCATTTTATAATAAATAGATCAGATATATGGCATCAGAAATATTGTTTATAGTAAACCAATCAGGCCTCTAGCTGTTATCATCAACTGGTTGCCATATCCAGCTCAGACCTACTATGCTGGCTATAGGCCTTCCCACAAGGCAACCATCCAGTATCATATGATAAAATTACATATATGTATATAATGCAGATGTCAAAACAATACAAAATTCCTAATAAGAGAGCCTAATAGGAATTGCCAAAGTGCAAATTGTGTATAGTTTGAGTGGGTCACCAAAGCCCTTGCTTATTAAGGTAATCTGCAAGATTCCTGTTAGACCTGGCATCTTTGGCATGGTTTCCTCCTATCTTTTTGCCTCTACCTCCTGTATTTTTGATGCTGTGCTGGATTTCGTTTTTGCTGGTTTAGATGCTTTGGGTACTTTACCACTGCTGTCCAGTGCTCCCTGTGTAAATTGTTATTATGATTGGTTATCCATGATTGGCATATTTGTGTCACCAAGAAGTTCCTAGTAAAGTGCACTAAGTGTGCCAGGGCTGGTGATGACAAATACTACTAGTGGGCCTGCAGCACTGATTGTGCCACTCACAGGAGTAGCCCTAAAATGGTGTCTCAGGCCTGCCAACGCAGTTCTTGTATGCAGTCTTTGGACTGCCATGTCCTCCTGGTCAGTGTCCCCACTGGCCAGGCCTAACCCTTCGCTTTCTGTACACATTGGTCAACCCTATTGAAGGCCCAAGGTACCCCCTTGGGCAGGGCGCAGTGTATGTGAAAGGTAGAGCATGTACTTGTGCATGTGACATGCTCTGGTAGTGAATTACAGCCATTTTCGTTTTTCACTATTGTAATGCTTTCTTGCCCCATAGGCTATCATGGGGGCTGGCTAAAGTGCTACCAGCATATCTTCCCATAGGAGCAAGATAGGACATAAAAGTCTGGTATCCCTGAACTCAGAATTTAATAACACATCTTTTAGTAAAGGTTGCTTTTAAATCCAGTGTTTGAGAACAGCACTTTTAGAAAGCTGCTGTTCTCTTGCCTGACTTTTTTGTGTGCCTTGGCCAGTTTGTGAATTGACTGTCTGGTTTGTGAGTGGCAGGAGCTGGGTGGCTCCCAGAGTCTGAGTGGGCCATCCCTGGGCTGAATAGCTCCATCTGTATCTAGAGTAGTGGGAGGGGATAGCACCTGGGCCTGAATAGGGCTGTGCCTGCCTTCCACAATGCTGGCTCCACCTCCTGCTGGGCGGCTGATTACTCTGCCCCTCTCCCTGAAAGGAAAGGAGAGGCCAGGAAAACAAAGTGCTCAAGGAACACCCAGAACTGGTTCAGACCGGGCTCAGAGCCCTCCTGCACAAAGGGATCAAAGACTTTTAGGGGTATAAGTACAAGACCCCTGACTACAGAAAATTAGATCATCCTGGAATCAAGAAGGAACCTCTGCCAAGGAGAAAGCTGAATCTGAAGAAGGAAGACTGTCCTGCTGTTGCTCTGCTGGACTGACCTGCTGTTGCTTTGTTGCCAAGGAGAGGGGGAGGATTTTTCTTTGTGCTGTATCTCCTTTCTTGAAGGAATCTCCAAGGGCCTGAGAAGAGCTGGCTCCCTGTTTTTTTTGAAAACCCAGGAACAAAAGGACTTTACCCCCGGCTTCCCTGAACTCTGCTGAGTTAGGTCTGTCTGTCTTTCCTAGAGTGCTTGGGCAAGTTGTGGTGCCTCTGGAAGTTGTACCTGTGCTGGGAAGCTGGAAACCAAGATTTGAGAAACTAGCTACAGAAAAGTTATTGCATCGCTCGCTTGCGGAGTGCATCTCCGACAGTGCGAAGAAATTCCCACCGCTACGGAGGTCAAGATCGTCGCAGCGCCTGTTGCCCCTGCCAGAGACGTCGCACCCTTTGTTTGCGGGACGCACCAGACCGGTGCGGGAAGATTACCTGCGAGTGTCTCCGCAGAGCTGTCGTCGCTGGGTGAGCTCGTCGCACTGCTTGCTTGCGAACCGCATCACGTCGCTGCGAGTGTCGTCGCAGAAGCCATCGCATCGAGGAGCTGCGAGAGAGAGATCACTGCTGGTCTGCATATTGTCGCCCCGGAGATCGTCACAACTTCAATGATCATCGCGTCGTGCCTTTGCGAGTACTGTGGGCAAAACGTGACAAAACTTTGAACTTTCCACGCAACTGTGGATTATTTTTATCGCAATCGTAAGAACTCTTTTGCAACAATATCCTTGAACTGTGTATGTTGGATTTTTGTCATTTTGGTCTTGTGTAGTTTAGATTAAAAACCTTTATTTTTCTAAACTGTTGTGGAGTCAGTTTGTGGTGTTTTCACGGTGTAACTGTGAGTGTTGGTACAAATACTTTACACATTGCTTTTAAATAAGCCTGACTGCTTGAGCCAAGCTACCAAGGGGGTGAGCAGAGGTTATCTAAAGAGTGTTTCCTCCTTACCCTGACTAAAAGCAAAGGTCCCTATTTGGACAGTGGTGCCTAACTCTGCCAACTAGAGACCCCCAGTTCTAACAATTCCATTTAACAAAGTACCTGCCGCCAGGCTTTTGCACAGTTTACCCTTAAAAAATATATTGCCATTAACACATGCTCTTCACAATGAGTAAGTGAGGCCTACTTGCTTCTTCATACCTGTTTCTTTTAAACACATTACACCTAAGGAATCCGACAAAAACTTTTTCCAGTGAACCAATAAGGCCTCTAGCCTTTCCCAATTACTTCACACTATATACAACACAGGCCTAATATGGTGCCCATATACTGGCAATCAATATGTATACAGTTGTAAAGTTACAGATATGTACTAAAGTACTATTGGCAAAACAATATACAACCCCTCTCAAAAGGGCATCACAAGAGTCAGCACAGTGAAATTCTGCTACCTGGGTTTGTCAGAGTGGGGGACCAATACCAAACCTCTTGTCTACTATGATAATCTGTAACATTACATGTAACCAAGTATCTTTATATGGAGTGCAACATTGGGCCTAATTATGATGCGACTAAGCATGGGCGTAAATCCGTTCCGCTCGCGGAATTTGCGGATTTTCGGCAAATTCGCAATCCGCGAACTCTCGCGAATTTGCCGAAAATACGCACGCAGCGGATTTTTTTGCTTGGTGATACAATATTGCGGCGGACGGCGTTCACTTACCGTCATTCAGCGTTTGCAGAGTTGTTTTTCTCCATATTTTGCGTGTGCTGCGCCATTTTGGATCTTGCTGCGGGATCCCGCAGGAGTTTGGCGACCGCGATTACGTCATCGCGGCTTGCCACCTTGCACAGCACGCATCGCGAGAGCTCGCAATTGCGAACACGTAGATGCGGCGGGCAGCAACAATCTCGCAGTCGCGAAATTGCAAGATTTGCAATTCTGCACAAGAAATCCACCAGCAAGCAGCATAAACCTTCTGAAAAAGATGATTTTTATCAGTATAACTCCTCAGGTTGACATTTGCCTGCACTTTTTTTTGCAAGGAGTCCATTTTGGGGGGAGGGGTGGGAGGAAGGAAGTGCCCCACAGTCTCCAACTTCCTGTTCCTGTCCAGCAGGCTCCTCCCAGTGCTTTCTTAGTGTGCTGGGCACTTTCATTTGGATCTTGACCTGGAAGGATTACTTTTTGTGGATGCTGCTGGATATTTAGATTTGAGGCCTTTTTGACTTTCTGTGGATCACTTTTGGATTAGAAATTTCACAAGTAAGTTTGTTTGGGGCATTACAGTTGCTGCAACTACAATTTTGGAATTTTCGATTTTTGGGCTGTTGTTGGGGCCTTTTGCCCAGGGGTACTCAGTGGTGGATGGACTGAGTCTTTCTGTGGGGTCTCTTTAATGTAAACATCATGGAGGGCATGGATGGCATGGGATTGTGCTGATTTTTGTGTGTTTTTCGATTTTTTGGGGTGTTGACGGGGACTGGCCATGTGGGTGGGGGCCATTTTGAGTGCTGGTACAGGCAGGCCTTGGCCATGTGCTGGGGGGCAAGTGGCCATTTTGAAGGCAGGCAGTGTTCTCAGGCCTGCACCCATTTTGCCTCGCTTTCATCCATTATGCCCAGGGGTAGTGACTAGTGAGTGGTGCATGGGCCTAGTCTTTCTGTGGGGTGTCTTGAATTTAAACATCATTGAGGGCATGGATGGCATGGGATTGTGCTGATTTTTGTGTGTTTTTCGAATTCTTTGGCTGCTGTTGGGTCCTTTTGCCCAGGGGTAGTGAGTGGTGCATGGACTGAGTCTTTCTGTGGGGTCTCTTTAATGTACACATCATGGAGGGCGTGGATGGCATTGGATTGTGGTGATTTTTGTGTGTTTTTCGATTTTTTGGGGTGTTGATGGGGACTGGCCATGCGGGTGGGGGCCATTTTGAGTTCTGGTACAGGCAGGCCCTGGCCATGTGCTAGGGGGCAAGGGGCCATTTTGAAGGCAGGCAGTGTTCTCAGGCCTGCACCCATTTTGCCTAGCTTTCATCCATTATGCCCAGGGGTAGTGAATGGTGCATGGGCCTACTCTTTCTGTGGGGTGTCTTGAATTTAAACATCATTGAGGGCATGTATGGCATGGGATTGTGCTGATTTTTGTGTGTTTTACGAATTTTTGGGGTGTATAACTGATGTTCCTCTGTCTTCCATTGCTTTTAGGTGCACAAGAGAACCACCAGTGCCAGGAAGAAGTCCTGCAGCGGTGTGTGCAGCATAACGTCACGGGATGTCACTTATGGCCACAGACAAGACAACTTTGCAACTCGTACAACTGCAGCCTGCTGTTCTGACATCTGAAGAAGATGGCTCAAAAAAAAGTTCCCCGTAGCTCCTCTAGCAAGAAAGTTGCCAGTAAGGAGCAGAAGAAGCAATTCAATTCAAAAGTGCTTTATTCGAGTATTACTCATAAAAGCAGACTTACAAACACATAATAAAAAAGACAATTAAATTACAGAAGTCATATATGACATAAGCACATATCTCATTATAAAACGATTATTTTTCAGCAAGATATACATAATCACAGGTGTAAAGTTCATTAGTATTAAAAATGCAGTTAAAACAGATTACAATATCATTGTGCTAAAAATCGTTAAAATTTCTTTCCCAATGACACATAAATTGAACCAATACAGAGAATAGACTATAATCTAGCAGTCTCCGATCAACTAGGCAGAGAGTAGTTACCCTACTAGCAATCTCTGCCTTATTACTCACGCCCACCCCAGATACTTTGCTGTGGCAATTGTAATCCAAGTCACGATAGTAGATCTAACAATACGCAAAGCTACCATACTGCTTTTAGTACCCAAATTCCTACACATAGGTGCCAACCAGACACGCCTTGGAGCAGAATATACTTTACAGGAGAACAAAAAGTGACCAAGGGTTTCGTTTCCTTCCCCACAGACTGGGCAAGTAGCTGGACCTCCTTTCCTCCACTTAGATGTTAAATTACGGAGAGGGAGAGAACCAGCCCTTAGTTGAAAAAGCAATTTCCTATCCATAGGGTTGGATATATAATCCCAATACAATTCATATAAAGGGTACAGTTTAACCTCGAGGAAACTGGTGGTCATGGACCCGCTGTTAGTACTGAGCAAACTCCTATTAGCAACCCGTTCCCAAAAAATATTTTTTAGGGTTGTCTTAGTGGGAAATGATGCCCCAGCTGGATCAGACCATAATGCATTTAGACCTAGTTCAAATAGTGCAAGTTTTAATGATTTGAACCATCTAATTTTATTAAAGCAATCTGCTTTAATGACATCAATGAACCCATCCGCATAATGGGAGAGCTCAGGCGTGGTCCAGAGCCTACGCCAGTATAGAATCGGTCGTAGTTTACCCATTTCCGAGATTTCTCTCCTGCCAAGCTCATATCTCAGAGGCAACAACGGACTACTCTGTGGAGTGCCTGTAAGTTTCCTTAAGAAATTGTTCTCAGAAGTTTGGAGCTCCTGCAGATTTTCATGCCCCCACAACTCAGCCCCGTACAATGCTGACCCAATTGCTTTTGCCTCATATATAATCAAGGGTGGTTTAATCAGTTTGGTCAGCGATTTCCTATGCTCCTTTATAATGGTACCAGCTAGTTGCTTGTGCCTTAATGTTGCAATGTTTAGATGTTGGTTCCACCTATTATCGTTAGAGATAAGGATCCCCAGATATGTAAATGATTTTACAACCTCAAGGATGCGTCCAATCATGATAATTTTGGATTTAAAGTTTCTATGTGGATTAAAAACCATGAGTTTTGTTTTAGACGCATTCACCTCCAGACCGTGATCCCCACAGAACGGGGAACATCACTTACAACGCATTTATTACAACGCACTACCATTACAACGCAACCATTACAACGCAAACCATTACAACGCATTGCGCTGGGGGGCGCTCTAGGATAGGGAATATATTTAATTTACTATCCAACACCTTCCCTACTATCCACGGGGACTGGAGTTGGAATAGTAAATTAAATAAATCACTATCCAGCGCTTAAAAGCACTATGCGTTGTAGTGGTATGCGATGTAAAAACCGCGTTGTAACAGCAGGCGTTGTAATAGCCTGCGTTGTAACGACACCAATCCCCACAGAACTTATCGAAAATGGCCAATGCTTTTTGCAGACCGCTTGGGGTTTTAGATCAAATTAGCGTGTCATCGGCGAACATTAAAATAGGAACTTTTACACCCGCGAGAGAAGGAGCATCCACTACCTGTGATTGCATGCGGGGGACAATACCGTTAATAAACAGGGTGAACAGTGTTGGTGCCATTGAGCACCCTTGCCGAACCCCACGCTCAACAGGAAATTCGGCAGTGTCATTACCGTACCCACCCCATTGGATTTTGGCATAAGTACTTTCATGTAATCTCATGATCAAGGTCAACAAGTCCCCTGGGACCCCTAAAGCCGCAAGCACTTCCCACAGCTTTGCCCTTGGTACCAGGTCGAAGGCAGCCCGCAGATCGACGAATGCCGCATAAAGACTGCCTCCACCTAGCACCACGGTCCTCCACTGGATCAGTTGAAATCGAAAGACTTGATCCATAGTACTAGTTGCCCTACGGAACCCAGCCTGGAAGGGAGATAAAATATTGTATTCCTCCGCTCAGTCGAGTAATCTGTTTACAATCACTCGCCCCACGATTTTTTGAACAGTATCAATTAAACTGATTGGGCGATAGTTGCAAGGCTGGGCACGATCTCCCTTTTTATACACAGGAATGATTACAGCACCCCGCCATGATACAGGGATATCTGCACCCTTGGCAATGTGGTTTATTAACAAGTAAATGTATTTACACCACCTTCCAGTGTCATTTAGAAAGACATCCGCTGGGATCCCATCTATGCCAGGAGCACGGCCGCTATGTACAGTTTTGAGGGCGGACAGAATTTCGCTCTGCGTGAAGACATTGTCTTCTGCGAATAAATGAGTAGGGCAAATACTAGTTACAATCTGGTCCCTGGTAGCATACTGATCACTAAAGAATTTAACCCAGGCATCCTGTGGGACATTGTTGTTACTTGCCTCTTCAGACCTTTCTTGACCCCATTTGACAATGTGCCAAAATAATCTAGAGTTTTTCCGATCACTTGCACATTTCAACTGGTTCCAATGGGCTTCGTCCCAATCTCTTTTCGCCTTAGCAATGCAGATTTTGTAATGCTTCCTGGCAGATCGAATAGCCCCCAAATGTTTACTCTTAATTGCGGCTCCCAGAGAGGTTCGTGCCACCTTGCAATCATGATTATACCACTTAGCAGCTCTATAAGCACATACCCTCTTACTACTTACAGGTTTTAAAAAGTAACATTTAATTTCATTTAAGAGATTCTCATGTACTTTGGTAGTGTTGTGTTGATCCGGAGGATTCCCTGCCACACACTCTAGGGCCATGATAGCCTTGTCGGTCGCAGCTCCTATTTTTTCTAAGGCCTGCTGGTCTGTCCTAACACTTGTCCACCTCAACCTACGCATGTCATTTGTTGGTACAATCAGCGGGGGTAGAGGATCATCACGGGGATTAGAAACATTATCTTCGGACAACCACCATTTGTGAAAAACGCATAAAGGGTTATGGTCACTCTCAAGCCTTTCCATTACAACCATATCACTAACAGTTGGCCAAAGGGACATGCTACAGATGACATAATCAATACAGCTTTTGTTTCTCCCATTATTGAAAGTCATAGCTGGTACTCTATCTGACTTTGTCCTGCCATTCAGAGCTCTTAACCCTTGTTCAAGGCACATAGCATTTAAACCTAGAATATCCTCAGTCCAGCGAGTTACTGGAGTAGTATCTAGTGTGGGGATATCCCATTGCTTTTCTTCCTCTGTACCTAAGAAAGCCTCACCGGTGTCTAGAGGTTCAAACGTACGATTTAAGTCGCCTGCAATTATGATGTTCTTACTACTAGAATGTGTCTCAAGAAGATTATACAGGGTAAGAAGGACCTCAGATTTTCCTGTATTTCCGCCTCTGACATATAAGTTATAGATGTCGATGGAAATGGATGTATCACTCATGAGTCTAATGAGCTGGATATCTTTTTGATCAAGCTCCATACTTTTTACTACAACCTTTAGGGACTGTCGGACCCATATAGCAAGTCCCCCCATCGGGCGCCCTTTTGGGCCCTTGATGGCTGGTACATAGAAATTTAGGTACCCCAAAGCAAAAACAGGATCACAGGCCCATGTCTCCTGAAAAATACAAACATCGTACTTGCTAACAAACCCAAACCAGTCTCCGCAATCCAGCTTGGAACATAACCCAGCCACATTGCAGGATAATAGATTCCCAGTATCGTATGCCATTTCAAGTTTAGGGCTAGAGACAAACCCATTCAACACCATGTCGTCAATACCAATGTTATTTACATTTTCATTGATTGGTCCAACTGTGTCCTCAGGGTTGACAATCTCAGTTCGATCGCCTGCTAGATGTCCAAAATCCCCAGTAGTGCATGCGTCAAGTGTATTTTGCAACAAAGGCTTAGGGTTAGATGGTTGTCAATCACAGGCATCCAGGTTTGAGAGGGCAGAGAATCTATTTTCCAAGCCTAGTCCCCACTCAGTAAAACCAACATCCTTACTGCCCCTTTTGGTCACGACGTTCCATTTTGTTCTTAAAGTACTAGAATTCGGGCCTCTTCCTTTCTGAGGGTAGAAAAAATCCAAGGTCAGTGGAACAATCGAAGTTGATCTTCGCTGTGGAGGTAAGATGTTGGGCAAGATGTTTGGCAAGACCTCAGGGTCGGAGAAGTTAAGGACAACGCAATCCCCCTTGAACCTCTTGACCCTATTACCAATCCCCTCTACCCTTCTGGCATTTACGAGTTCTTCAGATAATTGTTGCTTTCCCCAGGGAGATATTACCATGTTATTAGTAAGCCATGATAAAGATTTGTTTAATAAAGATGATGTTGATTCAACCTCCCCAGATGCCAATGGGGGGACATTTGCAAGGACGAGAACTAATGGAGAAGCTTCTACTACAAGCTCAAAAGACCGTTTCCCAGTGTTAAAATCAGCAGTGGTAGGAACGGGGGGTACAACACCTGAGGCACCACCAAGTGGATTAGTCAGTGGTACCATTAGCGGATTTTGCGCAGGAATAGGAATAGGTCCACTATTTTCGCCAGAGGGTGTTTTACTCATTAATGGCTCTACCCTAGACACAACAACTTCAGGGAGATTACCTACCTCCACCATAGTTTTCTCTAATAAACCTCCCAGTCTATTAACCTCAGCGGTTAATTTGTCTATTTTACTAACCAGGGGTTTGACTATACCTTTAATTTTTATGTCCATCATGCTCCATAGTTTATTAAATTGAGCATTGGAGAGGGTCACATAGGCTTCATTAGTCAGATCATCCTCCTCATCCTCAAGTATTTTCCTTGGTGGGGTTGTAACTTTATTTCTACCAGACCTTAAACCCCCCCCGTTTTGGCATAACCTTTCTTTTGCCCCCAGTAACCCTCGGGGCTGGAACAGGGGCTGCAGTAGGGATAGGGGACTTGTTATTGGTGGATAACACTGTCACCACTTCACTGTCACTATCATCTTCCGTAATAGCAACTATGCCACTAGGCTGGATGGTATTTGTATCGTGAAGAGAATCATGTACCACACCAGATGTACTGCTATTATGTAGTGCAAAAGGATCCTCTATCTCTTTATCGTCCAGAGGAGATTGGTTAGATGAATCTAATCCCAATGAGGATCTCCTGTCGCTATTTATTTTTGCCACAACTTGGAAGAGATAGTTATCTATAGTGCTATTGACTGGAGTTTGCTTTTTCCCGGGCATGGTTAGGATGGGCAATGCACTCTGAACAATATGTGTACTCACAGGACTCAGTAAATGTTTCAATTACCCAGTATACTCCGTGCCGATCTGTATCCAGAAAATATTCGAAGGGATTTTCGGGCAGGGTCCCTAGCCCAACCCAACCTAGTCCGACCTCGGACGGCCTCCCCTTTGCCCGGGCTTCGTCCGGGCGTCCCGCTTGCGTCCCGCGACGCGGAGGGCGCCGTCAATTTCAAGCGCCTCCGTGCGCGGTGACCTCGGTGCTGGCTTCCGGGTCGCTGGGCAGGCTGGGAGGTGTAGTCTCCCTCCGCTCGGCAGCCGCGAGGTGAACTACAGCGGCAGCGGGAGGGAGACCAAAGTGCAGGCAAAGACTCACAGGCAAAGAGTCCCAGGTTCCCCAGGTCAGCAGCAGTCAGCGTTCCTCTGCGTTTCAACAGGTGGGTTTCTCACAAGGCACCCGTGACGCGGAGGGCGCCGTCAATTTCAAGCGCCTCCGTGCGCGGTGACCCCGGTGCTGACTTCCGGGTCGCTGGGCAGGCTGGGAGGTGTAGTCTCCCTCCGCTCGGCGGCCGCGAGGTGAACTACAGTGGCGGCGGGAGGGAGACCAAAGTGCAGGCAAAGACTCACAGGCAAAGAGTCACAGGTTCCCCAGGTCAGCAGCAGTCAGCGTTCCTCTGCGTTTCAACAGGTGGGTTTCTCACAAGGCAGAAGAAGCAAGTGGTGCCACTTACCTAGGAGACTTGTGTGCCGCCCGCCACATTTTTTGGGAATAAAAAAAAGTACGCCTGCAGCAGCAGCGGGATCTGATGGGGACCAAGCTAGGAGCAGCACCCCCGCTCCATTGGGCTCAGTGCCACCACCACCATGCCAACTTAAGTCCAAGCCCTTGAGTGCTTTAGAGGCAGCCAGTCTGGTTGTTCAATCACCATCGACCAGTGATGTTGGCTCATCGCAAGAAAGTAGCAGCATCCCTCACAGGTTGTTGTAACTCATCTGACGAGTGTTCAACAACCACAGCCGCAACAACAACGACATGTGCAAGTACAAGCCCAAGTACATGTGGAAGGAGAGGCAGCGCAAGGAGATGCGCAAGCAGAGGTGCATGGAGCGGCACAAGTGCCCATAATATTTGTTCCTCCCGAAGTAGGGGCACATCAGGAAATCAACATTCAAGCCGAGGTATCATTTGAGGAAGCCACTCCTCCTGATCATTCATTGTGTTCCGGATCCCTAGAAAGGAAAAGAAGATCAAGGATGGTGTCTACATCTTCTTCAAGCCCCCTTCCTTCTGATGATATGAATGACAATTGGGAACCACCACGGTCGTCTGAGAGTGAGGCACACCATGATCTGACAAAGGTAGCTAAGCGTAAAAGGAAGGTCCCCGAAACTCTCGTACTTATGGAGTGTGATGATGACGCTGAAGAAGAAGTGGCGTATACTCCTGCTGACGAAGACTCTCACAACGATGACGCAGTCATCATAAACTTCACTGCAGCCCCAGCGGGCATGCAGCAAACAGACATTTTTACCCTAGCCCGAAAGCTGCTGAGCGTGATGTTGTCGACGAGGCAATGGGACCACCACCAATACAGGTAACTAGTACACCACCACTTACCGCTTCCATATTTTCTCGCCAGAAGGGACCTCCATCCACCTCGACCTCCATTTCCGCAATTAGTGGTGCTGCAAGTGCACAACGTAGTAAAGTTCGCAACACACATCCACCACTTTATCTGGCATTAGCATGACCAGTATCGCCTCCTCCGCCCCCCACAGACATTTGAAGTCCGCAGTTTGGGACTTCTTTAGTGTTAGCACAACAAGGGAAAACATAGCCATTTGCACCATTTGTAAGCTTGCAGTTAGTCGTGGTAAGCTTGGTACCAACTATGGTACCGGAGGCCAGAGAGGCCATCTTGAGAGACAGCACACTGTCAAATGGCATGCGCACCTAAAGGAGATCAAGGAAGCCCGAATTGCAAGTCAACAAACTGTATCTGTTGATGTTTCATCTGATGATGATGAGGAGGAAGAAGCGTCAAACATTTCTTCACTTACACCCAGTACCCCTGTCAGCAGCACATCCCCTGTGAGCTACACTAAGAGTGTGGGAGAGAGTGAGACACCAATGCGAAAAAGTTCATCATCACCGAGTGTAACTGGGTCGAAGAAGTCATCATCATCATCATCCCGTAATATCATGGTCCAGTCCACCATTAGAAGCATGTTGTTTTCAGATGCGCCATTTGAACGCAACCACCCAATGACGCGTCTGTATAACACTAAGCTGGCTAAAATGCTAGCTCTGGACCTTCTCCCTTTTTCTTTTGAGGAAGGGGGTTGGTTTTCTTGAATTAGGGGCAACACTCTGCCCTAAATGGAAGGTTCCTAGCCGGTTCTATTTTGCCAGAGTTGCGGTTCCAGCACCACCTGAAAATGTGCTGGAGGTGATTGGGGCAGCTTTGCAGAAGAGTGCTGTTCACACTATACGATTCAGAAAAGGGGGTGGTGATGGACAGAGTATCTGAATTAAGTAGAACTCTCCTACCCAGTCAACAGATCTGGGCTTGATCCATCACCATTTTTTAGCTCACTGCACCATCCCAGCTCAGAACCTGGCTACATGCAAATTAGTCTGACCCTTTTTCGAATCGTTTTGTCCACCACAAGCGTGGAAGGGTATGCTCAGACATGAGTCCCTTGATCACTGCACCATCAGGATTCAAGCAAGCCGGGCCGAAGACGGCTGTAATGCCAGAAACCGGTCCCTGGAAGCTTGTTTCCTTTCCAGTAAAAGAATTGGCTTGGTAGTTTGGTCTGCCCTGTTCCCATGATGCACTGGGCCAGGGACAGACTAATTTGCATGTAGCCAGGTTCTGAGCTGGGATGGTGCAGTGAGCTAAAAAACGGTGATGGATCAAGCCCTGATCTGTTGACTGGGTACGAGTGTTCTGTTTAATTCAGATACTCTGTCCATCACCACCCCCTTTTCTGAATCGTTTTGTCCACCACAAGCGTGGGAGGGTATGCTCAGACATGAGTCCCTTGCTCACTGCACCATCAGGATTCAAGCAAGCCGGGCGGAACACGGCTGTAATGCCAGAAACCGGTCCCCAGAAGCTTGTTTCCTTTCCAGTAAAAGAATTGGCTTGGTAGTTTGGTCTGCCCTGTTCCCATGATGCACTGGGCCAGGGTCAGACTAATTTGCATGTAGCCAGGTTCTGAGCTGGGATGGTGCAGTGAGCTAAAAAACAGTGTTGGATCAAGCCCTGATCTGTTGACTGGGTACGAGTGTTCTGTTTAATTCAGATACTCTGTCCATCACCACCCCCTTTTCTGAATCGTTTTGTCCACCACAAGCGTGGAAGGGTATGCTCAGACATGAGTCCCTTGCTCACTGCACCATCAGGATTCAAGCAAGCCGGGCCGAAGATGGCTGTAATGCCAGAAACCCGTCCCCGGAAGCTTGTTTCCTTTTCAGTAAAAGAATTGGCTTGGTAGTTTGGTCTGCCCTGTTCCCATGATGCACTGGGCCAGGGTCAGACTAATTTGCATGTAGCCAGGTTCTGAGCTGGGATGGTGCAGTGAGCTAAAAAACGGTGATGGATCAAGCCCTGATCTGTTGACTGGGTACGAGTGTTCTGTTTAATTCAGATACTCTGTCCATCACCACCCCCTTTTCTGAATCGTTCACACTATACATCTGACAACAGACATGTGGACCAGTTGCGCAGCCACTGATTACATGTGCATCACTGCACACTGGGTCTCTTTTTCAGGGGTTACAGCAAAGCTAAGGGCAGGTGTTTACCCGGACGTTTTTAAAGCTGCTCGGAAACATGCAACACTAGCCATGTTTGGCATGGAGAAAAGTCATACAGGAGAAAACATTTTGCAGGAGTTTAACACAAAGGTCTTTTAATGGCTGTCCCCAAGAAAACGCAAGATTGGTTATGTTTCCACGGATAATGGCGCCAATGTAGTTAAGGCCATGGATATGGGTAACTATTTCAGAGTGCCGTGTTGGGCGCACTGTATAAACCTGGTTGTTAAAAAATTCTTGAGTGAAGAAAGTCCAGTGTGCGAGTTACTGACCGATCCACACGTAAAAGGGGAGAGGGCCAAAATAGGTAATACTCCAATACCCCAGTCCCCCTGAGGTAACTGTAATCACACACAAAAAAGGGGTATATAAAGTGCACAAACACAACGAAGGAAAATTCCCAAGTTTGGAAAAACTGCCCTCACTCACATACCGAAGTATGTGACATGCTTCATCATAGGGCCTGCTACAGACGCCCTGGTGTAATGAGTCCCTTGCTCACTGCACCATCAGGATTCAAGCAAGCCGGGCCGAAGATGGCTGTAATGCCAGAAACCGGTCCCCGGAAGCTTGTTTCCTTTCCAGTAAAAGAATTGGCTTGGTAGTTTGGTCTGCCCTGTTCCCATGATGCACTGGGCCAGGGTCAGACTAATTTGCATGTAGCCAGGTTCTGAGCTGGGATGGTACAGTGAGCTAAAAAACAGTGATGGATCAAGCCCTGATCTGTTGACTGGGTACGAGTGTTCTGTTTAATTCAGATACTCGGTCCATCACCACCCCCTTTTCTGAATCGTTTTGTCCACCACAAGCGTGGAAGGGTATGCTCAGACATGGTGTGTGTCAAAACTGATTAGGGGTGCCAATAGAAAGAAATACTTTATTAGACCCAATTGTGGTACCCTTATCAGGATTAAAAATTAAAGAGGATGGGAAAAATGTCTTATTGAGAAAATGAGGTTCCTCAAGACTTCCCTCCTACCACTGCTCGAGTCAACATGTTTCGACCGCTTTCCTTATGCCCCTAAAGGTCACTTCGGTCTTCCTCAGGACTGTCGCAGTCAAATCCACCAGTTACCCATGCTCTAATTCGATCATCGGGTTTCCCGAAAGGAGTAGGTCTCGAGGATCCGTACTCTTCTTGGTATTTCAATTGTTCAGTGGAGAAAATGTCCCCAAAGACTACGGGGAGACATTCACTGGAAAAGAGTAAGGGATAATAAGAAGAGAATGGGAACGCGTCCCCCAAAAATGACTCAATTCCACCCTGAGATTAATGATTAACTCAGGTCTTCCTCCAAGTCAGTAAGTTGTTTCAACAGTATTCCACACACACACTCATTAGTATGTCATTTATGTAGGGATGGTCTTGCTAAACCTTCCACAAGATTTACTTCAATTGCTAATTATGAAGTATAACAAATGATAAGATCTTGAGTCTAGTAGCACACACGCAAACCACTGGCCCAGCCTGGGAACCCATGCGTCCGCACACACTCCACCCGTAAACCAACATTATCTATGGCAAATAGTGAAAATCCTCCAATGAGGCTTGGCAGTTTGAATCAAAAGACTTACCGAGTTTATGGACTACATAAACTCGAACTGATGTCCGTCCGGGAGGCCGGCCCGTGAACACAATCTGAAAGGGATAAATCATGCGTAGTAACTAGCAGCATCCCTTAGGTCTGTAATGTCGGCGTTCAATATTCTAGGTATGTCGCCAGGATTTTCTGAACCTCCCCCCGTTCACCTTACCGTTCAGTACAGCTAGAACTGCCCACAGCTACTCGGACCGAGTGACACCGCGTAGATGACAGACGCGGTGTCCGTTCCTGTATTTACCGGTCGGGTTCATCTGCGGCGTCTGACGTCACGAACGCCGTGACGTTACGGCATCAGCGTGAAAGTGCGGCGGGACCTTCAGGAGTTGTAGTTGTGTGTCTCTCCGGTCCCCCGCTACTCCAAACCTACCCCTGGGTCTGCAAAAATAACGTGCCCCATATTGAATATCTGGCATAAAGACATAGGGACTCCAATGAAGTCAGAGAGCAGCGAACAAACTCAATTCAATATGTAAAGAAATGTATAGCGTGTGGTGTATTACCAACACGAGCTGCTGGTGAGAGGAACCGCCCCCATAGGTGATAGTAAATGGACCTAATGATAACTATCTCTCTACCCACCGCTAGTAACAGATGGAGCGATTAGTCAGCTATCGGACTAAGCCTACTCTGGAATTGAGGGTATTTAATTGCACTTGAATCAGAGATCATTCATTTCAAGAGTGATTTCATATTAGATGTTATTCTATACATGTCAGAAATGCCACTCATTCCTTATAAAAAGTAATGTATGGTATATATCCATCAGAGTAATGTCGCTTCACCCAGGCAGAATAATCGTCCCGAATAGTGCGGGGGATGGTACAGTTCAAGTATACCCCATGATATATGGCTCATTTATTAAGGGCTCGTTATGGCAAAACAGGCTTCCCCATTAAAGGAATAGAGGAACATAGAGGTAAATTAGTGTATGCCAAGGAAGCCACCTAATGGTAGGTATTCCTTATTCCATGCACATCCATCAAGATAATACCCATCATAAATTTATGCAGATGTGTATTATCTGTTGTCCCAAGTGTGTTAGTTTCTCAGTGGAACAAACTCTAGAACAGATGAGAGAGTGTAGGACAGGAGGTGACCGTAGCCATATAAAAGGGATCAATTATTTATAGTTGTCCTCCCAATGTCTGCCATGGGATCTCATCATTTAATCCTACTATATTGCTTCTTAAACGGTAGACCCATCGTTGTTCTCTCTGCAGTAGTATCCTTTGATCCTCTATGTGATGTCTGCTTGGTTTTATTTTCTCAATCACAGTCCATCTGATGTCTTCTATGCTGTGTCCTTGCTCAGAAAAGTGGGACGTAAGTTTCGTATTCGTTTTTCCACATCTTATGGTACTCCGATGCTCCGTGATTCTGGTTCGTACTTTTCTGCTGATCATCCCTAGATACATTTTTTGGCAGGGACAAGTTAGCAGATAGATCACTCCCTGGGAATTACAATTGGTGTGTGATCTCTGTTCCCAGGGAGTGCGGAGTCCTAGATTGATCGAAGTGGAGTTGTTCGTCAGGTGGCAAACACTACATGCACCACAATGTGTGTGACCCATCACTTTAGGTAGACCTGTTACTGTAGAATTCTCTCTCGCTGATCCCAGGTCCCTCAGTCTGGTATGTATCAAAAGATCCCTCAAGTTTTGGGTGCGTCTAAAGGAAAATAGGGGTGTCTCAATTTTCATACCCCCTGTATTGAGGATCTTCCAATTTTTCAAGACCAACTTTTTGATCTGTTGTGATGCCGTATTAAATGTGGATACAAAAACCAGTTTCTTGGTCTGAGGTCTCATTTTCTTAGACAAAAGAGTTTCGCGGTTGGCATTGAACGCTCTCTTACGTGCTCTTTTGATGACTCGGGTAGGGTACCCCCTCTGCTGCAGTTTCGAGGTAAGATGTTTTGCTTCCTCAGTGAAGTCATCTTTATCGGAGCAATTCCGCCGAATGCGGAAAAATTGTCCCACTGGCAAATTCTCCCGTAAGGAGCGTGGATGGAAACTTTCAAAGGCCAAAAGAGCATTCTTATCCGTTGGTTTATGGAAGACCTTCGTTTTTAGAATGCCGCCACTGGGTTCAATCAATAGGTCCAGAAAAGGCAGGTCGGTCTTAGTGACAGTTGAGGTGAAATGGAGGAACGGGTTCTGGGCATTGAGCCACTCCAAAAAAAGGTCTACAGATGTTCTCTCACCCCTCCATATCACTAAGACGTCATCTATATAACGTCTCCACAGCCTCAGGTTGTTTGACCACCTGCCGAAGAATGTGCACACATTTCAGCCATTCTTTTAAGGCCCGGAAGCATCTAAGGGGCCTGCTACATCACCGTAAACAGCGAGTGAAAGCACTTATCGAGGAGGTGGCAACACGTTGGAACTCAACCTTCTACATGCTTGAGCGTCTGTTTGAGCAGTGTGCGGAAGGCGATCAGTATTTCTTTGCACAGGGTGCAGCTATGAAGGACCTGAGGATACATGTGGAGAAATGGAAGCTATTTCAAAGCCTGACAGACATGCTTCGTCCTTTTGAGGTCTTGACGCTTGCAGTCAGCAGGGAGGACTGTAATTTGGGAAAAGCTATCCCATTGTTGCGCATGCTAGAGCACCAACTGAAGGCGGTGTCTTCTACGTTTCAAAAAGATGAAAAAAAGCAAGAAGCTTTTGATTTGGCGGAGAAAGTATTAGAACACCTACTTTGCGATGAACATCTTCAAAAGATCCACACAGAACAGCATTACATTTGTGCTACTATTCTGGATCCACTGTACAAAAAGGCACTGGCAGGCAAAGTATTCTTTCCTTTTGATGACGCAGAAGTTTCAAAGTACAAACGTTGGCTAGCTATGTCAGCCATGAGGTTTGAAAGAGAACGGCAGGACATTGAAGGAAAAGGTAGTACATCAGCATCAGCAGGCCATCCAGAGTCAAAAGAATCCACTTCTGCACCTGTGGCTGTGGCAGAAGTGAGTGATTTTCCCTCTCAGCCATCAACCGGATCATCTGCACCAGACACAACAGTAACATTGTGTGAAGAAGAGGATTGGCTAACTCAGCTTGGGTTTGCTTCTCAAAAGGTCCCAGCAAAAAGTAAGCAAAGTGGAGGAACCGAGGAGAACCTTGCGTCGATGGTGCAGGACTTTTCTGAATGACTCAACAGAGGTCTATGTTCATGATGACCCATTGGTGTATTGGCATGGGAAAAAAGAATTGTGGCCAGAGATCTCCAACCTGGCTATAAATTAATTGTCTTGCCCACTCGCAAGTGTGTCTTCTGAACGTGTTTTCAGTGCTGCTGGTGGCATTGTAACTTGCAAAAGGACCTGCCTCTCGCCAAAAAATTTGGAGAGGTTAACAATGATCAAGATGAATCAGCAGACAAGCAAGGAAGTCCCACAGTTGGCCCGGATTGGGTGGTGTGACCTTATGAATGCCCAAACTTATATTTTTACAAATACCAATCACACATTGTCATATGTAAGATCTAATCAAGGTTATATCAGCTAATGGAGCGGCCAGCATTTAGACACAAGAGAATCAGAATATTTTTGGTGCTCTTACAGTCGTGCAGTATTAATCAAATTCTAAAAAGGACAGGACATGTAGATTTAGAAAAATATAACAATGTATATTTATTTCAAGAGTCATTCGCAAAATACAAATGGATAAAAACAGTTTATACAATAGCTAAATTAAAAACAGAATAAAAATACAATAGTATGTACTTCAAGGCGAAAGATCCATTCATACAAAATATAAACACAACATTTTATTACAAGAACAGGGGTCGACGCGGCGTTTCGGTTTTTGGAGAGATGATTAAAAACCTTCTTCAGGACCAAGTTCTTAATCATATGAAGCTCTCGTCCCGATTGATCCGGGGAGGCTAGCTTCCCAAGTGTAATCTATTGGGTTTCAACAGGACTGTATGCTGCTAGGTCTGCACATAATTATAAATTATAAATCCTTAATCATATGAAGCTCTCGTCCCGATTGATCCGGGGAGGCTGTCTTCCCAAGTGTATTCTATTGGGTTTCACCAGGACTGTATGTTGCTAGGTCTGCACATAATTATAAATTATAGATCCTTGTATTTTCTTCTAAAGAAGTTGATTTGGTAGAAGTAGGAGCCACCGATATATGTATATCAAAGAGCCAGATATTTAATTCCTGGCTCGTCAAGCAAGTATCGCCTTTTCCATTTGGCACTGTCTTTATAAGCGCTATCTTATATAAATGCGCTGCTTCTTACACTGATGCTCGTAATCCGGCCTCCCTGCTCCTACTTCAAACGTCCTTCCGGGATCTGTGATCAAATGATGTGTACTTCTACCAAATCAACTTCTTTAGAAGAAAATACAAGGATCTATAATTTATAATTATGTGCAGACCTAGCAACATACAGTCCTGGTGAAACCCAATAGAATACACTTGGGAAGACAGCCTCCCCGGATCAATCGGGACGAGAGCTTCATATGATTAAGGATTTATAATTTATAATTATGTGCAGACCTAGCAGCATACAGTCCTGTTGAAACCCAATAGATTACACTTGGGAAGCTAGCCTCCCCGGATCAATCGGGACGAGAGCTTCATATGATTAAGAACTTGGTCCTGAAGAAGGTTTTTAATCATCTCTCCAAAAACCGAAACGCCGCGTCGACCCCTGTTCTTGTAATAAAATGTTGTGTTTATATTTTGTATGAATGGATCTTTCGCCTTGAAGTACATACTATTGTATTTTTATTCTGTTTTTAATCTAGCTATTGTATAAACTGTTTTTATCCATTTGTGTTTTGCGAATGACTCTTGAAATAAATATACATTGTTATATTTTTCTAAATCTACATGTCCTGTCCTTTTTAGAATTTGATTAATACTGCACGACTGTAAGAGCACCAAAAATATTCTGATTCTCTTGTGTCTAAATGCTGGCCGCTCCATTAGCTGATATAACCTTGATTAGATCTTACATATGACAATGTGTGATTGGTATTTGTAAAAATATAAGTTTGGGCATTCATAAGGTCACACCACCCAATCCGGGCCAACTGTGGGACTTCCTTGCTTGTCTACATATCCTCCCCTGTCCCAGAACTGACAGTCAAGGGGGCCTCCTTCATTTGTTACAAGATGAATCAGCACCTCATACCACCAGATTACAAAATACGAGAATACACGCAGGAAGAAGACGAGGAGGACACCAACTTAGATGAGGGAAGTTCTTCTCTGTTAGGTGACCTACTCCCACCTGAATTCGCAGAGTATGAGGACAAACTCTTCTTCCCTGACACCAAGCCCTGAAAATGAGCCAATGAATCAATAACTTTCTTTTTCGTTCTTATTCACTTTTATTCCTGTGTGTCTGTCTTTCTTTGTTTTGCAAAATCTATATAAAAAAACTTTAATCACCTAATCACAAAAACAAGCCCATTAGCAGAACTGTCTTCACTTATTTGCTTATTGATTTGAAGGTGCTGCAGTCTGCATTCCTCAGCTTCACAAGTTCACAAGAACATGCTCCTCTATCCTCCTCCTCCAGACTTCAATTTCCCTCAAAGCAGATGGCTGGATTACGCCCAATGACGAAAGACTCTGCACTTGTGGGGGGGTTCTACTTCTTTGCGGGTGAGTTGACGGGTCTGGGGCCATTGCTGGGAAGGTCTAATACCGGATAAAAGTGTTTTGGAAAAAATCAGAGTTGAAAAAGTTTTTGCCTTTTTGCTCACTATCATGTTTTCGAGGGCCTGTTTGTGTGGGTTCCTGGTGTTTGGGGGTGGGTTTTGGGGTCTGGGAGCACTGCTGGCACAGTCTAATGTTGATTGCATTTGTTTTCCAGGACATCCATGGTGGAAAAGTGGATTTATGACCTAGCTGCAAAGCGCGTTTGGACAGAAGGCCGAAAAATATTGTAAGTATGAGATTTTCCATTTTTGCTTTTTGCCTGTTTGGGGGTGTTGTTCTTTTTTGCGGATGGGTTGGCGGGTATTGGGGCATTGCTGGGAAGGTCTAATACCGGATAAAAGTGGTTTGGAGAAAATCAGAGTTGAAAAAGTTTTTGCCTTTTTGCTCACTATCATGTTTTCGGGGCCTGTTTGGGGGGCTTCCTGGTGTTTGTGTCCCCATTTTTGTAGTATTGCTTTTTGGCTGTTTGGGGGTCTTCTGCTAGTTTTTCGCCTGGGTTGACGGCTCTGGGGCCATTGCTGGGAAGGTCTAATACCGGATAAAAGTGGTTTGGAGAAAATCAGAGTTGAAAAAGTTTTTGCCTTTTTGCTCACTAGCATGTTTTCGGGGGCCTGTTTGGGGGTTCCTGGTGTTTGGGGGTGGGTTTTGGGGTCTGGGAGCACTGCTGGGTATGGATACTTTTGATTGCAAGAGGATTGAAGCAAATCAATGCTGGCAAAGGGGAGTTAGGGCCTAGCTGCTGAGCGCGCGCAGAGTGATTTTGGAAATTTGCCTGAAAATTTCAAAGTCCCTATTTTCGTAGTTTTGCTTTTTGGCTGTTTGGGGGTCTTCTACTTGTTTCCGCCTGGGTTGGTCTAATACCGGATAAAAGTGTTTTGGAGAAAATCTGAGTTGAAAAAGTTTTTGCCTTTTTGCTCACTATCATGTTTTTGGGGGCCTGTTTGGGGGGGTTCCTGGTGTTTGGGGGTGGGTTTTGAGGTCTGGGAGCACTGCTGGCACAGTCTAATGTTGATTTCATTTGTTTTCCAGGACATCCATGGTGGAAAAGTGAAGTTATGACCTAGCTGCATAGCGCGTTTAGACAGAAGGCCGAAAAATATTGTAAGTATGAGATTTTCCATTTTTGCTTTTTGCCTGTTTGGGTGTGTTGTGCTTTTTTGCGGGTGGGTTGGCGGGTCTTGGGGCATTGGTGGGAAGGTCTAATACCGGATAAAAGTGGTTTGGAGAAAATCAGAGTTGAAAAAGTTGTTGCCTTTTTGCTCACTATCATGTTTTCGGGGGCCTGTTTGGGGGTTCCTGGTGTTTGGGGGTGGGTTTTGGGGTCTGGGAGCACTGCTGGGTATGGATACTTTTGATTGCAAGAGGATTGAAGCAAATCAATGCTGGCAAAGGGGAGTTAGGGCCTAGCTGCAGAGCGCGCGCAGAGTGATTTTGGAAATTTGCCTGAAAATTTCAAAGTCCCCATTTTTGTAGTTTTGCTTTTTGGCTATTTGGGGGTCTTCTACTTGTTTTCGCCTTGGTTGGCGGCTCTGGGGCCATTGCTGGGAAGGTCTAAAACTGGATAAAAGTGGTTTGGACAAAATCGCAGCAGAAAAAGATTTTGCGCTTTTGATCACTTGCCTGTCTTTGGGGTGCTGTTTGGCGGGCTTTTAAGTTGTTGTGGGTGGGTTTTGGGGTCTGGGAGCACTGCTGGCACAGTATAATGTGTATTGCATTTGTTTTTCAGGAAATCCATGGTGGAAAAGGGGAGTTAGGGCCTAGCTGCACAGCGCGCTTGGACAGAATTGAAAGAAGGCCGAAAATATTCTAAGTATGAGATTTTCCATTTTTGCTTTTTCCCTGTATGGGGTGTTCTCACTGTTCTGCTTTTTTGTGGGTGGCTTGGCAGGTCTTGGGGCATTGCTGGGAAGGTATAATACCGGATAAAAGTGGTTTGGAGAAAATCCATGCTGAAAAGCGTTTTGGCACATTAACGTAGGGCTCGTTAGGGTTAGCACTAGCAGCAGGATTGCATGTGTTTAGGGGAGTTCTAGATTTTTGTAACTGAGTTCTGGGGTCTTAGAGCACTCGTGGGAATGTGTAATTTTGGTTGCAAGTGGTTTGAAGAAAATCCATGGCGGGAAAGGGGGGATTTGGCCTAGTTAAAGAAAGCGTTTGCCACTATTCTTAACTTAGGGCTCGTTAGGGTTAGCAGTATTGTATTGCATGTGTTTGGGCGGGGGCTGTTTGTGGGGGGGTTTGCGAGTCTTGGAGCGATGCTGGGTATGGATACTTTTGCTTGCCTGCAAGTGGTTTGAATACAATCCACAATGGGTAAGGGGATTTGGGCCTACTTTACTTTCAAAGTACGTTTTGACACTATTTTCTACTAGGCCTCGTTTTTTGAGATCTGATTGGGGGTCTTCTACATTTTTGTGACTGGGTTTAGTAAGGGTCTGGGAGCACTGCTGGAAAGGTCTAATTTTGTTCTAAAACACAGTTTACAGTACACCTAGCTTGAGGGGAAAGATCCGCTAAATTAATTCGCCCATACTTATTTATCCTTCAATAGGAGACTCAGACAGAGTACGCACTTTCAGAAATATTGTACTGTCTATTAGGAAACTCAAAGTGTGACTTTTTGCACTACACAGCGTACATACCTTATATTTATTTGTCAGTGGTGTTCTAATATCACTTCCTGTTTTTCCATCAATAATTACAGGCCAGGTTTCAGCCGGTGCAATGGGAAAAGGATGAAGTCAGGCTTCACATTAGCGAGCCGCAATTCAGCATCCACCAGGCAGGCAGTGGAGTCTTCTGGTCACCAACATTGATGGACGGAGCGTCAGATGGAATGGAGGAGTCACACTAATAAGAGGAATGGTTGGATGCATCTTACAACTTCCCAAATTCAACAGGACAACTACAACAACATACAGATACAGTATCCGTTCTTTTCTAATTATCTTTTAAGTAATGTTATTGCTGTAAACTTCTATGAGTGTGACTCTGCATTTCTTTGATCTCTGCTTCTAAATTCATCCCAACAGCCATTGTATAGGTTTTACTTCTGCTATTTTTCAAACCTAATTTAATGTACAAAGTGTTTCTCTGAGTGCAGAGATAGGCAAGTGAAAACGCATAATTATTACTGCAGCCCTGTACTGTCGCATTCTTTCATTCACGGTTGTCGAAAGTACTACTTACTTTTCAGTAACCATGCATGCAGAAGTGCATGCACTTCTTTTATGTCACTTACAAGATTTATGGTTAGCTTTGTAGCCAAAGATTTCTTTATCTTCAATTATTGTTTGTCCATGCTGTGCTTTTTTTTCTTCTCTCACAAAACTTTCCCAAAAAACCCCATTCCCATCCATTTTCCAAACCCTAACCCTCTTCCCCCGGGCTGTGTGGTTTTGATTGATGTGTGACAAAAGGACAGCAATAATTCCACACACTTGCTGGGGAGGATAAGGTCATAGCAACAGGCTGGTGAAGGAATCCGAGGATATATTCTATTCTTACTCAGCTTGACACTCAGTCACTATTGCCAAATGAAAGCAGATTTTCATGTGTGCCATCAACTTGATTGGTCATCAAGAACATCCTCCTCCTAGACGTGGCAAATTATTACGCTGCTGTGTCCTTCACCTTTAGTACTATTTCTTGTAGTAGTAGCCAATGTCAAAGAAATTCAACGCAAGTACTGGCTATACTTTCAATACTTTACCATTTGTTAGGCTACATTGTGGCACTGTTCTAGTGTACTGTCACCTGCTATATTCTCTATCGTACCGTTCTAATGCTACGGTAAGGACAAACAAGGTTTCATTTTCTTTTTTTTCAGATGCTGCAACTGCCACTGTATAACACCACAAATACCACCGCAATGATGACATTTCATCCGCCCAGGATTGCGAACCTTAATCGCCATTTCGCGTGCAGCCAGCCCTGTGCCTAGCCCTATTTCCAAACACAAATTACAGGTAAGATAAGCGTTTGGGGGGAGGTAGTATAATGGAGTATTAGGAGAGATGAGAGACTGACGGTCCTAGGACTATTGAATTCACTTACTCTGTGAGAGGCACTTAGTTTTGAAAATATTTGGGCCATTAGTACTTACACAACTTGAATCAAGATGCCACTTAAGTTTCCGGACTGTTAAACCCCCGACACACCAGCCTCAAAAGCAGTAAAAAACACGTATGCTAAGATAAAGTTTAAAGTATATTTATATATACCTAACATAAATATTCTCCCGCAAGACCCAACCCACCCTCCCTCCCGAACCCCAACGAATGTCCCTGAAAACTAAGTCCAAAAAAGTAGAAAACCCAACTCCCAATTCCCACCCCCCAGAAGTCTTTAAAAAAGGGGCAAGGTTACAGTCTCCTCCTACTGCTGGCTGCTGTTGCTTTTCGGGCCCAGTCGGCATGCTCCTTGCGGAGGGTCTCAAGCAGGGTTTTGGTGTTGAGGAGCTCCTGCTCGAGGTAGGAAACTCTCAGGGAAAGGCGGTGCATCCTTTTTTTGCAACTGCTGTGGGAGGCAGCTGATTTCTTTGCTGCTCGGCGGTGGCGGGTGGCTAAGGTACCCCGGCTCCGTACCGCTGGAGACCTGCTGCGCTGACTGGCTGACCCAGGGAGCGCGGAGGAGGATGCAGGTGTCGCCGTGGATGTTGTTGACTTACTAGTCTGCGTTTCCTCCTCCTGGGCCACCAGCCGCCGATGTTCGGCGACAGTGGCCTCCAGCCTCCGTTGCCGGGCCCTTTTAGCCGGCTCCTTCCATGTTGGTTTGGAAGGAGCATCTATATGAAGAAAGAAATACATAGTCTGTAACCAATGCTCTTTAAGATTAACACAAAATGATTCAGCAGAAAGTTGTGTCACAGTAGAACTAGCAACTTGCAAGCGCAGTACATAACTATTGTGGCCAGTATCTATCTAACCTCCCACTTCTTCATCCTTGCTCTAACATTAGTGGGAGTTTAAGGAATCAATTCTATGAGCACTATGGACTCACTCCATTAGAGTTGACTATGACAGTACACCAGTCTTATTCTTCTTCTCTCTTGTTTAGCAAAATTGGTACGTTAACTTCTGCAAGCCGGCATAATGCCAGCGCAGTCAATTTGCACCCGAGAAAAACAGACGCCCGCCATGATGAGTGAGACAGACTTGCGTTACTGTACCAGTCCAGTACATGCAGGTGGTGATGCTCTTACTTTTCTATTATGGGTGGCACTGAGAATACTCTGTTAAAAGGGCTACTGCTTAATTAATATAACTTTTACCCTACAGTGCCAATGAATACTAGAAAAGGAAAATGAAGAAGATAAATAATCTGATTATCTATCACTGCACATGGTATGTATTTGCTTACATATGGGATGACTTTAGGTGCTTTGCTTTTTATTGAGTGAACAGTGATACATCCACACATGAATGACCGAGTTCTACTAAACTTATTAACAGATGTAGTGAGTGGCCATCGTAATAGCCGGATATATGCTTTGCTGGCAATACAAACTACTGCTAGTATTCATGGTAGTATTCGGACAAAATTACAACTTCTTTTCCTTGCCTTTCCTACACTGGTACAGACGTGTGGGTGCGGTGTTACATGCTCTTCAAAGTAACACTTAGTTCATCCAGTGATCGTCTACTCTCTCTAGATACACATATGCTATCTAAGAGTCAGATAGTACCATGATCCAGGCATCCATCCATTCAAACTATATGTCAGTCATTCTTCTTCATGTCTCTCATCTGGACAAACCTTACGTTTTCTCACGGGGAGCACACTATGCAATCTGCAATCTCAATAAGTAAGGAATATAAGAGCTTACCACTGCCCGCCACTACCGTGGCAACCTGCACAGCAGTTTGGTCCGGCACTTGCACCGCCTCCTCCCAAGAGCTTTCCTCCTCCACCTCCGCGCTTGGCCCAGCACCAGATGTTCCACCTACAAAGTACATTTAAGAATGTTAGATGTCATAGACATACACCACTCACTAGTATTTCGTCTAGGAATTAAGAAATGTGAATACAGAAACCAGTCTAATAATTTGTGACTGTCTACTCTAAAGTTAAAATGTCCCTTTTTCCAGGGAAGGGTGTGGACTTGCTGCACTTTTTGGCACAACTGATGAATGCTTGCTTTTTAACACGCACCATTTTTCTCATAACAGACAGAAGCTTCACTTATAAGAGCAAATCATCATCACTAGGACAGTGGGACCAACGATTCAGCACCAAAATGACAAATTAAAGTTCAAACCAGATGAAGGCTCGGCTAGGGTGACCAACTGGAATTGGTGCAAATTCAGGATAGTGAGTTTAAAAATTCAGGACAAAGGGTCAAAATTCAGGACACAAATTCAGGACAGGAGGTCAAAATTCAGGACAAAACTTCAGGACAATTGGATACGTTTTACTGACACATCAGAGGTCGCGCAATAGTATATAAGTAATCCCAGCCATATCCAAACATATTCAACCATTTGCAAACCTATCCGTCATGTATCCTTCCATCTATCCTTTCACTCATCCATCCCTTCATCCATCCGCAGGAACCATTCCTGGACTGGGACAGAAGCCACCCAGGGCAGAGACAGGATCCACCATAGGTGGGGGGTCGAGGGACAAGAGCCAACACTGGGAGGAGGGTGGGCAGGAGGGGGACCAGGATCCACCAGGGTAGGCACAGGGGTGGGCATGCAGTATTCTAGTATCATCTTAGTCTCTTTCAGGGTGGGGTAGGGCTCCTCACCCCCTCCTGGACAAGACAATGAGAAGTCAGTCTCTCTTTCCAAAATGTTAGTTTTGCCATCCCCCACTGTGATGTACAGTACTTAAAGGAGATACTCCGAGGGAACTGATTTAACTGATTGTCCTCCATACTTTGTTAATCAGTGTTGGTGCGATTGTGCCATTTCTTTATTTTATTACATTAAAAACTTCATGTTTGAAGAATCGAGTATTGTTTACAATTGAGTGACAGTAATTAAGCTGTGTGCTGTGAAGAGATCCACGTGCTGCCTCGGTGTAATCCAGACCGGTTGTAGGATGTTTGGGGCCCTGGGCAGAAAGGGAATGTCTCACACAAATTGCAGAGACATGACCCATTCAGGGCTGTTTGCAACTGAATAGATGCCCCCTGCTCCTGAAGCTGCACCCCCTCCCTCTGTCACCTTCAAGCACCTCTTAACAGCTCATCAAGGGCTGGAGGTGTGAGGGGTGGGGGCTGCAGCTTCAAGAGCAGGGGCATCTATTCAGATGCACACAGCCCTGAATGTGTCAAGTCAAATCAAGAAGGGAGGTGGGTGGAAGCTGTGCCGGCTTTAGGGAGGTGTGACTGGTGCCCGGTTAAAATTACGGACAAATGGCGTCCGTTAAAGAATCCTTCACGGACAACAGACAGATGGCCGAAATTACGGACTGTCCGTGAAATTTACGGACGGTTGGTCACCCTAGGCTCTACTCGCCCACAATAAATCTGTGAAATAAATCACTATAAGCACTTTTCCATTTGTAATCAACCGTTTATGTTTTATGACAAGCTCGATTTTAATAAATATTTTTACTTTTAATAAAGCTTTAAAACTTAAATAGACTCTGTGGTTTTGGGTCAAGAGTGAATGAGCAAAAGGGTTTGCAATTTGCAAGCATGAGTCCATGCCTCTGACACTTCTGGACTCTGACTCCGTACTCTTGTCCTGCGTTGGATAATCATCATTGGGGATCAATCATCGATGAATTCGGGAGCTAAATGACTCTGCCACACTATCTAGTCAGTAAGGAGATTGGGGGTTCTTCAAAGACTGATATCACTGAGGTATGTGGAAAGTCTACCTGCGCCTATTATAATTGATAAACAATGCACTATTTAGTGTCCATAGTTCTGTTTGTGCAGATTTGTCCCTGCAACAGTAGTAGTATGGATTGTCCTCCTATCCAAACCAAAAGTAAAGTAATATCTTATTCTTTCTTGGTGGTCATTCACCTTTTTATTGTTGGTAATTGTCAAAGAATAAACATTTAGAAGACTTGAAAAGACATTATGGACAATCCCAGAAGACTGCACTCAGTGCGTAGAGCTATTGCTGACTAGAATGGGAGTTTCGTTTAACACCTTTTGCCAAATGTGCAATCTTAGTTAGCTACACAGACAGACTAATAAGAATAATCTAGTAATACCACAGGGAGTCATAGTCGAGGCAGGATAAGAATTTAGATACAGTCTACAAGAAGATCAAAGACGATGTAGAAAAAATCGAATGAGGAACGCTAGGAAAAAATAGGTACTCTATATTTAAATTAAAACTTACCGGTGCCAGCAAAGGAGCCCTCGCCTGACCGATCCTGGCCTTGTTCAGCAGCAGCAGCTTCCTCCAATGTCCTCTTGCCCCTGGGGGGAGCTGATGTACAACATGAAAGAAAGAAAGACCCGAAAACATGGATGATTGTTGTCAACCAAATCAAACATTACAAAAGAACATTAACAAAATATTTTGGCGATATAGCAAATAGACAACTATTCCACAGGATATATTGACCTATCTCATGTGGTCTACTACGATATTAGTATTGCTTGATTTGCGGACCGTCGACTTGGAAAGTTATGTAACTCACTAAACAAACTACTAAAAAGGTTCGTCTAGGACTGGCAGGCAGCAGTCAGCAGCACGCGAAGTGACAGACAAACTCCATCGTGATTGCAGATCAGCGACAACACTAAAAAGTTTTCTACTACATTAACCAGTCATTAAAATACTCAAACTATCAATCCACCACCACTATTTCTTCTTATTGCCAGGTGTACAAAGAAAGGACTGGACTTGAGACTGTAGGGGCAGATTTACAAGCCCCTTGCGGCTCTTTTGCTCCGTTGTTGCGTGACTTTTGTGACGCAGCGGCAGAACTAAAGAGGCGCCATGGTGCGGCATTTATTAACAACGAGATGCATCACGTTGTAAAGCCCTGCGCCATCAGTGGGCGTTCCGGCGCAACGGAGGGCGTTCCTGCGCAGGAACGCATCCTAAAAGTGGCTGAGGGAAATCTACAAGATTTCAATCAGTCACTTTTAGGACAATGATGCGTGACTCAAACCCTGCGCCTGCTTGAAGCAGACGTACGGCTTGACGCAGCATTGGGGAGATATGGCACCCGAGAGCATTGCTGGAGCTGCGCCATCGTTGCGACGCAACTCCAGCAATGCGCCGCCTTTACGGCACTGATGCGTAACGCTTCGGTGACGTTTTGTGCCCATGGTGCGCCGCATTGTAAATACGGCGCACCATGGGTGATGGTGGCGTGGCGCACAATTACTGGCACATCCCTGCTACTTTGCAGGGATGCGCCGATAATTAAAAATCTGACCCTTAGTGTCTAGCATTACGCAATTCTTTAAACTACACTCATACATAATTTCTCAGGCCAATGAAATGAACACAAAATCGAAAACAAATAAGCATAGTAGCAACGCTACTGAGAAGGAGAGCAGTGCACCTGAAATGCACAGAAGATTTTGAAATATAATTTACCTACAATGTAATCAGCAGCATTATTGCTCTTGGTAAAAAACAAAAATTTGCAATATAATAACACACAGAGCAGGAGATCTCGATGCCGAGCAGGTCGATCAAGTTGAGTTCCCGGTCCAGAAGATCCATCCAACAGTGGCTGGCCTGGTTGTAGGTGCGCCGGACCCGAGAGTGCTGGTACATGGGCCGGCACACCTTCTCCCACCGCTTCCGGCGCTCCCGGATCCCGTAGCCGCTAGCGATCTTGCCGCCTGCCATGATGGTCCTGGGGAGGCGACGCTGGACATAAAAGACTAGTGCGGCCACCTCCTTCGTGCTAAAGATCTCCCGGGCTGTGACTGTCTCCCCCCTCAAACGCCCGAACGGGAGCCGGGCACGGGGTGCGGGACCCTTCCCCTTCTCAGGCTGCTTCCCGGCTCCCTTTACCATGGTCTGGGCAGAAAGGAAGTTAAATAATAAAGAAGAAATAGAATAGGGAAGAAGAAAAGAAAAGAGTTTAAAAAAGTAGTTTAAAGTTAACCAAAAGTAGCAGAAAACACAAAAACTATAGAGCTAGAAAAATAGAGAGATAGATAATAAGTAAAATAGATTAAAAAAAACTTCAAAAAAGCAAAGGATGGCAGAGATTGACAGAGGATACAGAAAGCATGCCCAGAACCAAGGCAATGAATGAAAAACAAGATGGCCGCGCCCGTTCACGACCGCGTGGGTAAGTTCGCGCAAGATTTTCCTCGCGATCACACGTGAACTTGTACTAGCGAGCCGCACATTTTGCAAGATTACACCTAGCACCCGGAAACGGAAATACGTCATGAAAACAAAATGGCCACGCCTGTGAACGACCGTGAGGGTAACTTCGCGGCGTTGCGCTACAAGCGGCTCGCTAAAACGCACAAAATCTTGCGAACTAACATGCCGCAAAAATAAAACGCATATTCGCACGAATTAGCGGCTTCTGAATTCGATCTCGCGCAAATTCGCACCCCGCGAATCCCGCAAAATTGCAGAAAAACGATTTTTGCAAAACTGAAAGCACTCAGCAGGTGCAAAAGTTCAACCTCATCATTAGTAACCATTCCCTGTAGTGCTTCCTGAGGGCCCCCTCCAGAGTTCAGTTGCCTACTTGCAACTATTCTATGACCCTGCTCTGACCCTCACAGTAGGCTCAGAGAATAGCTACAAGTAGGCCACAAAGGTCCTGTGAAAAAAAATTACACTGCAACAGAAAGCAATCACAGATAAGGAAGCAGGTGCCAGACTCAGTGACACATTAATCAACCCCAAATGAATTCATGTCAGTTGAAGCAGAGCAGGTGTGCTGCCTTTTCCCCCCATAATCTACAGTGATGAACCAGAGGGTGGCAGTGATGTACCAGAGGGTGGCCGTGATGTACCAGAGGGTGGCATGGGTGAACCAGAGGGTGGCAATGGTGAAACAGAGGGTGCTGTGATGAACCAGACGTAGAAACAACATAGTCGCGACCGTTGCGACCCGACAAGTAAGTTCGCCCTTGCGAACACAAAAAAAAGAAAAAATCCGCAAATTTTGCAGATTGCAAATTCGTGAATACAATAATTTGCGAACAGCGAATTCGCAAAATTCGCCCATGCGACACAATTGCGGATTGGAACCGCCCAACCATAGGTTGGCAGTTGTGACCGCAGAATTTATGCTTACTCCCTAAGGAGTTTCTTTAACTATTACGGGTCGTACAAAAACTCTATCCAAACATGTTGAGTATAATGCTTTTCCTAGCAATGATAAACTATGTGCTGTCCAATGCTTGAAAACTTATGAGGAATGTACTCGTCCTTTGAGGACTGAGGGTTCTATCCAACTTTTGATTGCTGTGCAAAAACCTTTTAAACCAGTGTCTGCTGCGACAATAGCCTGATGGCTTAGATACATTATGAAAGAAGCTGGTGTTGATGTTCAAATGTTGGTGCACATTCTGTGCGTGGTGCCATGGCATCAAAGTCCTATATGTTAGGATCTAACATTCAAGACATTATGCGTTGTGCTGATTGGTCATCTGAATCAACTTTCAAGCAATTTTATTAAAAGCCGGTGGGAGATATAACATCTGTTGTTTTTGATAAAGCGTTAAACTAGCATAATCCGAAGCCTCTGGTCCTGTAATAGAATCCAAAATTAGCTAGCATTCGCACCAAGAATTTTCAATTTTATTAAGGACACAGAGGCAAGGATTATCCATATGATTGTTCATGCTTACCCACCCGTTGATATGATACGAAATTTGAATAATAATAAGCAGAAATTACGGGTTGTTCATGTTTGTTTTTCCTAGGTGCAGATAAGAAATCTGAGTAAGACAATTCTTACTGTTGAAGTCTTGCGATGGAACTGGGTTTCCAGTTAACTTCCATGTTGGAAGATGTTCGTCAATTTGTTGAATTAGTGGACTTTAAAACAGTTAGAGCAAAGAAAGAGGATGATGGGACAGTAACCAGTGCTCTTATGGAGGGCTAAGGAGGTGTGGCTGATGCAAAGCATCATGGACAATGTTGTTTTGTTATACTAAATTGTATGTTTATTGGTGCTGTGATGTATACAGCAAAGAAAGAGATAGCATAATCCTCGCCTCCGTGTCCTTAATTGAATTGAAAATTCTTGGCACAAATGCTAGCTAATTTTTGATTCCTGTAACTATACCCCCTTAGTGTTAATGTGGCCAAAGTTAGGGGATAATCCGCTGCAATGGGGTGAATGACGACCATAGAGGGGAAAGTTCAGATTTAGTCCAGTTAATCTGGAGCCCAGAGAGGTTACCAAAGTGCATTACTTCCTGAATAAGAGGAGGAAGATTATCTGATGGATGACGAACGAACAGCAGAATGTTGTCTTCATACAGGGAAAGGAGGAGGGCGCCATGAGTGAGCTTGAGACCTCGGTGCATGTGGCGCTCCTCATGATCACAGACTAAGGGATCCATTGTGACGATAAAGAGGAGGGGAGATGGAGGACAGCCCTGCCTGGCCCCCCTTGTAATAGGGAATTCATCTGTTATGGAGCCATTGACTCGCAGGTGTGTAACTGGACTAGAATATAAGAGCATGACCAGGGAGATAAACACAGTTGGGAGTCCCCGTTTGATCAAAGCTGCTTCTCAAGAAGGGCCACTCCAAGGAATCAAATGCCTTTTTGGCATCTAATAAGGCAACTACAGCAAGTGTTGTGGGGAGATCCTTTTGAACTCTGCGAAGATGATGCATACATTAAGGGATGTGGACCTGTGGGGGATTAAGCTGTACTGAACTGGGGATTAGATTTTTTCCATGGGTAGGGACAGCTTTTTAGCAAAGACCTTAGCCAATAACTTATTGTCCAGATTAAGGAAGAAAGAGGGCGGTAGGAGGTGCATAAGTGGGGGTTCTTGCTAGGCTTCAGGAGGAGCATGAGTACTGCTTCGCATATTGTAGGTGGCAAAATACCAGCCTCCAGAGATTCAGCATACATAGCTTAGAGATGCATAGCAAATTGTTATTTGAAAGCTTTATAGAAAGCTTTCATCATGTCATCAAGGCCGTGGGCCTTGGGGCCCATCTAAGGCTTTGATTTCATAGGTGAACTCTTCCCAAGAGATCGACTCACTAAGGTATTGTTGTGGCCATCAGTGAAGCAGATATGATCGGATCTCTGCACTTCATTGGGCATGCAGGATGTGTAAAGGATTTTATAATACCATCAGAACTCAGACACGATATCCTCACCACCAGAGACATAGGGCCCAAAGGCAATGAGCAACTCAGTGACATACCTACCTAGGCAATTGGGGTAGAGTAGTTGTGGAAGAGTGCGGCTGCGGCATTCTCCCTCATCATAGCGCTGGGCACTAGCACATTTCCCCAGATATACGATTTCCTTATCAGCCAGGTTCGAAAATTCAGTCAGCAATGCTGAGCGTTGATGCAGTTGGGGGGTGCCACCTTAGGGGGCCTGTAGGTCTTTGTTGTGAAGTTTAGTTTCAATGAGCTGTAACTGGGAGCAAATATCACACAGGATACCCATGTGCTACCTAACACACACAGTAACAACACAATAAAATGACACCAATCCAGTTTAGAAAAATATTTATCTGAGTAAAACAAGGCCAAAACAACAAAAATCCAATATACACAAGCAAATATATCATTTTTAAAATTTAAAAATAGTTCAGTCCATAGGAAACTACGTATGTGTCACTTTTTTTTGTAAAACATTTTTATTGGCATTTTCCATTACAACATACATCACATCTTTCATTGTCGATGACTTTGACATTCAATTGATCCCGCATGGGGACTGATTACTACGACATATCAACATATGAGTTGAAGGCTATTATGCCTTATCATTCATTTCATTAATTGGCAATGACCCTCACGAGTCTGTACCCATATGCAGATTATCTACGCAGATGTTGCTTGCCAGGTCACACTAGGGATGTGTGATGCATTGTCTCCCCATACGCAAGCTCGTGAGGGATTCAGACAGAAGTTCTGCCTTATGTAAACCGTAAATAAACATGGGGCAAATAAACTGGGATGCACTGTGACGTGTGCTGGATTTGCGCGCTTGGGGATTCCTGGGAGCTGCACTATTGCGGGATACCATGATGGACTTGCGCCGAATCGGACTGGGAGAGTGGGAGGGACAACACTAGGAGCTATCTGCTTGGTAGTATAGTGGTGGGTCGATAACTTCTATTTGGACTGACCCATCGGGTGTTTGGGCCTGTTGCTTTCCCCCTCAAGCATTTCTCGTGTCTGTAGAGGGCCTAGGGAAACCACCCCCTGCATTTCCGCCACTCTCGCCGTTTCATGTATAAAGGAGTGAAGTAGCATGGCCCATGGCATGGAGATTGGATGCTTGCAAATTCCTTGGGCTTCCTCCCCTCGCAGTATTCCCTCTTCCGCTGCACCCCATTTCTTGACTGCACCCACCCACGCTGCCAGGGGAGACCGTCAGGTGCCTTCCAGTGCATTGTTATGCACCGTTTGGCCAGGAGGAGTACTAGGGAGGAAAAGCGCATTCCGACTTTCATGTGCTTCCGTCGTTTACCGATACCAAGGGCGCTGTGCTTCCCACGTTTATAGATCCTGGAGGCTAGTGACCGTTCCAAGAGTAGTATGGACGGTGCACCAATAGCTGTGGAGGGACGGGCAGTCCCACAGCATGTGGGAAAAGGAGGCAGTGGGCTCCTGACATCTTGGGCAGACGAAGGTACCATCGGGGAAATACTTCTGGAGCTTCACCGGAGTAAGATATGCCCGATGCACGATATGTAATTGTATGTTTTTGAAACTGTAGTTGGGGATACCTTCTTGGTGTATGCTAGTGCTTTGACCAATTCCCTATCATGTAAATGCCTGCAAAAGTCATCTTCCCATTGTTCCCTGAGGGATGCAAGTGAGGGTTGCTAAAGGGATCGTATAGCTTTGTATATCCAAGTAACTAGGTGCCTCCCTGGGCCCATCTGTAGGATTGCGTGAAGGACCTGGTGTGCAGGGGGCTCGTCCTCTAACATGTGCCAATGTTTACGACAGTCATTTACAAGCTGCCTATGCAGCAAGAACTGTCCCCTCAGAAGCTCAAAGTCATTTACAAGCTCCTCGAACATCTGCAGTTGCCCCAACTTTTTTCAGGGCGTGCTCCGTCCATATGTTGCGCATTCCCTCCGTGTAGTGTACGGGACCTTTGGGTAGCCCGACCAATGGCAGGAGGGGGAGTACAGGGGCGCCGCACAATTCATTCTGTAGATGCATGTGAGACAGGCGTGTGCTGTCATCAGCTGGAGTGGCCTGGCCGGGGGGGGGGGGGGGGGGGTGCAGCTCCCGATAGTAGCATGCGGTGAACGGCTGGGTTTGTAATTGTCCAGCTGCCATGGTCAGTTCTCGTTGCGCCCAATCCGCAGTCCAGCAGGACACCTATTGTAATTGGACGACCAGGAAGTAAGCCTCAAAGGATGGCGCAGCTAGCCCTCCTGGGTCGAGAGGCAACTGCAATTTTTCCAGGGCGATGCATCTGTGGCCAGAGCCCCAGATAAGGGTCCCCAGCAAGACATCCAGCTCGCTGAAAAATGAGCGAGGGGGAACCACCGGGAGGTTAGAAAAGAGATATAGGAGTCTTGGGACTAGGATCATTTTGGCGATCGCTATCTTACCCGTGACTGCGAGTAAGAGACCTTTCCAGAGGTGTATGGATGAACTAATGCCCGCCATCAGCCTTCAATAGTTGCCTAGTTGCCTTCGTAAAGGTCCTGTGGCGTGTGATACAGTCAGACTCCCAGGTACCGTACTGCCTGAGGACTCCACGGAAGGTTAACATTACCAAGCCTCAGCGGACATTGAGGCATTGCCTGTACCGGGGGATAAACAGAGGACCTGGCCCAGTTAACTCGAAGTTCAGCCACTTCCCCAAAGTCCTGCAAAATATGTGTTATAGAGGTGAGGTCTGTTGCAATATCCCGGACGTATATGAGAACATTATAAGCGTATAATGACACTGTATGTACAGAATTGGCAATAGGAATTCCCCATTCCTCCCCCTCGACCCGAAGAGAGGCTGCCAAGGGCTCCATCGCCATGGCAAAACTGATGGGGGATAGCGGACAGCTCTGACAGGTGCCACGTAGGACCGAGAAGGAGGCAAAGATAAGGGGGCCTATTCTGACTCTAGATGTGGGTGCGGTGTATATGAGCCAAGTATATGCCTGAAGGCGAGAACCTATCTCCACATGCTGCTAGACCCGAAATAAGTATGCCCATGAGAGAGTATCGAAGGCTTTTTCCAGATCCAGGACCAGACACGCCTCCCAAAGAAAACGATCACGGATCAGATCCTGCACGTGGAACAGCTGCTGGATTTTGGAGGAAGTATTCCTACCCAGCACAAATCCATTCTGATCCAAATGGATCAGCTGAGGAAGGATAGTGGCGTACCTATCCGCCAGAACTTTCCCATAGATTTTATAGTCCGTGGGCAAGAGGGCTATAAGCCTGTAAGAACCCAGCTGCTGGGGATCTCTATTCGGTTTAAGAAGAAACACTATGACCGATTAGCACATGGATTGAGGCAGGGTGCCTCCATCTAGGGCTGCTTGGAATTGCCTCTCCAGCTGGAAGACCAGCTGGGATGCAAAGGTACGGTAAAATTCCCACGGGAGGCCGTCTAATCCGGGGGCCTTGTAGGTAGCTAATGCCTTCATAGAATGTCTGATTTCTGTCGCTCGAATGGGATCATCAAGATCTCGACGAGTGTCACAATCAATCTGGGGTAACTGGTGACGATCCAGGAATTGGGAAAGGGCCTCCTCATGTATCTGAGCCGGGCAGGCATATAATGATGTGTATTGCTCCTGAAAGGCAGTCAGTATAGATTTTTGGGAGTATAATAAGATACTTCGAGCATTGCGAACGGCCGTGATTGGTGGAAGGGTCGAGCCTGCTTGACAATCCACGCCAGTAGCTTTCCCTCCTTGTCACCTTACTGTGAGCACATGTTGCATATGCCGCAAAATTGTACCTAAGCAATCTTACTAAAGCCTCTTCGTATGCTATTTTTGCAGCGGCAATTCGGGCTGTCGTGTCTCTGTCTGGGCAAGTCACCTTTGTAAGAGAGGCCAAGTCTTGCTCTGTTCTTTTTATATCTCCCTCCAGGACTTGGCGGACTCCTACGACTTGTCCAATACTTGTGCCCTGAATAACAACTTTAAAGGCGTCCCTTTCTGCCGTGCGTGTGGTTGCAGTACCATTGCTCTCCTGGAAGGATTGGCTGATGTGGTCTACCTGTGTTTATTTGAAAACCGGGTCATCAAGACATTCCCTGGGGAGACGCCATGTAGGGACAGGGGGGTGTGGCGGGTGCCATCCCATCGTGAGTGTGTGTGCGTCGTGGTTCGATATGGTCCTGCCTAGGTAGTCCGCATCAAAAATGAGAGGTAAGATAGCGGAGGAGCACAGGAAACTGTCCAAGCGGACTCTGGGGTTATGGGGCCCTGAGTGGAATGAGTAAAGCCTAGCAGTGGGGTTGCGAGTGCACCATGCAACGTAGAGAGACCAATGGTGCGCCCATGCTGCAAACCGCTTTGCCTGCGCCACTATGGGGGATGTCGGAGGGGGGGATGGGATCTATCCAGTGTTATGTTTCGTACACCATTTCAGTCACCTCCTAAGATCCAGGGGACCTGTGTGTATGTGCTTAACGGGGTAGAGAATGCGTCCCAAAATTTACTTTGGTCAACATTGGGTCCATATATGCTCACCAATAGAACTGCTTGGCCGCCCAGTCGTCCCTGCAAGAGAACCTATCACGCATCTGGGTCAACGGTATGGGACTACTCCTGAAAGGGAATGCCCGGGCGTACCCATATAAGGGCTCCTCGAGCAAAGGCTGAATACATAGTAGCACATATGATTATGCTCTACGCAACTTTGCCACTTGCCCTGCTGTTAGGTGCGTTTCCTGCAAAACACGATTTACGCATGGTGATGCGTGATGATGTAGGCATAGACTGCATCCCACGCACTTTCAGTGTATGGATGGTGACAGTGCCATTTTGTGTCTTCTGTGTGCGTGCTTTGTGTGCAGTGCTATGGGGCATCAGGATCCTCCGGGGGTCCCGAGCTCTAAGCTGTCCCTTCAATGTCCGCGCTGCTATGGCGTCAGTGTTGTTGCTTCTCGGCATGGTATCAAGGACACCGTGCAGTGTGGGTGCGCTCAGGGGGGAACTGGGGTGGGGCAAAACGTAGCCCCAATGCGGGGAACCTATTGACAAGGGCGATACGCCCAAACTAGCTCTCAACTGGCACGAGAGCATCAACACACTGTGGGGGTGGCGGCCTGTGACTGCGAGGTACCTCAGCTTGTGGGCTATGCACGCAAGGTAATGGCTGCTCGCTGGCTTTCTTGAGTGGTGAAATAGCTAACCAGAATTAAGGTGATATGTGGGCGGAGTGTAATGAGGTCGCACATACCGGCCCTGAATAAACATCTTCTCCCCCCGGTACTTTCTTCCAGTGATGAACGTCCATTCATATCAGGTCATCAGCGGATCTCGGGGTGATCACGGGCAAGGCCACTGAGTCCACTCCAGACTGCATTGCTTCGCTGTCACCTTCCTCTTCCAAGGTGAATATGTGAGGAGCCCGCCCAATGTCCGTTGCAGGAGATGCAGGACGAAAGCCTGCCACCGCCTTCATGGCTTTCGGTCTTTCTTGAACGATTTGTTCCAGGTCTGGCGACCGCAGGGTGCCTGGGAGTGAGCAGGAGGTGCCCTGTCGGTTGCATCGTCCTGAGCACTATCGTCTGGATCCTGGCGCTCCTGTGTGCTGCTCGTGTGTACACTCTGTATGGGGACCTGAGGCACCGCATCGGTCCAACCAGTCATGCACCTCCCCTGGGGTCACGAAGAAGTGAGTGATACCGTCTTGCATGACTTTAAGGTGGGCGGGAAATAGCAGGGAACACTGCATCTTTTCTGTTCTAAGCCGCCGTTTCACTTCCAGAAAGGACGACCTTTGGCGCTGGACCACTCGGGAATAGTCAGGAAAAATCATGATGGTTCTGTTCCCCACTCGAAGCGGTCCCACCTGACGAGCTGCCCTTAACACTGCATCCCGGTTTCCGAAGTGCAAGAACTTTGCCAGCATGGGGCGCAGTGGAGCCCCCGGCTGGGAGCGTTGCACCGGGACACGATGAGCCCGCTCAATGGAGAAGAACGCTGACCGCTCTTCAGCTGGCGTGAATGACAGTCCATGTCTCCATGCACTCCTTTCCGATTCCCTCTAGCAGGTCAAGAACACGTATATTGCAGCGTCTCGACCGCCCTTCCAAGTCATCAATTCGTTCTTCCATGGTAGGCATGCGCCTACCAGCGTTTGTATTGTGTCTTGATGAGCCTATACCATGGCCAGGATGGTAGTGACAGTTTTTCCAGTATCCGAGACCTTGTCTGACAGTTTTCAGTGGTCATCGCGGAGGAGGCTGATGTCCGTTGTCAGGGTGCCCAGTTACTGCTCCATAGATAGTCTGGATTGCTCTATTGCCAGTAGAACCCTGTCCAATTTGGCAGAGAGGGAAACATCTGTTGTCGCAGTATCATTCTTAGGGGAACCCATAGAGTGACCACTAGAAGCATCTGATGTAGTCCCCTGGGCTGCAGCTGTCGCCCTTGGTTTGCCCATTTTCGCCCCAGGGGTCGCGTAAGTGCGTCTGGTGGTGACTTCTAGGCAAGGTGTCGTGTGACTGGTCCCTCGCCTCCTGTTGTCATAACTAGCCGGTGTCCCCTGTCAGCGGAAATATTTCAGGAAGGAGCCAAGGTATGTGGACGTTACCTATTATCAACAAAAGAGCACCAATACGACACGAGTGAAACCCTATATCACAGTGAAAAAAAGGTGAAACCTACCTAAATGTGAATGGTCATTAAACAATGAGGGAGGCAGTGTAGATAGAAAAATTATTTATTTTCTAAAAGAACCCTCACTCACCCTAGAGGTGACATGCTTCATCATGGAGTTCGGTCACAGGGGGGGGGGGGGGGGGGGGGTTGGGGGGGGGCGACTATCCCCACCTGTGTGCTACCACGCCTGCAAGTGCAGCGGAGCTGGTGTGTGTGAAGGGAGTGATCAGTAAAAAAGGTGTATTGTAAAAGATCACAACTGTGCCTCAACAAACTTTATTAAGGGCCAGTTGTTCACATTAAAATCTGTGGAGTCACTGGAATTTTCAATTTTTATCCAGGGACTTTAAAAAGTGCATGGTCAACATGTTTCTGCTGGTAGTGCTATAGTCAGCTCAGCTTTCTTCAGGACCAGATTATAAAAAAGGAAACAAATCCTATGGGGGTCCAAGCACGCTAAGGCCTGCCCACACCGTTAGGAAACAAAAGAGAAGATCAAGTACATTTTACTCTCCTCAAACCAACTCACGGTTTTACCCGTCCTCAGGACTCCTGCTAATCGTCAGGTGGAGTTTCTGTAGACAAACAGACATTTCAATTCTTTTAACGTGCCTCCCTTTTGAAATACATGACCAATATAAAACATGTTCATTTTATCTTATATTAGAATTGTCCCCTCAGCTACTTACAGGACAATTCATGTTTGTGAAATTTAATATTTTTAAAGTCAAAGGTGATTGGAATATAAATTTCCATATATCTACTGATTTCTGAATTATTTAATTTCAGCAGGATTCAAAAATTCATTTAATTGAAAAGTTCATAATATCAGCATAACATTCTTAGAACCTAGGTCTCAGGAACCCTTAATGGGGGCCAGATAGCCAATAGAAGTGTTAGACTTAGCCATTGACAGGGAATATTGACAGGGAATATGTTGCACATACGTTGCTTCAAGGTGCAACACACTTCATGGGCTCAAAGGGTTAGGCATATTTTCACTCCCAGTCAAACCTGTTTGGACCCAAAACACGAGCTGGTTAGGTAAAATATAGTTTTCTACCAGCCATCTAGGTTAGTTTTTTCAAAATAAATATAGAGAGTAAAACCCTCTTGAGGGGCCAACTCTACTACGCGCCGCATCACTCACTTGTTGCTGGAAGGCTCGCCGTTTGTGAAATATAGTGGGGCATAAAATCAACTTCAGATTGTTTAAACATTGATAGTGGAACCCGACAAAATCTGGGAACAAAGAAACCATACAAAGATTGAAAAATAAAAAAAACCCATTTGAGCACAATTCAAAGTATATGAACACCAATCCCCGAGTGTCACGTGTTTACGTGACGTTCCGTGACGCATTACGTTCCGCGTCCAAAACACAGAAGTAATAATAACGGGCCGGGAACGCCAAGACAGCACGATCCGGGCCACAGGGGAGAATCAAATAGGTGTACAAACGGCGAGCCTTCCAGCAACAAGTGAGTGATGCGGCGCGTAGTAGAGTTGGCCCCTCAAGAGGGTTTTACTCTCTATATTTATTTTGAAAAAACTAACCTAGATGGCTGGTAGAAAACTATATTTTACCTAACCAGCTCGTGTTTTGGGTCCAAACAGGTTTGACTGGGGGTGAAAATATGCCTAACCCTTTGAGCCCATGAAGCGTGTTGCACCTTGAAGCAACGTAAGTGCAACATATTCCCAGTCAATGGCTAAGTCTAACACTTATATTGGCTATCTGGACCCTATTAAGGGTTCCTGAGACCTAGGTTCTAAGAATGTTATGCTGATATTATGAACTTTTCAATTAAATAAATTTTTGAATCCTGCTGAAATTAAATAATTCAGAAATCAGTAGATATATGGAAATTTATATTCCAATCACCTTTGACTTTAAAAATATTACATTTCACAAACATGAATTGTCCTGTAAGTAGCTGAGGGGACAATTCTAATATAAGATAAAATGAACATGTTTTATATTGGTCATGTATTTCAAAAGGGATGCACGTTAAAAGAATTGAAATGTCTGTTTGTCTACAGAAACTCCACCTGACAATTAGCAGGAGTCCTGAGGACGGGTAAAACCGTGAGTTGGTTTGAGGAGAGTAAAATTTACTTGATCTTTTTTGTTTCCTAACGGTGTGGGCAGGCCTTAGCGTGCTTGGACCCCCGTAGGATTTGTTTCCTTTTTTATAATCTGGTCCTGAAGAAAGCTGAGCTGACTATAGCACTACCAGCAGAAACATGTTGACCATTCACTTTTTAAAGTCCCTGGATAAAAATTGAAAATTCCAGTGACTCCACAGTTTTTAATGTGAACAACTGGCCCTTAATAAAGTTTGTTGAGGCACAGTTGTGATCTTTTACAATACACCTTTTTCACTGATCACTCCCTTCACACACACCAGCTCCGCTGCACTTGCAGGCGTGGTAGCACACAGGTGGGGATAGTCGGCCCCCCCTGTGACCGAACCCCATGATGAAGCATGTCACCTCTAGGGTGAGTGAGGGTTCTTTTAGAAAATAAATAATTTTTCTATCTACACTGCCTCCCTTATTGTTTAATGACCATTCACATTTAGGTAGGTTTCACCTTTTTTTCACTGTGATATAGGGTTTCACTCGTGTCGTATTGGCGCTCTTTTGTTGATAATAGGTATTGAAATAAGGGGTGGGAGAGTAGCCATTATTCCCTTCCTCTCTTGTTGTATATACAAGGTATGTGAACGCCCACGGATGCCAGGAGGTATCCAGAACGGACAGCCAGCAGACAATTGGGGTGGACCTCCGAACTAGGCCATTTTGTGTGATCAGGTGTGGCTCATCCGGTTCTTCTTGGTGCAGAACACCGGGCTACCACTGCCCTAACAATGGAGCCACTCGCAGCACACTCCCGCAGTAACTCTCCGCCCGGGCGTCAACGTGGTGTGCAACCCCTCCGGGTGCCGAGGGGTGCCGGTACAGACCCTTGCACCCGTCCGTAATCACCAGGGCCCCTGGCTGTCAACAGATCTCCTCCGGCGGTTCACTATGTCAGGCTGTGGTCAGGCTAACCTTCTCCCAAGTCCCAGTGCCCCCAGGGAGCCGGTGGGGAACTTCCCTTTCTGCAGTCAGGCTGGGCCTCTCCTCATTACTGTCCACGTGACTGTCCGCTCTAGTTGGTCCACACTCCCCGGCAGACGAGGCTGTGGGTGCTGACTGTGGGTTTTGGACACCTTGTTCCTATTCACTGTAAGTAGCGCATGTCCCGCAGGGCCGCCATTTTGAAGTCAGGCAGGCCGCCTAATTGTCAGGCCCTCCAGACAAATTCATACTATTTGTGCTCTAAACATCAAGAACTACCGGGCAAACGAAGGATATTCAGCTCGGAACCGCTACTGGAGCTCTTTGGTTCACGAGCGGAATTCCAAGATGGCCGCTGACTCGGGAGATGAGTAAGCAGACTATTTGTTTCATTCCCTCACAGGTGCCTGCATCTAGGTGAAGCATGCACTCTAACTCAACTGCGCACTTCACCTGAGTTTGTGCAAGTAACGCGTTGTAGCTTTTGCGCTCCTGTTCATAGTCCCAAATTTTGGCCATTTGCGTCGCGCCTTTCCCCTTTCGTCCGCTACCTTAGTCGGGCTCATTCCTTTCCTTCCCCATCTTTCCCTATTTCTCCTGAGCTTGTAGTTTTGATCCCAAGAAGAGAAAAGGAACACTTCAATACATCTTACCTCACACTCCGGCAACCTTCCCAGTCGGAATCTTGAGCGACAACGCTGTACTCTGAGGAAGCCGACAGAAGACAGATAAGTGAAAGATTGTACCAGTGTTCAGAGAGGGGGTGTGTATGCAATTAGGAAAATATACTGTGAAAACAATTTATTACGATAAATAAGGTGAAAACATAGGAAAAGAAGTTAAGACAAAACTTACCTTGTGTAGATTTCTTCAGTATAGTAGAGAAGAAACCTGAACAAGAAAAAGAGACATTATAGAATTAACAACAAAAAGTGACAAAAAGACTTTATAACAATTGATGGAAAAAAGACTAAACAAGATGAATACCAGTTATGAGCAACTGACTCAGGAGATGGTAAGGGTAGAGAGAATAACAGAGAGTAAAGTGTAAAGTCAGGAAAGGACTAGAATCTAATACACATGTATTACAGGTAACAATCTTCGAAGATAAGTTGTAAAAGAAAGAAGATACATAACGAAGAGTACAACCAGAAAGAAGAGGTCAAAGGGAGCACAATCCTGAAATGCATGTACATATAAGACTAGTAGGTCATATAGTCATAACAGCATTAAAACTGTCAATAATCTGTAGTTTGCAATTTTAGGACAGAACAGATCAGTAGATAAAGTTCATGTTCATATCATCATTTTCTTGATTGGAAGATCCATAAAATTTGAAGTTGATAAAAAACAGCCGACACGTGTTTCGTCAGTACTAACAATAAGTACTCAGACTTTTTCAAGGCTATAGAAACGAAATATCACGGTGCATGTATCCTCTAGTCATGCCATTGTAACAGTACCCATAAGACTCCGGAATCAAAGTAAATAGCAAGGGTCCATAACATCCATTAAGATCCTCCGCAGTGCAATCGTATAGGTTATGGCAGAACAAATTGTCAACTCGAACTCGGCAAAGGCTAAACAGTCCCCTCATATGAATAATGGTATTATCAATGAGAGTATACAATTCAGATTCCCAGTAGAAAATGCATAGGAAAGTTCCAGAGTCGCTTTCAGGGCGTCATTATCAGGTGGTGCCACTCGTGATAATTACCGCCTCTTAACCAATCGAGGCCAGACTGCAGTACGCTTGCGCAGTATTTTACTTGTCAGACACAACTCGACTCAAGATTGGGCGAATATACCGACTGTGGAACTTTCCTATGCATTTTTTACTGGGAATCTGAATTGTATACTCTCATTGATAATACCATTATTCATATGAGGGGACTGTTTAGCCTTTCGTTTCTATAGCCTTGAAAAAGTCTGAGTACTTATTGTTAGTACTGACGAAACACGGTAGTGAGGGATAGTGGTCTATGTAGCACTCCGTCTTTAATAACTAAAGATTGTGTTGATTTTTCCAGCATTATTGTCCATCATACTGTCATCTGTGTATGTGTGGTTTTTTCCAATTTTGGATACACCACTACCGATCTCTCTATGCACACATAACGAAGAGTAGCACTAGACTCTCGAAAGTTAGGTAAGAATTAGATAGGTTAGACATTAGGAAATTCAGGGAGAATAGGAAGTGTATTTAATTCTTTCCTTCTCTCGGTGCATTAGGATTTCTTAAGTTTCCGTAATTCAAGGGACGAGACAAGAGAAGCTGAGAGAATGGTTCCAGAGCAGTCTCTTCAATTGTTTGGTATTTTATCCAATTCCCACCTTCCCCCTCAGGGGTTCTTGATGGTAACGTTTTCTACAACTGACTCTGGGTGTCCTTGAGGTGGCGTCGGGAAAAAGCAGCTACCTGTTCCTGTACAAGCCGTGGTAAGAATTCACTTATAGTCTTTGACACTAACGGTCGTAGCCTGCCTCAGATTGCGCTGGATTCACCAGGCCTCCCGCCGGCCTGCAACCTCGTCAAACACTCTCACCTTGGAATCACTTTGAATTCAGGGTCATAAGAGGTCGGCCACATGGATCCTGAACACGGCCCAGCAGCGGCAACCAGCGTCAGCTGATCAGGATAACTATGGCATTCACGATGCTCCCGCCCCCGCCGGGCCGCCCGTGACGCAGTCTAGACCCCAGGTGAGGCTGGGGTCTCACCAGTTTTTGGGGCAGGAGACACTCAAGGAGCCGGTGGCGGATGGCGGTCTCTTCGGGCCCCTAGTGGTGGTGTGTTGTGGCCGCGCATTACACGTACTGGTACACAACGATCCGGCCCCTCAATTTTGGTTGTTGCGTCGGCAGGGGTGGCACTCTGTTTGCAAGTTCCCCCCCGGGGTCCTGGAGGCACCACAAGTCCCCAGCAGCTCAGGCCCGAGATGGGGAGAATCCGACATAACGACCGCCATTTTATAGTCCACACCGTCCCTTCCTCCGGCAGCTGGATTCCTGTTGCACCAAGGCATCGCGCCTATCGCCAGTGTGGGTGTTGGATGCTTGACATGATCCGATGCCGCTGGATGCCATCAACAGTCAGCCAGGCTACATGTTAAGGCGTGGGTGGAAGCCCTCTCACAGAGCCTCAGCTCGGCACGTCTGCCATGGTGGCCATCTTAGCCACGCCCCCTACATATGTGTCACTTTTATCACAAAGTTCCTAGGATGCATCAAAATTCAAAACAAAAACAGGCGCAGGGGAGATGATGTCCTGGAAAACAAAGTGATGCGTCGATTCCTTACACACAGAGGAGGTGATGCGTTGATTCCTTTCTGGCGAGCTGGGGAGGTGATGCATCAATTTTTTACTGACAAAGGGGGGTGATGCGTCGATTTCATATTGCAAGTGGAGGTGATGCCTTGATTTCTAGACATGCAACCTTGGTTTCATACTGCTGGGCGGGCTACTTCTATGAAGTGCTTGTTGCACAGGTGTGATGAGTCAGAAATGCAGAAGCACTGTGTTGATGTGCCAGCCACAAAACAGGCACTGCTTGATTTGTCCAGCTGTGAACAGGTGAAGCATCAATTTCTTCAGTCACACCGCAGGCCCTGTGTCAGAATCGGCACTGGTGCCTCAGACATTGGTGACACAGTGCTCAGAACTTGCACTGCGAGGATATTTATAGCCACACGGCAGGTGCTGTGGTGATTTTTTGACCACAGAGATGCAAGTTTTTCAACTGCACAGCAGGACTACAGCAGGAAAAACAGGTGCTGAATGGCGATGTGTGGATTTTCGGGTTTGTTTTGCAGCCAAACCACCTCCAAGTGCCCAGAACTGGAATTGTCACCACTTGGCAGGTCAGAAATCGCAGCAGAGGAGTTCAAGGGCTGCAGAAAAAGTCCTTGATGACCCTGAGACTATTTAAAATTAGGCAAGCAACGCAAGCCCTTGGAGAACCTTGGCAAACAGGATACAGAAAGCAAAGTCCACTTCTTTCACTGCCTAAGTCTGGTGAAGAAAACAACTTTTTTTTCCCAAGCTATCCAGCCTCTTGGATTCCCTGTCCAGTGGTGCAGCAGGGAGCGCACCATGGGATGTAGCGGCTTGGATCACCAAGCTCTCAGGGGTGGGGTGTTGGGTGAGGAAGTTCAGTTCCCCACTTGCGATGTGGTGGCAGTAGGCAATTGTTCACAGGAGCCCATGTGCTGTGCTTAGATCAAGTTCCGAATAGACCATCTGTTACTGCTTCATTAAGGGGAGCAGAGGTTCAGAAGCATAAGCTCCCAGTTGTAGCACTCCTGTCAAGATGTTAGTCTTGACTGCCACAGAGGGCAACTCGAGATCCAGTACCTCAGTAGCCCTCTTCATCACCATGGAATATGATGCTCCGTCCTCCCCAGCCATGGTATGGGGAGAAGTGGTCAAGACCACTGGCATAACTAAGTTCCTCACACCAGTCCAGATCCTTACCTTCTAACTGGTGTTCTATAGGGTCCTGTGCCCCTCCAATTCGTCCTTGAGACTGAGCCCTTCAGAGTAGATCTAAGATTCTGACCTAGGATGCAGCGGTTTTGTCAGCGCAGGTATCGGCGTCGTTCGACGCAGCTCTGTGTCATCGGGTATCAGAATGGGTCTGGCGCTGCCAGAGAGATAGGGAGCAACGGTGTCAGTGTCGGCACTGGGGAAGGTCTCAATGGCACAACCGGTGCCCGTCTGGATCCATGACCGGATCTATGGGGGCCCATTTGAGTTGAAGCCATCAGTGCTGAACCTGATGGGACTCCCTCTGACCCTGCAGGACCAAAAGGTGTACAGGAGGGGGCAGACTGCTCAAATAAGCAGTGCAAGGCCTCATAAAATTATTGTACCTGAGCTGGGTTCACTCTGGTTACAGGAGTAGCTGGGAGGCTTGGAGTCTGCCCTGACAACGATTCTGTAGAGCCACGCCTCGAACATTGATGCTCCTTCGTCACGTCAGCTGACAGACAAAGGAAGTCAAAGCACTCTTTAACTTCTTATGCTTCTTCCCCAAATGTCCAGATGACCTGGAATGTGAAGAAGATGACTTGGGGCTCTTAGAGTAGTCCCACAACCTCCCTCTCGATAGGGACAGAGATCTCTGAGTAGGCACAAGACGCAGCGTTACCTGCCGAGTTGCTAAGTTTGCTCAAGGACCGCTCCTTCAAAAGCCTTTGGTTTTATGGCCTGGCAGTCCAAGCATGACCTGGAGTCATGGTCACGCTTGAACACCAGATGCATGAGGTGTAGGTCTGTAACCGACATTGCACGATGACAGACACCACACAGTTTAAACCCTGTCTTTCACGGAGACATCCTCGACACGACCAGGAGGAAGAATTCTCCAAAAAACAACTCAACAAAATGCCCCAAAAATTAGTCAAAAACTTCCAGAGGGGTTGCTCTTTCTCTGGATCAGCACTAACTGGCACAGAAAGAAAAGAACTGATGTCAGAGCAACAAGGTGGCACCTATATAGATGACGGGGGCGTTACTTCCGGTGTGGATGATGCCACTTGGAGCCTATCAACACCACCTACCAGCACACAGGGGTACTGCTTACGCAGAAATCTTTTGGGTCCAGTCTGATGCATGAGAAATTCAAAGCTAGGTAGTCCGTGGCCAGAATTGTCTCTACCAGATAATACATTACCAAAGATGTGTAACTTGTCCCTTATGATCGATATATAGATCTGTGAGCCAAGTTGATCTTCATGGGAGCCACGATAGTTTCTTATTCAGCTATAGCTCCTTAGGAATTCTATTGGCTGGTGGGTGGCACAGTGGGCCCACGTTTGGGTTGAAACTTTGCTTTGCTCCAGGCTAAAACCTCATGGACCTTTAGGGGGATGTGGTGTGTTTGAAAAACAAAATACATATATGTGAGCCAAAGTGTTTTTTTCCTATAGGAGAACAGCAATTACTTATTTGGACATACTCGCATAGAAATACATTGAGGTAAGGGCACCCAGTTTGGTGCCACCTGTTGTGACAAATTGTGCTTGGCTCAGCAATTTACATATAGATACTATAGAGGAGTGTTCCATTTATTAGAATCATTATGAAAATTGGTGAGCCAATGTTGATTGAGATGTAAGAAAGGGTGGTTACTTATTTGCCTATAGCTCTAAAGGAATGCATTGGCTTGAGGGTGGCACAGTGGGGACAGGTGGAAATGTTTCTTGGCTCAGGCTAAATATGTATGGCGCTTGTAGGGGTGTGTGGTGTGTTTAAAGAAATCCTACATACTTTTGAGCCAATGTGTTTTTCCTTTAAGCGAACTACACTTACTTATTCAAATCTAACTACACAGCAATGCATTGAAGTGAGGACAACTAGTTTGAAGCCACTTGGTGTGACAAAGTATGCTTGGCCCAGGCAATTTACATACAGGTAGTGTAGAGGAGTGACCTCTGTATTAGAATCAACATTAAAATGAATGTGTCAACTTAGACTTAATGGGAGAAAGGATGAGTACATATTTGTCTATACCACCATAGGAATGCATTGGCTTGAGTGTGGCACAGTGACCAAGGATAGAAACATTGCATGGCTCAGCATACATCCTTATGGAGCTTATAGGGGGACACAGTGTGTTTAAGATTTTTGTGATCCAATGTGAATTTCCTATAAGAAAACTAAATTACTATTACTTATAAGGCGGGAACTCCTTAGGGGTGCCTTGAGGTCAGGGCGACCAATATGGTGCCACAAATTATGATAGGCTCAGACAATTTACATATAGGTATTGCAAAGAGGTGCTTCGTTTTTAGGTCTCGCCTACGCAACGCGCATGAGTTGCATAGGAGGGGACCTCATGTAATCGACTTGCTTTTTGGGCCAAAAATGTGCAAGCGTTGCATTGCCATCAATGGCAACGCATGCACATGAGGCAATCTACTTGCGGAAGCGCGCACCGCTGAATGGCAGCAATTATCGCTCCCGCAAGTGCAGGCACCCCTGCTCTCCCCTGCTGCCGCGCGAGCTTGTTTAAGCATGAGAACAGCTTGCTGGCACCTCTACCTAAAGGGCACAGGGCATGTCTTGGAGCTACTTTGCTGACTTTTTTGAATCCTCTCCACAGTAGTAGATCTAAAGCACTTTCCCAACCTAGGGCTATTAGAGATGTGTGGATTATCCTTGCTATTACCGTTTAAACTGTTCTAACCATTTTGCTCTTCATGGTGACTGTGGCGATTTACTTCCCACCTCTGTGCATGATCCCTCCAGTCACAAGGACGGGATCAACTTTCGGCCTGTGTTGAAATATCTGAGACCCACTGCTCTCAATTAATCCTCCTTCGTGTAAGACCACTCACTTGTTCCCCTGACCTGGACCACTCGCAAGGCACCCTTTCCTAACCCTATTGTAAGGAACCCCAGAAACTGGGCCAGACTGCCAGTAGATTCTTGGTCCACCCATCTCGCGACCTCCTGCCCCCACCCAAATCAGGACCCGTGTGCAGCCAACAAAGAATTTGAAGATTGGATCGCGAAATCCCTTGAGGCCACTCTTCCCCTTTGTAAAGTCACACTGAAACGAGCACGAAAAACTGCTCCCTGGTTCTCTGAGGCCCTTAGGGAAAAGAAATGCTACTGTAGGAAATTGGAGAGACGGTGGCGCCTGGACTACTCCTTGGATGAGTCGTCCCAATATAGAGAGGCAATTAGAGCTTACAAGGATGAGGTCAAAACTGCCCAAACAGTTTATTTTTCTGGAAAAATAATGCGAGCCAAATCCAAACCAAAGGAAATTTTTCAGATAGTAAAAAGCCTGATTAAATTCCCCCCCCCTTCTGTTATGCAGCCCGGTAATACCTTAGCCCTCTGTAATGACCTGGTGGAATTCTTCCATCAGAAAGTCCACCATATTTACTCCTCCTTTCCTACCATAGAATCAGCTCGCATGGTTCAGGGACCGGCTGACTCGATAGAAGCCTTATCTCAACCCCGGGCAATTCTGGAACTCTTTCCACTGCTAGAGCTCGAGTCCACTGACTCTTTAGCCCACCAAGTAAAATCAGGCTCACCATGTGACCCAGCTCTACCAGAGGCAATGTTGTCAGTACTTCAGGTCGTTCTGCCTACCATCATGAACCTCCTGAATGCCTCCATCACCTCCTGTATTGTCCCGCCCGCTTGAAAGCAGGCTATGGTCCGGGCCCTGCTTAAAAAGCCAAATTTAGACCCTGGTGATTTCAGCAGTTATCGCCCGATCTCTCTGCTCCCCTGGGTGAGCAAAATTCTCGAAAAGCACATCAATATCCATCTGATGGACTTTCGAGACCAACCAGTTGTTGGATGCCACCCAGATGGGCTTTCGCCCAAGACACGGGATGGAGACCGCACTGCTAGCGGTCACTGAGGAAACCAGAAAGATCTTAGACCAGGGAGGATCAGAGGCAGTGGTCCTCCTTGATCTGAGCGTAGCATTCGATTCAGTCAGCCACAACACCTTGCTAAACCGTCTCTCGGATGTTGGAGTATCAGGCAGCGCTCTGTCTTGGCTTAAGTCATTTCTGAGCAATAGGTCGTTCCAGATCTTCGAGGGAGATACGGTCTCCGCCAGCAGACCATTGAGCTGTGGGGTTCCACAGGGCTCCTCTTTAAGCCCTGCGCTATTTAACATCTACATGAGACCACTGGCTGAGGTTCTCCGGCCATTTGGCATTAAAATCATTTCCTATGCGGACGACACGCAGCTAGTGGTCTCTCTGGCGCAAGAGGACGGCCAGTCAACACCGTCAGGGCTAATGAAATGCCTCGAGGAAGTAAAGGGTTGGATGACGACATCCTCCCCCAAACTTAACTGGGACAAAACTGAGCTGATGCTCCTGGGCCCATAACACCCCTACACTTTGACTCCCCTTGGCCCTGAAGCCTGGGCACCCCCCAGTACCTAAGGACAATACAAAAAGCTTGGGGGTATGGTTGGACAAAGCTCTGTCCTTTAGCACCCAGGCCACTAAACTTTCTGCAACCTGTTTTGGCCTCCTTAGGATGCTAAAAAACGTTCTTACACCAAGCAAGTTCCCATTCAGGGCCTGATCCAGTCCCGACTGGATTTCAGCAATGTCCTGTACCTCGGCGCCCCGGACTATACTCTGCGCAAGCTGCAGATAGTTCAAAACTGCGCGGCCCGCACATTGCTCCAGCTACCCCACAGACTGTCAGCTAAACCTGGGCTGCGCAGCCTGCACTGGCTGCCAGTACGGCAAAGAATCGCCTTTAAGGCAATGTGCATATCTCATCAGGCCTTCTGGCATAATGGTCCAGTAATCAGCCGTGAATTAGTTTCACAATACCATCCCAGTAAAAACGTTCGCTCTAGCCAGGCTTTCCTGGCTTCAGTTCCTAGAATAAAAAGAGCAAGAGCTGGTGGCAGAATATTCTCTCATAATGCCGCCAAGTTGTGGAATTCCCTCCCCTTTCAGCTCAGGTCCAACCCCAACCTGTCCTCATTCCGGAAGCAACTAAAGACATTTCTTTTTAATGTGCATCAATAACCGTCCCCCAGTTAATACCTCGAACAAGCAGCCACACTTATCTATCAGCGCTTGGACGCCCCAGGGCAGCAATTGCGCTTTACAAATGTACGTTTAATTTAATTTCATTTCATTTCATTTCATTTCAGGACCCATTTTAATTAAGTACTTGGGCTGATACGGGGATTTTCGGATCCCTAGGCAAAGTGACATTTTGCTGATGCCTCCCATCACTGGGTAATTAGGCCGCACTTGTGTCAAATCAGAAATAGCCTGCTTCAAGCAAAAATTGCTCAATGTAGAAACAACTGCCTGCTCTTTACATTTATATTACTAATCGTATATTGTTTTGCCTCTAAATCAATATCCATAGCCGCCTGCTCTGAGCTGCTCGCCCTGTCATAAGGGAAGAAAGCCACATAGAAATAGTAATTTGCCCAGAATCAATCACTGAGCTCATCTGGAAGTGAAAACTGGGGCTAAAGCGCAGAGAATGTGACATAACGGCCAGCGCAGCCGACTTTGGTGCCGTGGAACCATGTTGGAGTCACGGCATCGGCTCAACATCCTTTGATTCTGAGTAATATCCCTGAATCACTCTGCAACTACGGAAAACAAATGTGTACTTGTGTAATATACACTGGTGCTCATGTAAAGCGCTCCAATGCCTTCAGTTTGAGTTTGCGCTATGCAAATATGCACACAATAAAAAAGTGTCCTGGAGTCACGTTTGACAGAAAGATACCCCACATCTCCGGAGAGGGGGTATATGAAACCTAATGGGGGCCTGCAGGCTGCGGGCTAACCGCTGTGAGCCATGTTTTCACAGGTTTCGACTGAAAAGAGTCCACAAAGCAGCATTTGGCATCTCCTGCACGCCGTCAGCGCAGTCGTGACCCCAACCCTGGTACGAGTGAAACAGACCAGCAAGTTGATGCGATTAGCGAGAAGTGTTTTGTGAAGATTACCAGCCGTAGACAGTGTGGTGGGTGACACAGGCCCAGATGGGCCTTTCATGAAAGGCCCGCGCCCAGATATGGGGATATCGGGAGGGGCATGTCAAGGAATCACCATACGATGCCTCATGTTGAGGTTCCGTGACGATTTGAACCCGTGTTTTCAATATTGTCGGAAATACATAATATTGGTATCAGCGAACCGCAAATGATCCATTTAGCATATCCTGGTGTTTTCGCTATGCTACGAGCAAGAGTACTCCTGTTACAAACACATTTCTGATCTACCCATGGCATCCATCTTAGATCATGGCAGCCATTTTGTGTTTCTTGCCCTCACATACGCAATAACCTCTGATCACTTCACATTTCAATTAAGGACACGTAGCCTTAGCCCGAGATTCACCTCACTAGTGACACGAGCACCTTGGAACAGATCACGCTGTAGCTGCATGACTCGACAAAGGCTGCCTCCTCTGCCCGAGGCCAGTCCTGCTAAACTGGTCTTCGCGTCCATTGTCCTGATCACGATTAGGCGGCCGAAGCCGGTAGCCTTGCCCATTTACAACCCACAAACATCCCTTATCCCACTTTCCTATCTTCCACACCTGGCTCCGTTCCTTTCTTTCCGAATCTTTATTAGGGGGAGGTAACGAAATTTACGATGAGGCGGTCCGGCTCTTGAATGCAATATTGACAAGGGATTGTGATGAACTAGTGGGAACCCCTCTTCGTAATGTTTGGCATCAGATATTATCAACGGTTCCTGTGTAACGCCAAATATTTATTGTTTAGGACACAAAGGTTTGGGAATGTACTAACATGTGAAGAATTTGCCTGAAGCCCAATTTTTAGTATATAAGGAGCAACCCTCTTTGTACAAATCGAACAGGCTCCTAGACACTGCCCATGCGTGGTTTCTGTGACTTCTGTGTCCCTGCAGTAATAAACCTTTGGTCTTTGACGCCACCATCGAGAAGCCCGTGTTTCTGTTTATTTGTGCACCAAGACAGGTTCCCTGACACCTCTGGACGGAACCAAAAAGTCCAGAACTCCAATTGGCGCCCAACGTAGGGCGACGTCATTCGGTACCGGTCCAAAAGCCTGAAGAGTTCGAGAAGCTTCGTGTGAAGAATTCTGAGGGAGGCGCCCCACTTCATCGATCCCGGCATATCGCAAAAGTGTCCCGACGTTCTCTTCCACGAGGATTCCCGTTCAGGACGGCTGCAGTGGGCCGTTGCCTTGACCGTCGCCCTGTCTTGGACCCGAGGTGCAGTCCTTAGTACGGCGAAACGTGACGGGTTTCTCTTTGGTGACGTCTTCAGTGCCTCAGTTAAGTATTTAGTGGTTGCTAGCTGGTTAATTCGTGAGGGTTGTTAAAATCCTTTTTCGGTTCTTGGTTTGGTTTGGTTTTGTAAGATTATCACTGGTTGTTCTAGTTACGATAATCTATTTGGTTTAGTTTGGGTATCGATACATCAGTTCGCTTTTTGGTAGGCCTAAGTTCTTGGTTCAGGTGCACATATCTGCTTCTTGTTTTGTCTGTTCTGTGTTCCGGATTACAAAATGGTAAGTCGGAGAAATTGTATGTTGACGGGTTTCGGTTGCAACAGTGATTCACGATTGGAGGACTCATGTCTGGTTCCTCCGATTGGGACTCCTCTATATGATTTGTATTATAAGCATGGTGTGGGTCCCATATCTTATAATGAGGTGTGGGTCCGATACACTGAAAAGGATGGTGTCCTTAGTTGGCCACTACATGGTAGTTTCGAACCAGAAATCCTTGACAATTTAGAAGCGAAATTGTTTAAGAAGAAAGCCCGGCCGGCAATGTTTGATTCTTTCCGTTACTGGCGAAAAGAATCCAAACAGAGAGAAATTAAAAGGTTAAAGAAAGAACAGAAAGAGCAAGAGTTGTCTTTAGAGCAGGCGGCTAAACAGCTGCAAGTCAACGAATCTGAGAAGGCCGTAGAGGTGGCCATTAGAGAGCATAATTTAGCGATCGACAAGTGCTATCCTGCCTTGCCATCGAGTACAACTAAGATACTAGAGGACCCCGAAAACGATCCTCTGTTGTCTTACTTGTTACAGTCACCCCCACCGTATGCACAGGGTATTGTGGCTCCACCTGTACCGAATGTTCAATTGCCGGTTGCTGGACAACCTGGTATTCCTGCTCCTGCCCCTCAGAATCAAGTTCCTGTACCTCCTGTGGTTAATGTGAATGTTCCTACGGCACCTCCTCTTCCTGGGTTGCCGACTTCTCTACCTATACCTGTATCGCCTATACCTACTGTTTCACAAGCTGTCTTCCTCGATACTCCTACTGTCCCGTTGTCTATTCCAGCTGCTACTGTATTCTCTGCATCTGCTAGTATGTTGACTCCGCTTTCTGTTCGACGAAGAATCACTGATTCTGTCTCTAATATTCTGTCTCCTTTCTATAAAACTCTAATTAAGACTCCTACTTCTGACTCTGTACAAAGGCGTAGTCAGCTCCCAAGTACTGAGGAACGGGGAATATTAGATTCCACGGCTCTCAGATGGATTTCGAAGAGTAGGAGATATAGTACGAGAGATGTACTAGATACATTTCTGCAATGGAATGAACCAACGCAACGATATGTCTTTGACGAGATGTGCTCGCTTTTACGTGAGGAAGTAGAAGAAGATGATGTTGAATCGAATTTAGAAGACTTAATTAAGGTTCAGAAAGAGTTTGCTGCAGGAATGATAGTAGGTCAAAATATAAAAGAAGCGATGGAACTGATTTTAAGTTATAGGAATGATCCATCACTTCGTTCAACGAGAAACTTAGAGAAAGGTAGTACGAAACAGACTCGCCAATATCCAATGAGGGAGGTTCCTCCAATTTGGCGCGAAGCTGTGGAAGCTGACGCACCAAATGGTATTTTAGCCGCTCCGGCGGAATTCCAGAGAGTCTGGATACACATTCCATGGAAGCGAGCCGAAGTGCTAGCAGTGAAGCAGGCCTTGCCAGACCCGCGAAAGAATCCTGCCGGATACTATAAAGAATTAACGCAGACAGTTGAGGCTTGTGTAATGAATCTGGCGGACATTGACATGTTATTTGGTAATGTAGTACCGCAACCAATTTGGGCCAAGATACGTAAAGAGAATCATCCAGTTGCCCTAGGTGGTGATTGGGCAGCTATCATTGCAGCAGATGGTCAGCAAATAGGTGGTTCCAAACCCGAGCCTCTAATTGCTAATCTTCCAGGTAGAATAATTGAATTGATGAAGACTCTGATGCCAGCATTACGTGTTAATTGGGACAAGTTGTCCGCATGCAGGCAAAAGAAAGACGAAAGTGTCTCCGACTTTTTCACGAGGTTCGAAGAGACTTTTGTAGATCACAGTGGTCAGGATATGAGTACAGAAGGAGGACAGAGATTGTTTGTCGATAAATTTGTACACAATTTGTTACCTGAGCTATGTAATAAATTAAAAGATTCCGAAAGTGCGTGGGCTGTCTCTACAACTGCGCAAATACTTGCAACTGCCCAGTATTATGAAAATAGGGATAAAGAAGAGAAAGAGAAATCAGACAAGAAAACGAAAGATTTAAAGACTAAAGTTCTTTTGCAGCAGGCGTATCCGCCTCGCACGAATCAGACTAATACGCAGCAAGGTTCGTATCAAAGGACAGATTATAGCTCACCTAGGCTTAGTATCAATGGAATCAGTGTGCGTACTGTAAGAAAGAAGGTCACTACAAAAACGAGTGTCCAGTCTTAGCACAAAATAATGCAGCAGCAGCTCAGAGAGGTCGTGGTGGTTTTGTGCAAAATTCTAGAGGTCAAGGGCGAGGTGCTATGCCTCCACAGATGAATGATCGCCCTTCCAATCACTTTGATCAGCGGAATGGACAATCTTCCCAACAAAATAGATCTCAACAGTATCATGTTGAAGACTATTGTGAAGTAGATGAGGGATTTCAGCAAAATGGGTACTAGGACAGCCATGGACAGAGAGAGGGAGTAGTATCAGTTCCAGTGGATCAGATTGGGCCTTATGTCGCAGTAGCAACATCAGGTGTAGTCGAACCGTTTCTGTTGGATACTGGTACCGCAAAAAGTTCTATCATTCATGCGAAACTCCCTGGCGCACCTTTGTCCGGCTTAACAAATGTTTCTGTAGGTTTTTCAGGCGCCCCTGTTTACAACCCCATATCTGGTCCTTTGTCTATTTCTGTTGGACCGTGTCAATTGAAAGCACCCTTGATTTTGACGACGGGTTGTAATGAAAATCTGCTTGGTTTAGACTTATTAAAACGCCTATATGCGACATTGTACTGTTCTCCGGAAGGAGTACAGCTTACGTTGGGTAAAAGAATCACCTCCCCGATGTACTTGTCAATGGATGCACTGCCACCAGAGCTGCGTTCTCTCCCTGATTCTCTTTGGGCGACTGGACCTAATGATGTAGGCCTTTTAGAAATTCCACCATATGTAGTCACCCTGAAAGCAAATGTCAAATTTCCACGAATTCCTCAATATAAGATCTCTAGTGAAGGTGAACGTGCACTTTTACTGATTGTGCAAGATTTGATTAAGAAAGGTGTGGTTGAAGAAACTAGAGGAAATGTCTGTAACAGTCCTGTATTACCGATTTTGAAACGAACTGATCCTACAAAGCCTCCAGTATATAGGTTTGTCATTGATCTCAGAGAGGTTAATAAGATTGTGGTCCCGCAGTTTCCTGTGGTTCCAGACATCACTGCCTTGTTAACATTGATTCCTGCTACAGCCACATGGTTTTCAGTCATTGACTTGAAAAATGCCTTCTTCAGCATTCCAATAGCCGAGGAAAGTAGAGATATTTTCGGCTTCTGTCTAGGAGGTCGAAGTTTCAGATTTAAACGCGCTCCACAAGGCTATTGTGAGAGCCCATCTATTTACAGTCAAGCATTAAAAAGTCAGTTAGATTCCTTTGTCCTTCCTCCAGGTTCTGCTTTAGTGCAGTATGTAGATGATCTTCTAGTGGCTGCCGATGACAAGGACACTTGCAAAGCAGCTACGATTTCGTTATTGCATCATTTGTCCAACTTGAATCACAAAGTATCACCTTCGAAAATGCAATATTGCTGCCAAGAAGTGACCTACCTAGGTCATCTCTTGTCAAAGGAGGGAAGGAAGTTGACCCCAGAAAGAATAAAAGCAATTACACAGATGAGTGATCCTCGCACACAGAGAGAAGTACGTGCCTTTCTAGGTATTACCTCTTACTGTAGGCAATGGATCCCAAATTTTTCTCTTTTAGCGAAACCATTGGTAGCTTTGACTGGGAAAAATGTTCCGAGTCCGGTGCCATGGTCTGATGAATGTCAGGAGAGTTTTTCTGAGTTACGAAAAGCATTATGTTCAGCTCCTGTATTGGGTACACCTGATTACAGTAAGCCATTCACGCTCTACGTTCACGAGAGAGAAGGTTGCGCGTTGAGTGTTCTGACACAGAAATTTGGCGATAAACAACGCCCTTGCGCGTATTTTTCATCAACATTAGATCCGGTAGCTAGAGCGTTACCTAGTTGTTTGAGAGCTACAGCGGCAGCTGCGGCTTCCATTCGACAATCTGCTGGTTTGGTGATGAACAACATGCTAGTGGTTATGGTTCCTCATGCTGTTGACACACTCATGAATCGAACCAAGACACAACACTTTACCAGTGCGAGATTATCTGGTTACGAGCTGACATTGCTAGCGAGTCATATTCAGATCAAAAGATGTAATGTATTGAATCCAGCAACGCTGTTGCCGGCTAATCAAGAGTCGAGTGATTCCGAACCTCATGATTGTTGTTTTAGAACGGAGGAAGAGACAAAAGGACGAATTGATTTAAAAGACACCCCATTGTTAGATCCAGATGGCACGTTGTATGTGGATGGGTCATGTTTTAAATTGGAGAATGGTGATGTGACTGCTGCTTATGCAGTAACGACTTTGAGGACGATTGTGGAGACTGCAAGAGTGAGTCAGAATTCTGCCCAAGCTGCAGAATTGATCGCTCTAACAAGAGCGTGTGTTTTAGCTAAGGGAAAGAGAGTGAATGTGTTCACAGATAGTCAGTACGCATTTGGCGTGGCCCATAGTTTTGGCCGTTTGTGGAAAGAAAGAGGTTTCATTACGTCCCATGGGACTAAGATTCAACATGGTCAGCTAGTTAACGACTTGTTGGAATCTCTAACCTTGCCGACTGAAGTTGCGATTGTGAAATGCAGTGCTCATAAAGCAATCACGGATGATGTCGGTCGTGGGAATGCTTTTGCTGATGAAACCGCTAAACAGACAGCTAGAAATATGATGAGTAGAATGTATGTTGCTACGTCTGCAAGATGGATTTCTGAGTCTGGAATGTGTGAGGATACAGTGGAAAGTGTGAAAGAGATTCAGAAAGAGGCAACTGAGGAGGAGAAACGTGTATGGAGAGAAAGTACGGGCAAGTTGGATTCGAGTGGGTGTTGGATTGACTTGTCGGAACAACAGCGTTGGATGTTGCCTGATGCGTATGTGCTTGCAGTGGTGACAATGGCACATGGAGTAGCGCATATAAGTTCTAAAGGAATCTGTAAAATGTTGGCCCCAGTTTGGAAGAATGATGGGATTAGTAAATGTGCAGAGAGAATGGTGAAGAATTGTATGGTATGCCTGATGCATAATCCTGGCAAGGGAACTCCTACTCCTGCTGGTCACTTCGCTCCACCTTCCTGCCCCTTTGAAGTGATTCAGCTAGACTTCATTCACATGGATCGGTGCAATAATTTAAAATACGTCCTGGTGGTAGTCTGTGCTTTCTCCAGATGGATCGAAGCATATCCACTAAAGGACAATACTGCCCTATCAACTGCCAAAATTCTTCTCAAAGAATATTTCCCTAGATATGGAATGCCACGGATTGTATGGTCAGATAATGGAAGTGAGTTTATAGGGAAAGTTATGCAGAGTGTGTGTGCCGGTCTGGGCATCAAACAGAAGTTCCACAGTGCAAACCATCCCCAGTCTGCAGGTTTAGTTGAGGGTTACAATGGCACCCTCAAACTGAAACTAGCTAAAATTCAGGCATCCACGGGTTTATCCTGGCCAGACGCACTACCTTTGGCTTTGTTATCCACGAGAACAACTGTGCATTCTAGAGTAGGGCTTAGTCCTTACGAAATTGTTTTTGGCCGTCCGGCAAATGTGTGGGGAGTGCCTAGGCCGAAGGAGTTTTGTTCTCTGGAATATCCTATGTTAATTGACTACCTTTACGACTTGACTGCTAAATTGAGTCTTATTCACCAACAGGTTTTCGATGCATTGCCAAAGCCTCCGGAGAGTCCAGGTCATCAACTGAAACCAGGTGACCACGTTGTGGTACGAAATTTCGCGAGGACGAAGAACCTCCAACCAAGATTTGTTGGCCCCTTCCAGGTGTTGCTTGCGACAAGAACCGCAGTTCGTGTAGCTGGTCGCAAGCACTGGGTACATGCATCCCACGTCAAACGTGTGCCTCTACCACTTCCTTACGACGACTGGGTGAAGAAGGGAATTGGTGCCTCCGAGTTTGAACAAACGCCAAAGTTCATCCCTTTCAGTGATGCCGAATTGATTACCGACACTCCGAACTCTGACTCTCCTCCTGAAAAGACTCCTCTGAACTCTGAACACTTGCCCTCTGCATCAGAAGAAACTTTGCCATCTGCGAACTTGAACACTGCAAACTCTACTGACAACACACTGTTTCCGGATCAAACAGTTCCTGCAAAATTAAGATACAATTTACGATCCCGTAATATGGACAAATAAAGCAGGCAACTGCCTATTGTGATATTTGAAATTTTGAACTTTTGCCTACAGCCAGGAAGTTTGCTATTGTTTTGTTGTTTTTAAAAATTGCCTTGCCGTCTGGGTAGCCGTAGGGTCGTGGCTGTGTACCTAGTTGAATCTGCGGGGGTCAGACACAAGGTCGATCTTTCTGTTGGTTCTGGGAACTCCCAGGGCTGATAGAGGCATTTTCATCTACGTACACATCATCAGTGGTCGCGAGCGGATTGTAGAAGATGGAGCTTCCTGCGCTGCAACGAGAAAATGTGATTTATGTTCGCAGAAACAGACTTTACAGAATTCTTCATAGCAAATGCTTTTTGATACAATGTGCCATTACATTTTTAATTGTTTTAATAACGTTGGTGGACGGAATCGTCTTTGGTATGAGTTTAATTTTTATGCCAGTAACTACAGTACCTCCCCTTGATCCTGCTACTTCTACTGTTTCTTCTATACACTCTTTTCACTCATTTCCTGAACATGAGCAAGCTCGACGCTCAGAATTCATCAATAACACTTTTATACAGCTCTTGCACCAACACCAACTGGTAGTTAACACTACAGACTGCTGGGTGTGTGGCTTGATACCCCATACTATGGATAAAGGCATTCCCTATCTGGTTTTGCCTTTTAGCTACAATGGATCATTTCAGGCCCTTCAAACCATCTTTGCTTATGCCCTTGAAACCTATCCTCCGCGTCCACCACGTTCCACTAAATATAACTCTGCCAACAAAGCTTTAGTCCAGGGAATTATTGACATGATCAAAGACGTCAATAATACTCCATCTTACCCTAGAGACGAATTGCGAGTATATTTGAGTTGGAATTCTTCAGAGTATCGCCTTAGTTTGGGAGAAAGCAAGCGTAAAAGCTCAACTCCAATCTGGGTCGTACCTCACCGAGGTCAGGTCTGTTTGCAAGGTAATGGGAGAAATCCGAGAGCTCAGCTAGGGAGGAGTGAGTGCGTAGAGACTTACGTGTTTCCGTCTAACTCTTCCCCTGCTTTTCTTACTGCTAGGGGTACCTACTTCATCTGTCTAGACAGAGCGTACACATGGTTGCCTGCCGACTTTTCAGGTTCATGTTATATTGCTCGATTGTTGCCTCCAACATACACTGCTTCATCCGATTATCACAAGACCAGAGTAGCAAGAGGTGTCTTCAGCAAGGAAGATACCGCTGGTCAGGAAGCTGGAGACTTCTTCAAAGGTTTCCTTCCATTCTGGGGGCCTATGGCCAATAGTAGAAACATACGTCAGCTAACACGGGTAGTTGAATCTACTATCACCGAAACTGCTGGTGCCCTTAGCAATTTGACAGCTGAGCTCCAGGCGGATAGACTCATGACGTTGCAGAACCGTATGGTTCTAGACGTAATACTTGCAGATCGAGGTGGGGTATGCAGAATGATCCAATCGAGCTGCTGTGTCTTTATTCCTAATAATGCTCCAACGGTCTATGAGGCGATCTCGAAGCTACACAAGATTTCCGACTCTATTCACGTAGACAAGGGAAACTGGTCCTTCATGGAGTGGTTTTGGACTCTGATATCCGCGTGGGGATGGAAGGTTCTGATGGTCATTGGTGTCATCTTAGTATTCCTATTCTCATGCTGCCTGATTATCCAGTGTGGTCCTGCTCTGTGTAGTCTTTGTGCTGCAACTTGTTTTAGAAAACCACCTGCGTTTGGAGAAAAGGCACGAGAAAGGATGATGATACAACAACATGTCACTGACCTGATGAGCATAGAACTAGATTCTGACATAGACTGAGTAATTGCCTATGTAAGGGCAAAAGGAGGGTCTGAGGTTCCGTGACGATTTGAACCCGTGTTTTCAATATTGTCGGAAATACATAATATTGGTATCAGCGAACCGCAAATGATCCATTTAGCATATCCTGGTGTTTTCGCTATGCTACGAGCAAGAGTACTCCTGTTACAAACACATTTCTGATCTACCCATGGCATCCATCTTAGATCATGGCAGCCATTTTGTGTTTCTTGCCCTCACATACGCAATAACCTCTGATCACTTCACATTTCGATTAAGGACACGTAGCCTTAGCCCGAGATTCACCTCACTAGTGACACGAGCACCTTGGAACAGATCACGCTGTAGCTGCATGACTCGACAAAGGCTGCCTCCTCTGCCCGAGGCCAGTCCTGCTAAACTGGTCTTCGCGTCCATTGTCCTGATCACGATTAGGCGGCCGAAGCCGGTAGCCTTGCCCATTTACAACCCACAAACATCCCTTATCCCACTTTCCTATCTTCCACACCTGGCTCCGTTCCTTTCTTTCCGAATCTTTTTTAGGGGGAGGTAACGAAATTTACGATGAGGCGGTCCGGCTCTTGAATGCAATATTGACAAGGGATTGTGATGAACTAGTGGGAACCCCTCTTCGTAATGTTTGGCATCAGATATTATCAACGGTTCCTGTGTAACGCCAAATATTTATTGTTTAGGACACAAAGGTTTGGGAATGTACTAACATGTGAAGAATTTGCCTGAAGCCCAATTTTTAGTATATAAGGAGCAACCCTCTTTGTACAAATCGAACAGGCTCCTAGACACTGCCCATGCGTGGTTTCTGTGACTTCTGTGTCCCTGCAGTAATAAACCTTTGGTCTTTGACACCACCATCGAGAAGCCCGTGTTTCTGTTTATTTGTGCACCAAGACAGGTGGAACTCCGGGGTCTTCGGGTGTTGTTCCCTGACACCTCTGGACGGAACCAAAAAGTCCAGAACTCCAATTGGCGCCCAACGTGGGGCGACGTCATTCGGTACCGGTCCAAAAGCCTGAAGAGTTCGAGAAGCTTCGTGTGAAGAATTCTGAGGGAGGCGCCCCACTTCATCGATCCCGGCATATCGCAAAAGTGTCCCGACGTTCTCTTCCACGAGGATTCCCGTTCAGGACGGCTGCAGTGGGCCGTTGCCTTGACCGTCGCCCTGTCTTGGACCCGAGGTGCAGTCCTTAGTACGGCGAAACGTGACGGGTTTCTCTTTGGTGACGTCTTCAGTGCCTCAGTTAAGTATTTAGTGGTTGCTAGCTGGTTAATTCGTGAGGGTTGTTAAAATCCTTTTTCGGTTCTTGGTTTGGTTTGGTTTTGTAAGATTATCACTGGTTGTTCTAGTTACGATAATCTATTTGGTTTAGTTTGGGTATCGATACATCAGTTCGCTTTTTGGTAGGCCTAAGTTCTTGGTTCAGGTGCACATATCTGCTTCTTGTTTTGTCTGTTCTGTGTTCCGGATTACAAAATGGTAAGTCGGAGAAATTGTATGTTGACGTGTTTCGGTTGCAACAGTGATTCACGATTGGAGGACTCATGTCTGGTTCCTCCGATTGGGACTCCTCTATATGATTTGTATTATAAGCATGGTGTGGGTCCCATATCTTATAATGAGGTGTGGGTCCGATACACTGAAAAGGATGGTGTCCTTAGTTGGCCACTACATGGTAGTTTCGAACCAGAAATCCTTGACAATTTAGAAGCGAAATTGTTTAAGAAGAAAGCCCGGCCGGCAATGTTTGATTCTTTCCGTTACTGGCGAAAAGAATCCAAACAGAGAGAAATTAAAAGGTTAAAGAAAGAACAGAAAGAGCAAGAGTTGTCTTTAGAGCAGGCGGCTAAACAGCTGCAAGTCAACGAATCTGAGAAGGCCGTAGAGGTGGCCATTAGAGAGCATAATTTAGCGATCGACAAGTGCTATCCTGCCTTGCCATCGAGTACAACTAAGATACTAGAGGACCCCGAAAACGATCCTCTGTTGTCTTACTTGTTACAGTCACCCCCACCGTATGCACAGGGTATTGTGGCTCCACCTGTACCGAATGTTCAATTGCCGGTTGCTGGACAACCTGGTATTCCTGCTCCTGCCCCTCAGAATCAAGTTCCTGTACCTCCTGTGGTTAATGTGAATGTTCCTACGGCACCTCCTCTTCCTGGGTTGCCGACTTCTCTACCTATACCTGTATCGCCTATACCTACTGTTTCACAAGCTGTCTTCCTCGATACTCCTACTGTCCCGTTGTCTATTCCAGCTGCTACTGTATTCTCTGCATCTGCTAGTATGTTGACTCCGCTTTCTGTTCGACGAAGAATCACTGATTCCGTCTCTAATATTCTGTCTCCTTTCTATAAAACTCTAATTAAGACTCCTACTTCTGACTCTGTACAAAGGCGTAGTCAGCTCCCAAGTACTGAGGAACGGGGAATATTAGATTCCACGGCTCTCAGATGGATTTCGAAGAGTAGGAGATATAGTACGAGAGATGTACTAGATACATTTCTGCAATGGAATGAACCAACGCAACGATATGTCTTTGACGAGATGTGCTCGCTTTTACGTGAGGAAGTAGAAGAAGATGATGTTGAATCGAATTTAGAAGACTTAATTAAGGTTCAGAAAGAGTTTGCTGCAGGAATGATAGTAGGTCAAAATATAAAAGAAGCGATGGAACTGATTTTAAGTTATAGGAATGATCCATCACTTCGTTCAACGAGAAACTTAGAGAAAGGTAGTACGAAACAGACTCGCCAATATCCAATGAGGGAGGTTCCTCCAATTTGGCGCGAAGCTGTGGAAGCTGACGCACCAAATGGTATTTTAGCCGCTCCGGCGGAATTCCATAGAGTCTGGATACACATTCCATGGAAGCGAGCCGAAGTGCTAGCAGTGAAGCAGGCCTTGCCAGACCCGCGAAAGAATCCTGCCGGATACTATAAAGAATTAACGCAGACAGTTGAGGCTTGTGTAATGAATCTGGCGGACATTGACATGTTATTTGGTAATGTAGTACCGCAACCAATTTGGGCCAAGATACGTAAAGAGAATCATCCAGTTGCCCTAGGTGGTGATTGGGCAGCTATCATTGCAGCAGATGGTCAGCAAATAGGTGGTTCCAAACCCGAGCCTCTAATTGCTAATCTTCCAGGTAGAATAATTGAATTGATGAAGACTCTGATGCCAGCATTACGTGTTAATTGGGACAAGTTGTCCGCATGCAGGCAAAAGAAAGACGAAAGTGTCTCCGACTTTTTCACGAGGTTCGAAGAGACTTTTGTAGATCACAGTGGTCAGGATATGAGTACAGAAGGAGGACAGAGATTGTTTGTCGATAAATTCGTACACAATTTGTTACCTGAGCTATGTAATAAATTAAAAGATTCCGAAAGTGCGTGGGCTGTCTCTACAACTGCGCAAATACTTGCAACTGCCCAGTATTATGAAAATAGGGATAAAGAAGAGAAAGAGAAATCAGACAAGAAAACGAAAGATTTAAAGACTAAAGTTCTTTTGCAGCAGGCGTATCCGCCTCGCACGAATCAGACTAATACGCAGCAAGGTTCGTATCAAAGGACAGATTATAGCTCACCTAGGCTTAGTATCAATGGAATCAGTGTGCGTACTGTAAGAAAGAAGGTCACTACAAAAATGAGTGTCCAGTCTTAGCACAAAATAATGCAGCAGCAGCTCAGAGAGGTCGTGGTGGTTTTGTGCAAAATTCTAGAGGTCAAGGGCGAGGTGCTATGCCTCCACAGATGAATGATCGCCCTTCCAATCACTTTGATCAGCGGAATGGACAATCTTCCCAACAAAATAGATCTCAACAGTATCATGTTGAAGACTATTGTGAAGTAGATGAGGGATTTCAGCAAAATGGGTACTAGGACAGCCATGGACAGAGAGAGGGAGTAGTATCAGTTCCAGTGGATCAGAGTGGGCCTTATGTCGCAGTAGCAACATCAGGTGTAGTCGAACCGTTTCTGTTGGATACTGGTGCCGCAAAAAGTTCTATCATTCATGCGAAACTCCCTGGCGCACCTTTGTCCGGCTTAACAAATGTTTCTGTAGGTTTTTCAGGCGCCCCTGTTTACAACCCCATATCTGGTCCTTTGTCTATTTCTGTTGGACCGTGTCAATTGAAAGCACCCTTGATTTTGACGACGGGTTGTAATGAAAATCTGCTTGGTTTAGACTTATTAAAACGCCTATATGCGACATTGTACTGTTCTCCGGAAGGAGTACAGCTTACGTTGGGTAAAAGAATCACCTCCCCGATGTACTTGTCAATGGATGCACTGCCACCAGAGCTGCGTTCTCTCCCTGATTCTCTTTGGGCGACTGGACCTAATGATGTAGGCCTTTTAGAAATTCCACCATATGTAGTCACCCTGAAAGCAAATGTCAAATTTCCACGAATTCCTCAATATAAGATCTCTAGTGAAGGTGAACGTGCACTTTTACTGATTGTGCAAGATTTGATTAAGAAAGGTGTGGTTGAAGAAACTAGAGGAAATGTCTGTAACAGTCCTGTATTACCGATTTTGAAACGAACTGATCCTACAAAGCCTCCAGTATATAGGTTTGTCATTGATCTCAGAGAGGTTAATAAGATTGTGGTCCCGCAGTTTCCTGTGGTTCCAGACATCACTGCCTTGTTAACATTGATTCCTGCTACAGCCACATGGTTTTCAGTCATTGACTTGAAAAATGCCTTCTTCAGCATTCCAATAGCCGAGGAAAGTAGAGATATTTTCGGCTTCTGTCTAGGAGGTCGAAGTTTCAGATTTAAACGCGCTCCACAAGGCTATTGTGAGAGCCCATCTATTTACAGTCAAGCATTAAAAAGTCAGTTAGATTCCTTTGTCCTTCCTCCAGGTTCTGCTTTAGTGCAGTATGTAGATGATCTTCTAGTGGCTGCCGATGACAAGGACACTTGCAAAGCAGCTACGATTTCGTTATTGCATCATTTGTCCAACTTGAATCACAAAGTATCACCTTCGAAAATGCAATATTGCTGCCAAGAAGTGACCTACCTAGGTCATCTCTTGTCAAAGGAGGGAAGGAAGTTGACCCCAGAAAGAATAAAAGCAATTACACAGATGAGTGTTCCTCGCACACAGAGAGAAGTACGTGCCTTTCTAGGTATTACCTCTTACTGTAGGCAATGGATCCCAAATTTTTCTCTTTTAGCGAAACCATTGGTAGCTTTGACTGGGAAAAATGTTCCGAGTCCGGTGCCATGGTCTGATGAATGTCAGGAGAGTTTTTCTGAGTTACGAAAAGCATTATGTTCAGCTCCTGTATTGGGTACACCTGATTACAGTAAGCCATTCACGCTCTACGTTCACGAGAGAGAAGGTTGCGCGTTGAGTGTTCTGACACAGAAATTTGGCGATAAACAACGCCCTTGCGCGTATTTTTCATCAACATTAGATCCGGTAGCTAGAGCGTTACCTAGTTGTTTGAGAGCTACAGCGGCAGCTGCGGCTTCCATTCGACAATCTGCTGGTTTGGTGATGAACAACATGCTAGTGGTTATGGTTCCTCATGCTGTTGACACACTCATGAATCGAACCAAGACACAACACCTTACCAGTGCGAGATTATCTGGTTACGAGCTGACATTGCTAGCGAGTCATATTCAGATCAAAAGATGTAATGTATTAAATCCAGCAACGCTGTTGCCGGCTAATCAAGAGTCGAGTGATTCCGAACCTCATGATTGTTGTTTTAGAACGGAGGAAGAGACAAAAGGACGAATTGATTTAAAAGACACCCCATTGTTAGATCCAGATGGCACGTTGTATGTGGATGGGTCATGTTTTAAATTGGAGAATGGTGATGTGACTGCTGCTTATGCAGTAACGACTTTGAGGACGATTGTGGAGACTGCAAGAGTGAGTCAGAATTCTGCCCAAGCTGCAGAATTGATCGCTCTAACAAGAGCGTGTGTTTTAGCTAAGGGAAAGAGAGTGAATGTGTTCACAGATAGTCAGTACGCATTTGGCGTGGCCCATAGTTTTGGCCGTTTGTGGAAAGAAAGAGGTTTCATTACGTCCCATGGGACTAAGATTCAACATGGTCAGCTAGTTAACGACTTGTTGGAATCTCTAACCTTGCCGACTGAAGTTGCGATTGTGAAATGCAGTGCTCATAAAGCAATCACGGATGATGTCGGTCGTGGGAATGCTTTTGCTGATGAAACCGCTAAACAGACAGCTAGAAATATGATGAGTAGAATGTATGTTGCTACGTCTGCAAGATGGATTTCTGAGTCTGGAATGTGTGAGGATACAGTGGAAAGTGTGAAAGAGATTCAGAAAGAGGCAACTGAGGAGGAGAAACGTGTATGGAGAGAAAGTACGGGCAAGTTGGATTCGAGTGGGTGTTGGATTGACTTGTCGGAACAACAGCGTTGGATGTTGCCTGATGCGTATGTGCTTGCAGTGGTGACAATGGCACATGGAGTAGCGCATATAAGTTCTAAAGGAATCTGTAAACTGTTGGCCCCAGTTTGGAAGAATGATGGGATTAGTAAATGTGCAGAGAGAATGGTGAAGAATTGTATGGTATGCCTGATGCATAATCCTGGCAAGGGAACTCCTACTCCTGCTGGTCACTTCGCTCCACCTTCCTGCCCCTTTGAAGTGATTCAGCTAGACTTCATTCACATGGATCGGTGCAATAATTTAAAATACGTCCTGGTGGTAGTCTGTGCTTTCTCCAGATGGATCGAAGCATATCCACTAAAGGACAATAATGCCCTATCAACTGCCAAAATTCTTCTCAAAGAATATTTCCCTAGATATGGAATGCCACGGATTGTATGGTCAGATAATGGAAGTGAGTTTATAGGGAAAGTTATGCAGAGTGTGTGTGCCGGTCTGGGCATCAAACAGAAGTTCCACAGTGCAAACCATCCCCAGTCTGCAGGTTTAGTTGAGGGTTACAATGGCACCCTCAAACTGAAACTAGCTAAAATTCAGGCATCCACGGGTTTATCCTGGCCAGACGCACTACCTTTGGCTTTGTTATCCACAAGAACAACTGTGCATTCTAGAGTAGGGCTTAGTCCTTACGAAATTGTTTTTGGCCGTCCGGCAAATGTGTGGGGAGTGCCTAGGCCGAAGGAGTTTTGTTCTCTGGAATATCCTATGTTAATTGACTACCTTTACGACTTGACTGCTAAATTGAGTCTTATTCACCAACAGGTTTTCGATGCATTGCCAAAGCCTCCGGAGAGTCCAGGTCATCAACTGAAACCAGGTGACCACGTTGTGGTACGAAATTTCGCGAGGACGAAGAACCTCCAACCAAGATTTGTTGGCCCCTTCCAGGTGTTGCTTGCGACAAGAACCGCAGTTCGTGTAGCTGGTCGCAAGCACTGGGTACATGCATCCCACGTCAAACGTGTGCCTCTACCACTTCCTTACGACGACTGGGTGAAGAAGGGAATTGGTGCCTCCGAGTTTGAACAAACGCCAAAGTTCATCCCTTTCAGTGATGCCGAATTGATTACCGACACTCCGAACTCTGACTCTCCTCCTGAAAAGACTCCTCTGAACTCTGAACACTTGCCCTCTGCATCAGAAGAAACTTTGCCATCTGCGAACTTGAACACTGCAAACTCTACTGACAACACACTGTTTCCGGATCAAACAGTTCCTGCAAAATTAAGATACAATTTACGATCCCGTAATATGGACAAATAAAGCAGGCAACTGCCTATTGGATATTTGAAATTTTGAACTTTTGCCTACAGCCAGGAAGTTTGCTATTGTTTTGTTGTTTTTAAAAATTGCCTTGCCGTCTGGGTAGCCGTAGGGTCGTGGCTGTGTACCTAGTTGAATCTGCGGGGGTCAGACACAAGGTCGATCTTTCTGTTGGTTCTGGGAACTCCCAGGGCTGATAGAGGCATTTTCATCTACGTACACATCATCAGTGGTCGCGAGCGGATTGTAGAAGATGGAGCTTCCTGCGCTGCAACGAGAAAATGTGATTTATGTTCGCAGAAACAGACTTTACAGAATTCTTCATAGCAAATGCTTTTTGATACAATGTGCCATTACATTTTTAATTGTTTTAATAACGTTGGTGGACGGAATCGTCTTTGGTATGAGTTTAATTTTTATGCCAGTAACTACAGTACCTCCCCTTGATCCTGCTACTTCTACTGTTTCTTCTATACACTCTTTTCACTCGTTTCCTGAACATGAGCAAGCTCGACGCTCAGAATTCATCAATAACACTTTTATACAGCTCTTGCACCAACACCAACTGGTAGTTAACACTACAGACTGCTGGGTGTGTGGCTTGATACCCCATACTATGGATAAAGGCATTCCCTATCTGGTTTTGCCTTTTAGCTACAATGGATCATTTCAGGCCCTTCAAACCATCTTTGCTTATGCCCTTGAAACCTATCCTCCGCGTCCACCACGTTCCACTAAATATAACTCTGCCAACAGAGCTTTAGTCCAGGGAATTATTGACATGATCAAAGACGTCAATAATACTCCATCTTACCCTAGAGACGAATTGCGAGTATATTTGAGTTGGAATTCTTCAGAGTATCGCCTTAGTTTGGGAGAAAGCAAGCGTAAAAGCTCAACTCCAATCTGGGTCGTACCTCACCGAGGTCAGGTCTGTTTGCAAGGTAATGGGAGAAATCCGAGAGCTCAGCTAGGGAGGAGTGAGTGCGTAGAGACTTACGTGTTTCCGTCTAACTCTTCCCCTGCTTTTCTTACTGCTAGGGGTACCTACTTCATCTGTCTAGACAGAGCGTACACATGGTTGCCTGCCGACTTTTCAGGTTCATGTTATATTGCTCGATTGTTGCCTCCAACATACACTGCTTCATCCGATTATCACAAGACCAGAGTAGCAAGAGGTGTCTTCAGCAAGGAAGATACCGCTGGTCAGGAAGCTGGAGACTTCTTCAAAGGTTTCCTTCCATTCTGGGGGCCTATGGCCAATAGTAGAAACATACGTCAGCTAACACGGGTAGTTGAATCTACTATCACCGAAACTGCTGGTGCCCTTAGCAATTTGACAGCTGAGCTCCAGGCGGATAGACTCATGGTTCTAGACGTAATACTTGCAGATCGAGGTGGGGTATGCAGAATGATCCAATCGAGCTGCTGTGTCTTTATTCCTAATAATGCTCCAACGGTCTATGAGGCGATCTCGAAGCTACACAAGATTTCCGACTCTATTCACGTAGACAAGGGAAACTGGTCCTTCATGGAGTGGTTTTGGACTCTGATATCCGCGTGGGGATGGAAGGTTCTGATGGTCATTGGTGTCATCTTAGTATTCCTATTCTCATGCTGCCTGATTATCCAGTGTGGTCCTGCTCTGTGTAGTCTTTGTGCTGCAACTTGTTTTAGAAAACCACCTGCGTTTGGAGAAAAGGCACGAGAAAGGATGATGATACAACAACATGTCACTGACCTGATGAGCATAGAACTAGATTCTGACATAGACTGAGTAATTGCCTATGTAAGGGCAAAAGGAGGGTCTGAGGTTCCGTGACGATTTGAACCCGTGTTTTCAATATTGTCGGAAATACATAATATTGGTATCAGCGAACCGCAAATGATCCATTTAGCATATCCTGGTGTTTTCGCTATGCTACGAGCAAGAGTACTCCTGTTACAAACACATTTCTGATCTACCCATGGCATCCATCTTAGATCATGGCAGCCATTTTGTGTTTCTTGCCCTCACATACGCAATAACCTCTGATCACTTCACATTTCGATTAAGGACACGTAGCCTTAGCCCGAGATTCACCTCACTAGTGACACGAGCACCTTGGAACAGATCACGCTGTAGCTGCATGACTCGACAAAGGCTGCCTCCTCTGCCCGAGGCCAGTCCTGCTAAACTGGTCTTCGCGTCCATTGTCCTGATCACGATTAGGCGGCCGAAGCCGGTAGCCTTGCCCATTTACAACCCACAAACATCCCTTATCCCACTTTCCTATCTTCCACACCTGGCTCCGTTCCTTTCTTTCCGAATCTTTTTTAGGGGGAGGTAACGAAATTTACGATGAGGCGGTCCGGCTCTTGAATGCAATATTGACAAGGGATTGTGATGAACTAGTGGGAACCCCTCTTCGTAATGTTTGGCATCAGATATTATCAACGGTTCCTGTGTAACGCCAAATATTTATTGTTTAGGACACAAAGGTTTGGGAATGTACTAACATGTGAAGAATTTGCCTGAAGCCCAATTTTTAGTATATAAGGAGCAACCCTCTTTGTACAAATCGAACAGGCTCCTAGACACTGCCCATGCGTGGTTTCTGTGACTTCTGTGTCCCTGCAGTAATAAACCTTTGGTCTTTGACGCCACCATCGAGAAGCCCGTGTTTCTGTTTATTTGTGCACCAAGACAGGTGGAACTCCGGGGTCTTCGGGTGTTGTTCCCTGACACCTCTGGACGGAACCAAAAAGTCCAGAACTCCAATGTGCTGGGAAATTGGAGGAGACAGATCTGATCTCTGCCCATTACATCACCCAATCCAGCTGGTGAGCGCATTATGGGGCGAGAAGCGACAGGGTGGGGGAGTTGGGACGCCCAACAGGCAGCAGGACCTTTCAGAGGGTAACTAGTTTGGAGTACGTCTCAGTGCGCTATTCCGCTGCGGAGTAGGACAATCCTGTTGCAAAATAAACGGTACAAAAGGAGGTGGTGATAGACGGAGCATCTGAATCAATCAAACACTCACACCCAGTCAAAAGATCTGGGTTTAATCCATCACCGTTCTTTAGCCCACTCTGCCACCCCAGTTCAGACATGGCTGTATGCAAATCAGTCTGACCCTGTGCCTCATGGGAACAGTCCAGCCTGAACTGCCAAGCCATGTCTTTCCTGGACCGGAAACAAGCTTCCGAGGACCGGTTTCTGGCATTCCAGCCGTCTTCAGCCCGGCTTGCTTGAATCCAGTGGCAAAGTGAGCAAGGGACTCACGTCTGAGCATACCCTGCTACACTTAAGGCGGTCAAAAGGGGTACAAAAGGGGGTGGTGATGGACGGAGCATCTGAATCAATCAAACATTCACACCCTGTCAAAAGATCTGGGTTTAATCCATCACCGTTCTTTAGCCCACTCTGCCACCCCAGTTCAGACATGGCTGTATGCAAATCAGTCTGACCCTGTGCCTCATGGGAACAGTCCAGCCCGAACTGCCAAGCCATGTCTTTCCTGGACGGGAAACAAGCTTCCGAGGACCGGTTTCTGGCATTCCAGCCGTCTTCAGCCCGGCTTGCTTGAATCCAGTGGCAAAGTGAGCAAGGGACTCACGTCTGAGCATACCCTGCCACACTTAAGGCGGCCAAAAGCGGTAGAAAAGGGGGTGGTGATGTCCATCAACTGTGTTTTTGCAATTTTCACCCCGAGTGGGCTGTGTATGCTCAGACGTGAGTCCCAGGCTCTCCACATCACTGGAGTCAAGCTATCCAGGCTGAAGAAGGCTGATAGCCAGAAACCGGTCCTTGGATGCTTGATTCCGGTCTAGGAAAGACATGGCTTGGAAGTTCGGGCTGGACTGTTCCCATAAGGCACAGGGTCAAGGCTGATTTGCATTTAGCCAGTGTCTGACCTAGGGTGGTGTGGAGTGCAAAAAAACGATAGATTTAGGCCCAGATCTTTGTACTGGGGTGAATGTAAGACATTGTTCTGCATTCTGTCCATCAACTGTGTTTTTGCAATTTTCACCCTGAGTGGGCTGGATATGCTCAGACGTGAGTCCCAGGCTCTCCACATCACTGGAGTCAAGCTATCAAGGCTGAAGAAGGCTGATAGCCAGAAACCGGTCCTTGGATGCTTGATTCCGGTCTAGGAAAGACATGGCTTGGTAGTTCAGGCTGGACAGTTCCCATGAGGCACAGGGTCAAGCCTGATTTGCATTTAGCCAGTGTCTGACCTAGGGTGGTGTGGAGTGCAAAAAAACGATAGATTTAGGCCCAGATCTTTGTACTGGGGTGAATGTAAGACATTGTTCTGCATTCTGTCCATCAACTGTGTTTTTTGCTGTTGCAAAATAAAGGCATGATCAGTCTCAAACCACGCATTAATCATATTAATAAGTAGTCACTAATACTCCTGTTTTAATAACGACATTTATATAGTGCCTGCTCCCTTATATACACTATATTAAAGCAATGTAAATGTTAAACTGACTAGACGGCACAAAGTTTATAAATTATCGACCTCATAAGGATTAGAGTCTCTCAGCAGCGAGTGCTCTTCTCCATGTGCCTTCTTACCAGAGCAAACAGTGTCTCTGTCAGGTCTTATATTTCCAATTTTTTTGATTTTTGAATCTAAGACTGCATGTACCCAAAAGCCAGGACAAAATATACAGATCAGGTTGAGCTCCTCACTCCTGGCACGAGACGATGATAGCTCTATGAACTGTACCGTCAGGAAGAAAGTATTGGCCCAGTTTAACAAGCACTTTGCTCTGGTTTTGCCTCACAAAAGTGATGCAAACCTACTCTATTTTTTTTTTAAATTCAATCGCTGAAAAGTTATCTGAAAGTTATATTCTATGTCATCGGGGGGTCCAAGGGTGGTACTTCGGTGTTCTCATGCAATCACAAGACAAGTGTTTTTGACGCAACACCATATGTACTAATAATACAAGGAAAGGGCCTCGATTTACAAAGATTTTGCGTTGGGTTTGCGTTACTTTTTTAATGCAGATCCGACGCTAAAGCTTTTTGGGGATTTTCAAGCCATCGCAAATTGGTATCTTGTTGGTTTTTGAGAAAAAGTCATGCAAACCAGCTCGAAGCACTTCTTCGTGTTACTCTGCGGCAAATGGAAAGTTATCTGATAGTCATATTCTGCATTAAGAGGGTGGTCCATTTGTGGTACATGGGTGTTCCTATGCAACCACCGATGGCTTTGAGGCAATACCCTATCTTCTGACATTTGTAGACAAGGTTTTGCGACAAAAATTAATGCCACTGGAAAGCAGGCGTTAAAAATTAGAAATGCCTTTTTTCTCCTAACTCTTCCCACTTTGTAAGTGGGCAGCAGTATACAGTACACATCCATAGTGGGAATGTTTTACTGTTAGTGAAGCACTGTATTTTGTAGAGGAACGGTACCCTTCTAAACCTTACACAACCTATGCGAGACTCACACCAACAGCCTTGCACTATGACGCAAAGGTGTGAGTGTGTGGCACTCAGCAGCATAACTCATCACTGCAATAATTTGAGAGCAGGATAGTGCCATATTTTTGTAACTAAGTCGCTTTCCTGCTCTCTCCATGTCACGCAATGGAACGCAGCAACTTTGGGTGCTGCACTGTATTGTGTGACAAAGTTTGTAAATCTAGGCCATGGTTTTATGCCCAAAAATAACTCCAATTTGAGGCAATCATTTATAAAGAAGAAATGCTTTTATTTCTCCTCACTTTTCCCACTTTACATGTGTGCTGCACTGTACAAAATACATTGGAAGTGTGAAAAGTTTTAAAATTAGTCTAAGCATAAACCCAGACTGAAAAGCATTTTACACTTGGTTTGCGTCACAAAAGTTGCACAAACCTGCGCCAAATGTTTTTTAAAATTTCCTTTACAGCGCAAGACCTGTTTTGCACTGGAAAGTTCCCTCAAAGTACTGCAAACAGCGTCTAAAATGTCTTTATGTTGTTCGTGCATCAAAAGCATTTTCTAAGGTTGGGCGTTCAGATACTACCACACATGGTTTTTGACTCGAAACCTATCTACTAACAATAGTAGACAAGGTTTTGCACCAAAAAATAACGTCACTTTGAAGCTGGTGTTAGAAAGGCGATAGGCTTTTATTTCTCTTAACTTTTTCTACTTTCCTTGTGTGCTGCACTGTAAATCCACAACCGAAGTGGGAAAAGTTGTAGACTTTGCCTAATGATAGTATTTTGTATTGGCAGGGTACCCTCCCAGTACAAAACCTATGCTAGACTCACATGGGCACCTTTGCAAAGGTGTGTGCATGGCGCTCAACTGCATAATTCTGTGTGAGTACTGGTGAGAGAGAAGGAGAGTGATATATCCCTCTACATATATGCTTTCCAGCTTGCTCCTTGTCACGCAACACAGTGCAGCAAGTTTGGTTGCTGCACTGCATTGGGTGACACTTTTGATAATCTGGGCAATAGTTCCTTGTACTGGAAGGATACCCTTCTTATACAGAATCCTATGCTGGGCTCACGCAGACACCTTTGCACCATGGAGCAAAGGAATGTGCATGGCACTCAGCCGCCTAATTGTGCTGTAGCGCTCGGAAGAGACCAGGATAGTGCCATATCGCTGTAGATATGGTTCTTTCCTGCTCTCTCCTTGTCACACAATAAATTGCAGCAACTTAGGTTGCTACGCTGTTATTAGTGACATTTTTGATAATCTGGGCCTTTATGCCCTGATATTTTGCACCAGAAGAGAAGAACGCACAGTTAGTAGTCAGTATTTTTGCTGTGCGTGCAGGGAGCGAGATGGGTGGGGGGGCTGAGAAGGCTGGATGCGAGAGGAAATCAGACATTGGAGAGAAGAGTATCTGCCACCCTACCATTCTGAAAGCTATGAAAGTAGTCACTGGCACTGCAAATTAAAAAACATATGCAATACTCATTTTATGGTAAAGGCTGCATAAACACTGTTGGTCTGCTCCTTAGACAACACCCTTCTGAGTTTCCTTGGACACCAGCGAGATCTATTGGCTATGCCAATGCTTGTTTAAGATGACTATGACGTTTGAGCGTGGCCAAGTTGTCCAATGTTTTGGTGGACAGCTGGCTTGTGTCAGATTAAATCCTACTCGGCATAATAGTGGTATGTGTTGTGATTAAAAAACAACATATTTATAGAATGGCAATGCAAATAAAATGGAGTTAGCTGAATTATTTAAGGTTGTGTTTTATATAACATTTTGCCTGCAAATAAAATGCTGGTTGAATAAAAAGCTATGTTCACGTTGCTGATAAGATGCTGGCTAAATAAGAATATAACTTCAGCCTGTGATTAAGATGATGGCCGAATAAGAAGGTAACCTTAACCTGCGGGTAGGAAGTTGGACAAAATTTAAGCTAACTTCAACCTCATACTTGAGTAGGTGCTTCCTGTGGTAGGGATAATGAGTCATTTTAACAGAACCAACACTGCTGTTCTTGAACAGTCATTATATGTGCTCATCATATGTACCCAGTCTTTATCACTGGGTCACCAGCAAACATTAGCACAAATAATTGTTATCCCTAATTATGTGTTCTTGATCTGTTTTACTTTTATTTTCCCTCAGGCGCTCAGCAAGCTTCGGATACGTGTTACGATGCAAACCTGAGAGGTGCTGACTTTGGCTTCTGCTCATATTTAAAAGAGAAATACATTGCTTGCAACACCAAGTAAGTGTGCAGTGCTATAATGTTAATTTTGTCACTTAAAAAGTCTGCTAATGCAAGCAGTGGACTAAGATGCCAAAGAACAGATCGAGGCCAGTAAAAAAATGAATATTGAAATATTGGTGTGTTTTTAGGTAATCCCTTTAGTGATGATGTGGATGGAAAAGTCATTTTGGAGGTAGTTTGATATTTATGTGGCATTATATGGACCAAAAGGAGGATTAACCAGTACTGTAGTTGGGCTCACTTTTTGTGGAATCCACTCCAAGCCAATCTTCTCAAAGCCTCTCCAACTTTACAGTCTGCTGCAGCAGCCTTGATTTTCTATCCCTTCAATTTGAAGTTCCCGGGGCATGGCTTCGGAGCCTTCGGAAATGGCTGCTGTTCTTGGGAGCTCCGCCGAGACGTGAGGGTGCGGATCCGCTCCAGGACATATTTCTTAGGTCTGGACCCGAATTTTCTCCTTCTTGGACGTCGGAACCTGGGCTGCTTCTGATGCGGCGAAATTCTGCACTCATGGTGAACTCAGCGACTTTATTTTCCTCAATTTGTTGTCGCCCCTTAGCGTAACGTCGCGGCCGCCATTTTGTTTTCGGCACTCCCGCGGACTTTCGCTCTTTCTGTGTGCAAGGAATTTTTCTCTCAGGAAAACTTTCTTTGTAATGACAAGATTTTCCTTCATTATTGGGTATCTCTGACCCTTATTCACCACGTTGCTTTATTTATTTACCTTGCTCTCTGCTGACTGACTTTTTTTTCGTTTTTACCTCACACTCTGAGATTCTCCTCACAATTTCCCTAACGGACTTCTATTTGTACGGCTTTTCATGGCAACGTCTCAAAACAACCGTGGTGGGTCTCTTCAATCTAAACAAGCTGGTTTGGAAGACTTTAATCCGTTCAATGTTTTACAGGAACCTGTGGACGATTCTAACAATGACTCTAATGCATCTAAAGGCTCTACATCTTCTTCTGGCTCTCGAACTAGCTCAAAGCAAACCACTAAAGTTCTCTCGACGTCAACAACTGCCTCTGGCAAAAGAGTGAAAGTTAACCCGCCTTCTCCCACTAATTCGTCTTCCTCAATCTCTATGGAGCTTTTACTTGAGGAAATTCGTGCTCTTAAGCCGTATATGGAAGAGACGAATGCCCGCCTACAGAATTTGGAGTCCTCATGGTCCCTAACTGAGCAGAAAGTTGGGGATTTGGAAAATCGTATGGACTCAGTTCAAGGACTTGCCACTCAGGTCCCTCTTATGTCTAAGAAGATATCTCACCTGAAACAGCAGATTGAGCAATTAGAAAACCGTAATAGACTCAACAACCTACGTATTTACGGTTTGGTTGAAGGTCTTGAAGGTCCAAATCCAATATCCTTTTTTCAGACTTTCTTACCAACTCTTTTGGGTCTTCCTGCTACTCCAACTTTGAATATTCAACGTGCCCATCGTCTTGGCTCGATTTCTCAGTCAGCTTCGTCTTCCTCAAAGCCCAGAGGTGTTATCCTATATTTTCTGGAATACACGGAGTTACTCAGAGTTCTTCATGCTGCTAAACAACGTGGAAAACTGATTTGGAATGGTTCTACTCTCTTTTTTGCCCAAGACTACGCTAAAGTAACTGCAGATCGTCGGAAAAGATTTTTGGAGATGAGACCTGCGCTGCGCAGTTTGAATGCTAGATATGGCTTGTTCCATCCTTGCCTTTTCAGAGTAACTTATAATAATAAGACGACCACCTACGAAGACCCTGCTCTACTTCAGAAATTTTTCGACAGTTGCAATGGAGAATCCATGGAAGTTCCTCGACCATGATGGCTTATTATTTCTTTCTTGATAATTCTGTTGTGTTTTATCAATGTTTCTCTCCCTTCGTTTGTAATGTATGGTGATTTTTGTACCGTTTTTTATTGACTTTTCTTGTCATTCATTGCTTTATGTGTTTTAATGCTCATCTCTTTATTTTTTCCAACATATTTCTTTTAGGTAAGCTGTTTTGTGGTCCCTCATCACTTTGTACCTCATATGTCTCTCCTGGGAGTTGTTCTTCTCCTGGCGATCCCGTTTTGGAGTCTCCTGTTAAGCGTTCCATTTCCCTTATGTGGCTCCACCACCCCTGTTCTCTTCGTTTTCTTGTGGTATGTCTTTTGTTGCATTATTTCTTCTTCGCATTTTGTTCTTATTTTGCGTTTTTCTATTGTGTTCTATCCTTTCTCTATGTATTTTCCTCATTTTCGTATGTCTTTCTGTACTTTCTTCATGTCCATTTTCTTCCTTCCCTTTCTCTTTTTTCAGTTCCTCTCCCTTCTCAATTTTCTGATTTTGCAGTAATGTCTAACTTTTCCCATCAACTTTCTTTCCATTATGTTCATTATCTTTTTTTCTCTATTTTGCTTGTTTTGTTTCTACTTATTTTGGATAAGTTGTTATTATATACTCATGTTATTGTTTCATTGCTCTTGCATATTTAGATATTGCTCACATGTTTTAGATGTCGATTAATATAATTTCTCGGAATGTTAGAGGCTTGGGGTCTCCTATTAAGAGACAGAGTGTTCTTTCTCATCTAGCTCATTTGAAAGCAGATATAGTATTGTTACAAGAAATTCATGTTAAAGAGGTTGAAATCCCTAAATTGCGACGTAACTGGGTAGGCCATGTTTTTGCTTCTCCTGGTTCAGGTAAACGTAATGGGATTGCAGTTTTGTGCCATAAACGTTTAAATGTTCAGCTTAAATCTCAAAATTCCGATACTGAGGGTCGGTGGGTAGTTGTTTCATTATTAGTTAATGAGATACCTCTCACTATTTTTAATATTTATGCTCCCACTACACCTGGCCCCAAATCATTTCCTCCTCCATGCAATATACTAATGACTATGTTATTCTTGGTGGGGATTGCAACATGATTATGGACCAGTTTCTAGATAGTAAACCTTCCTCCTGTGTTTCTCCCTCTGAGGTTCATACTCAATTTACAAACACTATTTCTCAACGAGCTCTAGTTGATTCCTGGAGGCTTTGCAATCCTACTTTACAAGAGTACACATTTTTCTCTCCTGTTCACTCCTCCCAATCATGAATTGACTATCTCTTTATTTCTAAGTCTTTGACACAACACATTACTCACTCAGACATTGGTTCTTTTCTAATTTCTGACCATGCTCCTGTAACATTAGGTCTTGATTTACTCCCTCCTGTTAAAGGTACACGACGATGGAGATTTAACAATTCTCTCCTTCTGGATCCATCTTTCACTGCTGCTTTCCCTGATTTTGCTTTACGCTTTTTTACGGAAAATGAAACTCCCCACACCTCTCCTCAATTAATTTGGGACACGTTCAAAGCTGCTTCTAGAGATTTCATTATTTCCTATGTTGCCAAGAAACGTCGTCTTGCTTACAAATCTTTATCTTCTTTAACATCTCAAATTAAACAACTTGAACATTCTTATTTTTTTATCCAAATCACCTACTGTCCTAACTTAACTCATTAACGCGAAACTTTCTTTTAATAAATTATCTATTAACTCTGCCAACTTAGTCTTACTTAAATCTAGTGCTAAGTTTTATTCTTTGCAAAATAAAGCAGGTAATGTTCTCGCTAATGATCTTAAAGTTAAACAAGAGCGAACGAAAATTGATTCAATACTGTATTCTTCTAATGTTTCTCTCCATAAAGATGAAGATATTTTAAAAGAAATGACGAATTTTTATCAAAATCTTTATACCCCTTAATCTCGTCCCTTACCGTCTCATATTGATACTTACCTTTCCTCCAACCCTCCCCCCTCCGTGTCAGATGTTGATTTTTCACCCCTAGATAAAGATATTCTTCCTAAAGACATCTTAGAGGCAATTCAAGTTCTTAAAACGGGCAAGGCCCCTGGTCCAGACAGTTTTTCGATCGAATTCTATTCCCATTTCTCTTCCTTTCTAGTCCCTAAACTTCATCAGTTATTTTCTTACTTTATTTCCTCTCAGAAATCCAAAGGCTTGTTTCAAGAAGCATTAATTTGTCTTCTTCCCAAAGATAATAAAGATCACACTCTTTGCAAAAACTATAGGCCGATTTCTTTAATCAACTTAGATTATAAAATTTTTGCCAACATTTTAGCTTTACTTTTAGATAAAATTCTTCCCCAGCTCATTGGTCGAGAACAATGTGGTTTCATAAAGGGTCGCCATCTTTCGGATAATATTCACCTTGTCTCTTTAATGTTCTCAGTAAATCCCCTTCCTTCTCTCACTCTTTGGCTGCTATCGCACTAGATGCTGAGAAAGCTTTCAATAGAGTCAACTTGTCTTTTATGCTTTGTACTTTATCTTGGTTTGGTCCCAAATTTATTTCTTATATATCTTTATTGTATTCCTTTCCTAGATCTTTCAATTTTGCTAACAGTCTAGTCTTCCTCCTCCTTCCCTCTTCTTAGAGGAGTTCGGCAGGGTTGCCCTTTCTTTTTATTTTATCTTTAGAACCATTTTTGTCCTGGATTAGATTAAACAATGACATCTCTGGTTTTCCGTATGGGGAAAACCATTTGAAGTTGTCTGCTTATGCAGACGATATTCTTTTATTTATCTCCCAACCTCAAACCTCTGTCCCAGCCTTTTTATCTGAAGTATCGTCCTATGCAGCAGCTTCTGGTTATAAGCTTAATATTGATAAGTGTGAAATTCTCCCTCTTAATAAATATTGTTTTCAAGCTGATTTTACGATTTCATCTTTTAATTGGAGTTCCTCTAAAATAAAATACTTAGGTCTCTGGTTTACTCCGTCCATTAAAGACACGGTTGCCTTAAATATTAAAAATCTGCAGACTACTTTAACAGAATCCACTACTAGATGGCACCCTTTATTTCTCCCATGGTGGGGTAGATTAGACTCCATCAAAATGTTGTTGGTTCCAATAATTTTATTTTTTCTTTCTAATCTTCCTGTTAATCTTCCTAAGTCTTGTTATAAATCCATTTACTCTATCCTCTCAAAATTCTTGTGAGAAAATAAAAAAGCTAGGATGTCTTTTGCCAAACTCAAACTTCCTAAATCTTTAGGTGGAGTTAATTTCCCGGATTTTTCTTCTTATCATACATCCTTTTTTCTTTCTCATTCCGTTTCCTTTCTATTACATTCTACTGTTGATGTTTCCTCTTTTCCATTATGGGTTGCAGTTGAATCTTCTTACTTTCATCCCTTTACGTTTAAGGAATTTATCTCTCTGCCACATATTCCGCCGAAACTGTCTCTTCCTAGTCTTAAAAATTCTAGGAAACTCTTTCTTCCTCTTTTTCTCAATGGTCTTGATGACCGAACTCGTTTTTTACATTCCTCTATTTGGTATAATCCTCTGATTAAGGTCAACAATAGAAAGATTTTCTGGAATGATTGGCACTCTCTTGGTCTCTTTTGGGTTCATCAATTCTTTCAGGATATTTTTTCTTCTTTTTTCATCTCTTCAATCTCGTTTCTCTCTTCCTGACTCCTGTCTTCCCAAATGAAACCTATTGTGTGCGGCTATTCAATCTAGTTATAATTCTTTTTCTACTTCTCCTACTTATACTTTATCTTCCTCTCTTACTATTCCCTTTCTCATATCTTCTTCTTCAGCCTCTCAAATCTATACAAAATTGCAGAGTGTTTCTCATCTTCGTGATAAATCTAAAACTGAACTCGATTGGGAATCTGATTTAGATGTTTCCATCGATATCCCTTCATGGCACAATATATGGAATAAATTTCGGAAATCCTCTAGAGCAGCTAATACTACTCAAACGTTATTTTTTGTTTACAACAGAATTCTTATCACCCCTTCCAAATTACATGCTATTGATCCATCTATCCCCTCAACCTGTTGGTCCTGTCCTCATACCCACGCTGATCTTAAACACATGCTTTTCACATGTCCTTTGATTCATCTTTTTTGGTCCAAAGTTTGCAAACAAATACATTCTATTTTTTGTACTCACTTTCCGTTTTTACTTATTCACATTTGTCTAGGTAGTTTAGCTGATATATGGTCTTCCCACACTTCCAATATTTCCATTATTGATCTTCTCTTCGCAGTGGCTTTTCAATAGATCACTAAGTCATGGAAGAATGCATCAAATGTCTCTTTTCAAGCTTGGTGGTATAGTGTCTGCTACAATCATAGACTTGACAGAGCATATGTATATCCTGTTCAACTTGCTATCAAACGAGATTTATTATGGTTACCAGTTACTGAGTTTTTAGATGTATCTGCTCAATCTCACCCACCACATACCCACTCTTGTGAAGAAGTCTCTAAACCCTCATGATTTGGTTATATCCTCCAGATTACTATATTACATGAATGTTTTATTGTTGTTCTATGACAGCTTATGTAGAAGTTCTATATGTTTTATACTCTTACTGCATTTTTTATCAGAAGTTTGTTCTTTAATTTCTCCCTCTTCCGTTTTCCCCTCTTTCTTTTTCCTTCTTTTCCTTTTTTCCTTCTTTTTCTTCTCTTTTCTCTTTCCCTTTATATTGCAATTTTATTATTTCTGTGACTTGATTGCTTTCCTTTTTGTATTAAGAGTATTATAAATTTATGTATTGCAATCTGTATTTCAATAAACTCCTTTTGAAACTAAAAAAAAATAAAAAATTGAAGTTCCCCTTTCGCTTGGGCTTTTCTTTTTCTCATAACCCTATGCTTTGTAATTTCCATCAGCTGTTCTCTGGGGCTTTTGTCCCTCATTCCCATTGAATATCCTGTCCTTTGTACAAAAGAAACATGGGTTTATGCGTTGAAAAGTATGCTTGTCTGAGAGCTAGCAGCTGTGGATGTAAGTGACACTGTGTGATCTCCTGACTTCACAGTGAGAGTCGGAGGCCTGGAGGATTAGAAAGAGAAGGCAAATGAAGGCAGTATCAAGGGAATATCATGTGGGAAGTGAGTGACAGCTAAGGCTGCTAAGGCCGATCAGTTATCAGCGTGATGAAAAACAATTCAAACAAGCCAGCATCCCTCACAGTGGTCTGGGACATAGGACACCCACTAAAAGGAACTCTAAGCTCTGGTGAGAGTCATATGGGTGACTTCACGGTCCCCATTGTTCCCCTAGTTCCTAGCACTGCTACTTAACACAGTTATGTGGGTTGACGAAAAAGAGATTTATAAGGCCTAAGGAGTTGGGGAAAGCAGTATCAATGCTGAACTAAATTAAAATTATAAAAAGTCAATAAAAGTGTGCCCAAATTGAGGGAGCTGGACCGTGTAGAAGACTGAGCTGAAAGTTAAAATCTCAAGAGCTAAAAGAGAACATTGAAAAGAGGCTGAAAAATAACCAGGCTGTTGTTGTCACTGAATAGTGGACCTGACATAGGAAATAATCCAGTAGGGTGGGGAAGAAGGGTTGCTTCTAATGAACCAATAGCAAAGACCGCGTCTGTATTCCCTCTCAGAGAAATAAGTCCATGGCAAAAGCAAATTCTTGCCAACAATCTTAGAGAAGCCTACAAATAAATAACAGGAATTACAATATTATTGGTATTTGTCATTGTAGGAAAGTGGAATATAATGTGGTATGGCTGTGTAACCTTACCATGCAATATTATCACACTACCCCAAAGATCGTTCTTGGATTCACACTAATAAATCCTTAGCTCAGTCCCAGTAGAGTAGCAAAGAGCAGCCACGCTTTACTAGACGACCATGTGTTAAGCATTTCAGAGTACCAACATGGATGAGAAGTAATTGAAACGACTTGAGAGTAATCTCACACAAGTTTATAAAAATAGAGTGTATTTCTATCTAAATTTCGACACCAAATTGAACGGAATAGCATACATATAACTGGAGTTATAGGTTTTTGAATCAATATTAAATCAGTGCAGAAAAATACATGATAAAGATAGCATTGCAGTCAATGGCAAAAACTTCTAGTGACAATTGGTCACTTGCAGGTTGAGTTACGTGAAACCCTTACAGGGTAAAGGTCATGCAGGCCCCAGGACCAGGCCATGACTGTCAGATCCGGCTCATGAGCCTCTACTCCACTTGCCTTTCTTATGCCCAGGGGGGCCCGCTGAAACAGCAGCCAACAGCGCTGGATAGCAGACCTCACAGCCAGGATGGGACTGGTTTCCCAGCTGTCTCCGGAGAACTCTCCGCATGGGAGGTGTCGTCACCCTCCCAGTGCCCTTCAAAGCCTTCCAGGAAGTACCACAGGGCAGGACGCTTCATTCGGGCTCGTGAGCCCCTATGCCACTGGCCTTTCTTCTGCTCAGGGGGCCCCACAGAAACAGCAGCCAGTAGCGCCGGAGAGCAGACCTCACAGCCGGGGTGGGACTCGATCCCCAGCTGTTTATGGTGCACTCTCGGGCCGGAGGTGATATCACCCTCCCAGCATCCTTCAATGGCTTCCAAGAAAACCCGGATCAAAGACAGGTCCTGGCCATGCCCCTAAGATCTCCCTGGGAGGCGGTGGAAAGAAGAAAGGAGGGACACGGAAACCTGTTACACACAAGGGAGCAAGGTGGAATGAACAAGCTCCCGACTTCTATCAAGCTGGTCAAGCCCCAACAGAGGCCTCTTCGTTGTCCTCTCTCCGAACCTGTAAACAGGCCTACACAGATTACATCAGGCCCATCTGACCAACAACAAGCTGGAAATAACCAAGATGCTTATAAGAGGACCTCACCACACATAAAATCAAGGGAGACCCAACCAGCACTACCACGCATTAACTTGCCCCCAGCCTCCACTCCCTATCATTGTATTAGCCGGAGTACCTGAGCTGGAAAGAGGCTTAGGGGAGACACATTTTGAACTCAAAAACAAATGTATGGATTGTTTAACCAAATATAAGCCTTTACCTTATCAATATCAAAGTGAAATCCTACTCACTCGCAGAGTAATCTGGCTGGGGGTGAAAGGACATTTCTGGGGATTGTGTTGTGATCCACTTTTGGGATGTCCGGGCTGTCCAACACATCTTAGATTGGGGTTATTCAAGGGAGACTGGGGGTATTCTTTTCTTGCCCCTGTGATATTTCTATCCCCGTGCATATGCCGGACAATGAGGGAAATATGACCAAGGGCTGGGGGGGAAGCGACAAGAGTGGTGCCTGGCCAAAAACAGGCCAGGAACGTCCAACACCAATGATGTATAATATATCCCTGTTAACAACAGATTTAGCTCTCTGGATTTGGTAGATTGACTAAATCCAACCTATCCCTCTAATAAATGGTCCAGTGACGAATACAAGGCTAGATCGGGACACCTGCATCAGGATGGCCTCCCACACAAGGAGGGACACAGGAAGGAAAAAAAATTCGGAGCAGACCTGTGAGGGTAACGTGTCAATTCATACTTCCACCCTTCTTAGTAATCCAAACCAGGCTACTGAATGTAATCATTGGGGAGGGGCATGGTACATAGATGCACACCAAGCTCCATTAGAGGAAATCCACTCAGTGGAACCGGATCTTATCCTGGAACATAGCTGGTCTTTAATCGAAACTGGATTTCCCAGATTAGGGGGTATTCGTAAACCAACATGAGCTATGCTTGTTCAAGGAAACATGGTCAAGGACAGATATATTTAGAGTGGGCTATTTGTCGCACTGTATTCCAGCAGTTCAGGGGGCTAGGGGGAGACCCTTGGGGAGCCTATGCACCTGGGTAGGAGTGCACCTGGGATGCAATGTTAAACAGTTAGAGACCCCATCCCCTGAAATTCTCTGCATCCTTCTTTCTCTACATAATTCTATGAGAATTGCAATAATTAATGTCTACTCATGGCCAGTAAGTTATGGACAATCCTCTCACACACTCGATTGCCTTATCTCATTTCTCCCCACTATACCGGAGAACTGCTGGGTAATAATAGGAGGGGATTTCAATTGCCAATTTGAGCCCCTGAAAGGCCTATCCACTAGTATTACAAGTGAAGAGGACTTGGTATGGTCAATTCCAGAACCTAATATCCAACCAATACGGGCATGGAATCCTCTAGCATTACTAATGAATGCAGTTACACTTAGCCACTCACTAAGGACTTGCTCCCATCTGACAATCCTGGGAATTTTACTTTTAATAGACCCGGGCAGGCATCAATATTATACTACACCTTGGTAGATGTCAGCCTCTGGCATAGGTTTATTGATTTTAAGGTTGTTTCCGGTCATGAGAGTGATCATAATCCTTTGGTCTTAGAAATATCCCTTCCCTTTGCTGAAGACTGCACAAGCATATCCACAAACCCCAACCCAAGCCTGGTATTGTTCGAAGGAGGGAGGAGGGTAAGTTGGGGGGGAACTTGCTCAAACACTCAACAAAGTGACCTCTCTTTATCAACAAATTGCCCCCTTCTTAGAAGTTGCCTTTCGAATATCTGCATCTAGCAGTAGTATACCGTCCCAATCGGTAATGGCAAAAAAACACCAGGACCTGTTCTCTGCACTGGCACAATTTTTTTTTATCGCAATAGGCCTAGGCTGAATTTTAAATCAAGTCACCCATGGTATAATAAATATTGTAAGGTAGCTAAGCAAGCCCTTTTAACTTCTATCAGAACAAACGATAGGCCACGAATCAAAGAAGCCAAGGATCGATATAAAAAAACTATAACTGGAGCAAAAATGTACTGGGAAAATTATAAATGGGAAGCAATAAAAACAGCACTGGATAACTATAATATGAGAACCTTCTGGAATTTAGTTAAGACAGGGAAATCCAAAGGCCAATCGGTTGTAGGACCAAACCTAGCGGAAGAAGTCTAGAGAGCTAATTTTAAATCTTTATACTCAAGGCCCGAAGATGAAGAGGAAGAGGGCGAGGGGGCGTGGCTTGCAGCCGACAATGGTGGCTGCTTGAACGCGGAGCTCCGCAATTGAGCCCTAATAATCCTGGCTAAACGGCGCCCGGGACACCCACCTCCCGCACGGCGATCGAGGAGGGAGTGCCCCCCCATTGTACCTCAGAACCGGGAGTGACAGCAGACAGGAAAACCTGCTGGGGTGCGATTGCCGACTGGCCAATGAGCCTCGGGAGAAGAGCTAAGATGGCGGCTGTGGTGAGGAGTCGGACCCTTCCGACACCGCAGTGGAGGAAGTAGCTGCGGAAAGGCAAGACTCAGCATTGTAAGGCTGATACCGGCGGACGGGTCTGAGGGGGCCATAGCCTCGAGAGCAGAGGCAGGAGTGAGACGAGACAGCGCCGACCAGCAGAGGAGGGGCGGCAGAGACCCACGATCTTACCGGGGTTCGCGACCGAGCTGGCTGGTGCGCAGCGAGATGGGGGCTGGAATGCCTTCGGATTCGTAGAGACCGCTGTGAGGGAAGCGGCTGCTAAGGTGCAGGACCTCCGCCTTCAGGATAGCGACTGATAGCCATATCTGAGGGGCCCTCGCACCGGAACATAACGGCGGGACTGAGGTGAGACTGAGCCAGCAGTGAGCGGCAGAACGATCTGAGCCCGAGGGGGGCCTCACCGGGATCTCAGCTATGGGTCCGCAAGGCAAGGACAAATGTGACGTGATCTGCCATGGCTCTACAATGCACCGCTGATGACGGAGGATATCGCGGAGTAGTGCGGCCCCAGACTAGTACTGCACTCGGACCCAAGAAGGCAGGTGACCGAGACGGTTGAAGGGGAGGCGGAGGAGTCAGACCGCGGGAGCCGCCCGACCTGAAGAGGGCGAGAGGGTGCAGTGGCTCGAGCTCAGTGTGTCACCTGGAGCTTATAGAAGGGTCCCCTCTCTAAAGGAGCTGCGAACTGCGCTGAAGAGCAGAGCGGGGTAAAGACGCGACTGTTGGGACACCTCGGGAGCGGCCCCGGCGCAAGACCAGCTAGAAGTATAGAGAGAGCGAAAAGATAGTCTGGTTACCACAGCGGACAAGCGCTGCCCATTGTGACCGACGGCAGAATCGACCCCCTGGACCTGGAACAGATCTCTTGGCACGGACTGTGCCACAAGGTGGCATACGCCGTGATCTACATCCGGTGGGCCCTTGGGAACCCGGAACGAGCATAAAAAACGGCAGGTAACAGACTCCCTAGTGACTGAAAGTATTGGGGTCACATTGCTGGTAATCGAGGTGAACACTGCTAGAGGCGACGCGCCACCTCCACATAACATCCGGTGACTGGAACTGGGCACTATTACCTCACTGACGGAGCAGGGAGAAGACCAGTGCTCTGTGAGAGTAGTCATGGGTATCAATTCCCGGGGCTCACCTACGAAGTACTAACGACAAAGGACAGACCAGTCCAGTTCGCTTCAGTAATACCTGATCATGGGGAAACTGAAGGGGAGTAAGAGAAGTACCCAACCGCCCGCGAAAGGAGAGGTACCTGCACGGGAAGAGCAAGGGGAACCTGAGTAGGTGCGAGACCCTCACCTACAGCAACAGCTTGATAAAATCCTGTTGGCGATAACGGACACCTGCACAGCGCTCCAGCAGGATATAGCACAGGTGGACACGGGACTGGGCTTGTTGCGAGCCGATCATGGGAAATTGGCCTACAGAGTCACAGCAGTGGAGGGTGCTCTCCAAAGCATTGAACCACTACAAAAGGACCTCAAAGCTACTCTGACCAATGTGCTAGAACGAGTGGATGCTTTAGAAAGAAGAGCCGAGGATGCAAAGGGTCGCAATCGCTGGAACAATATCCGCATAGTGGGCTTGCCGGAGAAAATTGAAGGATCGGACATGGCACAATATCTGGAAACCTGGCTCAAAACAGAGGTAGCACCAGAGGGATTATCTACCTTCTACACATTGGAGCGAGCGCACCGGGTGCCGGCTAGACCACCTCAACAGGGCCGACCTCTGCGACCGGTGGTGGCCCGGCTGTTGCACTTTCGGGACCGGAACTTGATCCTCCAGAAGGGGCGAGTGGATGGCCCCTTCCAGGTGGAGAATAGTAGGGTCAATATCTTCCCTGACTACACATACGAAACCCTACGCCGTCGAACCTCATTCTTGGCCGTCAATAGGGAGCTGCGTGCTGAAGGACTTCAATATTCTCTCCTATTTCCGGCCAGACTCAGGGTCATTGTGGATGGCAAAACCTGTTTTTTTGAAACCCCGGACGACGCCTGTGCTTGGCTGGAACTCTACAATGCTGGAAAGGATGACGGCGAACAAAGAATGCGGACCGCCACAGAGAGCCTGCCTCCATGGAAATCGCGACGGCTTCGAAAAAGGCAGCGGGGACTGAGGAGGCCCTCCATGTCCCAGACGGAAGCGGAACGGCGAGATGTGTTGGCAGCTGTGTCCATGCTATCAACTACGCAGCAGCCTACATCGATGTATGGCACGGACTCGGAGAAAGATAACACCCGATCTGACTCTGAACACTCTGAAACAGACAGTGTACGATTACCAAAGGTCACTCAAGAGACGGCTGAGGGGATGTTGGACGAAGGGTAGCTGGTCCTGTAAGGCCGATTGGATGGTGGACTCGGAGCTGTAATGGACTTCCTGATGTGACCTGAAAAAGGAGGTTGGTCAATTGAGTGATGCGGGGGTGGGGTGGGAGGTGGGGAGCTTCGGAGGGCACTAGTTATCTGGGCTTAGTGAAACAAAGAGGACTGTCGGAATAGGTGGCCACCGGTTGGTGCACGGTCCCCCCTCACTGCCCTTAAGGCATGCCCACAGTGTCTGCTGGTGGGCTTCGAAATGTGTTGGAAGTTGTATTAGTTTGAATGGGAACTAGATGGTTGTTGCTAGATCCTGTTCTTGGGGGGAGGGGGGACAGGGGCTGTTTGGGGGGAAGTTTGGGAGGGAAGTCACTGGTGCAGATGCAGAATTAAGATATATGCTGTACAGGACACTATTGCAGAATGGGTGATATGGCAAATTTACGATATATAACCTGGAATGTGAGGGGGCTTCATACCATGACAAGACGACATAAAATCCATGCATATTTGGTTCGTAGGGGGGTACACATAGCACTGCTCCAGGAAACATATTTGACAAAGGCCAAGGGCATAGCGCTGCAGCGTAGGTGGAGGGGCCAGCTGTATAACACCACATACTCGGCGTTCGCTAGGGGTGCACTGATCTGGATTAGATTGGGAGTCCCTTTTCAGGTTACTAGCCAGCTGATAGATCCTGACGGCAGGTTTGTGGCAATACAAGGAAAACTTAGAGGTAAGGACATAGCGTTCTGTAGTATATATGCACCCAATGTTGATCAACTGGAGTTCCTGGCAAAGCTATCTGGTTCTTTGGCGCACTATCTTGCTAGCCCGTTAGTGATGGGTGGAGATTTCAACTCCGTTGCAGATGTTTCTCTTGACAGATGGCATCCCCCATTGGCCGAGCCCCCAATCCGTAGGCGGATTAAGGGTAGACTAGATTGGCAAACAAGATGGGGTTTAGTGGATGTCTGGCGTGTGCAACACCCTCTGGAACGGGACTACTCCTACTTTTCCGGGATGCATGAATTACATGTCAGGCTAGATGCGGTGCTATGCTCCATGTCGGTGCAGTCCGCCGTAGTACAGTCTGAGTATCTGGCCAGGACGATCTCAGATCATAATCCTCTGCTCATTACGATGCACTGGATGACCGGAGTCTCTTGTATCCCCACCTGGAGATTGCGCCCTGAGACGATGGACGACCCGCTTTTTCAGGAGGCTAAGAGAAGGGATTACCCACTATTTTGCAGAGAATGCTCGATCAATGGCCACTAGAGCATCGAAATGGGATGCTTTCAAGGTGGTTGTCAGGGGAATTTGCATATGGAAGCACGTAGAGGTGCGAAAGATGCTGCTGACCACAGCTGAAGCCAAATTACGCGAGGTAGAATTGTTGAGACCCGGTCACCCCGAATTGCAGGAAGAGGTTGGCACAGCAAAGGAATAAGTGGCGGCAGAAATGGAACGATTGCGTAGCTACGACCACAAAACTTACATGATGAGGGCACATGCGGAGGGTGACAAGGCAGGGACGTTGCTGGCTTGGTTGGCAAATCCCACTAAATGAGGTTCATCTACAGTGGTGCTGGATGCAGAAAGTGTGAATGTAGTAAACACTCAGAACGAGATACTGCAATGCTTCTTGCGTTACTATGAGAAACTGTATCAAAGTACACTGGCAGCCGGGGACCCTGCTGTTGATGCCTTCCTGGAGGTACTACAAATGCCGGAACTAGAACGGGAACAGGCAGATAGCTTGGACAAAGACATAGAACTGGGGGAAATCAGGGGTGCTAATAAGCACCGGGCTCGTAACAAAACCCCAGGTATAAATGGCTTACCCATTGAATTCTACGCGAAATATGTAGATATACTAGCGCCAAGACTCCAAGAGGTTTACAAGGAGGCGAAACAACTTGGACAGTTGCCCCAATCTATGCGGGAGGCGCTGGTGATCCCGCTGCTGAAACTGGTTCGGGACGGGAGAGAGACGGCCTCCTTTTGCCCGTTGTCGATGTTTACCACCGACTACAAAATACTGAGCAGTATATTGGCAACCCGACTTAAAATATATGACCACATTGATCCATGCAGATCAAGCTGGCTTTATACCGTCAAGGAACACAACCACAAATGTAAGGCGGTTGGTGCGACTACTGGAGGAGGACCACCCTGAGGCACAACAACCCATGATATTGTCAGTGGACATCGAAAAAATGCATTTGATAGCTTAGAATGGGGGGTATTTGTACAAAGCGATGGAGCGCTTTGGCCTGGAAACAGACTTCCTACAATGGACAAAGATGTTGTATACGTCGGCTGTGGCCAGAGTGAGAGCGGATACGCTAATATCGTCGCAGTACCCGGTCGGACGGGGAACAAGGCAGGGATGCTCGCTGTCCCCCCTATTGTTCGCCCTTGCGTTAGAACGTCTTGCGGCAAAGGTTCGGATGGGAGACTACTATGGGGGCTTGGGAAGCAGAAAAGACCAACAATACATATCGCTATATGCGGACGATATGTTGCTCTTCCTTGAAGATGCTGGCAGAGCGTTGGTGGGAGCTGGCTCCCTACTTTCAGAATTTGGCCAAAAACATGCATGTTCCCGGTGCAGCAGGGGGAGACCCAGCCCACAACGGATAGAGAGGTGAGATGGGAACCCACCTGCTTGAAATACCTAGGCGTACATATTTACCACCCTGCGGCAGACATGTTGGAAGGGAATGTGGGACGTGGCATACGAGCTCTGAAGGGTAGCATGGCTTTTTGGGCCACCCTTCCGTTATTGGTGACAGGCCGGATAGCCCTATTGAAAATGATAGCACTCCTGCGTTTCTTGTATTATTTTAGAACATTGCCGATATGGATACCGGGCTCGACTTTTAAGTTACTGAAATCGCTCGTGGTAACCTTCCTCTGGGGTACGAGTAGGCGTAGAGTTGCGCAGGCAGCGCTCGTCCGGCCTAAGGCTGAAGGAGGGCTGGCGGTCCCGGACTTCGAACTGTACTATCTGGCAGCCCAACTGCAGTTTTTAACTCAAGCAATAGCGAGGGAATTCAGAGGACCGGAACAGCAGAGGGTAGGGGAATACCGCTCCATATCCTTTCGTTTATAGCATTGCAACAGAAGCAGAACCATAAATATCTTTAATTGGAAGAGAGAACACTTAGACTCTGCTGGAATCGCTCCCAACGCAGAGCGGGCGTTCTGCACCCGTACGCGCCCGAAATCCCACTGGGAATGATAATGGCGCTGCCGCACGGCGGGGACTGGTCACAATTGCAGGCCTGGGAGGAAGCGGGCCTCCAAGTTTTGGGAGATCTATACGAAGATGGGGTCATGTTACCCTACCAGGCCCTACAGGATAGATTTGATCTTCCGAGAGGGGGATTTTTGTTGCATGCAGCCTTGACGAGGGCAATACAGGCACACTGGCGGGAAGGGCTTACGATGATGGCCTGCCAATATACCATGATGTCAGCTGGGACCTTTAAGGCGATCACGTGTCTCTACTCTAGAATGCTTAATAAGGGGTTAACACCTCTGGAGACACTGAAAGGGAAGTGGGAGGCCGATACAGGGAAGGAAATCCCTGAAACAGCCTGGACGCAGATAATACTGAGAGCCTGGAAGAGCTCGAGAAATGCGAGATTTCAGTTAGTACATTTCTATATTCTCCATAGAGCGTACTTGACGCCTGGAAGGATCTGTAAATATTTTAATGTTGCAGAAGCGGCATGTCCAAGATGTACACGAGCTGGAGTAGAACTAAAACATATGCTATGGTCTTGCCCGATGATGGGGTCCTACTGGATGGAGGTATGAGACACCCTAAATGAGATAACAGAGAGAAAATTGACATTTGAGATATGGCCACTAGCCCGAGGGCTTCCGGCCACCAAGAGTCGTCCCATGCAGAGGGGGATGTACCTAAGATGAGTACTTCTGTTTTATCAGAGTTCAGTTTCAGACGGCTGTGTTTCATCCATTCGGCAACTTCTTTCATTCCTTCGTGTAGGTTAGTTTTGGCGGTGCTAGGGTCATTGGTGAGTGAAAGGATCAGTTGAGTGTCATCCGCGTAGGAGATGATGTTGAGGTTGTGTTGGCGGGCGATGGCCGCGAGGGGGCTCATGTATACGTTGAAGAGGGTGGGACTGAGTGAGGATCCTTGTGGTACGCCACAGATGACTTCAGTGGCCTCGGGCTTGAATGGTGGAAGGCGGACTCTCTGAGTTCTTCCGGTGAGGAACGAGGTGATCCATTCAAGTGCTTTTCCTTGTATTCCGATGTTTCTGAGGCGTTGTAAAAGGGTGCTGTGGCAAACTGTGTCGAAGGCTGCAGAGAGGTCGAGGAGGATGAGGGCGACTGTGTCTCCATTGTCCAGTAGAGTTCGAATGTCGTCTGTTGCTGCGATGAGGGCGGTCTCAGTGCTGTGTTTTGCTCGGAATCCAGACTGTGAGGAGTCGAGGGATTTGTTGGCTTCGAGGAAAGCGGCGAGCTGGTTGTTGACAGCTTTCTCGATGACTTTGGCCGGGAATGGAAGGAGCGAGATGGGGCGGTAATTTTTGAGTTCGGTGGGGTCCGCTGTGGGTTTTTTCAGAAGGGCGCTGAGTTCAGCGTGTTTCCAGCTTTCCGGGAAGGTGGCGGAGTTGAAGGAGCAGTTGATGACGTCTCGGAGGTGCGGGGCTATGACGGAGTCTGCTTTGTTGAAGATGTGGTGAGGACATGGGTCTGTGGGGGATCCTGAGTAGATGGAGTTCATCAGGCGGATGGTGTCCTCAGTGGAGATTGGGTTCCAGTCGTTAAGGGTGTTCAAGGGGGGTGAATGTTCAGCATATGGTTGGGTGGGTTGGTCTCCGGGTTGGTTGTCGAAGCTGTTGTGGATGTCTGCAATTTTGTTGTGGAAGAATGAAGCTAGGGAGTCGCAGAGGGCTTGAGAGGGGGTGATGTCGTTGGAGTTGGCCGAGGGATTGGTAAATTCCTTGACGATGTTGAAAAGTTCCTTGCTGTTGTGGGCGTTGTTATCTAGTCGATCCTTGAATGCTGTTTTCTTGGCCTTTCGAAATAGTTGGTGGTGTATGCGGGTGGTGTTTTTGAAGGCGTCCTTGGTGCTAGTGGTTGGGTCTTTTTTCCAGGCCTTTTCAAGGGAGCGGCAGAGTTTCTTGGACTTCTTAAGATCATCGTTGAACCATGAGGCCTTCTTGCTGCCAGGTTTGCTTTGACGTTTTTTCAGTGATGCTGGGATGTCGGCGCTGTTGGATAACCATAGGGTGAAGTTGGCGGCGGCTTGGTCTGGGTTCGAAGAGTGGGCTGGGGTGTTTAGAAGGAGCGATGAGGAGATCTGGTCGATGGTGATTTTGTTCCAGTTTCTTTGCAGAGTTGGTTGGGGGTGGTTGATGGGTTTAGGCTTGTTGTAGGTAAAGTGGACGCAGCTGTGGTCAGTCCAAAGGAGAGCCGTAGTGTGGCTGAAGGAGACGTGATTGCTGGAGGTGAAAATACGGGGCGAGAGTATGACCTGCGATGTGGGTGGGGGAAGTGACCAGTTGTTTAAGTCCGAGGTTGGCGAGGTTGTCCAAGAGGGTGGTGGTGTTGCGGTCATTGATCTTTTCAAGGTGAAAGTTGAGGTCTCCCAGAAGGATGTAATCTTTGGAGGGGAGCGCGTGTGGAGTGATGAAGTCCGTGATGTCTTCACTGAATTGTGCGCGGGGTCCTGGTGGTCTGTATAGGAGGGTGCCTCTGAGTGTGGTCTTAGGGTCGATGTGGATCTGGAAGTGAAGGTGTTCAGAGTTGGCGAGATTGACGTCAGAGCTGGTTGAGATGTGGATTGATTTTTTATGGACGATAGCGATTCCTCCTCCTGTGTGGCCGGTACAGTCCTTGCGTGTGATCTTATAGTCTTCAGGGATGGCAATGGTGATGTCTGGGGCGGAGGAAGCGTTCATCCATGTTTCTGTTAGGAAGGCGACGTCTGGAGAGATGGTGTCTAGTAGATTCCATAGGTCGATGGCGTGCCTGTGGACCGATCGGGTGTTGAGAAGGATGCATTGTAGGCGGTTAGGGTCGGGAATCTGAGGTGTGAGCGTAGCGGAGTTGGTGACGGTACCGATGAATTTGCAGGAGTAGCATGAGAAAGGTCCATGGGTGTGTCCAGGAGCGGCTTGGACGCAGTTGGTGGAGCGGCCGGGGTTGAGGGCTAGGAGGGTGGTGGCATCGTAGGTAATGCGGGAGGGCTGGGCAAAGCGAGGGCCAGGGGGTATGGCGCTGGGCGTGGTCCAAGCGCGGACGGGCGTAGACGGGCTTACCTTTGGCGCACCTTCGGCGCGAATTGGGCGCGGTCGCTGCGCGTGAACGCTGCGCGCAGGAAGAACTGTCATATATGGATAGTGGAGGGGGAGGGGCGAGGGCGGCTCAGCTGGGAGGCGGGGCGGGCACACGAGGACGACAACAACAAAAAAAATGGAGGCGGAGGGGGGAGCACAGCAGAGCACTATAGGCAAACGCGCTAACAAAGTTTAAAACAGCACAATGAAATAACCAAAGTGCAAATGAAGCAAAGCGGTAACCAAGCACACAGCAGGCGAAATGATATGCAAGTTTTCAAAGTAATGCAGCGCTACGATACCAGATGTCTGCAAGGGACACTGGGAGCGACCACTCAGCCCGTGAGAGAGGAGCGAGTCACGGCGTCTTCAGGGAGAGGAGCGCTATTTCTGGTCAGTGGGAGGGCGGCTCAGCTGGGAGGCGGGGCGGGCACACGAGGACGACAACAACAAACAAAATGGAGGCGGAGGGGGGAGCACAGCGGAGCGCTATAGGCAAACGCGCTAACAAAGTTTAAAACAGCACAATGAAATAACCAAAGCGCAAATGAAGCAAAGCGGTAACCAAGCACACAGCAGGCGAAATGATATGCAAGTTTTCAAAGTAATGCAGCGCTACGATACCGGATGTCTGCAAGGGACACTGGGAGCGACCACTCAGCCCGTGAGAGAGGAGCGAGTCACGGCGTCTTCAGGGAGAGGAGCCCTATTTCTGGTCAGTGGGAGGGCGGCTCAGCTGGGAGGCGGGGCGGGCACACGAGGACGACAACAACAAACAAAATGGAGGCGGAGGGGGGAGCACAGCGGAGCGCTATAGGCAAACGCGCTAACAAAGTTTAAAACAGCACAATGAAATAACCAAAGCGCAAATGAAGCAAAGCGGTAACCAAGCACACAGCAGGCGAAATGATATGCAAGTTTTCAAAGTAATGCAGCGCTACGATACCAGATGTCTGCAAGGGACACTGGGAGCGACCACTCAGCCCGTGAGAGAGGAGCGAGTCACGGCGTCTTCAGGGAGAGGAGCGCTATTTCTGGTCAGTGGGAGGGTGGCTCAGCTGGGAGGCGGGCGGGCACACGAGGACGACAACAACAAACAAAATGGAGGCGGAGGGGGGAGCACAGCGGAGCGCTATAGGCAAACGCGCTAACAAAGTTTAAAACAGCACAATCAAATAACCAAAGCGCAAATGAAGCAAAGCGGTAACCAAGCACACAGCAGGCGAAATGATATGCACGTTTTCAAAGTAATGCAGCGCTACGATACCAGATGTCTGCAAGGGACACTGGGAGCGACCACTCAGCCCGTGAGAGAGGAGCGAGGCATTACGAGACTATGAGACGCAAGAGGACTAACTGGAGTGTTTCAATAGGATTCGGATATAGTGTTTTCCTGAGCACAAGTGATACAAGGGATTATTGCAGCTATATGCATCAGTGACGAGAACTGGGAGGAGGGAGGCAGCAACTGTTGCCAAGAAAAGGGAGTTGAGGGCATAAAGTAGCAGGGTGTATTGGGCTATATTGGGGGCACTGATTGCTCACAGCTGGCACATTGATATGACACACAACGAGATTTAGACGGGTGATATCCCACTACAGGAAAGGTAACACTGAGATCATTGGGTCACCTGTGTTTATGTCTGTATTGTACGAAAAATCAATAAACTACGTTTTCAAAAAAAAAGAGGAAGAGGGCAGGGTAGAATCAGACACTTTAGATGCAAACCCCCCCAAATTTAGATGCTCCCCTGGTTCAACAAAGGAGATCATAGTGGCATTGGGTAATCTAATTCTTGCAAAAGCACCAGGGCTGGATATGATACCTGGTGACCTATTTCAATCAGAACCCACAGTCTGGGCACCCTACCTATGGTCATTAATTACTGCCATTCTACAAGGTTTGTAGACCTGGGCTGGAGCAGAAATTATCCTTATTTATAAAAAGGGTGCACCACTAAATCCAGCAAACTATGGCCCTATAAGCCTCCTGGATGTCACACAAAAAATGTTTGCTCGCGTACTCCTGGCACTTGCAATACTAGATGGAAGAGAACAATGTACTAACACCTTTACAAGCAGAATTCAGGGCCAAGATCTCCACTATTTACCAGATCTCCAAATTACCACGTATCCACTGGAAAATTGTGGTCCTAGAGGGTGGTAGCCTCTTTCTCATATTTGTGGATCTTAAATCTGCATTTGACTTGGTGCAGTGAGATCAGCTATGGGGCATACTTCTTGATTTGGGAGTACCGGAATACCTTTGCCACACGCTGAAATGCCTGCACCAAGACAACTATGCGAGAATTAGATATGGTAAAAACTGTGAACTTTCCACCCCTTTCCCCGTAGAGAATGGGGTGCGACAGGGATGTGTCCTGGCCCGACACTCTTCTCTCTTTTCTTAAACAGCTTAATTGAAACTCTGTTAGCTGGGAAAGACATTAATGCTTTGAGGCTGGCGAACCACAAAATCTCAGCACTCATGTTTGCGTACGATACGCTGAAACTCTCCAAATTGCCCATGGGTATGAAGAGGGTCCTCAAGGTATTCAGCTCATTCTGCAGAAAGAGGGGACTGGAGATCAACCTCCAAAAAAACAAGTACACGTTTTTTAGTTTCAAAGGTGTTTTTATTGAAAATTTCAACAGGCATATATTAAGACATCTCAGCAAGAAAAGTAATCTCAGGGCATATATAGTGGGCGGGACAGACAAGTATGTCTTCCCTAGTACGCCAGAACAAGCAATGAACATATACCCAATAGGTGGTTCGACATCGTGCATTGAAGGGCAAAGGAATGACATGAGGAAAACAACAAGAACTAGAAACCCTCTCCCCCTCCCCATGAGATCCCCCCACCCCCCACCCCGACCAGTGTGCCCATGAAAGTCAGTGTTATCAGCATTGTGCTGCAGAGGTGCGACTGGACCAAAAGTAAAGTCACCGAGAGTCATCGGTGGTGCTGGTGAGACGCAGAACCCTAAGGTATTTGGGGCAGGTAATTTCATTGAACTCCTTGGACAGGAGAGTCAGCAAAGGAAGCCATGTTTTACGGAAGGCGTCTGTGGAGTTAGTGAGAGTGGCGTGGATGCGTTCCATCCCAAGGTTGAACCACAGTTTGTGGAGCCATCCCGTATGTGTAGGTTTAGTCGTGGAGCCCCAAAGCGATAATATGTGTTGCGTGGCTGCCTGCATGGCAATGCCCATCTGTCGACCACGCAGCGATTTTAAGGGGAACATTAATGCATTGGGTAGGCCTAACACAGTGTATGCAGGGAATCTCGGGACTTCAGTTTCGAAGGTGGAGTCGATCTCATCCAGGACCTGTTTCCAAAAGTCTCCCAGTTCCGGACAGTCCCAGAGGATGTGAGTTAGGGTACCCTTTTCCCCGCACCCTCTCCAGCATAGTCCGCTGCGGGTTCCCTTGGTGTAGTCGGGCTGGAGTAAGGTGCCAGTATATGGCGAGTTTTACTGCCGTCTCTCTTGCCTTAGTGTTGCGCTTAGTGTGTGAAGCTCTATAGTATATGTACCCCCATTCTTTGGGTGACAAGGCCCTCCCCAGTTCAGCCTCCCAACGTCTTTGGCTAGGTGAGTTAGCCAGGGCGGGTGAAGGTGTGAGCATTTTATAGAGTTCAGAAATGAGGTGTTTGTCTGTAGTTTTAGTAAGCAGCCATTTCTCAAAGTCTGTCATGGGGCGGCTCACTAGGGCGATGATGTCAGGATTAGTGAGCCAGTGTCGGAGTTGAAGGTATTGGAAGAGATGAGGACGTTCTATCTCATATCCTTTTTTAATGTCCTCGAGGGGAAGAAATCCGTTCAAGTCAAAAAGGTCACCCGCAGCTCGACATGCCGTGCCTCGCCACTGAGAGAATGCGCCTGCGCCATCACCTGGGGGGAAGTCAGGGTTGTCTAGTATGGGAGTGAAAGGGGAAGGGAAACCCATGTTTAAGCGCCACCCGATTCCACACCTGTAGAGTCGTGCGGGTGATGGGGGATCGTGACATGTATCTCGGTCTGTGGTGGTTAGCTAGAAATGGAATTCTCCACAGCGGCGTTCGCACCATAGCCCTATCCTGGAAGAGCCATCTCTTCTCTGATTCGGGCCTGTACCACTCCACCAAGTAGCGGAGCTGGGACGCCTGGAAATATCGCACTAGGTCTGGGACTCCGAGACCGCCCTCATCCATGCTCCTATACGTAAGTAATTTGTGAAGTCGTGCTCTCTTCCCTTCCCAGATAAAGCCAGACAGCAAGTCTTGCAGGGTTTTCAATGAGCCTTTTGGGGGCATAATTGGGATCGTTTGGAACAAATATAAAATCCGCGGCAGAATTGACATTTTCACAGCTGCCACTCTCCCCAGCAGAGAAAGAGGTTGTTTGGACCATCTCGTCAGGTCTGATCGGATCTGGGTGGTGAGAGCGGTGTAATTGGTGGAGACCGTGAGATCCGTTAAGGGAGTCAAGGTGATTCCCAGGTATGGTATTTGGGAGGCTAACTGAAGGCTGCTATCGTGTCCTATTGCTCGGGCCCGTGGGCGCGCGTGTTTGCCGAGGGGTAGGATTAGGGATTTGGCGATGTTAATGCGGAAGCCCGAAACCGCCCCAAACGAGTCAAGTTCCTCCATAAAGGCAGGTATAGAAGAATCAGGACGGTTCAGGGTGGCTATGACATCATCTGCATATAGACTGATAGGATGGGGTTCGCGTCCGAAGTCGATGCCCTCTATCCTTGGGTTGACTCGGACTCTCTGTGATAGCGGCTCGATATACATCGCAAATAGGAGGGGGGAAAGGGGGCACCCCTGTCTGGTGCCTCGCTGGATCTCGAACGGGAGCGAGTGCAGGCTCCCTAAGCGGACCTTGGCCTGTGGGCGATGGTAACAGCTCGCTATGTGTGGGCAAAAGCGGTCGCTGAGGCCAAACCGGCTGAGTACATGTTGTAAGTAATTCCAGTTTACGCGATCTAACGCCTTTTCTGCGTCGATGGAGAGTAACGCAGAGCCCGAAGCCTGAAAATGTGTCTTATCAATAAGGTGGAGCACCCGTTTAGTGTTGTCGCTACATTGACGGCCAGGAACAAAGCCAGATTGATGTGGTTCCAAAAGACCGGGGAGGCACGGGCCAAGGCGCGCGGCAAGGATACCTGTAAAAAGTTTTAGGTCCAGATTTAACAATGAGATAGGGCGGAATGCGGAGCAGTGCGTGGGCTTTTTCCCCGGTTTAGGAAGCACCACCACTTCAGTGTCTAACATGTCCGGAGGTATGGCTCCCACCCCCTCAAAGGAATTAAAAAGGCGGACAAGCACCGGGGCCAATTGCCGGTTGAAAAGCTTGTAAAAGCCAGCTGAGAAGCCATCCGGCCCGGGGATTTGAGTTGGCGCAATCGAGATATGGCAGCAAGGACTTCTTCTTGGCTTATGGGGGTGTCGAGAGCCTCCGCAGTAGACTCAGGGATTGTGGTGATGGCCGCCGTGGCTAGGTATGCCTCAATATCCCTGGATGAGGTCTCCTCCTGTGGTATTCAAATAAAAGCAGTAAGAGACTGACACAGAATTCTGAAATATCAAAGGACAGTTTATTACATTCATATGCGGTGAGGCTGCGTCGCCCAAAAGCCATGGCAAATGAATGAGGCAGTCTGAGGAATTCAGAAGGCTGACGTCTTATATACATTTTAGACTTACACAGTAAGCATAAATGAAAAGGGGCAGTCTTGGCTCCTGTGAGCACACAAAGAATACCTAATATGGACATGTAGAACCAAGTGGGAGGAGCTAACAGTTTCAGAACGTAGTGAACACTTTCCTATGTAAAACTAATCAGCAACAGATGCAGATTCTACCAGGCATTTCTGAGCATGCGTGGAAGTGGAGGAGGCTAAATATATCCTGTTACTAGGCAGACTTCAGGCGCAGCTAAACGGAAGGTAGGACAAAGCACATAGTGAGCACATGGCAGCACATGGTAGCCAAGATGGCCTCCAGAAACTAAAATGGCTTCTAAAAAGCGGATAAGATAACTTCTAAATGCTAGATGGCTTCTGCTAACGCTAACCCATTTATGCTAATTAACAACAGACGGCCGTTTTAGCGTTTGCTGAAGACATTCGTATGATTCAGTAGGAACATGGAAAACAGGTGCTCATTAATTTGAACATAATTTCGTCAATTTTCCAATTCATTTTTAGATAAGCATTTCCATTCTAAACATTTCAGCAAGGGTATGACCAGGAATACTAAAGAACGGGACATTAGGTCATAAGCATACATACAAACAGTAGGAGAAAATAATGACCACTATTACAGAGAAGATTAGCATTTTCACAACCCTAAGCAATAGCAAATACTAAAATCTTTCAGAAAACACTATATACTCATACGAAACAGTGGCAATGCAATCCTTCAAAATGCTCTCAAATGGTGTAAGGATACTGTTCCACAAAGAATGAACTTCTATTCTACCTGTACTAAAAAGAATACTACTCTAAAATACTGCAAGCAAGATAATAAAAATTAATTCCACAACACCCAGTATCTTAACTTTTCAGGAATCACTTCTATAACCACGACTTATGCCCAGAGTCCAGTTCCAAGTCTCTCTGGCAGACTTTTATTGTTCATCGAATCTCCTCATCCATTGCAGCATGGGCCTCTTCATTTCAGGCCTTCCATAGAAATGTATCTCAGCATCCGTTGGAGTGCCCTTTTTGACAAACACTCATAGTTCAGTCGAAAGTCTCAATGTCTCAAGGCAGTGCACCAGTGTCTCTCATCTGCGGCAGACACTACGGCAGACACTACAAATGATGTGCTCTTCGTGATCAAGGGCACAAAGCATCTCGTGCTGATCCAAACACTACTGGGAACACTTAGCAAGGTCAGCAGCACTTTCAGACTCCAACACTCCTTATTCAGTGTCAGAGGACGCTCAAGCTGCTCCTTCATTGGCACCAGAATGTTGTGCCTCTTGCAAATCTCGAATTCTCCATTTCACTGCTCTTCCGGTAGGCAAAAGGGGGAAAGGGAACGATGTTGCCAAACTCAGGCAAAGACTCAGGCCAAGACTCAGACAAAAGGGCTCAAGGGGCTCAGGCCAAAACTTAGGCCTAGGGCTCAGGGGCTGTACACTGCCAGAAGTTGCCAGTACATAACAGGTACCTTTTTGCCCTTTACTGAAATTTTTTCATTCTGTTGCAAAATCAAAGAAGCTCCTTTTCTTCTGTCGTAGAATGCTAGCCAATAAGACAAACAAAGAACTTGGAAATACCATTGATGGCGTGCAGATTCCTTACTGGGTGCTGGGACTATACACCAAAACTTCCTGCTTTTATCTATGGCTGTCAAGGATAGGAATTCGAATTCATCTTTGTCATTCGTTCTGCAGGTGTCACTCTCTCTTTGACTCTGTAATATCCTGCAGAACCTAGTGATATAGGAGATGTGACACAATTGTTAGTTTCCTTCAATTTAGCACAAAAAACAATTCAATATTTAACAAGGGGACTGTAAAACAGTTTGTCTGCAATGTTCAAGAGAGTGGTCATACGCCATGGGACTATCATGATCTAAGATACACTATCATTCTCAAAACAATCATTCTAGCCTCTTCAATTGGGTTTCCATATGAGAGCATATCTTCTGCTATCTAAGGGTAAATAATTACATAAACATTCTATCTGAATGGAAGTCCTTACATATAGGGGCATCATCTAATGGCTAAACATTTTCCTCAATGAGAAAATCTAAGTGGTCCTAAATCCCTCATCTAGAACACTTCAAAAGCGAAATCACATAAAACAGATGATCAGGGACATTCAGAAAAAGGCTAATTTATCAAAATGTGAGAACAGAGAAAAACATGAGCTACAAAACTCCTATGTTTCCATTATTAGAACACATGTGGTCCATCAAATATTAAAACAGCAGCTAAAAGAACTGAGAACCTAATTAGAATGGGCATTACATTTTCACATTTTAAAAATGAATATACAGTGTCTCCTATTGAGATGGGATACATTTCTTACTTTAAATCAATGAACCAGTCTATCACTAAGCTGACAGTCAGACTGGAAAGCATCAAAAATATAGGCTTAAAGAAAAAGTCTTAAGAGAAAGAAACAGTCTGGTCAGGTCATACTAAAGGGAATTATACATAATGTGGATGTTCCTATTTCATCTCTGCAGTCTGGACACAATGCAACATCTGGGGAGAAACACTACCATATACGGTAATCTCAGCTAATGGTCCAGTTCCTTTTTCAAGGAAAAAAATGGAAAATTAAGAAAAAATGAAAAAGTTAGGTCACCTTTTAACAAGAGCCACAAATCTATAATTGCATCCTTAGGTCCAATCAAGGATAGGTATATAAATCTAGGCCTGCCTGTTCCTTGAGGGAGAAGGGCAGTATTGTGGCGTCCTGTATATCTCTTTTATTTTACTTCAATACTATTATGGTAAAATTTTAACATCCACTGGTGAGGCGAATGTATTTCATGTCCACAGTATGCAAACATCATATCTGTGAAATTTAGTATGAACGAAAATATTAACCACGTGGTGTAGAGCGACACATACCGTCATACATGTCTCTTCACAACACAGGCAAATTTGTAATAATATCAAAAAGCAGCTCAAATATACATGCATATATAGTAAGCACAAAAAGCATAGACAAAGCACAATGGCACTTGCAATCAAGCAGAAACGCATGCGTGCATGCGACCCAAAACCCAAAATCCAAACCTGCTTAATTTGTCAAAATCAAAAATTACACCAAAATTACCCTTTTATTTTACTCACACCCCGCTTTTGCCAGGTTATCACCAGTTGCTGGTTATCAAAACTGGCAAATACAACTTACAGTGTCGCTTGTGACCCATAGGATGAGCAAGAACCATTCATAAGGGAAAAAATGTAAAATCATGAAAAAAAACACACAACATTTCATTTCAAAGAAATCATAATAAAAACCCATCTCTTTTTAACATACTACTAACACAGCGCATAACAAAGAAAATCTCAACTGTTAACCAACCATCCTTCTTTCAATAACATGCTAACCCACTTTAATATTGACTGTCCAAAAATAAAGCTCTTTCACAGACATGCAGTGCGTCCCGTGCACCAGCCTTTCCTTGCGGCCCTTTTTGACCCTTGGCCCTCAATGGCCTGGGAGCCTGGAGCCCCTCATGGCCCTGGGAGCCTGCAAGGCCCTCATGGCCCTGGGAGCCTGCCAGCCCCTCATGGCCCCCTCTCTCCCCAAAGCCCCTGAGGGCCTGCTGTTTTCCTTTCTTCAAGGCTGGTCAAGAATGCACTTCACTGAAACAAAGCCTACAGATGTGGACGCAAAAGCCTCGCGCAAGCCATCTAATGTGCAAGCTACATTTTCTATTAAGCAAAGAAGCTTTCACCAAGCAGTCATTGCTCCATCTGTTTTCACTTACTCCTAAACCCCCACCTCCCTGACCTTAAGGTCAAACTCTGCCAGGCGAACCGTGCGGCCCTTCAGACCCCAATTCCTATTCTCTCACTCAAACTGACACAGCCAGAAACCCTTCCCCTCTCTTTCTGAGTTCTAAAAGTCAACCCTGTTGAAAAACACATGTCACATACATGACTTCTTTTAGGGATAAAATTCATATAGTAAAACATTTACTGTGAACAATTTGCAGAACATAATAACATAGCATACCAGCATTATATTAAATGTTTGCTACCACCCTATGCAATGGAACTCATTTATCAGCTCTACAAAGATAAGAGACAAAATAGGCCCTGCCAAAATTTGAATTTTCAATCCTGATATTAAACATAAACCTCTGCACCGGACACAGTGGCTCACTAAGCTATGAAGAACAACCTTGACTAATAACAACCCACAAGTTTGTAATATACACAAATATGCATGTTCTGAAAGCCAGAAACACTGCAAGGCTATGGGAAATGACAAGAGTGCTATGTAAAAAGTCCATTTTAACTGAATTTCGACTCTTAACTTTGGGGCACTTAGAAATGAAAATCCTGAAGTTGCATTACATATTAATCAACCCCAGAATGTGCTTTACAAATTACAAAGAGCAAACATGAAGTATCTCGCATGTAATGGCTTAGAAGAATGAGCCTTCAGCCTGCGCCAAGTAAACCTTAACATGCAAATATCCTAATTATGCTTTCACACATCACTGAAATCAAATTTTAATTTTAGGAGGTCATAGTATGAGTATTAAGCTTTATGAATATCTAAAAACGATTTTGAAAAACACATATTTGTTTTTCAAATAATTTTTCCATGTTTAATAATTTTTTTTTTTTTCTAAACCCAGTCTGAATTGCAAAATCCACATTTAAAAAACCAAACTGCATCTTTTGCCTATCAGTTTAGATGCAGTCATGTATGAGCCTACGCACAAAAGCCTAACTTAGAACAAGACAGATTTTCGCGCCAGCTAAATTCAGACCGTGTTAAACTAACGCCTAGGCTCTGGCTAAAAAAAAAAACATTCCAATGTCATTTTATGGCCTTTCAAATAACAACAGCTGCCGTTCTCAAGGCAGGAAAAGAGGCCTGCACAAAGCTGACCCCAGAACTTTCAGTCTTACAGAAATTGTTCAGAAACTTGTGTGTGCCACAAAATGCATTTAAACGTAGCAAAAATTCACTTTAGCTGAAGTTTCAACATTTTACATGTATGAAAATGCATGTAAGTAAAAAAGGCTACAATTTCTTTTTCCCTACCAAACACACAATTTAATTTTGAGGCCTTTCATGTTCCTAGTGAATGTAAATTTTAACTTTATCTAATTTAAGCATTTAACATTTTGCACATATGCACTTTTGCTAAGTCTATAAATTAAAAAGCAACATATAGCTATTTTTGCAGGTAACATGGCAAATTACTGCATTCTTATTTAATTTCCACCTAATATCAATTAATCCAACATTTTCCTTAACAGACTGAAAACATCAAGAAATCCACAATCACGCATTGAGCTCCTTTCACACAGAAACAGAAATATTTCAAACATGCAGGACACACAATACAGCGCTTAAGGCATGTTTTTCATAAATTCGCGCCAACGCTATTCACAAGCAGAAATTACACTAACAGGAACAAAAACCCCACATTTAAACACACATTGAACCCACAGATCAACACATAGGACTGAAACAAAAAACAAGCCACAAACAGATCTTAAACCAAACCAATTGTAAATGCTAGTTGTATGTCATATTTACAAGGAACGTTTGGCAATGATGTTTCAATTCACAAGTTTTAACTGGCAGAGCACCAAAGAATCGCTCTGCATTCCCCATTCATAAAAGTGCACAGAACAAAGGATCCTTACATGTATTATGGCCATATTTTAATTCCCTGGGGATACAAAATCACCAAGGAAGAAATATGTTTTTGCACCTAAACCTATTTAGGTATCCCTTCTAAGGGAAGCCGGGTCATTTACTTCACATCACATTATGGTACCTTTCACAGAAGCAACACATTTTAACATGTGAGCTTAACCAAAGACAACAGGCATGCCAAAAATAGTGCAACATATACACTATTATCAAAGGTTGAGGAAAAATCCTCGCATAACCTGCCTATATGAGTTGCAACACATACATATCAAATCAAATCATATCAAATCATATTCATATCATATTCTTCAAAGGTCAAACACAATCCAAAGTAGACAAGTCTATCTCAAATTCAAATATGCCAACAAAGGCATCCAAACTTAGAACAGGCGCCGCAAAATTACTTTTACCAAACATAAGCTGTCCAAATTCTAACTGCCAAGTTTTATCTAACAGTCTATCTTTTTATGTTACATTTTAATACTCACGCCAAAAGTGTTCTCAGTCAGGGGTGACTTCCTGGGGAGGATCAGAAATCAGGAAGAACAGAAACACACCGAGCCGCAGTCACAAGGAATCACAAGAAGCGCCGTGCACAGCATACCCCTTTGCAGAAACCAGTCCCATGCTGCTCAGTAGTTTTCTGCCTCCTGGCAAGATGATCACTCCTTCAGATAGCCACCTCTCTGATGACTCCTGGCTCTGGCTCGCCATTTGTGGTATTCAAATAAAAGCAGTAAGAGACTGACACAGAATTCTGAAATATCAAAGGACAGTTTATTACATTCATATGAGGTGAGGCTGCGTCGCCCAAAAGCCAAGGCAAATGAATGAAGCAGTCTGAGGAATTCAGAAGGCTGACGCCTTATATACATTTTAGACTTACACAGTAAGCATAAATGAAAAGGGGCAGTCTTGGCTCCTGTGAGCACACAAAGAATACCTAATATGGACATGTAGAACCAAGTGGGAGGAGCTAACAGTTTCAGAACGTAGTGAACACTTTCCTATGTAAAACTAATCAGCAACAGATGCAGATTCTACCAGGCATTTCTGAGCATGCGTGGAAGTGGAGGAGCCTAAATATATCCTGTTACTAGGCAGACTTCAGGCGCAGCTAAAAGGAAGGTAGGACAAAGCACATAGTGAGCACATGGCAGCACATGGTAGCCAAGATGGCCTCCAGAAACTAAAATGGCTTCTAAAAAGCGGATAAGATAACTTCTAAATGCTAGATGGCTTCTGCTAACGCTAACCCATTTATGATAATTTACAACACTCCTCCCCGTACAGGGAAGCGTAGTAGGAACGAAATGCCTCGGCTACCTGGGCGTCGTCCGTGAGCACCTCACCGTTGTCACCTACCAAAGTATTGATTTTGGCCCGTTGGGTCTTAGCTGTTAGAGCGCTAGCCAGTATGCGACCTGTTTGGTTTCCTCCGACATAATAAGTATGTCGTAGGTGGAGAGCTGCGAATTCCGCCCAGTCTATATCCAGACTAGCGAGTTGGGCCCGAGCCGCTTTCAGCTGTTTCCACACGCGAGGGGCGCAGGTGCGACTGTGTACTCGTTCCAGTTCCGCTACCTGCGCCGCAAAGTCCTCCCGTTTGCTCTTGCGGTCTTTGGCCTCCGCTGCAGCAATAGCTATGAGTTTGCCCCGCACTACCGATTTCAGAGCTCCCCAAAGAGCCGTCACCGAGATGCCGGGTTTGTCGTTGGTGGACAGATAAGTGTCAATGCAGTCACTAATACGTTTAGTGACAGCGGGTCGCTGTAGCAAGGTTTCGCGGAGGCGCCACGGGCCCCGGGGGCGATGGAGTGTGCGGAAAGTGAGGGAGAGTTCCACTGCGTCATGGTCAGAGAGGGCCGCAGGTATTATGGCAATCTCCTCAAGGATTTTGAGGAGGTCCGAGGAACCCAGGAAATGGTCAAGCCTGGCGTAGGTGTAGTGTACATGTGAAAAGAATGTGAACTGTGAGGCGGTCGGGTGTCGGGCTCTCCAGAGGTCTACCAGGTCCCTATCTGACAGCCATTCCCGACCGGCAGACGACAAGGCCCCAGTGTCCCCATGGCGGTGTCCAGATCGATCGGCTTGTGTATCCATAACGACATTAATGTCCCCACCCAGGAGTAAGGATGTATGTGGGGTTTGAAGAGCTTCAGAAATGGCGCCTTTTAAGAAAGTTTCTTGACCTGTGTTTGGGGCATAAAGGGAGCCAATTGTAAGTGTTGTGTCGCCTAAATAAAAAGTGTGTACCAGGAGACGGCCCTTGATCTCCCCCACCATATTACCCACCCTCCCCCTGAAAGATCTAGAGATCAGAATCGCAACCCCGGCAGTCTTCGTTGGAAGGGAGGAAAAGAGTTGCTGTGGGAAGGCTCGTGAGCGCATCCTTTGCCAGTCCCTCTGCAGGAGATGTGTCTCCTGTAGCAGGCAAATATCAGCTCCAGAGTTTTCCAAGTAGGAGAGAACAGCTATCCTCTTGATCGGGTTGTTTAGCCCTTTTACATTGAGCGTTATGACCTTAAGAGTGGTGTTTGTCATCGCGCAGGGGACAAGTGATACAGCGCAGAGTGGGCTATAGTCGCGCTATGGGAGCATGTGGTGGTGTGTGGCAGGTTGTGTATGACTCGGCGTCCCAGTGTAGCTGGACGCAGACAATGTGCGTGGATGTGCGACCCATTTCGGTCCCCGCACCCCAGTGAAGTACCTCTCGGCGTATGAGCAGAACTAGCTTGGCACACTGGTCCCCACCCTGGATCCCTCCCTAACCCAACATTCCCCCCCGAACTAACCCAGAGCCACCACAGTATGCAGTCTGTAACAAAGCCCCCGCCCCCCTCCTCCCCCACCCAGTCCCAACATCCCTGAAACTTGTAGTCCCAATCCTGTCAAAGCGCACAGGATCGTGGTAAAGAACATTGAAGGGGTCATCTCCGATGGCGGCTTCTCCGGATCCCCACCCGACCCACCCGCTGTTAGAGCAAAGAATTTACGATGTGCAGTCTCCCTAGCAGCAGCAGTTGTCACTCTGGGGAGGAGGTCTCCTTGATCACCTCCGCCACCGCAGTCTCACGCTCTCGGGAAATGATACAGGCGTCTGGTTTGAGGCGCCGCTATGGGGAGCTCTTGTGGTGCACAGTCTGCCAGCCCCCCCTGGAAGAGCCCTGTGCACTTCTGAATACCGGTTCAGTGTCAACTTGGTCCAAACCCAGGAGGTCACATGTGTCTTTGAGAGACCGCAGCTGTTGCAGTCGTCCGTTCCATTTAAAGATTATCCGGAAGGGATGTCCCCAAGAGTATGGAACCTCTTTCTGCCGCAAAAAGTCAGTAACTGGCTTGAATTCTTTCCTTTTCTGGAGAGTAATGGAAGAAAGATCCTGGTAGAGGGCAATGGGGTGGCCCTGAAACTGAATGGTCTGGGCTCGCCGGGCCTCCCGAAGGATCCGTTCCTTCAACAGGAAGTCCGGAAGGAAAGCTAGGATGTCTGGTGGCGGGGCCGGGGCTCTACGGGGCAACCCCACTCGATGTGCCCTGTCAATGCGGATGGGAAAGTCCTCCGCCTCACCCAAGATGTGCCTGAAGAGGGTCTGCAAGTATGCGGCGACATCAGCCCCCTCGTCTTTCTGAGGGACCCCCCGGACCCGTATGTTGTTTCGACGGGAGCGGTTTTCAAGGTCCTCGGCGTGGGCCTGGAGGTCCAGTTGCTGGTCAGTGAGCCGTAAGACCTCTTGTTGGAGTTGTTCAATTTCGGCACTCCTAGTCTAGTCAGCCTCCTCGACTGCGACCACCCGTTCACCCAGGTCCTCGCGTGGGAGTTCCTTAACTTCTCCTGCAACCTCCTGTTTCAGAGATTTGAAGTCCTCGCGGAGCAAGTTGAATAACGTCTCCAAAAAGGATTTGGTGATGGGCACTTGGTCATCCATGGCCGTAGGCGGTGTCTTCCCCGTCCCAGGGGACAGAGGGTCTTTGCTAGACCTGGGCTGTGATTTAGCTAACAGTTCAGGGAGAGTTTGCGATCCCTTCCTACTTCTTTGCGCCGCCATGGCGCGGTAGGGCGTGAGGCCTCGACAGGCAGTAGGGCAATGAAACGTGCGGGTGGGGACAGTGAAGTGATGGAAGGGGGGGCAGAGGGTATGAAGGCGCCCAGGCGGTCACTCCGGTTGGTGTGCGGGCAAGGTCCAGTGTCGGGAATCAGTCCCACGTCAACTAGGGGGGCAGAGAAATGGCGCCCGCCCGGGCCGGCAGGCACCCCGCACAGCGAGAGACCCAGGCGTAAGGAGTTTGGCTACACCACGATGCAAGGGAGGCACTCCCAGGGTGATCTCCAGTATCAGGCAGTGTGAGCCCACACAGATATCCCTCCACCGGGGGCTCGATTGTGCCACCCAAGTTCTCCCCGCTCCCCTTCTCACTCTCCTCACCTGTGAAGCTCGGCGCGTCTGGGATTCACCGTCCACTAGGCTGGTCCAGCGTCAGGAGAGTAGCTCGTCGGTGCTTCAGGGACACGGGACCAGTTCCCGGACTGGTGGGGGCCACTAGGAGGTGTGGGGGAGCGGTATCTGGAGCACCCTGTGTGTGGGTCCTTCCTGGTGGTCAGGCCGGCCCCTCCGCAGGGAGCCCGAGCTGGGCGGAATGTAGGCCCGAAGCCGGGGCCTCAATTTCACCACTGCCGGCCGGCTCCCCCTGGCAACCACCGAGTCGCTCGAGTGGCGGCCGCTGCTCCTCTCAGTGGTTGTGGAGGTCGGGGGAGACTGTGGCAATATTCGGCGAAATGGTGGGATCGGGCAGGGAGCTCCGGAGACCTGCGTCCGATCACGCCGCCATCTTAGACACGCCACCAAGTACAAGTTTTTTTAATGCTAGTATTACAAATTGCCCACATCCCCAACTGGATGGTAGGGCCCTAGAGAGGGTGTCCATTTTTGATTATCTAGGGATCACACTGAAAAAATGGGCTGGGGGACACAAATAAAAAAAAGCCAGTCTAAAACTCACTCAGTCCACGGGGGGCACCTTACAAGTTTAGAAAAGTTGAACCCACAAAGTGATAGGTCCCACAGCAGAAATCTACAAAACACAGGTTAGGGGACCATCACTGTATGGGGCAGAATTTTGGGGCCATTGCCCATCAACTTCCCTATATATGCCAGAGAACCTATTCCTTAGGCAATTGCTGGGCCTCCCTATGAGTACCCCATCAACACCGCTCAGGGTGGATTTAGGGATTGGCCCTATAGCAGATGTAGTCTCCTCTAGACCCCTCCTATACTGGCGACGCCTGTGGAGTACACCTGAACTAGCTGACTATAAAGAGGACTTGAAGGATGTTATGAGCCTTCTAGGTGCAGGGAAGCTCCCCTGGCTAGCTCATATCAGGAATTCTTGCCAGGCACTAGGGAGGGCAAATATGTGGACTACACCTGAAGAGACCTGTCCTAAAATCTCCAGAAAGGCACTACTCGACTCCCATAGAGAACACAAACTGGCCTTACTATGGCAGGGGACTAAACCAAGCTGCTTGACCTCCAGGTTTCTGGATATCAAGCAGCAATACAGGTTAGAATCGGCACTTGATCACATCCAACCACTTTTGGCAAAGAAACGTTTTCTTCAATTCAGACATGGGGTGCTCCTGCTTCGAGCATTTACTAACAATTGGCAAGGAGCCCATAAAGGTGCGATTGAGTTGAGGAAACGGAATTGTATGTCCTTTTCTTTTGCCCCCACCTATGGAAGGCCAAGGTCTAGGTGGGTGTTACAATTGTGCAGAAATATGGGGATCAGACACTACATAGAGGCGTACAGACTCCTCAAGTACGAAACTGACACACTTATTGTGTTCGCCATTTCTCGGTTCCTTCACTCAATGTGGTGCATTTGCAGAGTTTTTTTAAAGAAAACCCTTTCAGGAGACTCCTAGCTCTTAGCATCTTTTATACACGCTGCTATGCCATGTTAGCACGAATCCATTGTAGGATTATTGTTACTGCAACTATCCTATTTAAATGTATTATATTATCTGTTTTAACATGTTTTTTAACACTGTTACACATCTTTTAGATAAAATCAGAAGCTTTTTTAACCATCAATAAGAGTTTTATATACTAATGAATTGGCTAGCTGTTTAAATATGCATTACTTTAACCCCTCCCGCACTTAAGGTAGAATACACAAACTCTGTTGCTCATTGTCTTGTATCCAAGCATAGTACTGAGTGTTGCTGCGAGGGAGCGCACTTAAGAATAAACTAGAAAACTTTGCACAAATTAGATATGTACTACTTTTTTAACATTGCACTAATGTAAACAAATTTTATGATGACATATTCTAATGTTTTTTATTTTCCTTTAAAACGTATTGTAATGCCTCTTTTATGGCCGTACGGTCAAAATAAAGCTCTTTTGACTTGACTTGACTTGACTTGAAAAATAGAGTGTATTTCTATCTAAATTTAGGCACCAAAATGAACGGAATAGCAAACATATAGCTGGAGTTATAGATTTCTGAATCAATACTAAATCAGTGCATAAAAATACATGAAAAAGATAGCATTGCAGTCAATAGCAAAAACCTCTTGTGACAATTGGTCGCTTGCAAGTTGAGTTACGTGGAACCCTTACAGGGTCAGGTCATGCGGGTCCCAGGACCAGGCTATGACAGTCAGATCAATTTTACCTAGCGTGTGGAGTCCGGGTGTAGAGTTGTCCTGGCTGTCCTGGGTGCTGAATGGGAGCTGCGGTGGTACTGATTTAACTGCTTACATGGTGCTGCAAGGAACAGAATACAAAAACACAACAGATGCACAGCTGCTGGCGTTGGATCATCGTTGCGCTGTGTTTGAATGTTTATTTTTCTTTTTAGAGTTTTATATAGTGCGAACTAGACCCGAGACAACAGGTATCAGAGTGCTTTACCTGAGTACCAGTTTTGTTACATAAGGACACATTCATATTTGTTAGGCACGGGGAGATTAAGTGATTTGGCCAGAATCACAGGATGTTGAGCATCGTTGCCAAGACTCGAACCTAGTTCCCCAGCTTCTAGGTCGATCACTCTAGCCGTAAGGCTACATCCTTGGTTACCCGACTAGAGACCTACAAGCCTTGGCAGAGGTAAGGGCAGCAAAAAGGTACTGGACTGGGTTTGGGATGTGAGGTAGTGGCCTGAAACTACGGGGAAAATGGGACTACAACTCTCACAATGCACTTAACCAGCAGAATTTATGCGAGACCACAGAGGGCCCGATGGTCAGCGATTCTTTGGATCTGTCGAGTTTCTTTACTTGCAGTTTGCATGGGACTAGTACCACTGGTCCAAGGGAGACTGAGGGTGCTTCTGACTTCCACAGAGGTCCCTCTCTTTGGGAGTGCCGAGTTTCAACCAAGGGCAAGGGTTGCTCACTGAGTTCCAAGTCTGTTGCCTCAGGGACAAAGTATCCCTCTTTTGCTTTGGTGCTGTGAGCAAAGTTCGGCTGCTAGCTACACTGGTCTCCTCTTTGTCCTTCCTTGATGCAAGTTGTTTACATCGAAGCTTCTGGTGTTGGGGGTCCATTAAATACTAGATTTAGGGGAGGTAGGGGTGTGGGAGCTAGTAGCAAATGGGCAGCAAGTCCTTTTTTTAAGTTTATTTTTTATTGATGAAGGAAGATTGCAGCAGCAGGTTGTATAAATACATTATTCAAGGCATGTTTTATTAATTATCCATAAATACACATATTCAAAAAGTCAAGATCGAGTGTAAAAAAGACATACACAAATTCAAATTCATGCACTACCACATTTATAAAAAAACGACCGGCTTATTTAAACAAGGATACCCAAATTGAAAATGACCCCCAGATCCTTTTCCCTTTAGCCTTTCCCTTTTAGCTTTTCTTTCATAAAGTGCTGACTCCAGATTGTTGATAGGACAGGGGCAGGGGGTCAAGCCATGCCGAAGCTACACATAGCCTAAAAACGGCTGTAGCAATACAAATTATGCCTTCCCCAGCCCCATTATCTGATTCACCAGTCCCCAATAACATACGTTTAGGTGACAAGGATATGTTAACTTTTAGTACATCACCCAAAAAACCTTCCATTTCCTGTCCCACTTAGTCTTGGTTAGGACAAATAGAAAACATGTGGACCAGTTTTTCACCGGATGCCTGACATCGAAAGCAGCAGGTCCCCACATCCCCACCCTATTTGGAAATTTATGCTGGTGTTATATATAGGTCAAAAACTGTTTTTTAATGTTGTACTTGTAAATTTGCTGAACATAAAATTCACCCCCCGGCTCGAGTGATTTCAGAAAGCTAGAGTCCAAGAGCTTGAGACTCCCCTGCCACTTCAATTCATGCTTGTCCAGGTCATCCGGTACCCCCACTAGCAAACTGGTTTATAGTCGCGAAATGGATGGGCTTGTACCATTTGTTAATATTTCCATTAGCGTGATCTGTTTAAAGCTTGCCATGCCACCTGTCTTCCTCAAAAGGAAATCCCTCAGCTGTAGATATTTAAAAAAATCCAGAGGGCCAATATTGAATCTACCTTGACTACTTCAAAGGACGTGATATGATCCCCAACCAATAGCTCCCCAATCCTACGAAACCCCCCTTTCCCACCTAGCAGGCCAATCACCCTAAAAAATCCTATGGCGCTGATCGTTCCTGGGCTGTATCTACCCACCCCAAGTTTTTTGCGTTACCATGATCAGTTCCGAAAGGCAGTGATCAGGCTTTTAATAAACTGAGTTCTTTTGCAGTAACTTGGCTCAAACAATGTAAGCAAACAGCTGCCAGCAGTTGTCCCAATCAGAAGTTGGAAATTAAAGGGACATACCCTGGCGCGTCTCCCTCGTTAGCCTTGTCATTAAATAAAGGACCATAATATTGAAGTGCTGCCGCTAAGTAGTATAATTTGAAATTGGGGAGCCGCCAGCCCCCTGTCTCTAGGTAGGCACAGACAAATATTAACCCTTCTAGTCCTCCCATAAGACCAGATAAATCTAGCCACCAATCTATCCATTAATTTACAGCAACCATTTTGTGTCTCTAAAGGAACTGTGCTAAAAACATATAATAACTTGTGCAACACCGTCATCTTGACAAGGTTGCACCTTCCCATTATTGAGAGTTTCAGGTTATCCCAGCAAATAAAATCTTTCATGACTTTTTCCAAAATAGGGGATAAGTTACATTTTACTATGGTATTTACCCTTACTGTGATTTTTATTCCCAAATATATTGCTTCATCGACAGTCCTGCTATCAGTGGCTGAAGTACATCTGTTTATCAGGACATGAGTTTTCGCCCTGTTCAACAAGAACCATGACTTATTTCCAAATTCTTCAGCTATCATTTCCACAGACAGCAGAGCCCTGTTAGGATCAGCTGTAATTATTACCACATCGTCTGCATAGGCCAGCGTCTTAGTGTCCCAGTCCTCAATGCTAACAGGGAAAATGTCCTGGGAGACTTCAAACTGCCTAATAAAGGGATCTCTCTATAGTGTGGATAACAAAGGGGAAGGGTGACAGCCCTGTCTATTTCCCCTTTCAATTGAGAATGGCTCTGACTCCCCCCCAATCACTTGCAAACGAGCAGTAGGTTTAAAATACATTACCCGTATTGCATTAATGAAGGACTTCCCCAGGCTATTAGCCTCCATAATTGTCCAGAGATAGTCCCACAAGACCCTGTCAAAAGACTTCTCTGCATTGAACAGGGCGGCCGCTATCAGCTTAGCAAAGACCTTAGTGGCATCAAATAACATGATCACTCATGCCAAAGTGAAACAAGACGATGTATTACATTAAGTAGCCGACTCGTAAAGGTCTTTGAATATAGCTTTACTTCACTATTTAAAAGAGTGATAGGCTTGTAAGAACCAAGGGCTGTGAAATCCTTGCCTTTCTTCACAAAAATAACAATATTCACCATACCACCGGAGCCTGTGGCAGTGCCCTCTCTCTTATTTCATTAAACAATCCCTGCATTTCCTTATGGGTTTATAGAACTCTAAAGGAATACTTTCTGTTCCTGGGGCTTTGTCTGATGGGAAAGCTTGGAGAGCCATCTGAAACTCCTATAATGAGATAACCACCTACAATAGAAGTCTCTCCTCTTGGGTTGCCTTAACACTAGGCACAAAATCCTCTGAGACCCAAGAGAGGCCCATAGGGGAAGCTTTATAGAGATCAGAGTAAAATTTCATAAACGCCTCCCTGATCTCACCGGGATGAGTTGCTACTCCACCTTGCATGTTCCATATCTGGTTAATATGCCCCGCTGCTTGCTGTTGTCTAAACCTAACAGCGAGGAGCTGCCCCACTCGTTCATTGTACTCATAACATTCTTGGCTCTTAACATGGTACCACCCAGCAGTTTTCTCTGTGGTGAAATCATTCAAACATGCCTTGGTGGTGGCTATTGAATTCTCCACTGGGGTCAACCTCCCCGCTTGCCACAGCACTAATCATTCTACTTCTAAAGGATTACGTTTTTGATATAATTCTTTAATCTGTCTCTGTCCCCTCTTTTGTTTAGCCAAGCTGGACCCCAGGGTTTCACCCCTTACTGTTGTTTGAAGGTATCCCAAACTATTCCAGGAGAAGCACTACCCTTGTTGATAATAAAATATTCCATAATCCAACCGTTCATATGGTTCAAATAATCAGGATCAGACAAACATGCCCTCTCGAATGACCATTTTCTAGCCACCCTTTTTACTCTGTTAAGTGGGAAATCAAAGACAATAGGGTTGTCATCCGACAGTACCCTGAGACAGAGTTCCACCTGAGCCCCCTAAAGTAAGATCGCTAAGACCAAAAAATAATCCAACCTGGCAAACCTGCCAAACCTGCCATGGGGTGCTGAGTAATAAGTATATCCTGGCTCACAGGCTTTCAACGAAGGCCAAACATCAATTAAGCCTACATCTCTCAAGAGACTTTTCAATAATCTTGCAGTTTATGGCTTACGTCCAGCTATGGAGAGTCTACTGCCTCAAAGCCCTGCTACATATGGTGCTGGCCAAGAAGGCAATTCTACAGCTAAAAAGTTCAGTAAGCCAGGTTCATCTAAAACTGGTGCATAAACTGAGCACAGTGTAAAAACACCATTGCCAGCTTTACACTCCATTATTACCCATTTTCCCATATTTTCCGCTGCCTTATGACCCAGTGTAACTGCATTCCCTCTAATTAAAATAGCTACCCCCTTAATCCTAACATCCCGAGTTGTAAAACATATTGCCTTCAGGCCTAGAGAGTCCAGCACAGCACTGGTGCCACATGCTATATGAGTCTCCTGAAGACAATATATATGCTCCTAAAAATGTAAGGTATTCTTGCTGCCTTATTCTTTTAGATCCGTCATTAAGCCCACAGATATTAATTGTGGTGAAACAGAGTTTAGCCATCCTGCATGAAGATTGCGTTACCAACCAGCTATGTCCTGCCTGGATTGATAGAATTCCTATAATACCAAAACACAATCCTCCACCCAGTCTTATATTCACACCCCAGCCTGCCCCTCAATAAAACAAAACAAAAAACAACCTACTAGAAATAGCTACCCCAACCTACCCCAAAAAAAACACCAGCACCCGACACCCACCCCTCCCCTTCTCTAAACCTACCAATGAAAGCAGCCAGACCATCCAGGTCTGTGCAATGGAGATGGCAGAGTACACTGTGGGCTCCCACCCCTAGACCCTCCCCTACCCCCCACATACCAATGTGAAAAAACCGTAAGAGATACTGCCAGCGAGTCCCTAAACCCCAATGTACAAAAACAAACAATACCAGAAATACTGACGAGAAACCCAGCTATGTTTAGACTACTTCACCATTTTCTTGAGCTAACAGCCATGAGCTATGCATCAATTCTATCTACCATATTTTTCTAGCCCCTCTGATTCTTGTCTTCAGTCTAGCTGGGGCCAACAAAAATTATTGTTAAGGCTTAATAACCTGCTGCAGACGCCACCTGCGTTCTACTGTTATGTGACAGAAGTAAGGGCACGCAAAAACTGAGGACTTTCGGTATTTGCTTCTTGCCTCTGACCAAGCCTTCTCAAAATAGCGTAGAGTAACAGGAAGTTTCTGAAAAAAAGTAAGATGGGACTTGGCTGCCTTTGACCTCTGCGGCTCTCTGTGGTTCTGTGGCATAATAGCAGAAATCGATGGAGCCTCTGAACTTCCTGTTCCTAATCTCACTCCACAAGTTCAGGAAAGGTTGCTTTAAGAAGGTCCAGAATAAAGGATCGAATATCATCCCCTTCCAAGTCCCCTCGAACCCCAGAAACCAAAGATTGTTCCTTCTCTGGTGGTTTTCCAGATCATCCATTTTTCATGGCTTTTTTCCCATGTGCACGGTCTTAGCGCTGTGCTCCTTGATTGAGTCCAAAATCAGGGCCAGAGCGGGATCCATAATCACTGCCCCTACAGCCTGCAAAGCCCCCACCGTAGTCTCTGCCTGGACGGACGCTATGTCCGGCATTCCCAATATTTCCATGTGTGAATAGTCCTATTTCAGCCCGCCACCCATTGTAGACTTTTACCTGTTCTTCCATGAGTCTGTGTAACCCATAGCGCTCCTCTAATGCCGTTGGCGCTTGAGGGCTGTCTCAGGTGCTTCAAGAGTGCTAGAGCCTGATGTTGAAGAACTGTACCCAACTTCACTTCAACTGGAGCCAGAGTCCTCCTAGTGAGAACCATTAGTGAGTGAAAAGAATTTATCAGCCCCATAGGCTTTGAGATCGGCTGGAGCCAGACCGCTAATTTCTTTATTATAGCCCAGATAGCTCATAACAACACTGGGAGCCAAAAATCATGAGTTATACATAACTTGATACTCTTTGATTTGGGAGTACCAGAATACCTTTGCCACCCGCTGAAATGCCTGCACCAAGACAACTATGCGAGAATTAGATATGGTAAAAATTGTGAACTTTCCACCCCTTTCCCCGTAGAGAATGGGGTGCGACAGGGATGTGTCCTGGCCCGACACTCTTCTCTCTTTTCTTAAACAGCTTAATTGAAACTCTGTTAGCTGGGAAAGACATTAATGCTTTGAGGCTGGCGAACCACAAAATCTCAGCACTCATGTTTGCGTACGATACGCTGAAACTCTCCAAATTGCCCATGGGTATGAAGAGGGTCCTCGAGGTATTCAGCTCTTTCTGCAGAAAGAGGGGACTGGAGATCAACCTCCAAAAAAACAAGTACAAGTTTTTTAGTTTCAAAGATGTTTTTATTGAAAATTTCAACAGGCATATATTAAGACATCTCAGCAAGAAAAGTAAGCTCAGGGCATATATAGTGGGCGGGACAGACAAGCATGTCTTCCCTAGTACGCCAGAACAAGCAATGAACATATGCCCAATAGGTGGTTCGACATCGTGCATTGAAGGGCAAAGGAATGACATGAGGAAAACAACAAGAACTAGAAACCCTCTCCCCCTCCCCATGAGATCCCCCCACCCCGACCAGTGTGCCCATGAAAGTCAGTGTTATCAGCATTGTGCTGCAGAGGTGCGACTGGACCAAAAGTAAAGTCACCGAGAGTCATCGGTGGTGCTGGTGAGACGCAGAACCCTAAGGTATTTGGGGCAGGTAATTTCATTGAACTCCTTGGACAGGAGAGTCAGCAAAGGAAGCCACGTTTTACGGAAGGTGCCTGTGGAGTTAGTGAGAGTGGCGTGGATGCGTTCCATCCCAAGGGTGAACCACAGTTTGTGGAGCCATCCTGTATGTGTAGGTTTAGTCGTGGAGCCCCAAAGCGATAATATGTGTTGCGTGGCTGCCTGCATGGCAATGCCCATCTGTCGACCACGCAGCGATTTTAAGGGGAACATTAATGCATTGGGTAGGCCAAACACAGTGTATGCAGGGAATCTCGGGACTTCAGTTTCGAAAGTGGAGTCGATCTTATCCAGGACCTGTTTCCAAAAGTCTCCCAGTTCCGGACAGTCCCAGAGGATGTGAGTTAGGGTACCCTTTTCCCCGCACCCTCTCCAGCATAGTCCGCTGCGCTTCGGGTTCCCTTGGTGTAGTCGGGCTGGAGTAAGGTGCCAGTATATGGCGAGTTTTACTGCCGTCTCTCTTGCCTTAGTGTTGCGCTTAGTGTGTGAAGCTCTATAGTATATGTACCCCCATTCTTTGGGTGACAAGGCCCTCCCCAGTTCAGCCTCCCAACGTCTTTGGCTAGGTGAGTTAGCCAGGGCGGATGAAGGTGTGAGCATTTTATAAAGTTCAGAAATTTGGTGTTTGTCTGTAGTTTTAGTAAGCAGCCATTTCTCAAAGTCTGTCATGGGGCGGCTCACTAGGGCGATGATGTCAGGATTAGTGAGCCAGTGTCGGAGTTTAAGGTATTGGAAGAGATGAGGACGTTCTATATCATATCCTTTTTTAATGTCCTCGAGGGGAAGAAATCCGTTCAAGTCAAAAAGGTCACCCGCAGCTCGACATGCCGTGCCTCGCCACTGAGAGAATGCGCCTGCGCCATCACCTGGGGGGAAGTCAGGGTTGTCTAGTATGGGAGTGAAAGGGGAAGGGAAACCCGTGTTTAAGCGCCACCCGATTCCACACCTGTAGAGTCGTGCGGGTGATGGGGGATCGTGACATGTATCTCGGTCTGTGGTGGTTAGCTAGAAATGGAATTCTCCACAGCGGCGTTCGGGCCATAGCCCTATCCTGGAAGAGCCATCTCTTCTCTGATTCGGGCCTGTACCACTCCACCAAGTAGCGGAGCTGGGACGCCTGGAAATATCGCACTAGGTCTGGGACTCCGAGACCGCCCTCATCCATGCTCCTATACGTAAGTAATTTGTGAAGTCATGCTCTCTTCCCTTCCCAGATAAAGCCAGACAGCAAGTCTTGCAGGGTTTTTAATGTGCCTTTTGAGGGCATAATTGGGATCGTTTGGAACAAATATAAAATCCGCGGCAGAATTGACATTTTCACAGCTGCCACTCTCCCCAGCAGAGAAAGAGGTTGTTTGAACCATCTCTTCAGGTCCGATCGGATCTGGGTGGTGAGAGCGGTGTAATTGGTGGAGACCGTGAGATCCGTTGAGGGAGTCAAGGTGATTCCCAGGTATGGTATTTGGGCGGCTAACTGAAGGCCGCTATTGTGTCCTATTGCCGGGGCCCGTGGGCGCGCTTGTTTGCCGAGGGGTAGGATTAGGGATTTGGCGATGTTAATGCGGAAGCCCGAAACCGCCCCAAACGAGTCAAGTTCCTCCATAAAGGCAGGTATAGAAGAATCAGGACGGTTCGGGGTGGCTATGACATCATCTGCATATAGACTGATAGGATGGGGTTCGCGTCCGAAGTCGATGCCCTCTATCCTTGGGTTGACTCGGACTCTCTGTGCTAGCGGCTCGATATACATTGCGAATAGGAGGGGGGAAAGGGGGCACCCCTGTCTGGTGCCTCGCTGGATCTCGAACGGGAGCGAGTGCAGGCTCCCTAAGCGGACCTTGGCCTGTGGGCGATGGTAACAGCTCGCTATGTGTGGGCAAAAGCGGTCGCTGAGGCCAAACCGGCAGAGTACATGTTGTAAGTAATTCCAGTTTACGCGATCGAACGCCTTTTCTGCGTCGATGGAGAGTAACGCAGAGCCCGAAGCCTGAAAATGTGTCTTATCAATAAGGTGGAGCACCCGTTTAGTGTTGTCGCTACATTGACGGCCAGGAACAAAGCCAGATTGATCTGGTTCCAAAAGACCGGGGAGGCACGGGCCAAGGCGCGCGGCAAGGATACCTGTAAAAAGTTTTAGGTCCAGATTTAACAATGAGATAGGGCGGAATGCGGAGCAGTGCGTGGGCTTTTTCCCCGGTTTAGGAAGCACCACCATTTCAGTGTCTAACATGTCCGGAGGTATGGCTCCCACCCCCTCAAAGGAATTAAAAAGGCGGACAAGCACCGGGGCCAATTGCTGGTTGAAAAGCTTGTAAAAGCCAGCTGAGAAGCCATCCGGCCCGGGGATTTGAGTTGGTGCAATCGCGATATGGCAGCAAGGACTTCTTCTTGGCTTATGGGGGCGTCGAGAGCCTCCCCAGTAGACTCGGGGATTGTGGTGATGGCCGCCGTGGCTAGGTATGCCTCAATATCCCTGTATGAGGTCTCCTCCTCCCCGTACAGGGAAGCGTAGTAGGAACGAAATGCCTCGGCTACCTGGGCGTCGTCCGTGAGCACCTCACCGTCGTCACCTACCAAAGTATTGATTTTGGCCCGTTGGGTCTTAGCTGTTAGAGCGCTAGCCAGTAGGCGACCTGTTTGGTTTCCTCCGACATAATAAGTATGTCGTAGGCGGAGAGCTGCGAATTCCGCCCGGTCTATATCCAGACTAGCGAGTTGGGCCCGAGCCGCTTTCAGCTGTTTCCACACGCGAGGGGCGCAGGTGCGACTGTGTACTCGTTCCAGTTCCGCTACCTGCGCCGCAAGGTCCTCCCATTTGCTCTTGCGGTCTTTGGCCTCCGCTGCAGCAATAGCTATGAGTTTGCCCCGCACTACCGATTTCGGAGCTCCCCAAAGAGCCGTCACCGAGATGCCGGGTTTGTCGTTGGTGGACAGATAAGTGTCAATGCAGTCACTAATCCGTTTAGTGACAGCGGGTCGCTGTAGCAAGGTTTCGCGAAGGCGCCACGGGCCCCGGGGGCGATGGAGTGTGCGGAAAGTGAGGGAGAGTTCCACTGCGTCATGGTCAGAGAGGGCCGCAGGTATTATGGCAATCTCCTCAAGGATTTTGAGGAGGTCCGAGTAACCCAGGAAATGGTCAAGCCTGGCATAGGTGTGGTGTACATGTGAGTAGAATGTGAACTGTGAGGCGGTCGGGTGTCGGGCTCTCCAGAGGTCTACCAGGTCCCTATCTGACAGCCATTCCCGACCGGCGGACGACAAGGCCCCAGTGTCCCCGTGGCGGTGTCCAGATCGATCGGCTTGTGTATCCATAACGACATTAATGTCCCCACCCAGGAGTAAGGATGTATGTGGGGTTTGAAGAGCTTCGGAAATGGGGCCTTTTAAGAAAGTTTCTTGGCCTGTGTTTGGGGCATAAAGGGAGCCAATTGTAAGTGTTGTGTCGCCTAAATAAAAAGTGTGTACCACGAGACGGCCCTTGATCTCCCCCACCTTATTACCCACCCTCCCCCTGAAAGATCTAGAGATCAGAATCGCAACCCCGGCAGTCTTCGTTGGAAGGGAGGAAAAGAGTTGCTGTGGGAAGGCTCGTGAGCGCATCCTGTGCCAGTCCCTCTGCAGGAGATGTGTCTCCTGTAGCAGGCAAATATCAGCTCCAGAGTTTTCCAAGTAGGAGAGAACAGCTATCCTCTTGATCGGGTTGTTTAGCCCTTTTACATTGAGCGTTATGACCTTAAGAGTGGTGTTTGTCATCGCGCAGGGGACAAGTGATACAGCGCAGAGTGGGCTATAGTCGCGCTATGGGAGCATGTGGTGGTGTGTGGCAGGTTGTGTATGACTCGGCGTCCCAGTGTAGCTGGACGCAGACAATGTGCGTGGATGTGTGACCCATTTCGGTCCCCGCACCCCAGTGAAGTACCTCTCAGCGTATGAGCAGAACTAGCTTGGCACACTGGTCCCCACCCTGGATCCCTCCCTAACCCAACATTCCCCCCCGAACTAACCCAGAGCCACCACTGTATGCAGTCTGTAACAAAGCCCCCTCCCCCTCCTCCCCCACCCAGTCCCAACATCCCTGAAACTTGTAGTCCCAATCCCGTCAAAGCGCACAGGATCGTGGTAAAGAACATTGAAGGGGTCATCTCCGATTGTGCTGCAGAGGTGCGACTGGACCAAAAGTAAAGTCACCGAGAGTCATCGGTGGTGCTGGTGAGACGCAGAACCCTAAGGTATTTGGGGCAGGTAATTTCATTGAACTCCTTGGACAGGAGAGTCAGCAAAGGAAGCCACGTTTTACGGAAGGCGCCTGTGGAGTTAGTGAGAGTGGCGTGGATGCGTTCCATCCCAAGGGTGAACCACAGTTTGTGGAGCCATCCTGTATGTGTAGGTTTAGTCGTGGAGCCCCAAAGCGATAATATGTGTTGCGTGGCTGCCTGCATGGCAATGCCCATCTGTCGACCACGCAGCGATTTTAAGGGGAACATTAATGCATTGGGTAGGCCTAACACAGTGTATGCAGGGAATCTCGGGACTTCAGTTTCGAAAGTGGAGTCGATCTCATCCAGGACCTGTTTCCAAAAGTCTCCCAGTTCCGGACAGTCCCAGAGGATGTGAGTTAGGGTACCCTTTTCCCCGCACCCTCTCCAGCATAGTCCGCTGCGCTTCGGGTTCCCTTGGTGTAGTCGGGCTGGAGTAAGGTGCCAGTATATGGCGAGTTTTACTGCCGTCTCTCTTGCCTTAGTGTTGCGCTTAGTGTGTGAAGCTCTATAGTATATGTACCCCCATTCTTTGGGTGACAAGGCCCTCCCCGGTTCAGCCTCCCAACGTCTTTGGCTAGGTGAGTTAGCCAGGGCGGATGAAGGTGTGAGCATTTTATAAAGTTCAGAAATTAGGTGTTTGTCTGTAGTTTTAGTAAGCAGCCATTTCTCAAAGTCTGTCATGGGGCGGCTCACTAGGGCGATGATGTCAGGATTAGTGAGCCAGTGTCGGAGTTTAAGGTATTGGAAGAGATGAGGACGTTCTATATCATATCCTTTTTTAATGTCCTCGAGGGGAAGAAATCCGTTCAAGTCAAAAAGGTCACCCGCAGCTCGACATGCCGTGCCTCGCCACTGAGAGAATGCGCCTGCGCCATCACCTGGGGGGAAGTCAGGGTTGTCTAGTATGGGAGTGAAAGGGGAAGGGAAACCCGTGTTTAAGCGCCACCCGATTCCACACCTGTAGAGTCGTGCGGGTGATGGGGGATCGTGACATGTATCTCGGTCTGTGGTGGTTAGCTAGAAATGGAATTCTCCACAGCGGCGTTCGCGCCATAGCCCTATCCTGGAAGAGCCATCTCTTCTCTGATTCGGGCCTGTACCACTCCACCAAGTAGCGGAGCTGGGACGCCTGGAAATATCGCACTAGGTCTGGGACTCAGAGACCGCCCTCATCCATGCTCCTATACGTAAGTAATTTGTGAAGTCATGCTCTCTTCCCTTCCCAGATAAAGCCAGACAGCAAGTCTTGCAGGGTTTTCAATGTGCCTTTTGGGGGCATAATTGGGATCGTTTGGAACAAATATAAAATCCGCGGCAGAATTGACATTTTCACAGCTGCCACTCTCCCCAGCAGAGAAAGAGGTTGTTTGAACCATCTCGTCAGGTCCGATCGGATCTGGGTGGTGAGAGCGGTGTAATTGGTGGAGACCGTGAGATCCGTTGAGGGAGTCAAGGTGATTCCCAGGTATGGTATTTGGGCGGCTAACTGAAGGCCGCTATTGTGTCCTATTGCCGGGGCCCGTGGGCGCGCTTGTTTGCCGAGGGGTAGGATTAGGGATTTGGCGATGTTAATGCGGAAGCCCGAAACCGCCCCAAACGAGTCAAGTTCCTCCATAAAGGCAGGTATAGAAGAATCAGGACGGTTCGGGGTGGCTATGACATCATCTGCATATAGACTGATAGGATGGGGTTCGCGTCCGAAGTCGATGCCCTCTATCCTTGGGTTGACTCGGACTCTCTGTGCTAGCGGCTCGATATACATTGCGAATAGGAGGGGGGAAAGGGGGCACCCCTGTCTGGTGCCTCGCTGGATCTCGAACGGGAGCGAGTGCAGGCTCCCTAAGCGGACCTTGGCCTGTGGGCGATGGTAACAGCTCGCTATGTGTGGGCAAAAGCGGTCGCTGAGGCCAAACCGGCAGAGTACATGTTGTAAGTAATTCCAGTTTATGCGATCGAACGCCTTTTCTGCGTCGATGGAGAGTAACGCAGAGCCCGAAGCCTGAAAATGTGTCTTATCAATAAGGTGGAGCACCCGTTTAGTGTTGTCGCTACATTGACGGCCAGGAACAAAGCCAGATTGATCTGGTTCCAAAAGACCGGGGAGGCACGGGCCAAGGCGCGCGGCAAGGATACCTGTAAAAAGTTTTAGGTCCAGATTTAACAATGAGATAGGGCGGAATGCGGAGCAGTGCGTGGGCTTTTTCCCCGGTTTAGGAAGCACCACCACTTCAGTGTCTAACATGTCCGGAGGTATGGCTCCCACCCCCTCAAAGGAATTAAAAAGGCGGACAAGCACCGGGGCCAATTGCTGGTTGAAAAGCTTGTAAAAGCCAGCTGAGAAGCCATCCGGCCCGGGGATTTGAGTTGGTGCAATCGCGATATGGCAGCAAGGACTTATTCTTGGCTTATGGGGGCGTCGAGAGCCTCCCCAGTAGACTCGGGGATTGTGGTGATGGCCGCCGTGGCTAGGTATGCCTCAATATCCCTGTATGAGGTCTCCTCCTCCCCGTTCAGGGAAGCGTAGTAGGAACGAAATGCCTCGGCTACCTGGGCGTCGTCCGTGAGCACCTCACCGTCGTCACCTACCAAAGTATTGATTTTGGCCCGTTGGGTCTTAGCTGTTAGAGCGCTAGCCAGTAGGCGACCTGTTTGGTTTCCTCCGACATAATAAGTATGTCGTAGGCGGAGAGCTGCGAATTCCGCCCGGTCTATATCCAGACTAGCGAGTTGGGCCCGAGCCGCTTTCAGCTGTTTCCACACGCGAGGGGCGCAGGTGCGACTGTGTACTCGTTCCAGTTCCGCTACCTGCGCCGCAAGGTCCTCCCATTTGCTCTTGCGGTCTTTGGCCTCCGCTGCAGCAATAGCTATGAGTTTGCCCCGCACTACCGATTTCGGAGCTCCCCAAAGAGCCGTCACCGAGATGCCGGGTTTGTCGTTGGTGGACAGATAAGTGTCAATGCAGTCACTAATACGTTTAGTGACAGCGGGTCGCTGTAGCAAGGTTTCGCGAAGGCGCCACGGGCCCCGGGGGCGATGGAGTGTGCGGAAAGTGAGGGAGAGTTCCACTGCGTCATGGTCAGAGAGGGCCGCAGGTATTATGGCAATCTCCTCAAGGATTTTGAGGAGGTCCGAGTAACCCAGGAAATGGTCAAGCCTGGCGTAGGTGTGGTGTACATGTGAGTAGAATGTGAACTGTGAGGCGGTCGGGTGTCGGGCTCTCCAGAGGTCTACCAGGTCCCTATCTGACAGCCATTCCCGACCGGCGGACGACAAGGCCCCAGTGTCCCCGTGGCGGTGTCCATATCGATCGGCTTGTGTATCCATAACGACATTAATGTCCCCACCCAGGAGTAAGGATGTATGTGGGGTTTGAAGAGCTTCGGAAATGGGGCCTTTTAAGAAAGTTTCTTGACCTGTGTTTGGGGCATAAAGGGAGCCAATTGTAAGTGTTGTGTCGCCTAAATAAAAAGTGTGTACCAGGAGACGGCCCTTGATCTCCCCCACCTTATTACCCACCCTCCCCCTGAAAGATCTAGAGATCAGAATCGCAACCCCGGCAGACTTCGTTGGAAGGGAGGAAAAGAGTTGCTGTGGGAAGGCTCGTGAGCGCATCCTGTGCCAGTCCCTCTGCAGGAGATGTGTCTCCTGTAGCAGGCAAATATCAGCTCCAGAGTTTTCCAAGTAGGAGAGAACAGCTATCCTCTTGATCGGGTTGTTTAGCCCTTTTACATTGAGCGTTATGACCTTAAGAGTGGTGTTTGTCATCGCGCAGGGGACAAGTGATACAGCGCAGAGTGGGCTATAGTCGCGCTATGGGAGCATGTGGTGGTGTGTGGCAGGTTGTGTATGACTCGGCGTCCCAGTGTAGCTGGACGCAGACAATGTGCGTGGATGTGTGACCCATTTCGGTCCCCGCACCCCAGTGAAGTACCTCTCAGCGTATGAGCAGAACTAGCTTGGCACACTGGTCCCCACCCTGGATCCCTCCCTAACCCAACATTCCCCCCCGAACTAACCCAGAGCCACCACAGTATGCAGTCTGTAACAAAGCCCCCTCCCCCTCCTCCCCCACCCAGTCCCAACTTCCCTGAAACTTGTAGTCCCAATCCTGTCAAAGCGCACAGGATCGTGGTAAAGAACATTGAAGGGGTCATCTCCGATGGCGGCTTCTCCGGATCCCCACCCGACCCACCCGCCGTTAGAGCAAAGAATTTGCGATGTGCAGTCTCCCTAGCAGCAGCAGTTGTCACTCTGGGGAGGAGGTCTCCTTGATCACCTCCGCCACCGCAGTCTCACGCTCTCGGGAAATGATAGAGGCGTCTGGTTTGAGGCGCCGGTATGGGAAGCTCTTGTGGTGCACAGTCTGCCAGCCCCCCTGGAAGAGCCCTGTGAACTTCTGAATACCGGTTCACTGTCAACTTGGTCCAAACCCAGGAGGTCACATGTGTCTTTGAGAGACCGCAGCTGTTGCAGTCGTCCGTTCCATTTAAAGATTATCCGGAAGGGATGTCCCCAAGAGTATGGAACCTCTTTCTGCCGTAAAAAGTCAGTAATTGGCTTGAATTCTTTCCTTTTCTGGAGAGTAATGGAAGAAAGATCCTGGTGGAGGGCGATGGGGTGGCCCTGAAACTGAATGGTCTCGGCTCGCCGGGCCTCCCGAAGGATCCGTTCCTTCAACGGGAAGTCCGGAAAGAAAGCTAGGATGTCTGGTGGCGGGGCCGGGGCTCTACGGGGCAACCCCACTCGATGTGCCCTGTCAATGCGGATGGGAAAGTCCTCCGCCTCACCCAAGATGTGCCTGAAGAGGGTCTGCAAGTATGCGGCGACATCAGCCCCCTCGTCTTTCTGAGGGACCCCCCGGACCCGTATGTTGTTTCGACGGGAGCGGTTTTCAAGGTCCTCGGCTTGGGCCTGGAGGTCCAGTTGCTGGTCAGTGAGCCGTAAGACCTCTTGTTGGAGTTGTTCAATTTCGGCACTCCTAGTCTGGTCAGCCTCCTCGACTGCGACCACCCGTTCACCCAGGTCCTCTATGTCGCGTCGGAGTTCCTTAACTTCTCCTGCAACCTTCTGTTTCAGAGATTTGAAGTCCTCGCGGAGCGAGTTGAATAACGTCTCCAAAAAGGATTTGGTGATGGGCACTTGGTCATCCATGGCCGTAGGCGGTGTCTTCCCCGTCCCCGGGGACAGAGGGTCTTTGCTAGACCTGGGCTGTGATTTAGCTAACAGTTCAGGGAGAGTTTGCGATCCCTTCCTACTTCTTTGCGCCGCCATGGCGCGGTAGGGCGTGAGGCCTCGACAGGAAGTAGGGCAATGAAACGTGCGGGTGGGGACAGTGAAGTGATGGAAGGGGGGGCAGAGGGTATGAAGGCACCCAGGCGGTCACTCCGGTTGGTGTGCGGGCAAGGTCCAGTGTCGGGAATCAGTCCCACGTCAACTAGGGGGGCAGAGAAATGGCGCCCGCCCAGGCCGGCAGGCACCCTGCACAGCGAGAGACCCAGGCGTAAGGAATTTGGCTACACCACGATGCGAGGGAGGCACTCCCAAGGTGATCTCAAGTATCAGGCAGTGTGAGCCCACACAGATATCCCTCCACCGGGGGCTCGATTGTGCCCCCCGAGTTCTCCCCGCTCCCCTTCTCACTCTCCTCACCTGTGAAGCTGGGCGCGTCTGGGATTCACCGTCCACTAGGCTGGTCCAGCGTCAGGAGAGTAGCTCGTCGGTGCTTCAGGGACACGGGACCAGTTCCCGGACTGGTGGGGGCCACTAGGAGGTGTGGGGGAGCGGTATCTGGAGCACCCTGTGTGTGGGTCCTTTCTGGTGGTCAGGCCGGCCCCTCCGCAGGGAGCCCGAGCTGGGCGGAATGTAGGCCCGAAGCCGGGGCCTCATTTCACCACTGCCGGCCGGGTCCCCCTGGCAACCACCGAGTCGCTCGAGTGGCGGCCGCTGCTCCTCTCAGTGGTTGTGGAGGTCGGGGGAGACTGTGGCAATATTCGGCGAAACGGCGGGATCGGGCAGGGAGCTCCGGAGACCTGCGTCCGATCACGCCGCCATCTTAGACATGCCCCCAAGTACAAGTTTTTTTAATGCTAGTATTACAAATTTCCCACATCCCCAACTGGATGGTAGGGCCCTAGAGAGGGTGTCCATTTTTGATTATCTAGGGATCACACTGAAAAAATGGGCTGGGGGACACAAATAAAAAAAGCCAGTCTAAAACTGACTCAGTCCACGGGGGGCACCTTACAAGTTTAGAAAAGTTGAACCCACAAAGTGATAGGTCCCACAGCAGAAATCTACAAAACACAGGTTAGGGGACCATCACTGTATGGGGCAGAATTATGGGGCCATTGCCCATCAACTTCCCTATACATGCCAGAGAACCTATTCCTTAGGCAATTGCTGGGCCTCCCTATGAGTACCCCATCAACACCGCTCAGGGTGGATTTAGGGATTGGCCCTATAGCAGATGTAGTCTCCTCTAGACCCCTCCTATACTGGCGACGCCTGTGGAGTACACCTGAACTAGCTGACTATAAAGAGGACTTGAAGGATGTTATGAGCCTTCTAGGTGCAGGGAAGCTCCCCTGGCTAGCTCATATCAGGAATTCTTGCCAGGCACTAGGGAGGGCAAATATGTGGACTACACCTGAAGAGACCTGTCCTAAAATCTCCAGAAAGGCACTACTCGACTCCCATAGAGAACACAAACTGGCCTTACTATGGCAGGGGACTAAACCAAGCTGCTTGACCTCCAGGTTTCTGGATATGAAGCAGCAATACAGGTCAGAATCGGCACTTGATCACATCCAACCACTTTTGGCAAAGAAACGTTTTATTTAATTCAGACATGGGGTGCTCCTGCTTCGAGCATTTACTAACAATTGGCAAGGAGCCCATAAAGGTGCGATCGAGTTGAGGAAACGGAATTGTATGTCCTTTTCTTTTGCCCCCACCTATGGAAGGTCAAGGTCTAGGTGGGTGTTACAATTGTGCAGAAATATGGGGATCAGACACTACATAGAGGCGTACAGACTCCTCAAGTACGAAACTGACACACTTATTGTGTTCGCCATTTCTCGGTTCCTTCACTCGATGTGGTGCGTTCGCAGAGTTTTTTTAAAGAAAACCCTTTCAGGAGACTCCTAGCTCTTAGCATCTTTTATACACGCTGCTATGCCATGTTTGCACAAATCCATTGTAGGATTATTGTTACTGCAACTATCCTATTTAAATGTATTATATTATCTGTTTTAACATGTTTTTTTAACACTGTTACACATCTTTTAGATAAAATCTGAAGCTTTTTTAACCCTCAATAAGAGTTTTATATACTAATGAATTGGCTAGCTGTTTAAATATGCATTACTTTAACCCCTCCCGCACTTAAGGTAGAATACACAAACTCTGTTGCTCATTGTCTTGTATCCAAGCATAGTACTGAGTGTTGTTGCGAGGGAGCGTACTTAAGAATAAACTAGAAAACTTTGCACAAATTAGATATGTACTACTTTTTTAACATTGCACTAATGTACACAAATTTTATGATGACATATTCTAATGTTTTTTCTTTTCCTTTAAAACGCATTGTAATGCCTCTTTTATGGCCGTACGGTCAAAATAAAGCTCTTTTGACTTGACTTGACTTGAAAAATAGAGTGTATTTCTATCTAAATTTAGGCACCAAAATGAACGGAATAGCAAATATATAGCTGGAGTTATAGATTTCTGAATCAATACTAAATCAGTGCATAAAAATACATGAAAAAGATAGCATTGCAGTCAATAGCAAAAACCTCTTGTGACAATTGGTCGCTTGTAAGTTGAGTTACGTGGAACCCTTACAGGGTCAGGTCATGCGGGTCCCAGGACCAGGCTATGACAGTCAGATCAATTTTACCTAGCGTGTGGAGTCCGGGTGTAGAGTTGTACTGGCTTTCCTTGGTGCTGAATGGGAGCTGCGGTGGTACTGATTTAACTGCTTACATGGTGCTGCAAGGAACAGAATACAAAAACACAACAGATGCACAGCTGCTGGCGTTGGATCATCGTTGCGCTGAGGTTCCGTGACAATTGTAAGTGGTGCATTCGACTCGCACGAATATAGTCGAGTCTGGTATCTATGAACCGCAAATGACGAGTTTAGTGGGTGTACGCAGTTTCGCTGTGCTAACCTAAACCGTTCGTCTGTTACGTGGGTATTTCTATCTGTACCCACGGGTTCCATCTTAGATACGGCATCCATTTTGTCTCTTGCCCTCAAGTAGCCAGCGAACGGACGTTGTCCGCTTCGCGACCCTGGGACTCCCAAGATATTTGCGGAAGACACATGTCCTTTGTAAGTGTCTTTATGACGAGGGGGATGCTACTGTAAAGCAGATGGCGCCGCTCGAGGCTCATCTTGCTGCACGGACTTATTGTCTCAGCCGTGCATCTCATTAGGCACGTCCCTTTGATGCCTGTATCTCGTGTTTCCCGATACCTCCCCTTTTACACCCTTTCCGATCTCCCCACTGTTTCCCTCTTCCTCTGCACCTGTCCTTGTTCCTATTTCGATCTGTTTTACTGCTGATTGGAATTCACTAATGGTGAGAAGATGGGTTTTTACAGTTGGGAACCGCCAAATGTTTCCGCACTTATGTTCCGGACCTCATGTGTATCAAAGTGACCAAAGCAACCCCTCTGGGGGATGATGGTGGGAACCGGGTTGTAAACCTTTGTGTACCATGTTGTCCTATGGGTAAAACTGTATAAAAGGAGCGATCCACAGAACCAATTTGAAGCAGTCTCCCCGAACTACACTCGATGTACTTCCTGTGATATCTGTGTTCCCTGCAGCAAATAAACCTTGAATCTTTGACGTCGAAGGAAGTGTCCCGTGTCTCTGTCATTCGTACGCCGGAGCAGGTTACCCACGAAGGTTTCAGGTGTTGTGCCCTGGCACCGCTGGGTTCTAAATAACCCAGTCCTTCAGTTGGCGCCCAACGTGGGGCTGCATCAGTGGTACCGGTCCAAGCCCGACGATCGTGAGGAACTTCGTGTGAAATCTCGGAGGGAAGGTGCACTCCGCTTCATCGATCCTGTTGTCGAAATAAGTGGCCCGAAGACTTTTCCCGCGAAGATTCCCGCCTCCTGACGGCTGCGACGGACTGCTGCCCTGACTGTAGACCTGTTTTGGCGCCTGGCGTAGACCTTGGTAGAGCGAGACGACTGACGGGCCTTCCTGGTGACGCCATCGATCTTTGAGTTAAGTATTTGTGGGTCGCTCCCAGAGTTCTTGGTTGTGGTTACTTAGTGGTTGCATGGTTCCATTGCATTTGTAGTTCTTGGTACTTTGTTGTGTTGTTTGACGACTGCAGCCGCCAAAAACCGAGGGTTTTGTTCTTTGCTGGGACTTGGTAAATCCCGTAAACCTTGAAGTTTGTGAAACTCGGCTAGCGTGCAAGATGCCTGGTCGCAGTACTTTGTTTAGTTGTTTCAGACCTTGTGGTACGGATTCCCGACTGGAGGACTCGTGTCCGATACCTCCGGTTGGAACTCCCACTTATGAACTGTACAGTAAACATTGGCTAGGCCCGATTACTTTTAATGAATACTGGATCAAATACACGAAGAAAGATGGAGACCTTCGCTGGCCACCACATGGTAGCTTCGAGGCCCCGATCTTAGATAATCTAGAGGTTAAATTGTTCGCAAAGAAGTCAAGGCCGGCCATGTTTCATGCCTTTCGGTTGTGGCGTAAAGAAGCCCGACAGAAAGAAATCAGACAGACTAAACGAAATCAGCGAGATAGTGCTGGTACCATTGTAAAGAAAGCAGAGCAGTTCCAGCATGATAAGGAGGTTAGGGAAAAGGAAGTGTTTGACAGACTACAGCGTATGACCGTAGATAAATGTTATCCCGCTTTGCCTACGGAGTCGGAAAAGAAGGAAGAGGCAGTTGAGGATCCTTTAATGTCTTATCTTATGAAATCGCCACCTCCGTACGTACAGGGTACCACAGCCCCTGTGATTCCCCCTGTACCTGTTCCTGCACCTATTCTTCCTTTGCCTGTTCCTCAACCTGCACCCGTTCTTCCGACTGTTCCTGCTCCTTCGTCTGTTTCTATTCCTACTGCTCCTCCGCTTCCACATACTCCTGCTCACACTACTGCTCCTGCTTTGTTAACCCCTGCTGTTGTTTCTGTTTCTACTCCTTCTCTTGTTAGCCCTGTGTCCTATACTTCTCCCTCTACTCGTTCTCGTACTACTCCTCTTGCGGCTAGCTTCTTTCATTCGCTCGGACCTGTTCATGGGTCCGCTGGTTCCGATGGTCCTCAGAGACGTAGTCAGCTTCCTGGAAACAGAGAACGCGTTGCGCTATATAATATGGCGATGGGTTGGATGGTAAATCCTCTTAGAAGTCCACCTCGTGTTGTCCTCGAAACATTTTGTCAATTCAATATACCAACCCAGAGATATGTGTTTAATGAAATGTGTAAGTTCCTTCATGATCAGATAGCGGCCGATGCGCCTGACGAGGTGCTGACTGCCCTGTCTGATCTTCAGCTCCAGTTCTCGAATGGACTGATAGTGGATACCAACGTTCGACGTGCTGTTGAGCGGTTGCTATCTTTTCGTCTCACTCCGATACCTCATGCATTGTTTGTCGAGGATATTGAAAGACAGCCAGACGAGTCTGGCCAATATCCTATGCGTGAAGTTCCTCCCGTGTTGATGCCAGGTGATCCCGCTCACGTTCCACCTATCTTGCCGTATTTTCAGAGAGTATGGATACATCTCCCATGGAAACGCTCGGAAGTGTTACAGGTGAAGCAATCTTTGCCTGACCCTCGCAAAAATCCTACAGGGTATTATAAAGAATTATCACAGCTCGTAGATGCTACGGTAATGAATCTTGCCGATATCGATATGTTATTCGGCAATGTCGTACCGCAACCGGTATGGGCTAAGATTCGGCAGGAAAATCATCCGAATGAATTAGGTGGTGATTGGGCTGCCATTGTAGCGGCAGATGGTTTACAAACTGGTGGGGCTAAACCTGAGCAGCTGATTACTGCTCTTCCTCAACGAATAATAACATTAATGAAAACTCTTATGCCAGCCATGAGGGTGAACTGGGACAAATTGTCAGCTTGTAAGCAAAAGAAGGATGAGAGTGTTTCCGACTTCTTTACGAGGTTCGAGGAGGCATTCATTGACCATAGTGGTCAGGATATGAGCACTGAGGGTGGTCAAAGATTGTTTGTGGATAAATTTGTTTCGAACTTACTGCCCGATTTGAGCAATAAGTTAAAGAATTCGGAAAGTGCATGGGCCGTTTCTACCTCAGCTCAGATATTGGCTACAGCCCAATATTATGAGAATAGAGAGAAAGAGGAGAATGACCGTGCTGATAAAAAGACGAAAGAACTAAAAACTAAAGTGTTGTTGCAACAAGCATATCCTCCGCGTTCAAATCAGAATGCGTCTCAACAGAATAGATCGCAGTCGCAATCGAATCGATCACAGCCACGTAATGATTCCTCCTCCCAAAGATCATCGTTAGGGTACAATCAATGTGCTTATTGTAGACAGGAGGGACACATTAAATTCAATTGCCCTGTTTTGAATGAACGTAATAGTGGTAATTCATCTAGAGGAGGTCGTGGTGGTTCGCAGCAGGCATCACGTGGTAGAGGTCGTGGTGCTCAAAATGATCGTTCTGATAACTCATCCAATTCTAATAATTGTTTCGATCAACGTGGATCATTGCAAGGACGATCTGCGCAGTACAATGTAGACGATTATTACGTCGATCAGGGAACTGACGACAGTAATTACTAGGACAGCCAAAGACAAGGAGAGGGAGTGGTATCAGTTCCGGTTGATCAGAGAGGGCCTTACGTCGCAGTTGCTACATCGGGCGTCGTTGAGCCTTTTCTGTTGGACACTGGTGCAGCGAAAAGTTCTATCATGCATTCGAAACTCCCTGGCGCACCTTTGTCTGGCTTAACAAATGTTTCCGTTGGATTCTCTGGCGCCCCCGTTAGCAATCCAGTTTCGCGCCCTTTGCCCCTTACAATAGGGCCACGTGAGCTTCAAGCTCCGTTAATTTTGACTACTGGTTGTGGTGAAAATCTTTTGGGCCTGGATTTGCTTAAACGTTTGTATGCAACTTTGTATTGTTCTCCTGCGGGTGTAAAGCTTACGTTAGGAGAGAGGGTTGTCTCTCCTATGTATTTGTCTTTTGATAAGCTTCCACCGGAATTGAGTTCTCTTCCTGCGTCTTTGTGGGCAACGGGTCCAAATGACGTGGGCCTGCTTGATATCTCCCCTTATGTTGTTCAGTTGAAATCTAATGTGCGATTGCCACGTATTCCCCAGTACCGTATCTCTCTTGATGGTGAACGAGCATTGTTAGCGATCATTTATGATCTGATCGAGAAAGATATTATTGAAGAGACTCGAGGAAACGTGTGCAATAGCCCTGTGCTGCCCATTCTTAAACGAACTGATCCTTCCAAACTGCCTGTTTATCGCTTTGTTATCGATCTACGGGAGGTGAATAAAATTGTGGTTCCTCAATTCCCTGTTGTGCCTGACATCACAGCGCTACTGACTCTGATTCCAGCCTCTGCATCGTGGTTTTCGGTGATTGACTTGAAAAATGCGTTTTTCAGCATCCCGATTGCCGAGGAGAGCAGGGACCTTTTCGGTTTCTCTCTCGGTGGACGCAGCTTCCGGTTCAAACGCGCTCCTCAGGGCTACTGTGAAAGTCCATCTATTTACAGTCAAGCCTTGAAGGGTCAACTGGATGCGTTTAGGTTGCCGGTCGGTGCGGCCTTAATCCAATACGTCGACGACTTATTGGTGGCTGCTGATACTCAGGACATTTGCAAAATTGCTACGGTGTCGTTGCTGCAACATCTCTGTGAATTGAATCATAAGGTGTCCCCTTCTAAACTCCAATATTGTTGTCAAGAAGTAACCTATCTAGGTCACTTATTGTCAAAGGAGGGAAGGAGGTTGACCCCAGAGAGAATTGCAGCAACTGCGCGAATGACTGTGCCAACAACTCAGAGAGATGTGCGTGCCTTCCTAGGTATCACGTCATACTGCAGGCAATGGATTCCTAATTTTTCATTGCTAGCGAAACCATTGGTGGCTCTTACGTGCAAGGATGTTTCAACTCCTTTACCATGGACGGAAGAATGTCAGAAAAGTTTTTCTGAATTGCGTGATTCATTGTGTTCGGCTCCTGTGTTGGGTACTCCTGACTACAGTAAGCCGTTTACATTATATGTTCACGAGAGGGAAGGTTGTGCTTTGAGTGTCTTAACGCAACCTTTTGGTGGTAAACAGCGTCCATGCGCATATTTTTCCTCAACTTTGGACCCAGTAGCTAGAGCATTGCCGAGTTGTTTGAGAGCAACTGCGGCAGCTGCGGTCTCCATCCGACAATCAGCAGGATTGGTCATGGATAATATGCTTACGGTGATGGTTCCGCATGCAGTCGATACTCTTTTGAATCGTACGAAAACTCAGCACTTGACGAGTGCGAGGTTGTCTGGGTACGAGTTGACGTTGCTGGCAAGTCATATTCAGATAAAACGTTGTAATGTTCTGAACCCGGCAACTTTGTTACCAATTAGCGCAGAGTCAGATGAAGTAGCAGAACATGATTGCTACTTGAGGACAGAGGAAGAAACAAAAGGTCGAGTGGACCTTAAAAACACCCCATTGGAAGATCCGGACGGTACACTGTATGTGGATGGGTCATGTTTTAAGTTGCCGAATGGCGATGTGACTACTGCTTATGCTGTTGTAACGTTGAATACTGTTGTTGAGACTGCAAGGTTGAATCAGAATTCTGCACAAGCTGCAGAATTGATCGCTCTCACTAGAGCATGTGTGTTAGCAAAAGGGAAACGTGTGAATGTGTTCACCGACAGCCAATATGCGTTTGGCGTCGCACATAGTTTTGGACGATTGTGGAGAGAGAGAGGTTTCTTGACGTCGCACGGTACGAAGATTCAGCATGGCCAGCTTGTAAATGATCTCTTGGATGCACTGACGTTGCCTAAACAAGTAGCGATTGTTAAATGTAGTGCGCATCGTAAGGTGACGGATGATGTTGGTCGTGGTAATGCGTTTGCGGATGAGATTGCTAAGGAGACTGCCCGGAACCTTAGCACTCGAATGTATGTGACGAGTTCGGTTAGGTGGCCTACGGAATCGAGCATGTGTGAAGACACTATTGAAAGCGTGAAAGAAATTCAGAATGAGGCCACCGAGACTGAAAAGGCGAAGTGGAAAGAAAGCACGGGAAAGTTGGATGCGAATGGTTGTTGGATTGATTTGTCGGATCAGAAAAGATGGTTGTTGCCCGATGCGTATGTGCTGGCTGTTGTGACAATGGCGCATGGGTTAGCACATATTAGCGCGAAAGGTATTTGTAAGTTGCTGTCCCCTGTATGGAAGAATGATGGTATAACGAAGTGTGCTGAACGTCTGGTGAAGAATTGTATGGTGTGCATGATGTACAATCCTGGCAAAGGAACCCCAACTCCTCCTGGCAGTTTTGCTCCCCCTTCATGTCCCTTTGAGGTGATCCAATTGGACTTCATCCATATGGAGCGATGCAATAACCTGAAATACGTTTTAGTTGTGGTTTGCGCATTCTCCCGATGGATCGAGGCCTATCCTCTCAAAGACAATACTGCTTTGTCTACTGCGAAAATCCTGCTGAAGGAATATTTTCCTCGGTATGGAATGCCTAGAGTCGTGTGGTCAGATAACGGAAGTGAGTTTGTGGGTAGTGTGATGAAGAGTGTGTGTAAGGGCCTTGGAATTAATCAGAAATTCCATAGCGCCAATCATCCCCAGTCAGCTGGATTGGTTGAGGGGTACAACGGCACCCTTAAATTAAAGCTAGCGAAGATTCAGGCTACGACTGGTCTTTCGTGGCCTGACGCTTTACCTTTAGCATTACTGTCAACTAGGGCGACTGTACACTCCCGAGTAGGGCTTAGTCCCTATGAAATAGTGTTCGGCCGTCCTGCGAATGTGTGGGGGGTTCCTAGGCCAGGAATTTTCTGTGATCTTGAGTACCCAATGTTGATCGATTATCTACATGACTTGACTGCTAAACTGAGGTTAATTCACCAACAGGTTTACGACGCATTGCCGACGCAGACGGAGGGTCCAGGCCACCAGCTCCAGCCCGGAGATTGGGTGGTGACGAGAAATTTTTCACGCAAGAATAACCTGGACCCGAGGTTTACTGGACCTTACCAGGTGCTCCTGGCCACGAGGACTTCTGTTCGTCTCGAGGGACGCAAGAATTGGGTGCATGCCACCCATACCAAAAGGGTCCCTATCCCTTTGCCGGCAGACCCGTGGGTAAGGAGAGGCATTGCATCAACTGAAACCGAAGGATTGCCGGCGTTTGTACCTTTCAGCGACGCACAGCCTGTTGGAGAATCCTCAGCGCAGCAGAAAGACACTGTTGAACAATTATCATCAAAAGACTCAAGACCAGAATACTCAACTGATCAGCAGGACGCTGTCTCTTCGACGGATCCTTTGTTTGACGAGCAGACACGTCCTGGGAAAACCCGATACTTTTTGCGATCTAGCACTAAAGACTAATAAAAGATCCTGTTTTGCTGTATTGACAACTGCATTATCCCGTTTTCCGTGATCAGTTTTGAACATTCATATTACTGTAATTATTCCTGTGTATATATATTGAGCTTCATTCCTTATACTTTTTGCTTCCACAGCTGAGAGACTTTGTTTTTGCATATATACATATTGTGCATTGAAGGCCGTAGGGCCGCGCGCGTACTTCCTTCTGGATAGTAGGTCTTGACGCTAGGTTAAAGGCCGTCGGTTCCTGGGAACTCCTAGGGATTGACTATTGCTACACAGAACGAAGTGCGTCAAGAAACGTTGCGGACGGTCGTAGGGAATGGCATTCTCGAAGCTGAATGATTTGGAAGGAGCTCAGGCTCATAGATTCAAGCTGCAGCAACTCAGTCGTACCAAATGTTTTATATTCCAACTGTTTGTATTGTTTTTGACTGCTTCTGCATTATTGGCGGGTGGGGTGTATTACACGATGTCTTACTTCTTACCTTCTGCTACACCTACTCCTACTCCTGACCCTAAACTTACCTCCACTATTTCTCCTCATTCTTTTCATATGTTACCCGAACACGAACAGGCTAGACGTGTAGAATTCCGCAACAATTCCTTTATTCAGCTCCTTCATCAGCATCAGTTAGTGGTTAATACTACTAATTGTTGGGTGTGTGGGTTGATGCCTCATACTACGGATAAGGGAATTCCATATCTGGTGTTACCGTATAGTTCCCAAGGGTCAGCTCGAGCATTTCAAACAATGTTTCGAAGCGCACTGGGCTTCCACCCCATTCGAGAACCACGTTCCCCCTACTCTGGTCCTACCGCGTATCAAAAACCTTTGTCGATAGCAATAGAGGATTTAGATAGTGATATCTATGATCCCTCGCTTATTCCCGAAGAAGAGGTACAAGCCTATAGGGTCCTAAGTAGAGGTGAATATAGTGCGTTCAGCAGCGAAAAGCAGCTTAAAAGCTCGCCTCCAATATGGGTCGTACCCCACACTGGTAATTTTTGTCTCATGGGTCGTGGCCGAAGATCGCAAGCCGGACTTGGAGCAAGTGCTTGCACTGAAAATTACATGCTGCCGATGGTCTCGTCCCCTGTGTTTCTGGCTGCCAAGGGTACATACTTTATCTGCTATGATCGTGCATATGCATGGTTGCCCGCTGACTTCATGGGCTCATGCTTCATTGCAAATCTGTTGCCTCCGACGTTCACTGTAGATGCCGATTATCATAAGACTAGAGTTGTGCGAGGCGTAATTAGCGAAGAGGATACTGCCGGTCAAGAGGCAGGAGACTTTTTCAAGGGTTTCCTCCCGTTTTGGGGACCTATGGTTAATAGTAGGAACCTGAGACAGTTGACTCAAGTGGTAGAATCGGCAGCTAATATTACTGCCAGTGCCCTTGGTAATATCACCACAGAACTTCAGGCGGATAGACTTATGACGTTACAAAACCGTATGGTTTTAGATGTCATCTTAGCAGATCGAGGTGGGGTATGTAAGGTGATCCATTCGAGCTGCTGCATTTTCATTCCAGATAACGCTCCGACTGTCTATCAAGCCATCTCGAGGTTGCATAAAATCTCCGAATCCATACACGTGGATGTAGGGGATTGGACGCTACTTGGATGGTTTTGGGGCCTGATGTCGACTTGGGGTTGGAAGATTCTGATGATCGTCGGAGTTGTTGTAGTGTTCCTGTTCACGTGTTGCCTTTGTGTGCAGTGTGGTCCTGCCTTATGTGGCCTCTGTGCTACAACGTGTATGAGACATCCGCCTGTTACCAATGGGACTCGGTTGGACAGAGCTATGCTACAGCAACATCTCGATGGTCTGATGAATATCGAATATGATTCCGACTAGTGCTTGCCTACATGAGGGCAAAAGGAGCGTCTGAGGTTCCGTGACAATTGTAAGTGGTGCATTCGACTCGCACGAATATAGTCGAGTCTGGTATCTATGAACCGCAAATGACGAGTTTAGTGGGTGTACGCAGTTTCGCTGTGCTAACCTAAACCGTTCGTCTGTTACGTGGGTATTTCTATCTGTACCCACGGGTTCCATCTTAGATACGGCATCCATTTTGTCTCTTGCCCTCAAGTAGCCAGCGAACGGACGTTGTCCGCTTCGCGACCCTGGGACTCCCAAGATATTTGCGGAAGACACATGTCCTTTGTAAGTGTCTTTATGACGAGGGGGATGCTACTGTAAAGCAGATGGCGCCGCTCGAGGCTCATCTTGCTGTACGGACTTATTGTCTCAGCCGTGCATCTCATTAGGCACGTCCCTTTGATGCCTGTATCTCGTGTTTCCCGATACCTCCCCTTTTACACCCTTTCCGATCTCCCCACTGTTTCCCTCTTCCTCTGCACCTGTCCTTGTTCCTATTTCGATCTGTTTTACTGCTGATTGGAATTCACTAATGGTGGGAAGATGGGTTTTTACAGTTGGGAACCGCCAAATGTTTCCGCACTTATGTTCCGGACCTCATGTGTATCAAAGTGACCAAAGCAACCCCTCTGGGGGATGATGGTGGGAACCGGGTTGTAAACCTTTGTGTACCATGTTGTCCTATGGGTAAAACTGTATAAAAGGAGCGATCCACAGAACCAATTTGAAGCAGTCTCCCCGAACTACACTCGATGTACTTCCTGTGATATCTGTGTTCCCTGCAGCAAATAAACCTTGAATCTTTGACGTCGAAGGAAGTGTCCCGTGTCTCTGTCATTCGTACGCCGGAGCAGGTTACCCACGAAGGTTTCAGGTGTTGTGCCCTGGCACCGCTGGGTTCTAAATAACCCAGTCCTTCAGCGCTGTGTTTGAATGTTTATTTTTCTTTTTAGAGTTTTACATAGTGCGAACTAGACCCGAGACATCAGGTATCAGAGTGCTTTACCTGAGTACCAGTTTTGTTACATAAGGACACATTCATATTTGTTAGGCACGGGGAGATTAAGTGATTTGGCCAGAATCACAGGATGTTGAGCATCGTTGCCAAGACTCGAACCTAGTTCCCCAGCTTCTAGGTTGATCACTCTAGCCGTAAGGCTACATCCTTGGTTACCCGACTAGAGACCTACAAGCCTTGGCAGAGGTAAGGGCAGCAAAAAGGTATTGGACTGGGTTTGGGATGTGAGGTAGTGGCCTGAAACTACGGGGAAAATGGGACTACAACTCTCACAATGCACTTAACCAGCAGAATTTATGCGAGACCACAGAGGGCCCGATGGTCAGCGATTCTTTGGATCTGTCGAGTTTCTTTACTTGCAGTTTGCATGGGACTAGTACCACTGGTCCAAGGGAGACTGAGGGTGCTTCTGACTTCCACAGAGGTCCCTCTCTTTGGGAGTGCCGAGTTTCAACCAAGGGCAAGGGTTGCTCACTGAGTTCCAAGTCTGTTGCCTCAGGGACAAAGTATCCCTCTTTTGCTTTGGTGCTGTGAGCAAAGTTTGGCTGCTAGCTACACTGGTCTCCTCTTTGTCCTTCCTTGATGCAAGTTGTTTACATCGAAGCTTCTGGTGTTGGGGGTCCATTAAATACTAGATTTAGGGGAGGTAGGGGTGTGGGAGCTAGTAGCAAATGGGCAGCAAGTCCTTTTTTTAAGTTTATTTTTTATTGATGAAGGAAGATTGCAGCAGCAGGTTGTATAAATACATTATTCAAGGCATGTTTTATTAATTATCCATAAATACACATATTCAAAAAGTCAAGATCGAGTGTAAAAAAGACATACACAAATTCAAATTCATGCACTACCAGATTTATAAAAAAACGACCGGCTTATTTAAACAAGGATACCCAAATTGAAAATGACCCCCAGATCCTTTTCCCTTTAGCCTTTCCCTTTTAACTTTTCTTTCATAAAGTGCTGACTCCAGATTGTTGATAGGACAGGGGCAGGGGGTCAAGCCATGCCGAAGCTACACATAGCCTAAAAACGGCTGTAGCAATACAAATTATGCCTTCCCAGCCCCATTATCTGATTCACCAGTGCCCAATAACATACGTTTAGGTGACAAGGATATGTTAACTTTTAGTACATCACCCAAAAAACCTTCAATTTCCTGTCCCTCTTAGTCTTGGTTAGGGCAAATAGAAAACATGTGGACCAGTTTTTCACCGGATGCCTGACATCGAAAGCAGCAGGTCCCCACATCCCCACCCTATTTGGAAATTTATGCTGGTGTTATATATAGGTCAAAAACTGTTTTTTAATGTTGTACTTGTAAATTTGCTGAACATAAAATTCACCCCCCGGCTCGAGTGATTTCAGAAAGCTAGAGTTCAAGAGCTTGAGACTCCCCTGCCACTTCAATTCATGCTTGTCCAGGTCATCCGGTACCCCCACTAGCAAACTGGCTTATAGTAGCGAAATGGATGGGCTTGTACCATTTGTTAATATTTCCATTAGCGTGATCTGTTTAAAGCTTGCCATGCCACCTGTCTTCCTCAAAAGGAAATCCCTCAGCTGTAGATATTTAAAAAAATCCAGAGGGCCAATATTGAATCTACCTTGACTACTTCAAAGGACGTGATATGATCCCCAACCAATAGCTCCCCAATCCTACGAAACCCCCCTTTCCCACCTAGCAGGCCAATCACCCTAAAAAATCCTATGGCACTGATCGTTCCTGGGCTGTATCTACCCACCCCAAGTTTTTTGCGTTACCATGATCAGTTCCGAAAGGCAGTGATCAGGCTTTTAATAAACTGAGTTCTTTTGCAGTAACTTGGCTCAAACAATGTAAGCAAACAGCTGCCAGCAGTTGTCCCAATCAGAAGTTGGAAATTAAAGGGACATACCCTGGCGCGTCTCCCTCGTTAGCCTTGTCATTAAAGAAAAGGACCATAATATTGAAGTGCTGCCGCTAAGTAGTATAATTTGAAATTGGGGAGCCGCCAGCCCCCTGTCTCTAGGTAGGCACAGACAAATATTAACCCTTCTAGTCCTCCCATAAGACCAGATAAATCTAGCCACCAATCTATCCATTAATTTACAGCAACCATTATGTGTCTCTAAAGGAACTGTGCTAAAAACATATAATAACTTGTGCAACACCGTCATCTTGACAAGGTTGCACCTTCCCATTATTGAGAGTTTCAGGTTATCCCAGCAAATAAAATCTTTCATGACTTTTTCCAAAATAGGGGATAAGTTACATTTTACTATGGTATTTACCCTTACTGTGATTTTTATTCCCAAATATATTGCTTCATCGACAGTCCTGCTATCAGTGGCTGAAGTACATCTGTTTATCGGGACTTGAGTTTTCGCCCTGTTCAACAAGAACCATGACTGATTTCCAAATTCTTCAGCTATCATTTCCACAGACAGCAGAGCCCTGTTAGGATCAGCTGTAATTATTACCACATCGTCTGCATAGGCCAGCGTCTTAGTGTCCCAGTCCTCAATGCTAACAGGGAAAATGTCCTGGGAGACTTCAAACTGCCTAATAAAGGGATCTCTCTATAGTGTGGATAACAAAGGGGAAGGGTGACAGCCCTGTCTATTTCCCCTTTCAATTGAGAATGGCTCTGACTCCCCCCCAATCACTTGCAAACGAGCAGTAGGGTTAAAATACATTACCCGTATTGCATTAATGAAGGACTTCCCCAGGCTATTAGCCTCCATAATTGTCCAGAGATAGTCCCACAAGACCCTGTCAAAAGACTTCTCTGCATTGAACAGGGCGGCCGCTATCAGCTTAGCAAAGACCTTAGTGGCATCAAATAACATGATCACTCATGCCAAAGTGAAACAAGACGATGTATTACATTAAGTAGCCGACTCGTAAAGGTCTTTGAATATAGCTTTACTTCACTATTTAAAAGAGTGATAGGCTTGTAAGAACCAAGGGCTGTGAAATCCTTGCCTTTCTTCACAAAAATAACAATATTCACCATACCACCGGAGCCTGTGGCAGTGCCCTCTCTCTTATTTCATTAAACAATCCCAGCATTTCCTTATGGGTTTATAGAACTCTAAAGTAATACTTTCTGTTCCTGGGGCTTTGTCTGATGGGAAAGCTTGGAGAGCCATCTGAAACTCCTATAATGAGACAACCGCCTACAATAGAAGTCTCTCCTCTTGGGTTGCCTTAACACTAGGCACAAAATCCTCTGAGACCCAAGAGAGGCCCATAGGGGAAGCTTTATAGAGATCAGAGTAAAATTTCATAAACGCCTCCCTGATCTCACCGGGATGAGTTGCTACTCCACCTTGCATGTTCCATATCTGGTTAATATGCCCCGCTGCTTGCTGTTGTCTAAACCTAACTGCGAGGAGCTGCCCCACACGTTCATTGTAGTAATAACATTCTTGGCTCTTAACATGGTACCACCCAGCAGTTTTCTCTGTGGTGAAATCATTCAAACATGCCTTGGTGGTGGCTATTGAATTCGCCACTGGGGTCAACCTCCCCGCTTGCCACAGCACTAATCATTCTACTTCTAAAGGATTACGTTTTTGATATAATTCTTTAATCTGTCTCTGTCCCCTCTTTTGTTTAGCCATGCTGGACCCCTGGGTTTCACCCCTTACTGTTGTTTGAAGGTATCCCAAACTATTCCAGGAGAAGCACTACCCTTGTTGATAATAAAATATTCCATAATCCAACCCTTCATATGGTTCAAATAATCAGGATCAGACAAACATGCACAAACTCTGTTAAGTGGGAAATCAAAGACAATAGGGTTGTGATCCGACAGTACCCTGAGACAGAGTTCCACCTGAGCCCCCTAAAGTAAGATCGCTAAGACCAAAAAATAATCTAACCTGGCAAACCTGCCAAACCTGCCATGGGGTGCTGAGTAATAAGTATATCCTGGCTCACAGGCTTTCAACGAAGGCCAAACATCAATTAAGCCTACATCTCTCAAGAGACTTTTCAATAATCTTGCAGTTTATGGCTTACGTCCAGCTATGGAGAGTCTACTGCCTCAAAGCCCTGCTTCATATGGTGCTGGCCAAGAAGGCAATTCTACAGCTAAAAAGTTCAGTAAGCCAGGTTCATCTAAAACTGGTGCATAAACTGAGCACAGTGTAAAAACACCATTGCCAGCTTTACACTCCATTATTACCCATTTTCCCATATTTTCCGCTGCCTTATGACCCAGTGTAACTGCATTCCCTCTAATTAAAATAGCTACCCCCTTAATCCTAACATCCCGAGTTGTAAAACATATTGCCTTCAGGCCTAGAGAGTCCAGCACAGCACTGGTGCCACGTGCTATATGAGGCTCCTGAAGACAATATATATGCTCCTAAAAATGTAAGGTATTCTTGCTGCCTTATTCTTTTAGATCCGTCATTAAGCCCACAGATATTAATTGTGGTGAAACAGAGTTTAGCCATCCTGCATGAAGATTGCGTTACCAACCAGCTATGTCCTGCCTGGATTGATAGAATTCCTATAATACCAAAACACAATTCTCCACCCAGTCTTATATTCACACCCCAGCCTGCCCCTCAATAAAACAAAACAAAAAACAACCTACTAGAAATAGCTACCCCAACCTACCCCAAAAAAAACACCAGCACCCGACACCCACCCCTCCCCTTCTCTAAACCTACCAATGAAAGCAGCCAGACCATCCAGGTCTGTGCAATGGAGATGGCAGAGTACACTGTGGGCTCCCACCCCTAGACCCTCCCCTACCCCCCACATACCAATGTGAAAAAACCGTAAGAGATACTGCCAGCGAGTCCCTAAACCCCAATGTACAAAAACAAACAATACCAGAAATACTGACGAGAAACCCAGCTATGTTTAGACTACTTCACCATTTTCTTGAGCTAACAGCCATGAGCTTTGCATCAATTCTATCTACCATATTTTTCTAGCCCCTCTGATTCTTGTCTTCAGTCTAGCTGGGGCCAACAAAAATTATTGTTAAGGCTTAATGACCTGCTGCAGACGCCACCTGCGTTCTACTGTTATGTGACAGAAGTAAGGGCACGCAAAAACGGAGGACTTTCGGTATTTGCTTCTTGCCTCTGACCAAGCCTTCTCAAAATAGCGTAGAGTAACAGGAAGTTTCTGAAAAAAAGTAAGATGGGACTTGGCTGCCTTTGACCTCTGCGGCTCTCTGTGGTTCTGTGGCATAATAGCAGAAATCGATGGAGCCTCTGAACTTCCTGTTCCTAATCTCACTCCACAAGTTCAGGAAAGGTTGCTTTAAGAAGGTCCAGAATAAAGGATCGAATATCATCCCCTTCCAAGTCCCCTCGAACCCCAGAAACCAAAGATTGTTCCCTCTCTGGTGGTTTTCCAGATCATCCATTTTTCACATAGCATTGGTCATTTATGCATTATGGGCATTGGTCTGTTCTTTAAACAGCAGCCAACTCCGCTTACAAATGGTTGTCATCTCCTCTATACTGTTAAACCACTCACCAATCTCAGAGCATGCCTTCCCAACTTTTCTAACTACAACTTCTAGTTTTTTGTGGCCTGCCTGGCTTTTTTCCCATGTGCACGGTCTTAGCGCTGTGCTCCTTGATTGAGTCCAAAATCAGGGCCAGAGCGGGATCCATAATCACTGCCCCTACAGCCTGCGAAGCCCCCACCGTAGTCTCTGCCTGGACGGACGCTATGTCCGGCATTCCCAATATTTCCGTGTGTGAATAGTCCTATTTCAGCCCGCCACCCATTGTAGACTTTTACCTGTTCTTCCATGAGTCTGTGTAACCCATAGCGCTCCTCTAATGCCGTTGGCGCTTGAGCACTGTCTCAGGTGCTTCAAGAGTGCTAGAGCCTGATGTTGAAGAACTGTACCCAACTTCACTTCAACTGGAGCCAGAGTCCTCCTAGCGAGAACCATTAGTGAGTGAAAAGAATTTATTAGCCCCATAGGCTTTGAGATCGGCTGGAGCCAGACCGCTAATTTCTTTATTATAGCCCATAACAACACTGGGAGCCAAAAAGCATGAGTTATACATAACTTGATACTCTTTTTCTGGGGATTCCTAGTTCGCCTCAGTAGTGATGCTAACCAACTCTCTCTTTTCACCAATGTCTCGTAATGTATATAGTCCCAACTCTTATGAAGTAGCGCCCCGTAGGGTGTGGCCTCCTTGATCTCCTCCTGCTGTGCCGATGATATCCCAGATTGATCATCTGATACATGGCCAACACTCTGACCCAGCGTGTCAAGCTCCCGGAGTGCCCTCTGAGTTGGCTGTGCCGCACTTCCATCCTTAAACCTGGCGGTATTTGCGGTCTTTGCTGTGCCCCGGACCCTCCTCATCAAAGGCTTGTGTCTCAAACTGTTTTTTTTACCATAGCTTGGGTGCGGTCTGGCAAGTTCCTCCTCCTCCCTGTCCCCATACTCTTCAGCCGGTGTTTGGCAGCCCGAGATTCACTGAGCTTACCTGTGTTCTCATCCCTATGGATTGGGAGTGATTCTAGTTTTGGGCCATACACCTGTAGAGCAGACCAGGAGGGTGCCTCCTTATGTTGTCTGGGAGCTTTGGGTGCCGTGGTACAGAATGTCAGTGAAGGTAGCCCCCAAAGAGAGCTTGACAATGTCATCACAGCTATTCTGGAGTGTTCTGTATGAAGACCCGTCCAGCTGCTCAAGACGCGGTGCAAGGTTTGGGTCATCGTCCTTGATAGAACGTCAGTACTCAAGTGTATCCTTTCTAAGACTTAGCCACACCGACTCAACAAACATACCATGCCGGAGGCTGCTGTAAGATCCGCCCGCTCAGCAGAGACCTAGAGAAATCAATCAAGCAAAGAGAACACCACTGGAGAGGCGAGACACCCCAGCAAGCACCAGGACGAAGATCCATTCTCGCTCCGCACAGCAGTCACTCCAAGAAGCACAATGCCACTGAGGAGTGAAATGCTGGTGCTGTGGCTCCGCGGGACCTGCAAAGCTGCACCCATTCAAAAGAAAAACCCTGGGTCTCTGAAAATGCACTGCACCTTCGAGTCCACAAACTCTGCTGTCAGGTGAGATCCTCTGAGGGGAGGAGGAGGGGGCCGGAGAAGGAGGTCTGCAGCAGTGCTCCTATGCGGCCGCCATCTTGCCTTCGGTCCCCGCCAACTTTAGGTCTCCCCCGCCGGGCAGCAAGTCCATTCAGCTAGTCGGCACTGAGGTGACCACATCCGGGGGTGTAGGTCACTGTTCTATCCAGAGCCCTCTATTTTTCATTCCTAAAGATGGCAGAAATCAAATTGTGGAGTACAGACCCGGCTGCTCACCCTGGAGTTGTGGCCACTCATCTGGGGGTGTACACCTCCCTGCATAGTTAATTTCCCATCTGCCGAGGTGGAAAAGGGCCTGGGACAGGGCAGTCTGTTTCCTTCACTGGGAGTCAGCTCTGATGCATGTCATTGGTGGTGCAGGGTTTGATGCTTACCGCCTTGATGTGCCACTTCACTAGCCTGCTTGAGAGGAGCAAGATGTCACCTCCTTCCTGCCCAAGCCTTTGTCCATATTTCTTCCTGGGAGTGATCATACTACCTAGCAGGAGATCAGAATCCTGTCTAGCCGGCAGCAGGCACAGAAAAGCGCAGGCTGGTCGGACAGAACACCGAAAAGCTGAGGCGACCTATTAAATCCCAACTGTTGAATCCCTTGACTTCCCTCAGAGTTCCCAGCTGTTCTGTATACCATAATGGGGTGGCCTGTATCATCTTTTTTGCCCATTCCAGGGTCTTATTTACTGCATGCCAGACCTGAACTGTGTGTTTAGTGGGGTATGTGAGGCGTAGTCTTGCTGGTGTGGTGTAAAGTGCCCTCTCATAGTTCCCTCTGGTGCAAGACCATTTTGTCCATTCTATATCCTGGTTCGTCAAACAGATGATTGTGATCCGGTACCCTCACCTGACACCGGTTGTCGGCCCCATACCGGGTTTCACCATTTTCCGGACATGGACCCTGAAGCGTCCGTAGCGATCAAAACTCCACCCACCTGTCCTCTGTCATTCCAGCATCCAATCCCCTTCGCGGAGGAACCGAAGGACACCCGGCTTACCCCGGAAGTCTCTCCCTTCACCAGGGTTTGCAAGCAGGAAGCGCCGAATACGAGGATAAGTCTGTCGGGAGAGTGAAGGTGTGGCAGGAGATCCAAACCAGAGGAACAGCGGAATGAGAGACGTAGACGGGCGAGGAAGAGGAGGAGTGGAGCGAGGAGTGGTTGTGTCCAAAGGAGGTAGCTGGGGAGCGGCCGCAACTTTCTGAGAGTTACGGCGGAGCCGGTGAGTACCCACTACCAGAGAGCGGTCACTGAGAACACAATAGGTGCACTGTATATAGCATTTATCACTGAAGGTTCACGCTGTTCACTATAAGTATTGTAGAGCACACCCTTGGAAGTATCTCACTACCCTTTATCCTTCGCCCGGTTGTCACTTCTCTCCGGCTCCCCAACACTATTTCCCACCCTTGCGTCGATAACCCCCTTTCCTTCTTCATCCTTCCCATCCTGCTGTCGATACTCCTTCCCTCCTCACCATCTTGCTTAATACCCTCACTTCCCGGGGTTTGGTATGCAGTGCTCCATATTCATAGTCCGATAGGACCAACGGCTCATTCCTTTTGTTTTCCCACACGCCCTCCGAGGACTACCAGAGGAACAACATTACGGAGACGCCGAGGATCAACCCACTTGGTGTCCAGACCCGTCCCCCGAAAGAACCAGCAGACCTACCCATTGGAGCCCGATTGCTTTGTGTTTTTCTTTATCCTGCCCCTTTGACTGTACTGTCACTAATAAATACCGAAGCCATTGCACACCTTATACAGCCTCCACGCCTGTTTTTCCGGCCCGCACTACCCTCATGATCACAGGTGATGTCAGAAGTGGGATCAGCCAGAAGCATGGAGGCCGCAGTTAATAAAATGGCAGAAACACAGGAACAATTGGGAAGAATGATGGAGAGGTTTCTCAAAGTGGCGGAGGACGGCCGGGGACAGCAGCAGGATGTGATTAAAGGCCAAGGGGAGACACATGACTTGGCGCTAGGGAAACTCACCGACGTTATGGGACAACAAAGAAAAGTCACTTCCCTTCCATCTGTAGTATTACAGAAATACGTACAGGGGGAAGACCCTGACTCTTTCTTCACCAATTTTGAGCGGATGGCCCAGCCGCCTCCTGGCCTGCAGAACGATGGGGCCAGTACCTGGGCCCATTACTGACGGGGGATCTGCAGTTCTCCTACCAACAAGCAAATATACAAGGAAACACCCCCTATGAAGACATCAAGAGGTGCATCCTTGAGCGTTTAAGCATTGAGGATGAAACATATAGAGTAAAACTACATCTGAAAGAAACAGGTTAGTATTAGATCCCTTACCTTAGAATATCCCCAGGCGTCTGACTGGATCCGGAAATTTTTGCGTAGCAGTACCCTTGCGCGTTGGTAGGCGTCGTCTGCGGCTCCGCGTCCGTCATCGGCGTCGTGGGCACCGTGATGATGTCGTCGGAGTACTTAGACGCCGCCTTGGCATGCTGACGTCAGTTCTTCTTTTTTCCGCGCCAGCAGACCAGATCCGGAAAAAGTGGTACCTTAGTCATTTTTTGACTAAACTTTTACGATCCTTTTTGATCATTTTTCTCGAGTCATCGACTCCGAATGGTGCCGTAGGGATGCCAGGTTTTAAACCCTGTGAGGATTGCGACCGACTGATGTCGGTCACCGACCCTCACCGTCGGTGTCTCCACTGTCTCAGCGTCGACCACAATGACAAGACCTGCTCCGTCTGCCGGGCCCTGACTTCGAAAGCTAGGCGGGAGCGGTCCCACCGCACGCCACGAGAGGTCTCGGTCCCAATGGAGGTCGAGGGACAGGTCGCGGGGTCGGAGCCGTCAGAGCTCCGGGAGTCGACATCACTCCTCAGTTTCGAAGTCGTCAGGTAAGCACAAGAAATCGAAGAGACGTCATCGCTCTTCTGACTCCCCCCGATGCTCACGCGATGCGGCCGGGTGACACCGCCCACGCTGCTCCGTCGGAGTCGCGGACGTCGCGGCCTGCTCCATACCTTCCTGTCCCTGGGCAGCATGCGATGCTGGAGGAGATCGAGAGTTTCCTCATTGCAATGAGGTCCCTCACTCCTCTGACGGGCGCCGCGGCGCCTTCGGGCACAGCAGACCCGTCTGGGGGCCCTAGCAGGTCGGGCGCTTTGGCCCCGACGCCGTCGGGTGCTTTCGCCTCATCGCCGCCGGTGCCTTCGGGCCCGGCGCCGCAGGGCCCCACTGGATCCGCTTCTGGATCCGGGCCGTCGCCGGTTGACCTAACGACCTCAGAGGCGCTGGTCCCTCAGGTGTCACCTCCGGGGCCGTCCTCGGGCGGCGCCATCCCCGATGCCTCCCTCGATCCGGTTCCGGCGTCGGAACGGCGCCGCTTTCGACGTTGCTTGGGGAGTTTTACTTCAACAAACTGGCCCCATCGTTTGACAACCCTGATTATCAGGAGATGGGTGATGAGGAGTATTGGGAGGGGTCTGAAGACAATCTGACATGTGAGAAAGGTGGACTTGGGGATGCCAGTGGTCTGGACACCTCGCCAGACACAGACTTTGTCTCACCTCCGTCCATGGCTTCGGAGGAGGGGGCAACCTACAGTGTGGTGTTGACGCAGGCGGCCAAGGACTTGGGCCTTGAGCTCCCCGTCGCGGCCATGAGGACTAACCTCCTCACTGAGGTCCTTAAACCGCAGTCAAGCTCGGCTGAGCCTCTGCTGCCGTTTAATGAGGCCTTGACTGACGTTCTTTTGGGCACTTGGTCCAGGCCCGCTACAGGTTCGCCTGCAGATAGGAACGTGGCCAGACGCCACCGCCCGGCCCCTGATGACCCATGTTTCCTGTCCACCCACCCCACCCCCGAGAGCCTGCTCCGCCGGACAGGGAATCCAAGAGGTATGAGCAGTACGGCAAGAAGGTATTCTCCTCCCTGAGTCTTGGACTGCGGTCTTCCAACACCGCATGCTTCTTGGGCCGCTACACCCACTCTCTGGGGAACACGGTCGCAGACCTGCTGCCAGAGTGCCCATTGGAGGTACGCGCCAAACTCGGCCAGGCCCTTGTGGAAGGCCGGGATGCAGCATGGTATTCTATCCGGTGTGGGCTGGATACCACCGACTCACTGGGCAGAGCGATGGCAACGATGTTGGCGATTCGTTGCCATGCCTGGTTGAGGTCCGCCAACTTTTCGGCCGATTTCCAGAATACGCTCATGGACATGCCTTTTGATGGCCGTTGCCTTTTTGGCGACAAGGCAGACCACGCTCTTGAGCGCTTTAAGGACTCCAGGGCTACGGCCAGGTCCTTGGGCCTCTCGGGCCCGCGCCAGCAAACGGGTGCCTTACGCTCCTTTCGTGGCCAAGGAAGGGGCGCCCCCACATGTGCTGCCAGCCACGCACCGCAGACTAACATCCAACGCGGTGGCGGCCGTGGAAACCGCCGTGGAGGCGGTCGGGGACAGCGGTGAGGCCAGTCCACACCTTTTCCTGCAGCATCCGCCTCGAAACCCTCCTAGTCCGTGCTTTCAGGCCGTTGTGACGCCAGTGGGGGGCAGGGTTCGTCATCACCTCCTCCACTGGCGCACTGTCACTTCGGACAGGTGGGTGCTGCAAATCGTCCGAAGGGGCTACTCCCTCCCCTTCGAGGTGACCCCTCCAGCCATGCCACCGCAATACCACCGCGTATCGGGGAATCATTTGCGACTTCTGCAGGGGGAAGTTACGGCCCTCTTGGCCAAGGGGGCCATCGAGCGCGTTCCTTGGCCAGAAGTAGGGTGTGGTTGCTACTCCCACTACTTTCTGGTACCCAAGAAGGGCAAAGGGGGCCTACGCCCTATGTTGGATCTAAACGTGAATGGCTTCCTCCGGAAGGAGAAGTTCAAAATGCTGACACTGGCTCAGGTCTTAGCTGCCCTGGACCTAGGAGACTGGATGGTAGCGTTGGACTTGCAGGACGCTTATTTTCACATCCCCGTCCTGCCGGCCCACCGGCGCTACCTGCGGTTCACGGTAGGCCACGAGCACTTTCAGTTTACCGTGCTCCCCTTCGGCCTTACCAGCACCCCACGGGTGTTCACGAAGGTGATGGCGGTGGTCGCAGCTCATCTGCGCTGGTTAGGGGTTTCAGTCTTCCCCTACCTCGACGACTGGTTGCTGAAGGCGGGCACCAGCTGGGGTTTTCAATCAATGTGCCAAAGTCACACCTGTGCCCCTCTCAGAAGCTCCTCTTCATTGGAGCGGTTCTCCACTCGGCGCAGTTTCGGGTTTATCCTCCCAAACAGCGGGTCCGGGATATTCAGGCTCTGATTCCACTCTTTCAGCCTTTATCCGGGTCTCCGTCAGGTTGACGCTGCAGCTTCTGGGGCTGATGGCCTCCTGCATCCTTCTGGTGCATCGCGCCCGGTGGCGGATACGGGCGCTGCAGTGGGCCATGAAGTTTCAGTGGGCCCAGCATCAGGGCAACCTGTCTGACCATGTCCTGATCTCGGAGGGCACTGCGAGACAGCTGCAGTGGTGGCTCACGGAGAGCGATTGGGTCAGCGGCAGATCCCTCTCCATTCCCCAACTGGAGCACGTAGTTGTGACGGACGCGTCCCCCCAGGGCTGGGGAGGGCACATGGGAGAGGCGGAGATCAGAGGCCTCTAGTCTCCGGCGGAGTTCCGGCTCCATATCCACCTCTTGGAGCTGCGGGCGATTCTTCTAGCACTGAAGGCATTCCTCCCCTCTGTCCAGGGGAGTGTAGTGCAGGTGTTCACGGACAACACCACCGCCATGTGGTACTGCAACAAACAGGGCGGGGTGGGGTTGTGGACCCTATGCCAGGAGGCTATGCGCCTCTGACAGTGGCTGGATCATCAGGGCGTGATCCTGGTGGTTCAACACCTGGCAGGTTCTCTGAACGCCAGTGCGGACGAACTCAGCCACCGGTGCATGATAGATCACGAATGGCGTCTGAACTCGGACGTGGCGCAAGGTCTCTTTCTGCAGTGGGGAGAGCCTTAGTTAGATCTATACGCCACCGAAGAGAACACGCAATGTCATCAGTTCTGCGCGTTGGAATTTCCAAAGCAGCACTCGCTCGTAGACGCTTTTTGTCGCGAGTGGAGTTGCGGTCTGTTGTACGCCTTTCCGCCTATACCACTTCTGTCCAGAGTGCTGAAGAAGATCAAACGCGACCGGGCCCAAGTCATCCTTGTGGCTCCAGACTGGGCACAAAGGTACTGGTATCCCGAGCTACTCAGTATGTCAGTCGATCCCCCGGTTCGTCTGCCTCTTCAGGAGGACCATCTGTCGCAGCAGCAGGGGACGGTCCTCCACCCGAACCTGTCCAGTCTCCACCTCCATGCTTGGAGATTGAGCGGCGACAGTTGAGACCATTTGACTTGCCTCCTGAAGTCTGTAATGTTATTCTGGCAGCCAGGCGTCCCTCCACAAAGTCGGTATACGCCTGCAGGTGGAACAAATTTGTGGCATGGTGCACAGCAAAGGCTGTGGATCCTCCCTCTGCCCCTCTTTCTGAGGTTCTTCTCTTCCTTGTTATGTTATGTTATGTCATGTTATGTTAAATTACCTTTAAATCGCACATACACCAAACGGTTTCATGGCGCTGTGAACGGGAGGTAGCAGAGCCAACAGTGAAAGTGAAGGGAAGCGGGGAGTTACTCAAAAGCCTGGCAGAACAAAAGGTTTTTCAAGCAGGATCTGAAGTAAGGGTAGGACGTGGTTGATCTAAGTTCCAAAGGGGAGAATTCCAAAAGTAGGGGGCAAGAAAAGAGAATCTGAGACCACTGTGCTTCTTACGGGAGAAAGTGGGGGTGGTAAGGAGGACCAGGTGGGAGGAGCGAAGATTGCGAGAGGGGAGATAACGGTGAAGCAAGGAGGAAGTAAAGGCAGGACTGAGGCCAGCCAGAGCTTTGAAGATGATGCAGCCGAGTTTGAAGCCACAGCGCTTGGCTACCGGGAGCCAATGGAGGCTTTTAAGGCTTTTAAGCAGGGGGCAGACATGGTGGTGCCTGGGAAGGTCGGTGATGAGTCTGGCCGCCTGGTTCTGTACCAGCTGTAAAACGGTGGAGCTGGTAGGCGGGGATGCCAACGTAGAGTGAGTTGGCGTAGTCGATGCGCGAGATGACTAAGGCCAGGAGAGCCTGCGTTAGGGCTTCCGTGGTCAGGAACTTGGAGATTTTTCGGATTCTGCGTAGGTGGAAGAAGCAGGATGATACCACTGCACTGATCTGGGGCTTCATGGATAGATCTTTGCAGATGATGACCCCTAGGCTTTTCGCCGATTCGGCGGGGCAGGGAGTTCCATGGGTTGGAGGAAATTCCGATCAAGACTAGCTCGGTCTTGTCGGGATTAAGTTTTAAATGATTGGCCGCCATCCAGTCGCTAATGAGGCACTTGGTGGATTGAAAGTTGTTGATGGAATGATCAGATGGGTCGATATCAAACACTAGCTGGATGTCATCTGCATAGTTGAAGGCAGTGACCTTGTTCCTACGCAGGGACCGAATAAGGGGGGTCAGGTACAGATTAAAAAGAAGAGGGGAAGGGAGGAACCCTGAGGGAAGCCACAAGTTAGCTTAACTTTCTCTGCGGAGAACTTTGAGAGGCGGACGGACTGATGGCGGTTGCTAAGAAAGGAGTAGATCCACCTGAGGGCCAACCCCCTTTCTCTTGCCCAGCAGGGCTCTGCTCTGGGCACTATAAAGGGCTACCTTTCTGCCCTTTCAGCCTTTCTAAGGCTGCCTGATCAACCTTCTTTGTTCAAGTCCCCTATTGTAACTCGTTTTCTGAAGGGCATCACACATATGTTTCCTCCTGTTCCGTTTGTGATGCCTCAGTGAGACTTGAACCTTGTCCTTACATTTCTGATGTGCGCTCCATTTGAGCCACTTCACAACTGTCCTCTCCGCCTTCTTACTCTGAAGACTGCTTTCCTGGTTGCCATCACCTCTGCCAGGAGAGTGAGTGAGCTCCAGGCACTTTCGTCCCAACCCCCTTTCCTTTCTGTCCATCCGGACAAGGTTGTGTTGCGGACTAGACCCTCTTTCCTGCCCAAGGTGGTCACGGCCTTCTACATCAGGCAGTCTATCACCTTGCCCACCTTCTTTCCGCCACGGCATCCCTCAAAAGAGGACCCAAAACGTGCGATTTCGTTCTATCTAGATCGCACACGCCAGTTCCGGGTGGATGACCAACTGTTTGTTGGTTACGTGGGCGCTAAGAAAGGTCGGGCGGTGCACAAGAGGACCATCTCTCGGTGGGTTGTCTTGTGTATCAAGGCTTGTTACTCCTTGGCAAAGAAGGAGCCTCCTGTAGGGCTGAGGGCCCATTCCACTCTGGCCACAGCGGCTACCACTGCCCTGGGCCAGGGATTTCCCTTGCAGGACATTTGTCAGGCAGCTACGTGGGCCTTGCTGCACACGTTTGCAAGACACTACTGCCTGGACAGCCAAGTCCGGAGGGATGCCTTCTTTGGCCGTTCTGTCCTCCAGGACTTTCTGGTGTGATTATTGGTTCTCAGACCCACCACCGGGGTTGGTATTGCTGGGGTATCTATTCTAAGGTAAGGAATCTAATACTAACCTGTTTCTTTGAGATGGAGAAGTTACTTACCTTCGGTAACAATATATCTGTAAGAAACAGTGGTTAGCATTAGATTCCTTACCGCCCCACCCATCCTCCCTGTTCTGCGAACCGATATCTAGGGTTAAGGTCATCCCCTTTCAAGGTCCTAGTTTCAATGGCACCAGTGTTGGTTTTTAAAATGGCTCTGCGTTTCTGGCGCGGAAAAGCTATGTCTAAGAACTGATGTCAGCACGCGGAGGCGGGGTCTAAGTACTCCGACTACGTCATCACGGCGCCCACGATGCCGACGATGGACGCGGAGCCGCAGACGACGCCTACCGACGCGCAAGGGTACGCAAACATTTCCGGATCCAGCCTGACGCCTGGGGATATTCTAAGGTAAGGAATCTAATACTAACTACTGTTTCTTACAGATATATCGTTACCGAAGGTAAGTAACTTGTTCGACAAGCAAAAGAGGGGCCCCAGGAAACCCCCAGGGCTTTATCGTTTCGCATTAAAGACTTAACAAACTGGTGGCTCAGACCCGCCACCTCCTCAAAAGAAGAGATTCTAGCTATAATCTACCTAAAGCAATTCCTAGCCTCCGTACACCCTCCTACACAGAGGTGGGTAAGACAGCATGCACATCTCACTCTGGACAGTGCTGTCGACATCGCTAGTGCGTTCAGTCGAGCCCAGGAACTTCAGAGTGGTAAAGAAGTCCATGCACCCCGGCCAGGCACCCCAACCGGTCCCCGACTCTATTGTGGCCCCATACCCCGGAAACCGGAACCTGTCGTTTTCAGACCCCAAAATCCTGGACCACAGTGTCACAAATGCGGGGTTTACGGGCAAATAGCCAGAATGTGCCCTCAAAGGGACGAGCCAATGGAGATGGGGATGGCCCGGAACTATGTATGTGCAACCCCTGAGACAACTCCCCCACCATATCGCTGTTTAGTGAGCGTTGATGGACAGACTGTATGGGCTTTAGCTGACATAGGGTGTAGGCAGAGCGTGGTCCGACCCCAAGCCATAGATACGCCAGTTGGCCCCCTCACCGGCAGGGTCGCTATAAAGTACATCCATAGTGACACCAAAAAGGTACCCGACTGCTCAAGTACGCATTCAACATCCCGCAGACCCCGGAACTGATTTAACTGTAGGCCTTGTTCCCAGGCTACCAGAGCAGATAATCCTAGGAAGTGATTACTCTGGCCTTCCCAATCTCCTCAAGCACACGACCAACTCTCTATCCCACTGGTGGGCTGAGTCACCTTTTTCCCAAGAGAACCCTCCCCTGGGCTCAACGACAAAAGAATGGAAGACCCGTAGCCAAAAAAGAAAAGAGAAACGACAATATGCCATGGTCTACCCTATCAGGACCGAAGAACTCCCCTGGGAGACGGATATAGAGTTCAGAGCCTCTCAGAGAGAAGACCCCATATTGCACAAAGCCTGGGGAAAAGCCCTAGAAAACAAGGATCCCTTACAAGTAGGTCCCTACTTTTTCAAAAAGAATAGCTTGCGGTACCGAAAAGGCAGACCTAACCAATTACCCCAGTTATTGATACCGGGCCCCTTTCGTGATAAAATCCTGTTTCTAGCTCATAGCCACTTGCTAGGGGGACACTTTAGTGATGAGAAAACTGAACAGGCCATATTGGAAGAAACAGGACATCCAAGATGTCCTCCAACCCCTACAGCATGTCTTTTTAAATCTGCCCGGACGTACGCCCATAATTGAACATGCTATACGGACTGATCCAGGGAAAACCGTACGGCTCCGACCCTACCGGGTTCTGGAAGCCCATAGGCCCGTCATTAAACAGAAGATAGAACAGATGTTACACATGGGGATCATTAAACCGTCTATAAGCAATTGGAACTCCCCCATAGTGTTAGTCCCAAAGACCGACGGGTCAATCCGCTTCTGCTTTGACTTACGTGAAGTAAATACAATCTCGAACTTTGATACCTACCCTCTACCCCGTGTAGACGAAATGATAGAAAAAATAGGGAAGGCCAAATATATCACCACCCTCGACCTGTGTAAGGGCTACTGGCAGAATCCCTTAAGAGAACAGGATAAAAAGAAAACAGCTTTTTCCACCCCGGAGGGGTTATTTCAATTTACAGTTTTACCCTTTGGACTCCATTGCGCTCTAGCAATTTTCCAAAGGGCTATGAACCTTGTCTTGCGGCCCCGTGCCCAATACGCTGGGGCCTCTCTCGATGACATAGTCATCTACCATGACACATGAGAGCAACATCTAAAACACTTATATCAGGTTCTACGATCTTTGGGGTCCGTCCACTTCAACATCAATCCTGCCAAGAGCACCCTAGCCGCCCAAACCGTAAAATATCTTGATTTCCTTCTGGGTGAAAGGGGTTATTCGCCCTCAGGAGAACAAAATCCCAGCTATACAATCCATTCCCTTTCCTCACTCCCGAAAAGACCTCCACGCTTTTTTGGGTCTTTTGGGATACTATTGGTGCTTTATCCCCAATTTCTCCCAAAGGGCTGCCCCTCTCACAGATCTCCTACGAAAAACTGTAAAAACAGAAGAATACCTGAAAAACCCAACAGCCTAGATCTGGCAGGCTTTCAATGGGCTCAAAATGTCTCTTACTTCCAAACCTATTTTGGCTAGCCCCGATTATTCACGCCCCTTTGTACTCCAGACAGATGTCTCAGACCAAGGTTTAGGACCAGTTCTCTCCCAATCCGACGTCAATGGTGATGAAAACCAATATTATACCTCAGTAGGAAACTGTTTCCACGCGAAAGAAATTACTCAGTCATAGAAAAGGAAGCCCCTGCAATCAAGTGGGCTATAGAAAGCCTTTGTTACTATTTATAGGGCCATGACTTTACCTTGTACACAGACCGAGACAGAGTCCTCCGCTGGTTCTTGGCCTTGCAACCATTTAGGTTTAGGACACCACACAGGAAAGGGACAGAACAAGGTAATGTAGACTTCTTATCCCGTTATCCCTCTTCACCAACCCATACAAGAAGGACAGCTAGGGGAAGGGGATGTGATCCGGTACCCTCACCTGACCCCGGTTGTCGGCACCATACCGGGTTTCACCATTTTCCAGACACGGACTCTGAAGCATCCGTAGAGATCAAAACTCCACCCCTCTGTCCTCTGTCATTCCAGGATCCAATCCCCTTCGCAGAGGAACCGGAAGGACACCCCGGCTGACCCCGGAAGTCCCTCCATTCACCAGGATTTGAAAGCAGGAAGCGCCAAATACGAGGAGAAGACTGTCGGGAGAGTGAAGGCGTGGCAGGAGATCCAAACCGGAGGAACAGCGTAACGAGAGACGGAGACGGGCGAGGAAGAGGAGGAGTGGAGCGAGGAGTGGTGGTGTCCAAAGGAGGTGGGGAGCGGCCGCAACTCTCGTGGAGCCGGTGAGTACCCACTACCAGAGAGCGGTAACTGAGAACACAATAGGTGCACTGTATATAGCATTTATCACTGTAGGTTCACGCTGTTCACTATAAGTATTGTATAGCACACCCTTGGAAGTATCTCACTACCCTTTATCCTTCCCCCGGTTGTCACTTCCCTCCAGCTCCCCAACACTTTTTCCCACCCCGGCGTTGATAACCCCCTTTCCTTCTTCTTCCTTCCCGTCCCGCTGTCGATACCCCTTCCCTCCTCACCATCTCGCTTAATACCCTCACTTCCCGGGTTTCGGTATGCGGTGCTCCGTATTCATAGTCCGATAGGACTAACCGCTCCTTCCTTTTGTTTTCCCACACGCCCTCCGAGGACTACCAGAGGAACAACACTAAGGGGACGCCGAGGATCAACTAACTTGGTGTCCAGACCCGTCCCCCGAAAGAAGACCCGGAGACCTACCCATTGGAGCCCGATTGCTTTGTGTTTTTCTTTTCCCGCCCCTTTGACTGTACTGTCACTAATAAATACCGAAGCTGGGGGAGGAGCTACGCAGGGAAACAAGATGGCCGCATAAGCTCCCGGCTCCGCCGACCTCCGCCAGCAGCTCGTATATCCTGCAATCTATCCTGCTTTTACACCTGACTCCCGTGTACGCGAGGAGTTACTGACTCTGGAGGTGCAATCCCGAACTTTTTAACTTATCGGGTGATGAAGATACGCCGTGTTTCATTCTCGGCCTAACTCAGCGTGGAAGCCGGGGCCTCGATTTCCAACCCACCCAGGCTGGAGTTGAACAACATCGGCTGTGGATCTTTGGCTTTGTCCGGTCTCTTGAACGGAGACACACTTGACTCGTTTCCAATGGCGATTTAATATCCTGTCTACACCGCAGACGCCGCAGCGTGGTTCCTTGGTTGCTGCGGTCCTGTATCCGACGCCCAGAGACATTGTAAGCCTCCCAGGGGTGACGGACCGGAGCCCTGACTAGCGGCGAAGGTGCAGAAATCGTGAGGTGAGGGCGCCCATTGTTGTCTGCTCCAGTTGTGCCTGCTACCCCGGTGTAGTCGACCTCCGGGGTTCATATCCTGCTCTGTCGCTTCATGAGAGGAGATGGAGGGGACAGAAGGCACACCATCGCTGCATGCCGTAATGGCGGCCATTGGGGCGCTCCACTCACAGATCATCGTCCAAAGCCAGGCACTGTCTGCAACAGTGGACAATATCTGCCGGAGACCGAACGGCGACCTTTCGGCATTATTTCAGCCAGCTGTACTACCCATTGAAGGACTGGGTTCTTTTGGACCCAGCGGTGCCAGGGCACAACACCTGAAACCTTCGTGGGTAACCTGCTCCGGCGTACAAGTCACAGAGACACGGGACACTTCCTTCGGCGTCAAAGAGTCAAGGTTTATTTACTGCAGGGAACACAGAAGTCACAGGAAGTACATCGAGTGTAGTTCGGGGAGACTGCTTCAAATTGGTTCTGTGGATCGCTCCTTTTATACAGTTTTTACCCATAGGCTAACATGATACACAATAGTTTACAACCCGGTTCCCACATTTCGCTCTCAGAGGGGTCGCTTTGGTCACTTTGAAACACATAAGGTCCGGAACATAAGTGCGGAAACATTTGGCGGTTCCCAACTGTAAAAACCCATCTTCCCACCATTAGCAAATTCCAATCAGCAGTAAAGTAGATCGAAATAGGAACGAAGACAGGTGCAGAGGAAGACGGAGACAGTGGGGAGATCGGAAATGGTGTAAAAGGGGAGGTATCGAGAAGCACGAGATACAGGCATCAAAGGGACGTGCCTAATGAGATGCACGGCTGAGACAATAAGTCCGTGCGGCAAGATGAGCCTCGAGCGGCGCCATCTGCCTTACAGCAGCAACCCCCTCGTCATAAAGACACTTACAAAGAACATGTGTCTTCCGCAAATATCTTGGGAGTCCCAGGGTCGCGAAGCGGACAACGTCCGTTCGCTGGCTACTTGAGGGCAAGAGACAAAATGGATGCCGTATCTAAGATGGAACCCGTGGGTACAGATGAAAAGCCCACATAACAAACGAACGGTTTAAGTTAGCACAGCGAAACTGCGCACACTTACTAAACTCGTCATTTGCGGTTCATAGATACCAGACTCGACCATATTCGTGCGAGTCGAAAACACCACTTACAATTGTCACGGAACCTCAGACGCTCCTTTTGCCCTCATGTAGGCAAGCACTAGTCGGAATCATATTCGATATTCATCAGACCATCAAGATGTCGTTGTAGCATAGATCTGTCCAATCGAGTCCCCTTGGTAACAGATGGTTGTCTCATACACGTTGTAGCACAGAGGCCACATAAGGCAGGACCACACTGCACACAAAGGCAACACGTGAACAGGAACACTACCACAACCCCGATGATCGTCAGAATCTTCCAACCCCAAGTCGATACCAGGCCCCAAAACCATCCAAGTAGTGTCCAATCCCCTACATCCACGTGTATGGATTCGGAGATCTTATGCAACTTCGAGATGGCTTGATAGACAGTAGGAGCATTATCTGGAATGAAAATGCAACAGCTCGAATGGATCACTTTACATACCCCACCGCGATCTGCCAAGACGACATCTAAAACCATACGGTTTTGTAACGTCATAAGTCTCTCCGCCTGAAGTTCTGTGGTGATATTACCAAGGGCACTGGCAGTAATATTAGCTGTCGATTCTACCACTCGAGTCAAATGTCTCAGGTTCCTACTATTAACCATAGGTCCCCAAAACGGGAGGAAACCCTTGAAAAAGTCTCCTGCCTCTTGACCGGCAGTATCCTCTTCGCTAATTACGCCTCGTACAACTCTAGTCTTATGATAATCGGCATCTACAGTAAACGTCGGAGGCAACAGATTTGCAATAAAACATGAGCCCATGAAGTCTGCGGGCAACCATGTGTATGCACGATCATGACAGATAAAGTATGTACCCTTGGCAGCCAGAAACACAGGGGACGGGAACATTGGCAGAACGTAACTTTCAGTGCAAGCACTTGCTCCAAGTGAGGCGTGCGAACCACGACCCACAAGACAAAGATTACCAGTGTGGGGTACGACCCATATTGGAGACGAGCTTTTAAGCTGCTTTTCATTAGTGAACATACTATATTCCCCTCTACTTAGGACCCTATAGGCTTGTACCTCTTCTTTAGGGATAAGAAAAGGATCATGGATCTCATCTTCCATATCCTCTATTGCCATCGATAGCAGCCTCTGATACGAGATAGGACCAGAGTTGGGGGAACGTTGTTCTTGAGTGGGGTGGAAACCCAGTGCGCTTCGAAACATTGTTTGGAATGCTCGAGCTGACCCTTGGGAACTATACGGTAACACCAGATATGGAATTCCCTTACCCGCAGTATGTGGCATCAACCCACACACCCAACAATTAGTAGTGTTAACCACTAACTGATGCTGATGGAGGAGCTGAATAAAGGAATTGTTGCGGAATTCCACACGTCTAGCCTGCTCGTGTTCCGGTAACATATGAAAGGAATGAGGAGAAGCAGTAGAAGTAGTAGAAGTAAGGTTAGGGTAAGGAGTAGGAGTAGGGGTAGCAAGTAAGAAGTAAGACATAGTGTAATAGACCCCACCCGCCAAAAATGCAGAAGCAGTCAAAAACAATACAAACAATTGGAATATAAAACATTTAGTACGACTGAGTTTCTGCAGCTTGACTCTGTACGCCTGAGCTCCTTCCAAATCATTCAGCTTCGAAAATGCCATTTCCCTACGACCGTCCGCAACGTTTCTTGACGCACTTCGTTCTGTGCAGCAATAGTCAATCCCCAGGAGTTCCTAGGAACCGACGGCCTTTAACCTAGCGTCAAGACCTACTGTCCAGAAGGAAGTACGCGCGCGGCCCTACGGCCCTCAATACACAATATGTATTTATTTAGCACAATATTTCTCAGCTGTGGAAGGAAAAAGATACAAGGAAGGAAGCTTGATATATGTACAAAACAAGTTTCAATGATACGAATGTTCAAAGTTGATCATGGGAAACGAGGATATTGCAGTTATCAATTTCAGCAAAGCAAGAAAATTTTTTATTTGTCCTTAGTGTGAGATCGCAAAGAATATCGATGTTTCCCGGGACGTGTCTGCTCGTCGAACAAAGGATCCGTTGAAGAGACAGCGTCCTGCTGATCAGTTGGTTGATCTGGTCTTGAGTCTTTTGCTGACAAGTGTTCAACAGTGGCTTTCTGCTGCGCTGAGGGTTCTCCAACAAGCTGTGCGTCGCTAAAAGGTACAAACGCCGGCAATGTTTCTGTTTCTGTTGACGCAATGCCTTTCCTCACCCACGGGTCTGCCGGCAAAGGAATAGGGACTCGCTTACAATGGGTAGCATGTACCCAATTCTTCCGCCCCTCAAGACGAACGGCAGTCCTCGTGGCCAGGAGCACCTGGTAAGGTCCAACAAAGCGGGGGTCCAGATTGTTTTTGCGTGAGAAGTTACGGGTAACCACCCAATCCCCGGACTGGAGCTGGTGGCCTGGACCCTCCGTCTGCGTCGGCAAGGCGTCGTAAACCTGTTGATGAATTAACCTCAGTTTAGCAGTCAAGTCATGTAAGTAATCAATCAACATCGGATACTCAAGATCAGAGAATAATCCTGGCCTAGGAACCCCCCACTCATTTGCAGGACGGCCGAACACTATTTCATAGGGACTAAGCCCTATTCGGGAGTGTACAGTCGCCCTAGTTGACAGTAATGCTAGAGGCAAAGCGTCAGGCCACGAAAGTCCAGTCGTAGCCTGAATCTTCGCTAGCTTTAGTTTAAGGGTGCCATTGTACCCTTCAACCAATCCAGCTGACTGAGGATGATTGGCGCTGTGGAATTTCTGATTAATTCCAAGGCCCTTACACACACTCTTCATCACACTTCCAACAAACTCACTTCCGTTATCTGACCACACGACTCTAGGCATTCCATACCGAGGAAAGTATTCCTTCAGTAGGATTTTCGCAGTAGACAAAGCAGTATTATCTTTGAGGGGATAGGCCTCAATCCATCGGGAGAATGCGCAAACCACAACCAGAACGTATTTCAGGTTATTGCATCGCTCCATATGGATGAAGTCCAATTGGATCACCTCAAAGGGATACGAAGGAGGAGCAAAACTGCCAGGGGGAGTTGGGGTTCCTTTGCCAGGATTGTACATTATACACACCATACAATTCTTCACCAGACGTTCAGCACATTTCGTAATTCCATCATTCTTCCACACAGCAGCCAGCAACTTGCAAATACCTTTCGCGCTAATATGTGCTAACCCATGTGCCATTGTCACAACGGCCAGTACATACGCATCAGGCAACATCCATCTTTTCTGATCTGACAAATCAATCCAGCAACCATTCACATCCAACTTTCCCGTACTTTCTTTCCACTTCATCTTTTCAGTATCGGTGGCCTCATTCTGTATTGCTTTCACACTCTCTATGGTATCTTCACACATATTCGATTCTGTAGGCCACCTAACCGAACTCGTCACATACATTCGAGTGCTAAGGTTCCGGGCAGTCTCCTTAGCAATCTCATCTGCAAACGCATTACCACGACCAACATCATCCGTCACTTTACGATGCGCACTACACTTAACAATCGCAACTTGTGCAGGTAAAGTCAGTGCATCCAAAAGATCGTTCACAAGCTGGCCATGCTGTATTTTCGTGCCATGCGACGTCAAGAAACCACGCTCTCGCCACAACCGTCCAAAACTATGCGCTACACCGAAAGCGTACTGGCTATCGGTGTACACATTCACACGTTTACCTTTTGATAACACACATGCTCTAGTGAGAGCAATCAGCTCTGCAGCTTGGGCAGAATTCTGATTCAATCTCGCAGTCTCAACAACAGTATTCAACGTTACAACAGCATAAGCAGTAGTCACATCGCCATTCGGCAATTTGAAACATGACCCATCCACATACAGAGTGCCATCCGGGTCTTCCAATGGGGTGTTTTTAAGGTCCACTCGACCTTTTGTTTCCTCTTCTGTCCGCAAGTAACAGTCATGTTCTGCTACTTCATCTGACTCTGCACTAATTGGTAACAAAGTTGCCGGATTTAGGACATTACAACGCTTTATCTGAATGTGGCTTGCCAAGAGCGTCAATTCGTACCCAGATAACCTCGCACTCGTCAAGTGCTGAGTTTTCGTTCGATTCAAAAGAGTATCGACTGCATGCGGAACCATCACCGTAAGCATATTATCCATGACCAATCCTGCTGATTGTCGGATGGAGACCGCAGCTGCCGCAGTTGCTCTCAAACAACTCGGCAATGCTCTAGCTACTGGGTCTAAGGTCGAGGAAAAATATGCACATGGACGTTGCTTACCACCAAAAGGTTGCGTTAAGACACTCAAAGCACAACCTTCCCTCTCGTGAACATATAACGTGAACGGTTTGCTGTAATCAGGGGTACCTAACACAGGAGCCGAACACAATGAATCACGTAATTCAGAAAAACTTTTCTGACATTCTTCCGTCCATGGTAAAGGAGTTGAAACATCCTTGCACGTAAGAGCCACCAATGGTTTCGCTAGCAATGAAAAATTAGGAATCCACTGCCTGCAGTATGACGTGATACCTAGAAAGGCACGCACATCTCTCTGGGTTTGTGGCACAGCCATTCGCGCAATCGCTGCAATTCTCTCTGGGGTCAATCTCCTTCCCTCCTTTGACAATAAGTGACCTAGATAGGTTACTTCTTGACAACAATATTGGAGTTTAGAAGGTGACACCTTGTGATTCAACTCACAGAGATGTTGCAGCAACGATACCGTAGCAATTTTGCAAATGTCCTGAGTATCAGCAGCCACCAATAAGTCGTCGACGTATTGGATTAAAGCCGCACCAACCGGCAACCTAAACGCATCCAGTTGACCCTTCAAGGCTTGACTGTAAATCGATGGACTCTCACAGTAGCCCTGAGGAGCGCGTTTGAACCGGAAGCTACGTCCACCGAGAGAGAAACCGAAAAGGTCCCTGCTCTCTTCGGCGATCGGGATGCTGAAAAACGCATTTTTCAAATCAATCACCGAGAACCACGAAGCAGTAGCTGGAATCAGAGTCAGTAGCGCCGTGATGTCAGGCACAACAGGGAATTGAGGAACCACAATTTTATTTACCTCCCGTAAATCGATAACAAAACGATAAACAGGCGGTTTGGTAGGATCAGTACGTTTAAGAATGGGCAGTACAGGGCTATTGCACACGTTTCCCCGAGTCTCCTCAATAACATCTTTCTCGATCAAGTCATAGATGATCGCCAACAAAGCTCGTTCACCATCAAGGGAGATACGGTATTGGGGAATACGTGGCAATCGCACATTCGATTTCAACTGAACAACATAAGGGGAGATATCAAGTAGGCCCACGTCATTCGGACCCGTCGCCCACAAAGACGCAGGAAGAGAATCCAATTCCGGTGGAAGCTTATCGAGAGACAAATACATGGGAGAGACTACTCTCTCTCCGAACGTAAGCTTTACACCCGCAGGAGAACAATACAAAGTTGCATACAAACGTTTAAGCAAATCCAGACCCAAAAGATTTTCGCCACAACCAGTAGTCAAAATCAATGGAGCTTCGAGCTCACGAGGCCCAATTTTAAGGGGCAAAGGGCGTGAAACTGGATTGCTAACGGGGGCGCCAGAGAATCCAACGGAAACATTTGTTAAGCCAGACAAAGGTGCGCCAGGGAGTTTCGAATGCATGATAGAACTTTTCGCTGCACCAGTGTCCAACAGAAAAGGCTCAACGACGCCCGATGTAGCAACTGCGACGTAAGGCCCTCTCTGATCAACCGGAACTGATACCACTCCCTCTCCTTGTCTTTGGCTGTCCTAGTAATTACTATCGTCAGTTCCCTGATCGACGTAATAATCGTCTACATTGTACTGCGCAGATCGTCCTTGCGACGATCCACGTTGATCGAAACAGTTATTAGAATTTGATGAATGGTCAGAGCGATCATTCTGAGCACCACGACCTCTACCACGTGATGCATGCTGTGAACCACCACGGCCTCCCCTCGACGAATTATCGCTATTACGGTCATTTAAAGCAGGACAATTGAATTTAATGTGTCCCTCCTGTCTACAATAAGCACATTGATTGTACCCTAACGAAGATCGTTGGAAAGAGGAATCATTACGCGGCCGCGATCGATTCGATTGCGACTGTGATCTATTCTGCTGTGGCGCATTCTGATTAGAACGCGGCGGATACGCTTGTTGTAACAACACTTTAGTTTTTAGCTCTTTCGTCTTTTTATCAGCACGGTCAGTTTCCTCTTTTTCTCTATTTTCGTAATATTGTGCCGTAGCCAATATCTGAGCTGAGGTAGAAACGGCCCACGCACTTTCTGAATTCTTCAATTTATTGCTCAAGTCGGGCAATAAGTTCGATACGAATTTATCCACAAACAACCTCTGTCCACCCTCAGTACCCATATCCTGTCCACTATGATCAACGAATGCTTCCTCAAACCTCGTGAAGAAGTCTGATACACTCTCATCTTTCTTCTGCTTACAGGCTGACAACTTGTCCCAATTTACCCTCATAGCTGGCATAAGCGTTTTCATTAATGTAATGATTCGCTGGGGGAGATCAGCAATCAACTGATCGGGTTTAGCAGCAGCCACTTGTCCAGCGTCTGCCGCTGTAATGGCATTCCAATCACCACCTAATTCATTTGCGTGATCTTGGTGACGAATCTTGGCCCATACCGGTTGCGGTACGACATTGCCAAACAACATGTCAATATCGGCAAGATTCATTATCGTAGCGTCTACGAGCTGCGACAATTCCTTATAATACCCTGCAGGATTTTTGCGAGGATCGGGCAAAGTTTGTTTCACCTGAAGCACTTCCGATCTTTTCCATGGGAGGTGTATCCACACTCTCTGGAAATGTGCCGGAACTGGCTGGGCACCAGTATTATCAGCTGGTACCCAAACCGGCGGAACTTCACGCATAGGATATTGGCCAGACTCATCTTGTTTTTCAATGTCCTCAACGAACAATGCATGAGGAATAGGAGCGGGACGAAGAGATAGTAACCGCTCAATAGCACGTCGGACATTAGTGTCGACTATCAGTCCAGTTGCGAACTGAAGCCGAAGTTCAGACAGGGCGGTCAGCACCTCGTCAGGCGCATAGGCCACTATCTGATCATGTAAGAACTTGCACATTTCATCAAACACATATCTCTGAGTTGGTATGTTGAATTGATCAAACGTTTCGAGAACAACACGAGGTGGATTTCTAACAGGGTTTACCATCCAACCCATCGCCATGTTGTATAGCGCAACACGTTCTCTATTACCAGGAAGCTGGCTACGTCTCTGAGGACCATCAGAACCAGCAGACCCAAAAACAGGTCCGAGCGACTGAAAGAAGTTTGTCACACTGGGAGAATTACGATTACGAGTAGAGGGAGAAGAGTAAGACACAGGACTAACAAGAGAAGGAGTAGAGACATTAGCAACAACAGGGGTTAACAACACAGGAGCAGTAGCGGGAGCAGGAGTATGTGGAAGCGGAGGAGCAGTAGGAATAGAAACAGGCAAAGGAGCAGGAACAGCCGGAAGAGCGGGTGCAGGTTGAGGAACTGGTGGAGGAACAATAGGTGGAAGAACAGGTACGGCAGGGACCACAGGAGCTGCGGTACCCTGTACGTACGGAGGTGGCGACTTCATAAGATAGGACATTAAAGAATCCTCAACTGCCTCTTCCTTCGTATCCGACTCCGTAGGCAAAGCAGGATAGCATTTATCTATGGACATACGCTGTAGCCTCTCAAACACTTCCTTATCCTTATCCTCCTTATCACGCTGAAACTGCTCAGCTTTCTTCACTATGGTAGCAACAGTATCTCGCTCACTACGTTTATTCTGTCTGATCTCTTTCTGTCGGGCTTCTTTGCGCCACAACCGAAAGGCATCAAACATGGCCGGCCTTGATTTACGTTCGAACAACTTTATTTCCAAATTATCTAAGATCGACGCTTCGAAGCTACCGTGAGGTGGCCAACGAAGATCGCCGTCTTTCTTTGTATATTTAATCCAATAATCGTTAAAAGCAATCGGGCCTAGCCCATGTTTGCTATATAAGTCATAAGTAGGAGTTCCAACCGGAGGTATCGGACACGAGTCCTCCAGCAGGGAATCCGCACCACAAGGTCTACAACAACTGAACAAAGTACTGCGACCAGGCATCTTGCACACTAGCCGAGTTTCACAAACTTCAAGGGTTACGGGATTTACCAAGTCCCAGCAAGAACAAAACCCTCGGTCTTTGGCGGCTGCAGTCGTCAAACAAGTACAACAACAAAGTACGCTAGCAAAGTGTCACCGACAAAAACACTCACACAGCGTGTACAACAAAACACTCGCTAAAGTGTGTACAACAAAAACACTCGCTAAAGTGTTTACAACAAAAACACTCGCTAAAGTGTTTACAACAAAGACACTCGCTAAAGTGTCAACAACCAAGAACTCTGGGAGCGACCCACAAATACTTAACTCAAAGATCGATGGCGTCCTCAGGAAGGCCCGTCAATCGTCTCGCTATACCAAGGTCTACGCCAGGCGCCAAAACAGGTCTACAGTTAGGGCAGCAGTCCGTCGCAGCCGTCGGGAGGCGGGAATCTTCGCGGGAAAAGTCTTCGGGCCACTTATTTCGACAACAGGATCGATGAAGCGGAGTGCACCTTCCCTCGGAGATTTCACACGAAGTTCCTCACGATCGTCGGGCTTGGACCGGTACCACTGATGCAGCCCCACGTTGGGCGCCAACTGAAGGACTGGGTTCTTTTGGACCCAGCGGTGCCAGGGCACAACACCTGAAACCTTCGTGGGTAACCTGCTCCGGCGTACAAGTCACAGAGACACGGGACACTTCCTTCGGCGTCAAAGAGTCAAGGTTTATTTACTGCAGGGAACACAGAAGTCACAGGAAGTACATCGAGTGTAGTTCGGGGAGACTGCTTCAAATTGGTTCTGTGGATCGCTCCTTTTATACAGTTTTTACCCATAGGCTAACATGATACACAATAGTTTACAACCCGGTTCCCACATTTCGCTCTCAGAGGGGTCGCTTTGGTCACTTTGAAACACATAAGGTCCGGAACATAAGTGCGGAAACATTTGGCGGTTCCCAACTGTAAAAACCCATCTTCCCACCATTAGCAAATTCCAATCAGCAGTAAAGTAGATCGAAATAGGAACGAAGACAGGTGCAGAGGAAGACGGAGACAGTGGGGAGATCGGAAAGGGTGTAAAAGGGGAGGTATCGAGAAGCACGAGATACAGGCATCAAAGGGACGTGCCTAATGAGATGCACGGCTGAGACAATAAGTCCGTGCGGCAAGATGAGCCTCGAGCGGCGCCATCTGCCTTACAGCAGCAACCCCCTCGTCATAAAGACACTTACAAAGAACATGTGTCTTCCGCAAATATCTTGGGAGTCCCAGGGTCGCGAAGCGGACAACGTCCGTTCGCTGGCTACTTGAGGGCAAGAGACAAAATGGATGCCGTATCTAAGATGGAACCCGTGGGTACAGATGAAAAGCCCACATAACAAACGAACGGTTTAAGTTAGCACAGCGAAACTGCGCACACTTACTAAACTCGTCATTTGCGGTTCATAGATACCAGACTCGACCATATTCGTGCGAGTCGAAAACACCACTTACAATTGTCACGGAACCTCACCATGGAACATTGTGGGCTCAACTTCGAGGACCCTGTGCGGAAGCCGGATTCCGTGTGCGCTGCTGATCCCTACAGGATGGTTCGCACGCCCGTGAACATTGTTAGCTTCCCCTGCTTGAGCCATAACCCACTGAACATCGACGTGGACAGTCTTGAGTGCCTCAACAGGATCACCAGTGATTATCGGAGAGCTTCATTATCCTTTGACGCTTTTCCTCACTTGCTTTGTGGATGCCGTGCACTTTTATCCTTTTTTCAACTTGCTCGTACTGACTTGAACTTTTATGAACGCTATGCTGCTTTCACTGTTGTGGTCTGGATTATAAGTGCACTGGTTAATAATCGTACCGGCCAGGGTTAACTTGTGTCCTTTTTTGGGGTTGGCATAATAATTTACCTCGATGCTGGGATTGTGACCTGTAATGTACGAGAGTCGGGTGGTGTGTATCATATTTCCCCGGATTGATTTTATATTTCGCTGCATTCTATTTTGACCGTGTTTCGGGGTGGTTACATCTGGTGGGGGGTAAAGGAGTCCGGGAGTGTGTTTTTATTTCTCCTCCTCCGCTTTTCTTCTCTTTTAGGGATGTTTCTGGGCGACAGGCACGCTGCTAGTGGGTTGGGCCGTAGCCATTGCAGGGGTGCAGGGTTGGGGGGGTTTGTTATTTTGCCTTTGTTATGTTCTAGGGCCCCTTCTTTCTCTTTCTCTCTTTTTAGGGTATTCGTATGGGCGACAGGCACGCTGCTAGTGGGGTAGGCCGTAGCCATTGCAGGGGTGCAGGGTGGAGGGTGCGGGGGGTTTGTTATTTTGCCTTTGTTTTGTTCTATGGCCCCTTTCTTCTTCTTGCAGTGTCCGGTAGCATTACTTTCTGTTTCATCCTGGAGTATACAGGTGGGTATTCCTATGGGCGACAGGCATGCTGCTAGTGGGGTAGGCCGTAGCCATTGCAGGGGTGCAGGGTGGAGGGTGCGGGGGGTTTGTTATTTTGCCTTTGTTTTGTTCTATGGCCCCTTTCTTCTTCTTGCAGTGTCCGGTAGCATTACTTTCTGTTTCATCCTGGAGTATACAGGTGGGTATTCCTATGGGCGACAGGCATGCTGCTAGTGGGGTAGGCCGTAGCCATTGCAGGGGTGCAGGGTGGAGGGTGCGGGGGGTTTGTTATTTTGCCTTTGTTTTGTTCTATGGCCCCTTTCTTCTTCTTGCAGTGTCCGGTAGCATTACTTTCTGTTTCATCCTGGAGTATACAGGTGGGTGGGATCTGAGGGTGGGCGGCTACGGCAAGAGATCGGTTGTTCGGTTCTTTACCCTCCTTGAGCTCGCTATCGCTTGCGTCTTTACTGTCTCTTTAAGTTGGTCCGCGACTGTCTTCCTACACCTACCTACCTTTATTATATATTTTCGACTGTGTGGCTCCGGATATCCTGTATCTTCTTCTTTATCTTGTCTTTGAGGGGGGGGGGGGGGTTAAATGCAAAACAAAAACCTTATGAATAACATGCGCTCTGCGTTTAATGCAACGTATATCCTGTACCGCTGCCAGACCTCAGGGTTGCTGGCTGAAGAGCTGTGTTATTGAGCTTCTTATATATATCTCCTGAATGTGGTGTCCGGCCCCTGTGGTTGTAGGTCTACTCCGGTAATTTTTGTGAATGATATAATAAAGGTTTAAAAAAAATAATAATAAATAAATAAATAAATAAATACCGAAGCCACTGCACACCTTATACGGCCTCCACACCTGTTTTTCCGGCCCGCTCTACCCCACGATCACAATGATATAGACAATGATTGACCAAAAATACTTGCTCATGTCAGGGAACCCAATCCCCCCATCTTACCACCCCTTTTCCAACTTCTTCATGGCTATTTCAGGTGGTTTCCAGACCCATAGGGGTTCTCTCTGTTCACTTTCTATGCCTATAAAGTAAGAGGTTGGGACCGGATATGGTGCATTTTGTACTATATATAGAAAGTATGGGAGAGCCATCATTTTAAATAGAGAGGTGCGTCCCGATAAAGACAATGGGAGGGTTTTCCAGGGTTGCACATTGCTTTTCAGGCATTGTAGTGGGGGCAGAAGATTTTGGTTGTAAAACTGCGCAGGATCAGTGGTGATGTATATCCCCAGGTACCGAAACCCCTCCGTGGCCATTGTTGCCTCGCATTCCGTGGCTGGAGGGGGAGAGTTCCCCCTTAGTATATAAACTATTGACTTTGTCCAATTAATTGTGTAGCCCGAATACTGCCCAAAATTGGTGAATATTTGTATTCCTCTATTATTTGATAATGTGGGTGAAGCCAGTAATAGAAGTATGTCGTCTGCATAGAGGTAGATTCGATCTTCCCAGTTACCCATCCAATGAAGTCCCCTTATTGAAGGCTCTCTGCGAATCCATGATGAGGGGGGCTCCAGTATTAGAGCACAGAGTAATTGCTACAGGGGGCAGCCCTGCCTCATGCTCTTTTAAGAGTGAAGAACAGGACTGTATGTCATTGATTACTACATGTGCTTATGGGTCTCTACAGAGAAGTCTAAGCGGGCCACGAATTTAGAACCAAATCCCATCTTTTACAGAACTGCAAATAAGTAATGCTGTTTAATGGTATCAACTGCCATTTTGGCAACAAGTGACATCGCCACTGCGTCTTCACTTAACATACCCAATCGTCCCATTACCCTCTGAAGTCTGCATAGATTAAGTGTAGTATTCCTTTCTGGCATGAAGCCGGACTGACTGGGATGTACCAATTTCGGGATGATCGGTATTAAGCATGTGGCAAGTAATTTGGCAAGGATTTTAACTTCTGCATAAAGCAAAGAAATGGGGCAATGTGAAGGACAGCTATTTCTTGGTTTGCCTTCTTAATGGATGACAACAATTGTGGCCAAGCGCTGGTCAATGGGAAGCTTACCTGCTATTTGACACTCAACATACAGGTCAATCGGGTAGGGGGCTATCCTATTGGTCGCCAACTTGTAGTGTACTATTAGAAGGCCTTTAGGCTCCATTGCTTTACCAGAATTAAGTCCTCTGATTACCTGTGCTGCTTCTTCGCTCGTTATGTCACTCTCTAGTAGAACTAAGTCTTCAGTGGCAAGGGATGGAAGGACCATGTCTGCTAGTAGTTTCCTTGATTCGAATGCAGTTAAGGTATTAGTGTCCGAATAAATCCGTTCATAGTATGCTGCAAACTCTGCCACTATTAGTTGTGGATCTTGTATTGTTTCTCCTCCTTCCGTTATATCTCCTTCACTAGTCTGCTCCCTTGTTCTCGCTTGTCAGAGAGCCAGACAAGTCACTCCATTCCCCTGGGTGTCTAGTTTTCAAAAATGTATAGGTTTGCTTGGTTTCGGTAGGTGCCGGCAGAGCTAGGGTTCACAAGCTACAGCTAGGCACTTTGCAAAAAAGGGTCAGGTTTCACTGTGAAATTGTGGTGTGTCCATGTTGTGTTTTGGGCCGTTTCCTGACGCGGGCACTAGGCATACCCTACAAAAGTGAGGTACCAATTTTCTCGGAAGACTTTGAGGAATGCGGGTGAGTGGAATTTTGTGGATCTACGCAGATTCCAGAACTTTCCCCCACAGAAATGTGAGGAAAATTTGTTTTCTTTTACAAAGTTTGAGGTTTACAAGGAATTCTGGGTAACAGAACTTTGTGAGAGGCAGACAAGTCACCCTATTCTGGATTCCCATGGGTGTCTAGTTTTAAAAAAAGTATAGTTTTGCTAGGTTTCTCTAGGTGCCGGCAGAGCTAGGGTACAAAATCTACAGCTGGGCAGTTTGCAAAAAAAGGGCCCATTTTCACTGTGAAAATGTGGTGTGTCAACATTGTGTTTTGGGCTGTTTCCTGTTGGGGGTACTAGGCCTACCCACACAAGTGAGGTACCATTTTTCTCTGAAGACTTTAGGGAATGTGGGGTGTGTGGAATGTTGTGGATCCACGCAGATTCCAGAACTTTCCACCACAGAAATGTGAGGAAAATGTTTTTGATTTTTTTTTACACATTTTAAGGTTTGCAAGGGATTCTGGGTAACAGAACCTGAAGAGAGCCAGACAGTTCACCCCATCCTGTATTCCCTTGAGTGTCTAGCTTTCAAAATTGTATAGGTTTTCTAGGTTTCCCTAGGTGCTGGCAGAGCTAGGGTACAAAATCTACAGCTGGGCACTTTACAAACAAGCATTTGCAATGCAATAGGTCTTGCACTATGAACGTTTGAGCTATTGGCATTGCTAATATTAATGCAACAGCTCAATTATGTAGTAATGCCAGACCTATTGCAACCCACCCCACTTAAAACCCTCTGCAAAGTGTGTATGCGCTAGAGAGAAAGAGATAATGAGATAGATAGTGAGCGTTCCTGTCTAAAAGTATTTGTATAATATGTGTGTGTGAGTGCATGTGTTTTAGCTGTGTGAGCTGTATGTGTGTGAAGTGTGTGCATCTTTTTGAGTGTGATTAAATGTTATTGCGTCACTTTGCGACTGGGTGTGTTCATGTATGAATGCCTGTGGTAGAGAGGGAGGGAAGGGCAATTTCCAAGTCTTTGGTGACAGTGTGTAGATGCACTTATCATTTGTATCTGTCACTGTCTATTTGTAGGCGTGTGTGTCAAAGAGAGTGTGGTTTCTGTGTGAGAGCTGGTCGTGAGCCTGAGTATGAACATGCGTGTATGAATGAGAAATACTTGTAAGGATGTGGTACAAAGAGAAACAGCATGTGTGCGGATGTGCATTCTGAGTGACTGTGCATGCTTTGTGTGAGGTTGCGCAGAGTGCTTGCCCTGCACAGGCCTGAGGCTCGCGCAGAGGAGTCCACTTACTGGTGCGCAAGCTCCGCTTTCATGATGGCTGAGGAGATGGCTTTGACAGCCGTGCAGAGGGAGTTGAGCAGCTGGGTCATCTCTCCCGTCCCCTTGGCCTTCCTGCCCTTCTGCATGCTGCTGCAGCGAGGGGAGCCACGATGGTCACTGCACTGCGCTGGATGGCAGATCTGCGGAGGTGGGATGGGTCCAGGACAAGCTGAACTGACCTTGAAAGAGCATTGGCCGACGCGCTACTACTGGTCCAAAACTTAGCCAAGTGATCTCAGCGATGTGACCCTGATGTGACCCTGAGGGACGGCGCTGAGCGAGCCGACCGATCTCTGCAGGAGCAGTAAGGAAGAACAATTCAAAATTTGCGAACATACGTGACAAGAATTTTCAATTCTATTAAGGACACGGAGGCGAGGATTATGCTTTCTCATTTCTTTATTATAAATGCTCAGCAGCCAATTAGAAAACAGTAGGAAAAACAAAGTACAATACCCATGAGTACTTGGATATCACATGACAGATCATAGAGTAACCAGTATAAAACGACCCCTTTGAGAATACCAAATCCTCTTTCTTTGGCGACTAAAACAGTTCAAAATTAAAAATGGTCAGTCCAAAATGAAGGTCAGAAAGGGAGTAAACCATCGGCACCAGAAATCCACTGAGATGAAGGAATGGATGCTTGCAGCCGTAGACAACTGGTAATTGAAGATCACCGTCAGGCAGGACAAACCGGGCTGGACAGAAGCCTCTATTTAGGATCAGAACCTGAAAAAAGATATAGGACCAGATGTATCAAGATATTTTTTAGTCGCAAACGCTGTGAATCACTAAAAAACGGCGTTAACGACTAAAAATAGGTAAATGGTATGTATCGTGCAAAAAGCCTCGCAATATTAAGGAATCGCAAGTTTTGCGATTCCTTAATATTGCGTAAGCATTTAAGAAATCGCAAATTGCTATTTCTTAAATGCTATGTAAGAAGCATTTCATTTTTGCGAATTTTGGCTAAGAAATCGCAAATTACCACCAACTTGTAGTTGGTGGTAATTTGCGAATTCTTTTACAAATGGACTTTTTGCAATTTGTAAAGGTGCCATGTGATGCTAATACATGCCCTTAGGGCATGTATGTGCGCTATATGCGCACACATGTCATTTTCAGGGGTGCAGCAGGGTGTCCTTGAGACACCCCTGCACCCTTGAAATTATTCTCAATTTGCGATTAGCAAATTGCGAATCGCAAATTGAGAATAATTTCACATTCATTCCAATGCGCCTCCTGGCCCATAGAAATGAATAGGAAATGATTCCTTAATTGCGATTAGCAATTTGCTAATCGCAATTAAGGAATTTTAAGAAATCGCAAAACAATTGCGAATTTTTACATACATACTGTTAGATCTGGGGGTCTCTAGTTGGCAGAGGTAAGTACCTTAGACCAAGTAGGGACCCTTGCTTCTAGTCAGGGTGAAGGAATACACACAGTAGATAACCTCCGCTCTTCCTCTAGGTAGCTTGGCGCGAGCAGGCAGGCTTATCCCCAAGGCAATGTGTATAATAATTGCACTCAACACAACAATAATCCCCATTCCACCACAAACTGAGACCACACAGGTAAGTATATTTTATAAAAATATATATCTTTATCTAGTTTCAGCAAGGTAAATCAAGCAGTTGCATGATAATTACTTCATTATAAAAATGTTGCACTTAATCTTAATGGTTGCCCTTGTAAATAGGAAGTTCTTAATAAAAAGATAGTCTCAAGTCTTAGTATTAAAAATAATACCTCGAATTGATCTCACGTCAGCTCTTTAAAAAGGAGCTAAATCAAGCAATGCCAGTGGGTTAAATTATCAAGAATCAGCCCTTTCAGTCAATGAGCCCCCAAGCGCGGCAAGCGCGCCTCACCGGATAACTTTGGGACTCCTTTCCTGCCGATCGGTACTGCCTCCCTCTCCTGATGGCCTCAGGTGCCCCGCGCCTACTAGAGCGCACTCGCTCCTTGTCCCGGCCGATCCCTTCTGCTCCCCCGCCTGCTCTCGACAATCCAACGAGCAGCGGGGAGCTGACCGGGCACTGAGATGCTGGGCCGGCAGGCCGGGGACGGAAAACACTCGGAAGACTCCCTCGGCGAGGACAGGTCACTTCTCCGCCTCAAGCGCGGCTTCAGCGTCGTTCTGCGAGGCTTCCGGGGGTTAGACCAATGAGGTTGCGGCTCCTCAGATGAGCCCCTCCACTCACCCGGGAGTCAGCCAATGACAGCGCGGCTCCCGGGATAAGCCGCAGATGACGCGAAGGCCGGCAGCCAATCAGAGCGCGGCCGCTGACGATGACGCGGCGGCGCTGGGCCAATCCCAGCACGGCGTTCGCTGAGGGGGCTCGATCTCCTTAGCCAATGGGAGCGCGGCGACTTCGATCTCCGTCGCCGCGGTCCCGGCAAGGAACGGCAAATTTCTCAGGGTATTGCTGGCCCCGGGCAGCGGCGATGACAAGGCGGCAAGCACTTCAGGGCCACAGGTCGTGACTAGACCTCCCAAAAAGGCCACCAGTTCGCTGGAGATGATTCTCGCCACAGGGGGGGGTACCACGATCCTCCGGTCACCCTTAAATATGTGCTGATGAGCACATCGATCGTCTCCCCCGGCCAGCAGTTAAGCAAACACGCGCTGAGAGTCAAACACAGCGCGATCTTCACGGCAATTTGGCAAAGCTTTAGGAACCTTTAACCCTGGGTTCCAAACAGGAGGCCAGCTCTTCTCAGGCCCTTGGATATTTAAATTGCAGACACAGCACACAGCAAAGTCTTGGCAGTTTCAAGCAGGCAGGGTCACAGCACACAGCAAAGTCCCTTTCTCCTCCTCAGCTTCCAGTTAGACAGCAGAACAGGTCAGCCCTTAGAGCACACAGCAAGACAATCTTCCTTCAGTCCTCCAGCAGTCCTTCTTCCAGCAGAGGTTCCTCTTGATTGTAGAATCTAAAAATCTGTTGTCAGGGGTCCTTCTCTTATACCCCAAAAAGTCTTTGAAGTCCTTTGAAGTCTTTTGAAGTTTTTGCGTAAAGGGGGCCCTGAGCCCGGTCCAAACCAGTTCTGGGTGTTGCTGGGGCTCTGGGGGTTTCCTTGCTTCCTTCCTCCTCTCAGTATCAGGGACAGAGGTGACAGTCGCCCAGCAGGAGGTGGAGCCAGCTTTGTGGTTAGGCAGGCACAGCCCTTCACTATCAGATGCTATCTCCTCCCACTTCCCTGGCAGCAGTTGCTGCCTTTCATCCACGGGCTGGCTCAAATAACCCCCTGGGGGCTCTGCAGACCCTGTCATCCTCAACCCAGACAGTCAATCCACAAACAGTCCCAGGCACGCAGAAAGGTTAGACAAGAGAACAGCCACTTTCTAAAAAGTACTATTCTCAAACACAGAATTTAAAAACCACCTTTCCTAAAAGATGTGTTATTAAATTCTGAGTTCAGGGATATCATACACGTATGTCCCATCTTGTTCCTATGGGAAGATAGGCTGGGATCCAATGGGACCAGCCTCTCCCATGTTACTCTATGGAGCAAGATAGCCTTACAGCAAAATGGCTGCTGCCCACTACCAGAGCATGTTACCTGCACTAGTACATTCTCTACCTTACCCATGCACTGCACCCTGCCCAGGGGGGTACCTTGAGCCTTCCATAGGGGTGACTGATGTGCACAGACTGGGAAGGGTTAGGCCCAGCCAGTGGGGACACTGGCCAGGCGGACATGGCAGTCCACTGACTGCACACAGGCCCTGCGCTGGCAGGCCTGAGACACCCTTTTAGGGCTACTTATGTGGGTGGCGCAATCTGCGCTGCAGGCCCACTAGTAGCATCTGTCATCACCAGCCCTGGCACACACAGTGCACTTTACTAGGGACTTCATGGTGATACAAATATGCCAATCAGGTATACCCAATCAATATGACAATTTACAGAGGGAGAACTTACACTCTGACACTGATCGGCAGTGGCAGAGTGTCCAAAGCATCTAAACCAGCAAAAACGAAATCCAGCACAGCATCAAAAATACATGAGTCAGAGGCAAAAAGATTGGGGGAAAAACCACGCCAAGGATGTCAGGTCTAACACGTGTCCCCTCCAGCTGAAAGCGGGGAGAACTACCCAACCTCTTGGGAGTCCTCATCACTAAGGCGGAAGAATCTGGACAGACCATCAGCATTGGCGTGTTCTGTACCAGGGCGGTGCTCCACCGTGAAGTCCATCCCCTGTAGGGAAATGGACCACCTCAACAGTTTTGGATTCTCACCCCTCATCTGCATTAACCATCTGAGGGGCCTGTGGTCGGTCTGAACACGGAAGTGAGACCCAAACAGGTAGGGCCTCAGCTTCTTCAGAGCCCAGACCACAGCGAAAGCTTCCCTTTCGATTGCACTCCATCTCTGTTCCCTGGGGAGTAGCCTCCTACTAATGAAAGCCACTGGTTGGTCTCCACCCTCATCATTGACCTGTGAGAGTACTGCTCCCATGCCTTGCTCTGAAGCGTCAGTTTGCACAATGAACTCACTTGAAAAGTCAGGTGCCTTAAGCACCGGTGCTGTGCACATGGCAGTTTTGAGGGTGTCAAGAGCAGTTTGACAGGCCTCAGTCCAATTCACTTTCCTGGGCTGATTTCTAGATGTAAGCTCTGTCAAAGGGGCCACAATGGTGCCATAACCTTTGACAAACCGTCTGTAATACCCGGTGAGACCTAAAAAGGCTCTCACCTCAGTCTGGGTCTTGGGGGGTTCCCAAGCCAGAATGGTATCAATCTTCGCCTGTAGGGGCGCCACCTGGCTGCTCCCCACCTGGTGTCCCAAGTACACCACAGATCCCTGCCCTATCTGGCACTTACTGGCCTTGATAGTGAGGCCTGCCTTCTGCAGAGCCTTCAACACTGCGCAGAGGTGTTGCAAGTGTTCCTCCCAAGTGGAGCTGAACACAGCAATGTCATCCGGATATGCTGCGCTGAATTCCTCCAGCCCTGCTAATACCTGGTTGACCAGTCTCTGGAATGTGGCAGGGGCATTTTTCAACCCAAAGGGCATGACACGAAACTGGAAGTGCCCCTCTGGCGTTGAAAATGCTGATCTTTCCTTGGCCCCCTCAGTTAAGGCAATCTGCCAGTAACCTGAAGTCAAATCAAAGGTGCTCAGGTACTGGGCAGCTCCCAACCGATCCACCAGCTCATCAGCTCTGGGGATGGGGTGCGCGTCAGTCTTGGTGACCGCATTGAGCCCACGGTCGTCCACACAGAAACGGAGTTCTGGGGGGCCACCAGGTGTAGCAGCTTTGAGGGGCTGCTGGAGGGCTCAATTACCCCTAGCACTAACATCTTAGAAACCTCTTCTTTGATGCTAGCTCTGACCTTGTCAGCCACTCTGTAAAACTTCTGTTTCACAGGCAGGTTATCTCCAGTGTCCACATCGTGGACGCACCAGTTGGTGACACCTGGGGTCAGGGAGAATAGGGGGGCGAACTGACCCAAGACTTGGCGACAGTCCTGCTGCTGCTCTGGGGTCAGGGTGGGTGAGAGTATCACACCATCCACTGACCCATCTTGCTCCTTGGTTGCCAGGAGGTCAGGGAGAGGATCACTATCCTCCTCCCCTCCAGCATCTGTAGCCATGAGCATAGTCACTTCTGACCTCTGAAAGTGGGGTTTGAGGCGGTTTACATGCAACACTCTCAGGGGCTGCCTGGGAGTCTTTAGGTTAACCAAGTAGGTAACCTCGCTCTTGCACTCCACCACCTCATATAGCCCAGACCATTTGTCACGGAGCGCACAAGGCTCCACTGGCTCCATCACCCACACTTTCTGACCAGGTTGGAACTCCACAAGAGAGGTGTTCTGATCATACCATCTCTTCATTTCCTCCTGGCTAGCCTCCAGGTTCTCTTGAGCGAGCTTCCTGAAGCGCTTGGTCTGGTTGCAGATGGCCAGCACATAGCTGAACACATCCTGAGGGGTTTTCCCACGGGATTTCTCCCACCCCTCCTTCACCAGAGTGAGAGGCCCTCTGATAGGGTGGCCATACAGCAACTCAAAGGGACTGAACCCTAAGCATTTCTGAGGCACCTCTCTGTATGCAAACAACAGGCATGGTAGCAAGACGTCCCACTTCCTCCTCATGGGCTCCTCTAGGCCCATAATCATGCCCTTCAGGGTGCGGTTAAATCTTTCAACCAACCCATTTCCTTGAGGATGGTAAGGAGTGGTGAACTTATATGTCACTCCACACACCTCCCACAGAGACTTCATGTACCTAGAGATGAAGTTTGTACCCCTGTCAGAAACCACCTCTCTGGGGAACCCCACACGGGAAAAGATCCCCATTAAGGCACTGCCCACCACAGGGGCTGTGACTGTCCTGAGAGGGACTGCTTCCGGGTACCGGGTGGCATTGTCCACCAAGACCAGGATAAACCTGTTGCCTAAGGCTGTCTTGTGGTCCAGGGGCCCCACAATGTCAATGCCCACCCTCTCAAAAGGGGTGCTCACCACAGGAAAGGGTTGGAGGGGTGCCACGGATTTCCCCCCGCTCTTGCCACTGGCCTGACAAGTTTGGCAAGACTTACAAAAGGCAGCAACGTGCTTCTTCATCTGGGGCCAGTAGAGTGCTTAATTTGTGCCGGTGCTTGCCGTTAATGACGACATGCAGTGCAGCTGAGAGCGCGCGCAGTCAGCCAGATAAAAACTGCAATTGAAAGCAAATGTTAAATGGAGTGTTTCCGGTGGGCGGTCCACCTAATTGGGCTGCATTTGGTTCTGGTAGGGGGCTACGGCGGGCTGCGTGTGTGCAGAGCGTAAGATTTACCCTTCAACGGATGGAGGACCACGCCCCCGCACACACAGCACTGCAGTGGATGAGTAGGAGCAGCAATCAGCACGACCACTAGCTGGGAGCTTGTATTCAGCTACGCAACAGGCCTCAGTAAAGAAAGTTCTGTGCCACCAGTCCAGCTGTAACTGACCGACGACTGCAGTAAGTTTATATCTATGTCATAAAAAATCTGATGCTGGTGCTCCCACTGCTTTTTTTTGCGTGTGGTGTCACCTGAACCGAGTCAGAGGGCTGTCGCCCCAGGCCCGAGCAATCATGCCACTGGCGTCGGGCGGGGAGGGGGTAGGTATTAGTATACAAGGGAACCCGTAAAAATTGGCCAAGGACCACGGGTAGAACTACGTATTTTTATTATACAAAGGTCCTAGGTTTATAGTGATAGTTCAAGAAATAATTTACACAGGCTCAAGGTAAAGGCTGTGTTTTTCCTTCTTCAGAGTCCAGCCGGACCTAGAAGCGTTTATTTTGGAAAACAATTTATAAATATAAATAGAATAGGCGAAACCAGGTCGCACATGAGTAACTGGGCACAAGCCTGTACCTAGTCAGAGGAAGACAATACAGGGGAAAAGGAGAAAGATTTAACAGGCAAACAAGGAGAACAGGGTGGCTTATAATACAATGTAAACAATTTTTGAATAAGCACAAACCCACAGTATCTGCAGTGAAAATTACAAATCATAGAACGAGCAGTACTGCAAAACAGTCGACAAACGTTTCGATCCCTATCTCCAGAAATAGTGGGATCATCCTCAGGACTAAAATGGGCTTTGCCTGATTGATTTAAGTGAGCCTGTAGGGTTTAAACAGGGAGGAAAGAAAGGGAAATGAAAACAATTCATTACATAAATAGTCAGCAGTCACTCTTTTCATGCAGGGTGCAACACGTGCACATGCAGTTGCTTGTTCCAAAGGGCACGGATGGACATGTGCTCGTATTTGGAGTGTTGGTGACCAAGTAAGACATACCGCGTTTGCTTGTTAAAATAGTGCTCGGAGACGTGAGTGTTGGACAAGTGGGTCACAAGTTTGTGAAATGGACCCGATATTGGGAGAATCTAGTTACCACGAACGGGGCACGGTGGGCTGTGCGTGGCCAAGAACACTTCAATGGGCATTCGATTTCCGAAGCGGCCGATGCCTAAAAAAGAAATTTTAATCATAAATTTGAAAATACAGGATTGGAGTCAATGGGAGTCTGGTAACCATATTTACCGTTTTACGCCTTGCACTTGGTGCGTGGTGTCAGGAAGGATATCGGTATCTACCCAGACGGATCAGTTCAGTGAAGGCCTAAAAAAGAGGTTTAGGTCAGAAAATATTGGGCCAGGCCGTGGTGGCAAATTGCGGTGCAGTGAAGTAGAATTTTACCGTTATAGTCAAGCATGTCTGGCATGGACTTGGCGGGAAACTTCAGTTGAGTTGAAACCTGTGAAAAAATTGGATGAGCGATAAGTGGGTTGGGAGTGCTTAAGGGTGAAAGTGAGGGCGGTGGGTGCACGCAGGTAGTTACCGTGAATCTCCGCAGGGCGCTCAATGGCGTTGGCCTTTTCCGTGCGAGCCTGCAAGGAAGGAATATGGAAGGAATACATGAGGAATGTTGGACTGAACCCGTGCCACGTGGGGGCCAATGGGTTGTATCCAGTCAAGGCTTACCGTGATATGCTCGTAGTGGGGCCGAAATGGGGTCCCGTCTGGAGGCTCAATGGCCTGGTGCTGAGTGTCTGCATGCAGCGGCGCGTTATATAGTCCGTGAAGTGGTGATGGAAAGTGAGAGTGGACTAGTCTGGCGTGTCAGTGAACACGATAGTGGGTGCCATCTTGGAGTGGTCAACACAGAGAGTAAATAAGTGAACCAACTGATGAGCGTGTAAAATTTTTTTAAGAGCTTTTGTCATAGTGCGGTTCTCTGTCTCACAAGATCACAAGCTATTTAAAAACAACTGAAATTGGAAAATTAAAATTTGAACATAGACGATTATATAAGCTCATTCAGAAGATCATTATATTAGACTAGTCCAATCCTCTGTTCTGTTCAGACCATCCTGGATAGAGTTGAACTGTATGATGGACTTCAGCTCTTCTTTGTTGAGTAACTGTCCCATGTTGCCACCTCTTGGTGGAAGTCTCAGTACTTTCAGGACAGTCCATTTCAAATCGCTGTCAGAATGTTTCTGGGCCGCAAAATGTTCCACCAAAGGTGCATTTAGAGTCCCGCACCGAATGCGACTTCTGTGTTGCCCAATGCGGATTTTTACCTTCTGACTAGTTTGTCCAATGTACACTTTTTGGCATGGGCATAGGATTAGATAGATGACATTGCAGGTGTTGCAGTTGGAGAAGGAACGACATTGTACTGTAACATTGTTAAAGGTAAAACTTTTTCCTTCCATAATACTGTCACAATTATTACACCCACCACATTTAGCATGCCCAACAATGGGGGACAGACCCCATACATTATCAAGTGTAGCGGAAGGTAGAGAATTGGGCAAAGCGTCCCTCACAAGGTGGTCTCTGAGGTTTTTACTTTTCTTAAAAGCAAAAACTGGTTTTTCAATGGACAGGACACCGGTGTTAAGTATTGGCCAGTGCTTCAGGATCGTCTTTCTCAGTTGATTGGAAATTGGAGAGAAAGTGGAGACACAAGCTATGCGCTTCGATTCAGTTTTTTTTTTGGGTGTGAGCATTTTTGACTAACTTTTTAGGGTATACTCTTTCATTGAGTTTGGATGCTAAGGTAGCAGCTTCAAGGAAGTAGTCATCTTTACAAGAGCAATTCCACCTGATTCGCAAAAATTGCGAGTACGGAAGTGAGTCGCGTAGTGCTCTTGGGTGGTTACTGTTGTAAGCCAAAAGGGTGGCGTCGGGTGGGACACGTGTGCAATGCTCAGGCCTGGCCCGGCCCGGCCCAGTCCGGCCCAGTCCGGCCCAGTCTGGCTCCGAGTCAGCCTTTCATAATTCATTACTTCAGCGCAGGCTGCGCAGCCTTGCTTTCAGCAATTACTGTGTGCCTGCCAGATGGGAGAAAGCAGGCAGGGCCGGTGCTCCAAGGCTGCAATGGAATTCCTTTGGCCCTGAGACCTTGCCTGAGACTGAGTAACAGCGCGCTCATCGGGGGGCACTCAGTAGGCCAAAATGTGAAATACACAATAAGACATGGAGGAATTAGGTGGGGGCTCACTGAAGGCACACGTCCTCTTACAAACAGAAAAAACAAGCCTTTGCGAGTCTTTCAGCTATTGTCCACTTCCACACACAGCCAGTCACACTCAGACGCTTAACACACCTTCTCGTCTGGACTTTAACACAATACAGAAATAACACTCTACTTCTCATAGGAGCGTGCATCGCAAGAGCCCTGCTTCCAGCATAGTGTATGCATGTCCAGCTCTCTCATTACAGCCAGAATAACGGGCTGTATAAGCGAAATTAGGTTTTATGCAGGATAACATCGGCACATTTGTTAAGGGCCCCGTTGTGCTGTGCTGGGGTTTTACTACAGTGTTCCCGAGGCCAGTAGGAAATAAACGGGGTGGTGTAAATAAAAGCAATTTAAATGTAAAGGGATTCTCCGATGAAGCTCTGACTGGCCAGCATCTGACATTCACACAGAATTCCACAGGAGCTTCGAAGGCAGGTGCCTCGCTGACACCTCGGTACCATAGTACGGTAGACTGAAACACACGTATTTAGAACAGATTATTACACACCATTGATTGCTTTAAACCGATTTTAAGTAGGGAGTGCAGTCTTTGATTACTTTTGATTACTTAAACTTAAACTGTCTTTCTTCGCGCAGATCACGCATTCGCTTCACTGATCCTGTTTAGCACCCTCGTTGCCTGCCAGAAAAAAGGACAGCGTAAGCGAGGAGTCACAGGAGTTAAACAATATGACAGAGGAAAATCAAACCTTAGCAACTTAACGTAATGCATTAAGGAAAACGCTTTACTTACTGCCATACGGGCGGGTAGAAACCACTGAGCGTTCTGGGTGGGATAATCCTCGCCTCCGTGTCCTTAATAGAATTGAAACTTACCATTACATAAGCTAGGCAAATTTCGATTCTATGTCAGGACCGGAGGCTTCAGATTATGCTAGTTCAAAGCTTACTTACCACCAACTGGGCTAAATCCACCACAGGTTTAAAATAAAACCTCTTAAACGTGGAGTCCGAGGACCAATCTGCAGCTCGCATTAAATCCTCCAAGCGAGCACCCACAGCAAACGCCTTAGAGGCCATGGCCCCTCTGGCAGAGTGTGCTCCAAAAAGCTTTGTACAGATGCCTGCTTCTTGCATGACCCAACGCACCCACCTAGCAATAGTGGGGGAGGAGACAGCTTTGTGTGGCTTTCACAAGGCAATCAACAATTGACGCTGGCCCGGGGGGCGCAATTCTAAGGTTAAATCCTCATATGCTTTGAGGCATTGCACAACACACAACTTAGGGGTGTCCAGAAAAGCCGGATATGAAATGGATCGCGGCGCCGTTTTTGTGCGGTGGCCCACCGTAAAAGTAACCCCATCCGGGGAGAAGATGCGCGCTGATATGTCCAGTGCGCGTACATCAGACACACCCCTACAAGAAACCAAACACAACAACATGGCCAACTTCGCCAAGAGCTCTTTTAGAGACAGATAGGAGTTGGCCGGCCATGAAAGGAATAAATTCAAGACCAAATTGACGTCCCAAAGGACGGAATACCTGGGCTCTAGAGGCAACGCGAGACAAATAGCTCTCAGAAGTCGACAAACAAAAGGATGTTCTCCCACCGGAGAATTATCGATCTTGTTATGACCCGCCGAAATCGCCGATCGAATCGCATTAATCGTCCTGTAGGCAAGGCCTTTGTCTGCTAGTTCAGCCAGGAAATTCAGGACAGGAACGAGGCCCGCGACCAAGGGATCCAAATCCCTTCGAAGACACCAACGCATCCACTTAAGCCAAGCGGATCTGTAGCGCTTCGTCGTACTATCGGCCCATGCTTTGGAGAGAAAGTTCTCAGCTGATCCCGAAAGGCCCGGGAGCGTCCAACGTCTCCTGAGAGCCTCCGCAAGATGAGAGGATGCGGTTCCTGATCTGGATTCCTCAGGAGGAGAGGAAACAGGGGGAGTAGGATTGGAAAATCCCAAGAAAGTTCCAGAAGAACCGGAAACCACACTTGAGACCTCCAAAGCGGTGTAATCAGCACCAGCTCCACTCCTTGGCGGCGTACCTGGGCCGCTGTCCGCACCACCATGGAGCACGGGGGGAACGCAAACGGTTTCTCCCGACTCCAATCCTGCAGAAAGGCGTCCGTGGCCTCCGCGAGAGGGTCCGGCCTCCAACTGAAAAATCGCGGCAGTTGGTGATCCAGACGGGACGCAAACAGATCCACCGAAAAGGGACCCCAAAGGCTTTGTAGCCACTGGAAGACTTCCGGATCCAGTTTCCACTGACATCCCTGAGGTACCTGGAGTGCCAATCCGCTACCTGATTGGCCTGGCCTGGCAGGTACTCCACTGCCACAGCAATGCGACGCGATAGGCAGTAATCCCGGAAGTCCTTCGCCAAATTCGCCAGAGCGCGAGAGCGAGGACCCCCCAGATGGTTCACATAACGAACCGCTGAAACATTGTCCATTTTGAGTAAAACACAGGCCTTGACTGAATCCTTGGTCCAGCAACGGACCGCGAAGGAGCCCGCCAGGAGCTCCAAACAGTTGATATGCAACCGTTGTTCGTCTGAAGATCAGGCGCCGCCGGTGGAGAAATCCCCGCTCCAGGCGCCCCAACCCGATCTGCTGGCATCGGATTCTATGACGAGATCTGGGACCGACCCGAAGATCGCCCGACCATTCCACGCCTCCATGTGAGACAGCCACCATGACATTTCCTCCTTCACCTCCTCCGTGAGAGGAACCAACTGATCGTAGCTCATCCCTCGCCGGAGGTGCTGAGCTTTGAGGCGTTGAAGCGCCCTGTAGTGTAGGGGCCCCGGAAAGATCGCTTGGATGGAAGACGACAGAAGTCCCACCACCTTGGCGACATGCTGCAAGGACGTACAATCCTTTGTGATCGTCTGCCGAAGCAAATGTCTGATCTTCGCGATCTTCCGGGGTGGGAGACTCAGTACAGCCTCCACCGAGTCCACGACGAAACCCAGGAAGGTAAGTTTCTGAGTGGGAACCAAAACCGACTTGGAGCCGTTGATAACGAACCCCAGTCTCTGAAGGAGGTGTACGGCCTGTTGCAGCTGCCCGGCCAAAACCACCGGACACTGTCCCATGAGGAGGATGTCGTCCAAGTAGACCAATATCCGCACCCCTTGGCCCCTGAGGTACTCCACCACCGGATGCAACACCTTTGTGAAGCACCAGGGGGCCGATGAAAGGCCGAACGGCAGTGCCGTGAACTCGAACACTCTGTCGTTCCACAAGAACTGAAGGAAACGACGATGTGGCGGGTGGATAGGAACGACTAGATAAGCATCCTTGAGGTCTAGCCTCACCATCCAATCCCGTGGGAGGAGCACGTCTCGAAGGAGGTGGATACCCTCCATCTTGAAGTGTCGATAGATCAAACACCCGTTGAACTCTTTGAGGTTGATCACTGGTCTCTTGCCCCCATCCGTCTTGTCCACTAGGAAGACATTGCTGACAAACCCATTGGGGTGGCGCGTTGATTGACGGATGGCCCCTTTGCGAAGCAACTCCGCGACCTCTCTGTCTATCAAAAGCGCGTCGGACTCTGAAAACACAATCGGTCGTGGAAAAACCTCCTGAGTGGGCTGGTCGTAGAACTCTATGTGAAACCCACGGATGGTTTGCAAAACCAAGCGTCGGCAGTGAGCAACTCCCACTCCTCGTAAAAGGCTGCCAACCTCCCTCCTATTGGAACCTGATCCAAACAAAGTACACTCACCGGTGGTATTGCCGGGTCTGGAGTTCTTTCTGAAACCTCTGCCGCCGAAACGTTGCCCTCTGGTGGGATAGAAATTATTGAAGTTCGCAGAGGTCTGGTACTGGCCTCTGCCGGAGCCTTGCCCTCTATTATTGGGTGGTTGGCCACGGCCGGTCGCGCGGCCCCTGCCGCGACCGGCCCCTCCAGAGAAACGCTGGTGAAAAACGCGTTTGATGCTGGACTGTGCTTTGTCCAGCGACGTAAAGGTAGACACAAACTTGCCCAGCTCTCTGATAAAAGGCTCGCCGAAGAGGCCCCCCTGGGCTACCGCGCCCGCCTCCGAAGAGGCCCGGTCCCCCAGCTTAGGGTCTAGCTTAATCAGCAACGATCGCCTGCGCTCGGTGGACAGGGCGCAGTTGGCATTCCCCAGAAACACGATAACGCGTTGTGCCCAGTTTGATAGCACCTCCGGGGAAATGACTGTGCCATTCGCTTTTGCCTCCTCCGCCATGTCAAGGATTTTTGTGGCAGGCCCTACGGCATCCAGCAATTTATCCTGACAGGACCGCCAGGATCGGTCAATACCCTTGCCGGGATCCTTCATGAATTTGGCCAGGAAGGTGGCCATCTTCGCATCCAACTCGGGGGTCATAGCCACCTTCCCGTCCAAAGTCGGCCTCGGGCATTCCCCTCGCAAACAGCCCCTGGCTTCTTTCTCCAGCGGTTTGCGCAGTCGACCCGCAACAAACTTCGCCACAGTGTCCCCCGGTGTCCAAGCTGTGGACCGCGGGTGGACAATCTCGTCCGGGTCCAACATGCCCGACTCATCCCGAGGAAGCTCTGCAGCTGAGCTCGAGGGGCGCCAAGAGCGCACCGACTCCCCGTCATCGTCAGTGTCCGGTGAATCATACACTGGTGATGCGGGAGCCGTTCCAACGTCCCCCGCTGACTCAGGGTTCGACAGGGGGGCAGGGGGCGCAGCCGTTGCCTTTGCCAAAAAAGCGTCACGGAGACGCTCAAAGGCGCCTCTGTCCACCCCCTGCGACCCTGAAGGGGTTCCCTCTCTGCAGGGTTTCTTCAGTGCCGGCGGCTTTTCGCCCGATGTTCCCGGGGGGTCAGTAGGCACCCCCAAATGCGCGGATGCTAATTTCGCGCATTCCTCAACAATGCGTGCGGAGAGGTGGTCCTCCATGGGCCCCACCACCTCCGTCACACAGCGGTATATGGAGCTATCCACCGCTTGGTAAAATTTATCATCCTGGAGGTAGGAATAGGGCTCCTCCTCATACTCTCCGTCTTGGGCCATCACAAATACGCAGAAAAGTAAGGAACAATCCACCAGACAGAAGCCAAGGGAGCAACCCGGCACTATAGGCACCCAAGAGGGTGTTATATGAAAGGCAATTCGATTTTGAGCAGACAAAACTGACTGCAATCACTTTGTGGGCCAACAGGTGTGGCAGGTAGGGCTGCACCAACCCCCCAGCGCGCGGACTCTCCTCACCGGGACCGAGTTTTACTACCCCTCAAGCGCGCTACGCCACACGAAGAACTGAGGTGCACAAAAAGGCGCCCGAAGGCGTTTACGCAGTCTACGCCGCAATACAGACCCCAGCGGGGCGTCAGAAGGCAGGAATACCGACCCGGTAAACCAGGTGTCAGAGGGGCAAGCGAGGGCAGGCTCCAGCGCAGGCAGGCTCCTCAGCGCGGCTCCCGTAACTGAAGAGACGCGCTGAGGAGTCGGCGAGACGCGCGGGCGCCCCCTGGCGGCTTTATCAGTCACTGCACACAATCGGGGAAAGAAAAGATCGCGTAGGAACGAACAGAACGTTCCCGCGACCGGGGACTCTGCAATGAAGAAAAACTCAAACAATGCGACGAGCCCCCAACAAATCGTATACACGATATATACAGTAAATCTCACACAAAAAGGAAAAACGTGAAAAGCACTTATCTGGCTGCGGGAGCAGCGAAGAAAGAGGAAGAAGAGGAAGAGAGGACTGGCTATCTAGCTATGATGGACATGGTGGAAGAACTATAGACTAGTAGTACACAAGAGACTCTTGGGAGTTGTGGTTTTGGACTGTTAAAACGTTCCTTCAAATGCTTTGAGACTTAAAGCATTTTCTTTCACTGTTCGAATATATTTTCCTAAGCTGCTGTGGAGTTTTTATGTTAATAAAGCGAAGGAAGATATAGCATAATCTGAAGCCTCCGGTCCTGACATAGAATTATGTTAACTCCAACTGGCATTGCAACACGGCAGTGTGCCCAAATGCAAGGATGCCAAATGTCCCTTTGTCCGCAGGTAAGGCAGTCTTAATTGTGGTGCAGTGCCACTGCACTTGGTGCACTATTTACACTGTGGCTGAGCTTACACACTTTGCACTAAAAAGAGGCAGCAAAGTAAGCACTGTATTTATTTCTGAACTGGCAGTCAACAGACTGGGGGAACCCAGATTGTAGGCACTAAACATCCACTTGTATTATAACAAATGTAGATCAAAGAATAAATAGCTGAGCCTGGTCTCTATAGACATCTTCAAATCAAGTACAATAGTGCACAATCCACAGGCACACTCACTTCCCATTGATACAAAACAGTATTTAATTTATATTGAATATTCTAAAGACACACCGATCTCTTCACTCTGCTGCTCTTTTGAATCTTTTATTATCTACACTGAGACTGTTTGACAACATCAATTAAACTCCTTATCTCTGTGGCATTCTAGGTACATCAGTGACTGCAAGTACATATGCATGCCTGTGTATGTGAAGGTGGGGGAGATTCTGTGTGCCTATGAGTATCTGCATGTGTATACGTGTAAGTGTGTGCATCCCTGTCTGTGTGTAATTGTGTGCGTCCATGAGTTTAAATGTAAGCGGCCCAGCGAGTTTGCGCGGGTCAGTCTGTTTTCAGCTGTGTGTGATAGATGGGTAGCTGTGTTTCTGTTAATTGAATGAGAAACATACATTCGCATAGGAACGATCAGACAGAGCAATACAAAGACGTACACTGGTGTCATGTTGGCAGATAGGATGTGATAACGCTGCAGTCCAAGTTTGTGGGGTCACACTGTGTTCAGTGTGGTTGGCAGAGCTGAGTGCAGTGTTGCCGGTATGGTGGGGGCAGTAGGATGCACATAGGTAGAAGTAGGAGATAAGTCACCAAGCAGCAAATGGTGTCACATGTGACCTGAGCTCAGGGAGAGGGCAGCAGTCTCCCATTTGGTGCTGGAGAACAAACGGCCGGATCCAGCCTGGTGCAGGTTAGGATAAGCACAGCAGCGGAGATCGTCAAGCACAAATCCCCGGCCCCTAGGAGTCTGGGGGTGTGCGGAGACAGGGCAGTGTTTACTCTGTGCAAAGCACCAGGGAAGGTCAGACGGCCGAGCTGTCTGCAAGAAGAAACACGCAGCTGCAGACGCTGGTCTTGAAAACGTACGGCCACAGCACACACCGATGTGTAATGCCTTCTGGTCTGGGTGCGTGCTGCGCAGTAGTTAATTTCCCTCCCCTCCACACAAGTGCAGGGGAAGGAAATGTATATTGCTTCAGAGGCAGTTTACCTGCAATGGCCGTGCTCAGGGGCAGGTGTCTGCGCCTTCTTCCCTTTGTTGCAACCTGACATTTGCAAAAGTGAGAGCAAGCATGGGGGGGCCGGCTCTTAATGTGAAGCGGGAGGGAGGAAGCAAAGGAGCTTCAATGAGCACGCATGGCGTGGAAAAGAAATATCAATGGGGGACTCCATGCAAGGTGGGGGCGAAAAAGAACTTTAAAGAGCACGCCGCAGCATGAAAAAGTTTGTTGCACTCTTCCACTGCTAAAGTGAAAGCACACATGTGGAGGAGAGAGAAATGAGTACTGCTTCCTGCTCCCAAAACAGTTTACCTGCAATGACTGTGCCATGGGGCAGGTTTCTGCGCCTTCTTGTCTTTGTTGCACCAAGTTGTGTATACAAAAAAAGCACGCACATAGCCAACCTACTACAAAACACAATCAGAAAACGCATTGTCCCGATCTGCTTTGGACGTTAAAGCGTGCATGGTGCACTGACGTTGTGCCTGCAGGACCAGAAACTCATAAAACAAGCATTTGTTTAGGAGGCCGGGGTCACTAACAAGATGAAGTAGTCCCAAAACAAAAGAGATACTGACCTACAGTGTAACTAAACTGAAGTTCGTCAGTGCTGCTTCCCACAAAACGGAAGTGACATATGGCATGGCCAGCCAATAATAAGTCAGCTAAGCAGAGCAACGCAAGAGTGAACCAATGTCTAGCGGCAGGCGTGATTACCCTCCATATTCTGTTCACTTCAGGTCTTGCGACAGCGCATACGCTGTCTAGGCTCGACCTAAAAATTAATATACAGAACACCAGGCCAAAGTTCACACAGGAGAGGCTGACCTTCGCAAACGGGGATGGAGCACCTTTTCTCGGGCTCCCTTTTGAATGCGTCACGTTGTTTGATAATGCTATCGTGCAAGAAGGGGCTAGAGAAACATGCCCTCGTGAGAAAATGCAGTGATTAATTCTTTCCCTGCACGGGAAGAACAGAGAGCTGAACAGGTTATTTTGGTCTCTTACGGCCTCAATCCTGAGGTGCTGAGGTGCATTCTACAGTAGTAGGGAGTATTCCTGCCTTTTATTTGGGGCCGGCCTGGCTTCTAGATATGTCATCAAGTCCAAATCTTGGCCATTTGGCATCATTATATTAATTTCACAGCATCTCTCTGCCTTGTGCATTTTCCCCTGTGGCACTCTGGGCCTTCTCAGTCTGGTATTAGATGTGATAATTCAGGCATTCAATAGAATCTGACCACGAAGTGGTCGGAATTTATCGGAGGTGAAAATTATCGCCTACGCTAGTAAGCTGACTTTTGCGGGAACATGTAAATGTTGGTGCTTGCTTAGTTACTGCACAACCACCAGCATTTCCCACAGACTCAGTCCCAGTAAACACCAGACCTTTTACTCAACGCCTGCCAAATTTAAACGAAAGGTACTATCTTTATTGCACATGGTAATGTGGGCTGTCAGGAAGGCAGAGCACCAGTGCAGCAGGCAAATATTTATTTAACAGTAACTGGTTGCTGCTAACTTGCTTCCCTCTTGTCAGAAGAATGAAAGGAATCTTTTAAAAGTCAGATAATATTTTGACATGGAAATGATGTAGTGCCAGCATCACTATTGTTACAAAAAGGCTATCTTTTGCCAACCAACACACTCACAAAGATGGTGTCTTCATTTTGTTGCGGTGAAAGGTAACTGGTGGACCAAAGTGTAGGGATGGTTGTCTGTGTGATACAGAACTACATTTGGAAACGCCAGTTAAGGTCCATGTGTTTTTACTATTCTGAATTTCTTATAAATGCACATATATTGCTCCAAGGGAGTAAGTTATAATAACAAACCCAGTTGGTAATCATCTTTATTTAATTGTTTCTCTAAAATTAATCACTTTAACGGAATACTCTACTATTTATGAACCAAATGCTCTTCGGCCACTGGAAGTGTAAAAGTGGCTCCTTCAAGTGTATTGCATGATTTTATTCGATTTTTTTTGTTTAGAGTGTTTTCAGAACATTTTGATTTATTTTGTCGCATAAGATATGTAATAGTTGTATCTTCAAACTCATGATACAATTAGTCTCTGTTAAAAATGGAATACCCCAGTATTGTTCTTTCCCGAAATATGCACATAGAGCACTAGAATGTTTCAAGTGTCTCTTTCCAATGGATTAGTCTGTTTAGCTAATTTATTCCAAAATTGTGCTTTAAATGCACTTTTGATTTAATCGGTTTCAAAAGGTTCAGAGGGCAGGGGAACCTCGTATCAAATCCTTACTTTCTGGGTGGCCCCTTTGCCTAAATTCAGATCGGGTATTACATCTGACTTTCAGCAGTGCCAGTTGAGGATGTGGGTGGAGCCAATATAGTTTTTGGGTGGAGCCAGTAGAGAAAGTGGGTGGAGCCAGGGAGGAAGTGGGTGTGACCTCCCCCAAAACATTTGAGCACCTGGACTTCATATTTTACAAATTAAGCACTGGGCCAGTAGAAGTGGGTGACAAGCCTGTAGTAGGTCTTGTCTTGCCCCAGATGTCCTGCGAGAGGCATGTCATGAGCCAGACCCAGTAGGAAGTTCCTGAAGCGCTCGGGTACCACCAGCACACGGGCTGCACGGGGCTCAGCGAACTTAGGCTCACTATAAAGTAAGTCATCCTCCCAGTAGATCAAATGTTCCTTGGACCCCAGGCCTGCTGCCTGGTCTGCAGCTTGCTGCCGCACACCAATGAGGGAAGGGCACTCCTTTTGAGCTTGGCAGAATTCCTCCCTGGAGGGACCACCATCTTGCTGCCACTGGGACAGCTCAGGCAATTCCCCTAGTTCGGCCACCTGTTCCCCTGTAGGTTCCAGGGCATCCTCCTCAGGTTCTGCTTCCTCCTGTAGGGGCTGGTTTCCCGCGCCCTCTACCCCTTCCTCTTGGCAGGTCCCTGGGCCATTGTTCCAGGCTCCAGTCCTGCTAATCCACCCCTACTGGCTGCCATTGCACGCGTGGTCACACAGATCCACACAGGCAAGCCTAACATTTCCAAGTGAGTCCTGTGCTCTACATCTTTCCATGGAGAGCTCTCCAGGTCATTACCTAATAGACAATCTACAGGCAAGGCATCACTTACAACAACTTCCAATGTACCAGAGACTCCTCCCCACTCAAATGGAACACGTGCCAACTTGCAGAGGTGCACTGAACTGTCAGCTGCCACCACAGGACGGAGTACCTTGGGAATGATCTGCTCTTCAGACACCCATTGACACCTGACAGATGTCACACTGGTCCCTGTGTCTCTCAGAGCTTCTATCTCCTTTCCATTGATGGTCACCTTCTGCCCATATTTCTTAGTGTTTAAGGACAGCAAGGTTTCCTGGGCCATCTCTTGGTCTCCTAAAGAGACAAGGGTCATCACTGCTAACCCCTCCTCCCCACTAGAAATCAAATCCCCTCCCAAAGCTACAAAAGCTAATGCCGGAGTTGGAGCACTAGTGGGTGCTGGAGGTTTCTTTGGACATTTGGGGGCAATGTGCCCCACCTCCCCACATGTAAAGCAAGTAGGCGGGGGCCTGTTGTCCTGTTTGCCCTTATGGGGCCGGGACTTCTTAGACTTGGGGGGTTGAGACACTTTCTCCTAGGAACTATTTTGGGGCCCTTTAGAAGACTCCTTTTGATTACCCGTGTCCCCCCCACTCTTCTGCTGGGGACCCTGTCCACCTTTGGCTGGGGTACTTACCACCCCCTTGTGGACCCTGGTGCAAGTCCAGCGGTCCGCCTCTTTAGCAAGCTCACTGGGATCAGTTAACTTACTATCTAAACGATGCTGGCGCAGCTCTGGAACACATAAACTGCTTAAGTGCTCCCAACTAATAAAGTGACACAACCCCACATAATCAGTAACTTTGCTGCCCTTTATCCAACCTTCCAGTGCACGCGTGTACATACTCACACACTCCACCCAAGTACTTGAATCAAGCTTCTTGAAGTTCCTAAACTTCTGGCGGTACTGTTCAGCAGTGAGCCCATACCTGAGGCACAAAGCCTCCTTCATAGCGGGGTAGGATAAAGTACCTGCTGCTTCTAAGGGTGCCAAGACATCCCTCCCAGAGGCCTCAAAGTGCTTCCATAAACCTGCCCCCCAACTCTTCTCAGGCACTTCATTCATCTTTAGGGCAAGTTCATACGATCTAAACCACGCATAATTATCCTCACCCCTCTGATAATTCTGTACCAGATCCTTTGGTATGTATACCTTACCCGCCTGTACTGGTTGTGCGCTGCCACCATTAGGGCTGGACCCCCCCTGTTGGGCTTTAATGTCCAGCTCCCTCATGCTCCTCTCATGAGCCAATTGGAGTTTCTTCTCCTCCAAAGCGAGAGCATTTCTTCTCTCCTCCGCCGCCTTCTCAGTTTCAAGGCGCAGTCTCCTCTCATCTGCTTGGGCTCTGAGTTTAAAAAGCTCAATCTCATGAGCCCTAGCTCTCTGGTTATCCTCCAGCTCTTCTGGAAGAATGATCCTACTGGAGTGGTTGCTTCCAACCCTAGACGCTGGCCTCCTCACTGGCAAATCACTGGATACAAAAGCATTGTCCGGTGTGCCTCCCTCTCCGGTAACAACTTCTGGATCACCATGTTGGGCCTCCCACCAGGCGCTCAGAGCTTTCTGTAGCTCTTCCTTGTTTGCGCTGCCCTTCACTGGGCATCCAAGCTGTTTGCAGAATTGCTTCAGGTGGTCCTTTTTGTAGTTGAGCAACTCCTGAATTTCGAATTCCAATTTCAATTCTACTCTCACGCTTGCCGCTTTCTGAGACATGATGCTTCCTAACCTTTTTCAACAAAAAAGGTTTCACCAAAAAGAAAAAAAAATCTTGCGCAACCTGTGATGCTAAACTAGACTAGTGATGTACAAGAAATCACTGCAGGTCAAGTGCAATTATTAATTCAAAATCCGCACCGCTGTCCAACAATGTTAGATATGGGGGTCTTTAGTTGGCAGAGGTAAGTACCTTAGACCAAGTAGGGACCCTTGCTTCTAGTCAGGGTGAAGGAATACACACAGTAGATAACCTCCGCTCTCCCTGTAGGTAGCTTGGCGCGAGCAGGCAGGCTTATCCCCAAGGCAATGTGTATAATAATTGCACTCAACACAATAATCCCCAATCCACCACAAACTGAGACCACACAGGTAAGTATATTTTATAAAAATATATAACTTTATCTAGTTTCAGCAAGGTAAATCAAGCAGTTGCACGATAATTACTTCATTATAAAAATGTTGCACTTAATCTTAATGGTTGCCCTTGTAAATAGGAAGTTCTTAATAAAAAGATAGTCTCAAGTCTCTTGTCTTAGTATTAAAAATAATACCTCGAATTGATCTCACGTCAGCTCTTTAAAAAGGAGCTAAATCAAGCAATGCCAGTGGGTTAAATTATCAAGAATCAGCCCTTTCAGTCAATGAGCTCCCAAGGGCGGCAAGCGCGCCTCACCGGATGACTTTGGGACTCCTTTCCTGCCGATCGGTACTGCCTCCCTCTCCTGATGGCCTCAGGCGCCCCGCGCCTACCAGAGCGCACTCTCTCCTTGTCCCGGCCGATCCCTTCTGCTCCCCCACCTGCTCTCGACAATCCAACGAGCGGCGGGGAGCTGACCGGGCAGTGAGATGCTGGGCCGGCAGGCCGGGGACGGAAAACACTCGGAAGACTCCCTCGGCGAGGACAGGTCACTTCTCCGCCTCAAGCGCGGCTTCAGCGTCGTTCAGCGAGGCTTCCGGTGGTTAGACCAATGAGGTCGTGGCTCCTCAGACGAGCCCCTCCACTCACCCGGGAGCCAGCCAATGACAGCGCGGCTCCCGGGATAAGCCGCAGATGACGCGAAGGCCGGCAGCCAATCTGAGCGCGGCCGCTGACGATGACGCGGCGGCGCTGGGCCAATCCCAGCGCGGCGTTCGCTGAGGGGGCTCGATCTCCTTAGCCAATAGCAGCGCAGCGGCTTCGATCTCCGTCGCCGCGGTCCCGGAAAGGAACGGCAAATTTCTCAGGATATTGCTGGCCCCGGGCAGCGGCGATGACAAGGCAGCAAGCACTTCAGGGTCACAGGTCGTGACTAGACCTCCCACAAAGGCCACCAGTTCGCTGGAGATGATTCTCGCCGCAGGGGGGGGTACCACGATCCTCCGGTCACCCTTAAATATGTACCGATGAGCACATCGATTGTCTCCCCCGGCCAGCAGTTAAGCAAACACACGCTGAGAGTCAAACACAGCGCGATCTTCACGGCAATTTGGCAAAGCTTTAGGAACCTTTAACCCTGGGTTCCAAACAGGAGGCCAGCTCTTCTCAGGCCCTTGGAGATTCAAATTACAGACACAGCACACAGCAAAGTCTTGGCAGTTTCAAGCAGGCAGGGTCACAGCACACAGCAAAGTCCCTTTCTCCTCCTCAGCTTCCAGTTAGACAGCAGAACAGGTCAGCCCTTAGAGCACACAGCAAGGCAATCTTCCTTCAGTCCTCCAGCAGTCCTTCTTCCAGCAGAGGTTCCTCTTGATTGTAGAGTCTAAAAATCTGTTGTCAGGGGTCCTTCTCTTATACCCCAAAAAGTCTTTGAAGTCCTTTGAAGTCTTTTGAAGTCTTTGTGCAAAGGGGGCCCTGAGCCTGGTCCAAACCAGTTCTGGGTGTTGCTGGGGCTCTGGGGGTTTCCTGGCTTCCTTCCTCCTCTCAGTATCAAGGACAGAGGTGACAGTCGCCCAGCAGGAGATGGAGCCAGCTTTGTGGTTAGGCAGGCACAGCCCTTCACTATCAGATGCTATCTCCTCCCACTTCCCTGGCAGTAGATGCTGCCTTTCATCCACGGGCTGGCTCAGATAACCCCCTGGGGGCTCTGCAGACCCTGTCATCCTCAACCCAGACAGTCAATCCACAAACAGTCCCAGGCACACAGAAAGGTTAGACAAGAGAACAGCCACTTTCTAAAAAGTACTATTCTCAAACACAGAATTTAAAAACCACCTTTCCTAAAAGATGTGTTATTAAATTCTGAGTTCAGGGATATCATACACTTATGTCCCATCTTGTTCCTATGGGATGATAGGCTGGGATCCAATGGGACCAGCCTCCCCCATGTTACTCTATGGAGCAAGATAGCCTTGCAGCAGTGAGCACACAAAATGGCTGCTGCTCACTACCAGAGCATGTTACCTGCACTAGTACATGCTCTACCTTACCCATGCACTGCACCCTGCCCAGAGGGGTACCTTGAGCCTTCCATAGGGGTGACTGATGTGCACAGACAGGGAAGGGTTAGGCCCAGCCAGTGGGGACACTGGCCAGGCGGACATGGCAGTCCACTGACTGCACACAGGCCCTGCGCTGGCAGGCCTGAGACACCATTTTAGGGCTACTTATGTGGGTGGCGCAATCTGCGCTGCAGGCCCACTAGTAGCATCTGTCATCACCAGCCCTGGCACACACAGTGCACTTTACTAGGGACTTCATGGTGATACAATTATGACAATCAGGTATACCCAATCAATATGACAATTTACAGAGGGAGCACTTACACTCTGACACTGATCAGCAGTGGCAGAGTGTCCAAAGCATCTAAACCAGCAAAAACAAAATCCAGCACAGCATCAAAAATACATGAGTCAGAGGCAAAAAGATGGGGGGAAAAACCACGCCAAGGATGACAGGTCTAACACATACCATTTTGCAATTCTCAAAAAACGATTCCTTAAAAATCGCTATTTGAGGGGGGCGTGGCTAGCAGTCAGCCAAGATGGCCGCAATCTAGCGTAGCTCCATGACCAGAGGGCCCCTTTCCTAAAAATCCGTCAACCTATCTGATTCATAGCAGTCATCACACAGCAGAACCTGAAGCGGTATAACCTCCGGTGCATGTAGCACTATTCGGTGTCCAGAAACCTCAGAATTTCGCGAAGCGGCGCCGGCGTGTGCTCTGGGGCCTATCTGTGAGAAGGAAGCCGGGGACTGCAGTGCGGCGAGGGACGGCGAGACCCTCTTTCTTCAGAGGGACAGCGGCGCGGACTTTGACTACTGCCGGTGAGAGGCGCCCATCCGAACGACGCATTTTCGGAAGTCGAGACCCGACGACGGAGCAGTGAACCCCCGCCTGCAGCTGGGGGCCGGAAGGCACTGACAGACTACGGGGAGCGGCCGGTGAGAAACAGCGGGACTCATCTGAGGGGGATGGTAACCCCATGCTTAAAGCAAAGCTCGACGACCAAGAAGGCCGTTCGGGGCACAATAATGTACGCCTTATAGGTGTGTCGGAATCGGTGGGGGTCCCCACACTTGATCTGTATATAGAAGACCTTATTCACAATCAGCTCAAACAGAGGGGACTGTCAAACTTTTCTCGGTGGAACGAGCCCATCGTGTGCCGGGGGGGAAACCTAAGCCGGGAGCGCCCTCACGCCCTATTCGGGCGCGAATCTTCAACTTCAGGGACCGCGACGCCATTTTGCAGGCGGCACGGGTCTGCACACCGCTATTTATCGACAACGCGGAAATCAACTTCTATCCTGACTATACCTCTGCGGTGGCTCAACAACGACGAGGCTTCATGGAAGTAAAAAAGGAACTCTGGGCACGGGAGCTCAAGTACGCAATGATTTACCCAGCAAAACTGCGTGTGGAATCGGATGGGAAAACGTTGTTTTTTGAAACACCGAAGGATGCACAAGATTGGTTAGAGGGGTGGCGACCCGCAAGAGGACCCAGGCACCGCGGCATGCACCGACATAACGGAGAAGGAAGCCCGCTAGCGCAGGAGGAAATTGAATGAGGTTTGACCTGTAACACCTCAGACTGAGTTCGTGAAGCCGCGAAACGGCCACACAGGGCAGAGTACTCTGGACCAGAGTGGGGCTCGGCGATCTTGGCACTGGGAAGGACATTGCCGGTAACAATGAACAAATGCCCAGGGTGTGGCACTGCACTGGGGGGGAAAACAGAACTCCTGAAGGTAGGACATGCTGAACTGTTTGACGCTGCATGGACAGTCTTACTGGGAGGGGCTCGAGAATGGACACGGAAGTCTCACCCCCACGAGCAATACACTTAAGTTGGGACACTAAGCGCTCTGCTCAGTTGGGGAGGTGGTTGGTTCTTGATCTACCGGGCAGGGAGGCAGGGAGGGGGTTAGGGGTTATGACAGTAATGTTCTTTCTTACTTTCTGGTTTCTGAGGGGAGGGTGGAAAGTTCTGGAACTACCAGGGGAGGGAAAGGGGCAGGGGCACAAGTTCTACGTGCCAAATACACTCCACGGTTCTGGTTTCTGTGGCTGAATTTAGAATGTTTTCATATTAGCTCCAGCTGGGTTTCTTGGACACTATCTCTGCGTATACACACATCTTTCTCGACTCATGGCCCTTTCACATCATACCATCTAGTCGATCAGTGGCTCCTCTGTCTCCCGTCGACTGATATGGAAGGCGTATTACACACCTACATTAGACACTATGACAGACATACATGGTAGTTGTTCCCCGGCGCCTCGAATGGACCCCCCCCTTACACTCGTCTCATGGAATGTGAATGGGTAGGGGTACAAAATTAAAAGAGGGCTGGTCCTGCAATAACTCAAGCGACGAAACCCTACAGTTGTACTGCTCCAGGAAACACACCTAACGGGATCGTCCTGTAAAGCACTAAACCGCTGGGGGTTCAAAATGGCTGTCCATGCGGCATTCACCTCAGGGTCACGAGGGGTTGGGGTCCTCATACATAAAAGTTCACCCCTGATAGTTAGGCGCACATGGGCGGATGATCAAGGGCGTTTCGCCGCGATCGCCTGTCAATGGGAGGGTCACAGCCTCAATATAATCTATGTGTACGTGCCCCCGGCGCTGCATCGGGGTACCTTCCAGGACCTTGGGGCGCTACTGCTTCAGCTCCCGGAGGGAGAATTACTAATAGGGGGACTTTAATGCAGTCATGGATACCACTATAGACCGAAATCCTCCCAGGGAACCCACCGGGACTACACAGGCTTTCAAGGAGTTTGTAGACGCCATTGGTCTATTAGATATTTGGAGGCTCAAACATCCAGGGGAACACCATTATACTTTTTACTCAGGAGCGCATAACTGCCTATCCCGCATAGATCATATATTGACACAATCGGTGCCCCCAGAGAAAATAACAATGATAGACAACCTCCCAAGAGGTATTTCAGACCACTCCCCGATCCAACTTACATACACGACACATCTCACTCGACGAAAAAGACTGTACCCGATATACCCTGTTATTTGCAAAATCATACAATAGCGAAAGCATTACAACATTCCACAGACTACTATTTTGTTGAAAATATACATTCAGTAACATCGCCCTCCGTTCTTTGGGAGGCATACAAAACGGTCATTAGAGGGCAGGCAATATCCACAATAACTAAGCATAAGAAGAAACAGGGGGGGGGGGAAACATGGCGGCCGCCGGTTAGGGCAGGTCGCGTCTCTTCCGTGGAGCTCCAGCTAGCCCTTTAAAACTGTGGTAAATCGGCATGTCACCAGCACGATTCCCCCGAGAGAGAGCATGTAGTAAACTTTTGACCAAAACTTCACCGAAGCTAATGCTGTTTTTGCCAGTGCTCAGCATAGTATCCCAGTTGCAGCGTTTGGCGTCCGACGCCCGACTCCCGAAGCACCCGAAGCACCTCCGGAGCCAGGAGCCTACGGGAGCCTACTGGAGCCGAGACAGGAGCCGGGAGCCGCTCTGAGCAAGAGGCGTGAGAGGCGTCTTACTCTACCCGCCTACATCTGTTTGTTACCGGGCTTCCGGGCTGCCGGGGCTTACCTGCCGGTTCTTAGACGCATTGTTGCTCCTGCCACCCTCTCACATCTGCCCGCACGTCTGTTGTTGTCAGCGTTAGACGTCCGACGTTAGACGTCCGACACCCGAGTCATTTCCAAGGCACTTCTGTGACAGAAGTCAAGGCAGGCACGCTCGGAACGAAGCGGGCACAGGTGGTTTCTTCCCCCTATTGTTGGCTTTCCTGATTTACGGGGATTTTACGGGGGAGGAAAAAAAAAAAAAAAAAAAAACAGAACAGAACAGAAAGCAGCAGTACTGGCATTATCTCAAACCATTAAAAAAAGAAAATAAAAAATAAAAAACGTCTAGTTTGCTGGTGTGTGGATGTGTGGTGCCAGGATCCCGCCCTTAGCTACACTTTCCCGGTGGGCAGAGGCAGCCGTGGAGCTGCGAAGCTGCTAGAGGTGATCTCAGCAGCCTTTACACACCTTTAAAGTGCCCTAATACAAGTAAAGGAACCCATTCAGATACCCTCAACGTGGGCAGAACTCAGAGGTCTCGTCGCCTTAAATCTAAAACAAAGACAAAGACAAAGACCAGGACAGAACCAGAGGAGGAGGGAGCAGAAAAATCACTCGCCTATGCACTACCATCGAGTAAGGTGTTCGGGAAGGGATGTGTGGCCATTAAGGGTGGTAAGATTGTTGAAGGGGAACAGTCTGTAGATAGAGGAATTGTCAAAGCTAACACTCTTGCTGATACTTTTACCAAATTGGGTCTCAGTCCTGGTAGCGATATGTAGGGAGCTAATGAGGGACCTAAAGGCGTTGTAGAAGAATCAGAATCCGGCTCTAAAGAGATTATTCGGGGCCCTTCTATATTTGTGTTTTCCGGCGGTCACATTGCAAAATCCGTCACTACTGTAACTGCGGGTACGTCCCCCCGGTTGTCTGGGCAAAAAGGTCCAAAAGACTCAAAATTTGGCTCTAAATTAAGACCCAAAAACACTAAAGGCAGTGCAGCGAGGCTTGCCCCTTCACTTAGATCCTATTTTAGGGTGTTGCCTCAAGTTCTAGAAATTCCTAGCGGACCACTGGAGGACAATAATAAGATTGGCGATACAGATGAGACTCAAGGTTTCGTCTCGGTGGAAGTGGAGGAGGAAGTAGACTCAGGTGGTCCCAATACTTCGGAAGAAACTGGGCTTCTAACTGCCCATGATAAGGCAGGTGGGACCTCCGAGACGAAGGAGAAGATCTCACTGGAGGATTTACTTCATGAAATCAAAACTGGGTTCGCTGAATCAAAATGTAACCAGCAGGAGATAAAAGCGTCGTTCGATGCCCTAGATAAGAGAGTAGATCTTCTCTCGGAGAGGACAGATACTCTCGAAAGCACAGTAAATGAACTAAAAGCCAAATTAGACTCTGCTAATGAAAAGATTTATTACTTAAGGCGTGATGGGAACGCAACAAAAGAGAGAGTGGAATCTTTGGAGAACTACTCAAGGAGAAATAACATTAGAATCCTGAAAGTTCCAGAGGGAAAAGAGGGGACTGAAATGAAAAAATTTGTAGCTTCGATGCTTAAAGAGTCCTTAAATCTGGAGGAATCCGTGGAAGAGCTAGAAAAAGATATTCAGCGAGCTCACAGAGACCCTTTCCGTTTAAAACAGGGAAGGTCTAAACCTAGGAAAATTCTAGTCAATTTTCTGACTTACTCTGTAAAAGAGAAGATTTTGAATTTAGCCCTAAAGGCCACTGCCCTAAAAGCTCCAGACTTTTCTTATGTTATAAGATCTGATCTATCCTAATCTACTTTGGATAGACAATGGGAGTTAGGCCAGAAAATGGAGAAGTTCAGGGCCCTGGGAGCCACTGTCCAAATGAGGTTCCCTGCGTTTCTCAGGGTCATGTATAATAACAAAATGCACAACATCCATTCCTCATTGGAGGCAGACAAACTTTTGACGTCTATTAGTGATCATCAACAGGGTAACGTTTAGCAAAATTTTCCTAGGTTAAAACAGACATGGTACACTGAGTCACCGAGTTAAAATATAATGAAAAGAAAAGAGGTGAAGGAGACAGGGGATATAAGGATGGAGTGTAGGGGAAGGGTTTCTTCACAGAGGGTGTAAAGACAGGGAAGATAAAAGACTAAATATATATGTATATTTGAAGTTAAAATATATATATAACACCTAAATTGGGAATACGTATTAGATTGATAATCCCGATATGTAGGAAGGTGTGTGACAAACACCTAAACTTAAGTATCACTAGAAATATTACTTTATATAAACATGAATGTTTTCCCCTAGAAAGAATTAAGGCATGCCGGGCTACATTTCAATCATGTAACTGACCTGGGCATATGGAACTCCACAGAGAGGTAAATCTGGCATCAATAGCCAGATTAATTAAGGGGGGGGTTTCCAGGGTGGGGTGGGAGGTGGGATGGGGTAAAATCATAAAATATCCTCACTGTTCAGGCACCGTTTCAAACACACAATTTCCATCAATTATACTTTTATCTAAATTTCATTCAATTCTCACTGGGAGATGCAACTCTTCATTGAGCTGGATTAGGGGTGGGGGTTTGGACACCGGCTGATGGGACTATTATTCTTGTCCTGGAATGTCAATGGCCTGCGTGTTAAGAGTAGGAGATATAGAATACCGCAATACCTGAAGGACTCTCCGGCGCAGGTCATAGTCATCCAGGAAACACACCTGCTCCAACACGAAGTGAAGGAAATGTTAAGTAAAATCAGATGGGTAGACTGTTTTATTTGCACTAATCACAATGCAAATATTCGAGGTATATTAATTATCTTTAAAAAGCAAATAAAAGCCCAGATTCTTGCATATGAAAAGGATTTAAGTGGGAGATGGCTATACGCTAGAGTCAGTCTAGATAATAGTATATACAATTTGGTTGGTTATTACGGTCCCAATCAGGATGACCCCTCATTTCTGATCAAAATTCAGAACAAGTTATTATCAACACAAGGTCCGATAATTTGGATGGGAGATTTTAACTTGGTACTTAATCCAAAATTAGATAAATCCCCCAATTCAAGGGCATTAACCTTTAAAAAATCTAGGCAGGTATTGAGGGATGTTATGTCGACACTCGGATTGGCGGATCCATGGAGGGAGAGAGCTGGTAGGGTACTTGGCGTATCATACCATAACCATAAATATAACCACAAATCAAGAATTGACTACGCCCTTTTTAGTTATTCATAAAGAGACCACCTAAAGGACTTAACGTACTTGCCCTTACACTTATCGGACCATTCCGCTATAATTTTTTGTTTGCAATCGGTCCAGCAACCCTCTCAGGCTTTGTGGTCATTTGACCGCACTATTCTCTTAGAGGCAGAGGAAACAGACCTCCTAATCCATGAAACAAAACTTTTCATGGATACAAATATTAATTCCACCCAGTTAAATATAGTATGGGAGGCCTACAAAGCTTATTTGAGAGGCTATATAACTAATAGGGCCTCTTATCGAGGGAAAGTCTACAGAGCCAAGATCAACAGTATCGAAAGGGACATTGCATTATTAGATCAACATATTGGCTCCGGAATTGGAACCAATATGGAACAAGAACAGCGTAAAGAATTAAAAGAGAAGCTAGAAAATATTCTTCAGGAAAGGGTCGCCCTAAAATGGGAAGTAAGTAAACTCTCCAATTTTGAATATGGTGAGTCCGCAGGTAAGGTCCTCGCCTGGAAAATTAAATCGGACTAGGCAAAAAAACATATAAAACATATTTCGGTAGAGGGCGAGGCAATTGAAAGATCATCCGTTAAAGATATTGGGGAAGCAGTTTTGGAGTTTTTCCAGAAAATATATAAGGAAGAAATCTTGGAGGACCCCATCTCAAATCTTAGATGGTTGGAGAAGATTACTCTTCCCACTCTTAGCACTGAACAAAGGGACCGTCTTGATAGGCCTATTTCAGAGGAAGAAGTGAGGGAGAGTATCAAAAAGGTAAAGAAGGGCAAAGCAACTTGCCCGGACGGCCTTCCTGGTGAATTATTACGGGTCGTAGCCCCCGAAATAGTCTCGGTGCTGACAAGACTTTTTAATGACATCTTAATAAATGGTGTGGCCCCCCCCCAAATCTTGGGGCGAGGCGATTATTGTCCTGATTCCGAAACCCGGGAAAGACCCAGCTAAATGCTGCTCATATAGGCCAATTTCACTTCTGAACAGTGACTATAAGATTTTTGCGGCAGTACTGGCAAACAGACTTGGACGTGAAGTTGGCTCGATTATACACACTGATCAAAAGGGTTTTATAAAGGGTAGACAACTCTCAGACCTTACATACGATTTGATCGGGGCAGTGGATATTGCCTCTACTTTCTCCCTTCCTTTGGCCATTATGACCCTTGACGCTACCAAAGCGTTTGATCGAGTAAATTGGGCGTACTTAGCCGAAACCATGAAGAAATTCGCTTTTGGTCCAAATTTTCGAAGATCAATTGGACTCCTTTATCAAAACCCCAGTGCAAGCATCATGGTGAATGGTGTGTGCACTCAGCCATTTCTGATCACTAGGGGGACAAGACAGGGGTGTCCCCTGTCCCCCTTACTATTTAATATATACATCGAGCCACTGGCACAATCTTTTAGGGATGACCCAAGAATTTCTCCATTTAAATTTGGTGGGTGGGAAAGGAAAGTCGGACTATACGCCGACGATATTGTAATATTCACCAGTGATCCAGCAAATGCTTTCCCCACAGTGGTCGATAAAGCCAAAGAATTTGGAGGTATTTCTGGCTATGACATTAACGCCGATAGGACCGAGTTCATGACATGGAATATTGCCAATCCGGGTGTGGGGAGGACGCCATCAATTCACTCAATACGTTATCTTGGAGTCAAAATTACACAAGATATTGATGCCTTAGTAAAAACTAACCTAGACCTGGTGGCCAAAGAGTGTAGGGCCCTTTTAAGATCCTGGGTAGGGCTTAGACTTTCAATTTATGGGAGGGTCAACATCGTAAAGATGTCCATCCTTCCGAAAAAAACTAAAGACTTTCCTATTCCCTAAATAGTCCTCCGGTCCCCCCCTCCTCTTGGATGTTGCAATTCTATAGCGCGGGGATGCCTCCGGGTCACCAGGCGCTTTATAAATTTATAAATAAATTATAAAAATATAAATAAAATTGACCTTTATCTTTAACACAATTCCCATTGCATTTGACCCTAAACAACTTCTTAGGTGCCAACAAGAAATAAATTCTTTCATATGGGGATATAAAGCCACGAGGTTGGCTTGGAAAAAATTGAGGAGGAGGAGAGAAAAAGGTGGACTGGCCCTTCCAGATCTACAGTATTATTCCTGGGCGTTTCAGCTTTCCCATTCAAGAATGCTTTTGAAGTCACCAGACCTTACCTCAAATGGGAAGCTATTTAAAGCTATGTTGGTTGGGGCAAACCTTCCATTGGATGGTTTTTTTTTCAAGTTTGGAGAACAAAAGTTTTTCAAGAAAGTGAGGTTGAAGACTCTATTAGCTCAATTGAAGACATGGGTACAAATTAAGCGTAAAGTGGGGCTGGCGTATTATTCTATTCACGCACCAATTTGGGACTCTCCCGGGCTTCCACCATGCCTGCAGGACTCTCTGGCAACCCCCCTAAGAACAGCTGGGCTTTCTAGATGGGGTGACTTACTTTGCGGAGGTATCTTGACATCGTGGGAAGTCCTTAGGGATAAAGTGGGGCCGACTTTGTCAAGATTTAAATACATACAAATTAGTAGTTGGGTCAGAGAATTAATCAGGAAAGTCCCTAATTCCGGGAGTATTAGTCCTCTAGAACAACAGCTAGTTGAAAAACAGATTGGAGGTAAAGAGGTGGCTTGTTGGTACTGGTCTATACTTGAGGAGATAGATGGGGATTTTCTCCTCCCAAAACAGCTTTGGGGTAGGGAAATTGCGGCAATGGATGAGGACAGTTGGTCAGAATCTTTCACCCTCTTGTATAAATTGGTAAAACCCGTTTGGCTTAGACGAAACCATCTATTTACTTTACATCGGGCATATCTCACTCCCTTACGTCTATCCAAATTTCAAGAGGGGAAATGCTGTAACAAATGCCAACTGCTCTCAGCATCTGACACTCATATGTTCTGGGATTGCCCCCATTTAGCTACTTACTGGACAGAGATCAAAGTTACTTTGGACTCAATTATCAAAACCGACATCGCATTATCTTTACCATTTGTCATACTCGGTTTAGACCAGAACATAACTGGGGCAGCACGATCCTTTCTGTTTTATGCCATTTTGCTGGCAAGACGGCTGATTTGCATGCACTGGGTGGACACCAACCCTCCCACCCACTCAGCATGGCTAAACTCATTATATGAAACCTCAAAGGTAGATCTGAGAAGATCATGCAGAGCCCAAAATCTCACATTTTGGAAGCTTTTGACAGAATGGAAGTGAGTTCCCTTTGGGGGTTCCCCCCCCCCCCCCCCCCCCCCTCAATATCCGATGATTAAGCCCACCCACTCAACAGTTCAGTATTATGGTCTGCCCAGATTTCGACATTTATATACTGAATATTTTGGCAGGAAGTTGTTTTGAGACATCGTCACAAGATGTATGGTTGTTCCTATCAACTCATAAAATTCTCTGCCGAGTTGTGAAGCGGCTCAATCCTCAGGGCCTTGCTCCCAAAAGCAGTGAGATGGTTGGTTGGTTTCTTCCGCATCTAAGGGACGTGTGTCGGGCAGATGAGGATATAAAAAAAAAAAAAGAAGAAACAGGGGGAACAACACGAGGTGCTCGAGTCAGCGGTCCGTGAGGCAGAGTTAGCCCACGAGCTCGGCCCCGCGGAAGACACCGCACATACTCTGAAACTTGCAACGCAGGAATACAGGGCATATGTGGAGGAGGTAGCACGGACTAGACACACGGGTACATTACATAGGGTTTATGAATTAGGAGATAAAACCGGGAAAATGCTGGCATGGATAGAGAGGAAGGATAGAGCGCACAGATGGATAGCTCAGCTCACATGAGAAGACGGATCGATTATTACAGAACCCCACACTTAGTGAACGATCTAGCAGCATACTATGAGAACATATACACCTCTAGGAGTATGGTCACAGAGGAAGACTGCTTGCGGTACCTCAATGACATTCCATTGAACGCACTCTCAATAGAACACTCCCGAGATCTAGAGAACGACTTGACGACGGCTGAAATTAGAAAAGCACTGGCTGCCCTTAATACCGGGAAAGCGCTTGGCCCAAATGGCTTACCAGTGGAACTTTACAAAAAACTAGCCCAAAAACTTACCCCCCACATGCTCGCTATGTTCAATGATTGTCTAGCGCAAGGTACGATGTCCCCGGATCAAAGATTGGCCACCATCCTGGCCATTCATAAACCGGGTAAACCCCCGGATCGGGTGTCCTCCTACCGTACATTATCCTTGATGAACGCAGACGCGAAAGTACTGGCAAAACTCCTGGCCAGCCGTCTACAGCCCCACCTCCTGACACTGGTCCACCCGGATCAGTCCGGCTTTAGGCCAGGAAGAAACACCTCCCTTAACACCTCCCTTAACCTCAGGCGTCTTTTTGGAGTGCTACACCGGGTCCCGATGCTGCGAGAGGATGCCGCCAACTTCTCTTTAGACGCCACCATGGCGTTTGACCTGGTGGAGTGGCCATTTCTATTTGCAGTGCTCCAGAAAATGGGTTTCGGCCCTAAATTTTGTAGCTGGATCAGGCTGCTATACACAGCACCTATGGCCCAAGTGGTTGCCAACGGACATATCTCGAGAGAATTTGCACTAAGGCGCGGAACACGTCAGGGATGCCCCCTATCCCCGCTTCTATTTGCGCTTATTTTGGAACCATTGGCAACAAAAATATGTACAGACGCGCTAATACGTGGAATCACATGGGGAGGGATGGGAAGATCGCATATCCCTCTATGCGGATGACGTACTCATATATCTAATGTCAGCCAGAGACTCATTGTTGGAACTGATGCACTTAATTGAGGCATATAGTAACTTCTCGGGATGTACCATAAACTTGCCAAAATCACTGCTGTACGTTTTGAGTGGGCAATCTCCTCAACTCCCTCGGGGGTGTGAACTGCAGGTGGCTCAAGGAGGCTTTAAATACTTGGCTATATTTGTCACCCCGCAGGAGTCGGTGTTCATGGATGAGAACCTGCAGAAGCACCTGAGTCAGATGTCTCACACTGGAGATCCCTCCCGCTGACGCTGTTGGGCAGATCAGCGCTCTTTAAAATGCTGGCGCTCCCACAGTTCCTTTACATACTTCATAACACCCCATTCCCGGTCCCACTTTCTTATTTCAAAGCAATCGAAGCAGAGGTCTCCTCGCTGCTATGGGACGGGAAACCAGCCCGAATATCACATGCCAAGCTGGTACGCAGCTGGTATGACGGTGGTATAGTTCTACCGAATATCAAACTATACTATTGGGCGGCACATTTAACAACGGTAAACCAATGGTTTCACACACCACACAACGAACCGGCCTATAGGCTAGACAGGCAAAAACTGCCAGTAGACCAACTGATGAAGGCCCTCTACACAAATAAACAACGTCAGGACCTCACAGGACCTACAGCCCACACGATTAAAATTTGTCACGCAGCACAAAGGGCGTTGGGGTGGGAAGGAGTACTTACACTTGCCACACCGCTCTGGGACACACGCCGTCTGGTCACGCTAGCTAACACTAAGGGATTCCGGCAGTGGGACCTTATTGGCATTACAAATATAGGGGACCTATGGGCTAAGGGTAATGTCCGGTCATTTCTAACCTTGAAAGAGAAATATGGTATGTCGGACACCGAGAGATACCGATATCTGCAAACTAAGCATGCACTGCAAAGCACCATCCCGACCGGTACCGACCTGGCAGAGTCTTCTCCGCTAGAGGACAGGCTTCTTACCGAACACCTGGGGAAAAAGGCTATCTCGCAAACATATCGCAAATTAGTAAATAATCTCCCAGATCCTGTGGTGGTACTCGGTAGCAAGTGGGAGGTAGAGCTAGGTGATATAGATGACACAGACTGGATGAACGCATTGGCATCGGCCAGAGACGCAGCCATTCCATCACGACTAAAACTAATCCAGCTCAACTACACAGAGTGTACTACCCATGCACGCTACTGCATAGGCTGGGCCACGTCCCTGAACCACTTTGTTTACGGGGCTGCGGTCGGAGAGGAATGGTTTACCATATCCTCTGGGACTGTCCTGTCATACAAATATACTGGAAACGGGTACTCACTGAGATCTCAGAGGTGGGCGAGGCCGAACTTCGGCTGGACCCGGGGTGTTGTCTCCTTCACATTTGGAAGCCTACGGACCTCAACCGGGCTTTACAAACCTGGGCCACGCAGGGATTAGCAGTAGCAAAAAAGAAATATAGCATAAAACTGGGGTTCTGGTGTAGCCCCCACACAGGCACAGTGGGAAAATGATATGGACATGGCGATGGTGGCGGAAAAGGTGGTCTATTTACATAGAGGATGCCCCAGAAAGTGATCTAGGATATGGGGGAAATGGAACGAATCACGTGGTACAATCTGTGAACCACCACAGTCAGCAGACGAACCCGAAAGTTACCCATTATCCCATGTAATGTAAATGTATGTGTTGTGCAGTCTCCGCTCAGGGACAACCGTGGGACGAGGTGGGGAATGGCAGGTAAAATCACAGGAAGGCTGAAGCGCAGAGGACAGTATATAGTGCACTTGGAACGGGTACTCAGTTTAATAGATTTAAGGTTTGATGTTGGAGGGGGCACAAAGTGATTGATCTTGATGTGGGGTACAATGGGAGTGAGGGAGGTGGGAAGGGAAGCACAGAAATGTAGTCCTAAACATGATAAAACACTGAAGTGATGTAATGGCGGAGCTCTAATGAGTAATAATGATAACCAGTATGGAGAAGTTCTTTGTTTTAAACCTGTTTGTTGAACTGCTGAATGTATCATTCTGATATAAATCCTAAATAAAGGTTTTGAAAAATAAAAAAATAAAAATCGCTATTTGAGAATCGCAAAAGGGTATCTTGATACATCTGGCCCATAGAGCCGTAATACACATTCTTTGTGTGCAGAGTAGAGTAATAAACAGGGGGCGTAAAAACAAGGAACAGTAATCAACAAAGTACTATATGCAATTAGCAATAATCAATAAAAACTTAACACTTGCACAATGCAGAAAGATGGGTGGGATAATCCTCGCCTCTGTGTCATTAATAGAATCGAAAACTCTTGTCACGCATGTTTGCAAATTTTGAATTGTATGTCAGGACCGGAGGCTTCGATTATGCTTGTTTAAAGCTGATCCACCACAACTGTAGGAATAATTGCAATTGGTTTATAATAAAAAGTTTTAAACACAGAATCAGACGACCAATCAGCGGCCTTCATGATGTCAATTAAAGTTACTCCCATCGAAAAAGCTTTAGAAGCCATAGCCCCACGTGCTGAATGTGCACCAAAGATAGAGACATCAATACCAGCCTCAGTCATGAGACATCTGATCCAACGGGCATGTGTAGCTGGGGGTCACAGGACGAAAAGGCTTGTGTAGAGCAATTAACAATTGACCTTGCATATCATGACCAAAAGGAGCAGTACTCACCTCATAATCCTTAACACATTGAACCACACACATTTTGGGATTATTGGGAAAACATGGATAGGTAAAAGAAGACGTATCACACTTAGTGCATCTGGAAATAGTAAAAGTAACACCCTCAGGCATGAAACTGCGACCTGCCAGGTCCAGAGCACGAACATCAGAAACGTGTTTACTTGAAACAAGACACAATAGCATAGTCAATTTTGCTGAAAGTTTTTTGCGAGATAAAGAAGAATTGGATGGCCAGGCCTCCAAGAATCGCAAAACAATGGAAACATCCCATAAGGCAACGTATTTTGGACAAGGTGGCTTCACCAGCCGAATACCCTTAAGCAATTTAGAAATCAAAGGATGTTCTCCAGCAGGCTTGCCATCAATATTGATATGACCTGCGGAAATAGCCGAACAGAAATTATTAACCGTTTGATAAGCAAGACCGGACGAGGCGATGGAAGCCAGAAAATTAACAATCAGAGAGACATCCGCTGAAGCGGGATCCACTTCTCGTTGAGCACACCAACCACACCATTATTTCCAAGCCCCTGCATAACGTTTGTGAGTGTTGGGTGACCAAGCCTCGCTGATAAATCTGGTAGCGTCTCGCAAAAGGCCTGGGACTTGCCAGCGATCCCCGAAATTTGCCAAGCAACTGGGAGAAGATATCCTGATTCGATCAGGGGATGCGGATTGCTAAGAGGGTCCAGCAAGAGATTCCACCGCTGGGGAAGAAGGATGGGCACTGCACCACTCATTTCCAGGAGAACTGGGAGCTTGAGCCCTCCACAGAGGAGTGATCAGAATCAGCTCCGACTGATAATGCTTTGTGCGAGCCAGGACCCTGGAAATCATCAGAAACGGTGTAATGGCATAACACAGGAGCGATGGCCAGGTTTGCAGAAATGCTTCCGTGGCCAGGGCTTCCAGATCTGGTCGTCAGCTGAAAAACAGGGGAAGCTGAGCGTTGAGATGAGATTTAAACAGGTCAATATGACACCAGACCCAATCACGGGATAGAGAGCGGAACATTCGAGGGTGAAGACCCCATTCGCTGAAGTCTCAAAGATGTCGCGAGTTCCAGTCCGCAATCAGATTGCTGCGACCGGGGAGATATTCTGCAATAACTGTGATCTTCCTCTGAAGACAAAAGTGCCAAAAATCCTTGGCGATTTCCTCCAAAATCTTGGACTTCAACCCGCTCAACTTGTTGACATACTGACCGCTGAAACATAGTCCATGCGGAGAAGTATGCAACAATTGGTCTGGCGTGGAGATAAACAACGGATCGCAAAAGACCCCGATAGTAGCTCCAGGCAATTTATATGGAGAGACAACTCCTTCTGAGACCACCGACCTACCGTCGACAACGGACCGCAACCGGCTCCCCAACCTCACAGACTGGCATCTGACTCTATCACCACCTCCAGATTGCTCCGAACAGGGCTCGCCCATTCCAGGCTTCCATGTGCTCCAACCTCCATAGCATCTTCCACCTCACTTCCTCTGAAAGAGGGACCAGATCTGAATATCAAAGGCCTTCCTGGAGATGAAGGATCTTTAAACGTTGAAGTGCCTGATAAAAAAGAGTGCCCGGGAAAATTGCCTGAATCGAGGAAACTAACAGACCGACAATCCAAGCTATAGACCTCAACGAAACACTCTGTTTAGATAAAACTAAATTCAACTCCCTCTTGATGGAACAAATCTTCTGATTGGGCAAGAGGAGTTGACAAGAGAGGGAATTGACCTGGAAACCCAGAAATTCTATCCACTGAGAAGGAAGGAAGACTGATTTCTGAGGGTTTACCAGAAAACCCGAAGATTGTAAAATAGTGATGGACCATTCCAAGTGCGTCATCAACTTTTGAGGGCAATCTGCCATGATCAGAATGTTGTCTAGATAGATAATTAGACGAACTCCCCGGGCTCGAAGGATTCTACGACGGGCCTCAGAAGCTTCGTGAAGCACCAAGGTGCCAACGAGAGGCCGAACAGGAGAACCTTGTACTCGAACTAACTCCTCTGCCATTGGAATTGCAGGAACCGACAATGTGGACCGTAAATGTGAATTGACAAATACGTGTCCTTCAGATCGAGACGGACCATCCAGTCTCCTTCCCGAAGAAGATCCCTCAAGAGATGGATGCCTTCCATCTCGAAGTGGGGATGAACCACCCCTTTGTTGAAATCTTTGAGATTTAGTACTAACCGGGACCCGCCCCCTTTTTTCTGGACCAGAAAAACTGTGCTTGCAAAGCCCTGAGGATGGCTTGAAGTTTAAAGAATGGCCCCTTTTTGTAGAAGACAATCGATCTCCGCTGAAAGGAACTCTTGTTCTTGAAGGGAAAAAACCAGGGGAGTAGGCGGGTGGGATTGATGTCGGGAATGGTAGAACTCTATTCTGTAACCCTGAACAGTCTCCAACACCCATGCATCGTTGGAGATCAGACACCAATTTGGTAGAAAAAATGTAATCCTGCCCCCCTATACAACTTCCGAAGATGGGATCAACCTCACCTGAAGAATTGGAATCATGATGTCCTCCCTGGGTAGCATCCTTTTTTATATTGACCTCTCCCTTTACGTGAGGGATAGAAACAGGCTCTGTTGTTGTAGCTGGAATCTTGTCCTCCACCACGTTGGGACTGGAATCCACGTTGGGTATTCTGGTTGGACCCACGGCCGAACGATCGTCCCATGTATTGTCCAGCCCTTGCAAAAACCGGGCGAAAAGCTCTCCGAAGGGACGCTTGAGCCTTATCCAGCCCACTAAAGGTTGCAACAAATTTCGTCAATTCCTTCAGGAAAGGCTGGCCAAACAATAAGCCTTGAGCCAACGGGCCAGATTCTGATGAGGACAGTTCTGCTAGTTTGGGATTTAACTTAAGTAAAATGGAGCGGCGACGCTCGCAGGGCATTGGCAATTGGCATTGCCCAATTGACAAATAGCCCTCTGTGACCACTCAATTAAATCATCCGGATCCACAACTGATGATGATTCCTTGGCCTTAAAACCCAGGTCCAAGATCTTTGTAAGAGGACCCAGTAGATCTAACAATTTATCTTGGCAGGGACGCCACGCCCTGTCAATGCCCTTTTGTGGGTTCCTAGCATACTTTTTAAAGTATGTCACCATAGTAGGATCAACCTCCGGAGTGTCGGTCAACCTATCAGCCAAGGCAGGATGCAGACACTCTGAACGAAGGCGAGCTCTGACATCTTTCTCAAATGGCTGACGAATATGTGCTTGAACATATTCAGCCACGGCTGGGGACGAAAGACAAGAGGAAGAGTTTGGATGAACGATTTCAGATGGTTCAAATGTGAGAAGTTGAGGATGCTTTAGTGCATCAACATAATGCTCTTTACAAGCTTTCTTTGAAGGTGGTGGTCCATCCTGGTCCGAAGATGAAGTTGAATGAGTCTCATCAGTATCCTTCTGCTGAACCTGCTATGTTGAAGCCTCTTTGGAGGACTTACCAGCAGACCGGTCACTGGATAAAGCCTTTGCCAACTTTTGAAAATCAGATCTATGGGGATTACTGGGAGACTTAGATGAAGAAGCAAGACCTGAAGAGGAAGGTCCCCAACCCTATTGTTGCGGATAGTTAGAAAGTTGGCGTTTTAAGGGAGCAATTGTGCAAATAAGCGCTTTTTTGACGGAATGTTGAACTCCCTGGTCCAAAGCCTCAACTAAGTCCTGCTCCATGGAGCCAGAGGCGTCATCATCATAATAGTAATCATTCTCTTCATAGTAATCTTCCATAATTACACCAAGTGTAACAAACAATTGCCCACAGATGAGATGTAAATGAAAATGCCAAAGGCACAATGCAGGGGGAGTGACCAACCCCAAAGCAAGCCAAGAGAATACAGGCAGAAACCTGCTTAGAAAACAAATAAAAAGTAGAGGGAGGGTTTGCCAATAAATAAGCCACTCTAGGCAGAGCCTATGAAAATTATACAGCGAAAAGCAATATTTTTTACTTTTGGGCGTAAATGAGGTCAAATGAGCAGGCAAAAAAACGTTGCTCTTTCGATATAATTCTGTGCGAGAACGGAGGCAAACAAATAAAATAGCCGCCGCGCATGCGCGGTAACGGCCGCCTGCAGAACAGATTAGAGGAGCACTCGCACACCACGCGTGAGCCTCTCTGCCACAAACTCCCGCTCCACTGAATGAAAGAGGTGAGCACACGCTCCCCGCAACAGAAGAAACTGAAGAAAAACACCAAAATGCAAATAAGCGCCAAAGCAGCAAAGGAAGCGCCGGACAGATACATAATACACAGCGGCAATGCGCGAACAAAGCGCGAATGAAAGCAACAGCAGGAAGCGCTCAAAGCATAAGTAATAAGCGGTACTTGCTCACTTTGCCACTGGATTCAAGCAAGCCGGGCTGAAGACGGCTGGAATGGCAGAAACCATGAGGCTAAGGGTCAGACTGATTTGCGTATAGCCATGTCTGAACTGGGGTGGCAGAGTGGGCTGAAGAACGGTGATGGATTAAACCCAGATCTTTTGACTGGGTTTGAGTGTTTGATTGATTCAGATGCTCCCTCCATCACCACCCCCTTTTGTACCGCTTTTGGCCGCCATAAGTGTGGCAGGGTATGCTCAGACGTGAGTCCCTTGCTCACTTTGCCACTGGATTCAAGCAAGCCAGGCTGAAGACGGCTGGAATGCCAGAAACCGGTCCTCGGAAGCTTGTTTCCGGTCCAGGGAAGATATGGCTTGGCAGTTCGGGCTGGACTGTTCCCATGAGGCACAGGGTCAGACTAATTTGCATATAGCCATGTCTGAACTGGGGTGGCAGAGTGGGCTAAAGAACGGTGATGGATTAATCCCAGATCTTTTGACTGGGTGTGAGTGTTTGATTGATTCAGATACTCCGTCCATCACCACCCCCTTTTGTACCGCTCAAAGGCATAAGTAAGGCAACAAAAACAGTCGGCAAAACAGTAATGAGAGAAATGCACTTAACTGGCTGTGGAGCAGCAAAGAAAGAGGATTTGGTATTCTCTATGGGGCGTTTTATACTGGTTACTCTATAATCTGTCATATGATATCCAAGTACTCATGGGTATTGTAGTTTGTTTTTTCCTACTGTTTTCTAATTGGCTGCTGAGCATTTCTAATAAAGAGAGGAGAAAGCATAATCGGAGCCTCCGGTCCTGACATAGAATCGAGCACCACTGCACTCTTGTAACCGGTGAGCTGGCGTCATCGAGCACCTGTGCGGCCTACGCTGCTAGAGTCAGAAGAGGCAAGCATACCCGGCCTTGAGGAACTGTTGGCTTGAGCAGTGGGAGACCAAGGGAGCTGCGAAGCTACTGGGCCCAACCTGACTAGGTGACCTCAGTGGCGTGACTCCATGGGTCGGAACTGAGCAGGCCAGCCCGATCCGCATGGAGGACTACCATTCGAGATGTAGAATTGAATGAGCACCGCCGCGCTCTCGGGCTTAAGGGGCTGCCATCTTTGGGCGCTTATATAACTTACTCTGATGGAGCAAGAGGAGGCGAACGGAACCAACGCAAAGTAAAATGGAGCCGTAGGGGAGCCGTTGCAGCGTCCTTGAATCACTGGTCTTTACTACAAGCAGGGATGAGGCTGGACTTCACCTCTGAAAACCAGCTGGCAGCCTGGATGTGAGAAGTACTGCAACTGTGAGGTGAGGTCTCATTCCCGGTAGCAGACGCTGTGAGATTGGAGTGGACTGCTGTAAGGCTAGACTTCCTGAGTTAACAAGACAGGCTTGAACAGGCCTCTACCTGTTTACATCCTGAACCTGGTGGGAGACACAACATCAGGCCGTAGTAACTGGAGCCGATGGGACAGGCCACGGGGGGCGAAGTAGAGAGAGATGGGAGCATAGTATTGTGTTAACCCATGCTGCACCCTCACTCCTGGAGCAGGGTCTGGGCCTACCTGCATGCATGGAAGTAAAGAGGGAAGATACATTGCTGCATAACACCTACCCTCAACACATCTAGAACTATACCCACAGCAGGAAACCATTGCTCCAACTGGTCCTCTGTTAGTACGAAGGACACCTTTGAGTGGGCCCTTGAAATGCTTGGGGCTGATGATCACAGCTGCCACCCCTCCCCCACAGAACCTCCTGGTTGTGCCACCTACTGGAGCTGGGCCGGGCCTTGTGCCCCCGAATTGACTGCAGCTCCTGCAAAGAGGCAGGGTTTGGCCCGGTGGTGGCTACTGACGGGACCCTCAAAGGGTACACTCCTGTTTTTGAGAAGGTGCTAGTGTCTATGTCTGGCACAATAAGCCGCTTGTGCTTTGGGGTCAGTCGGTGTGCCCGCCCTGGAAGAAGCCTCATGAACCTCACTGGACATGTCTGTAGATGAGGCGCCCTCCAGCTCAATGGGCAGCAAATTAGACGCAGTACTCATGGAGGTGGAAAAGCTGGGGACATCACTGGAACAGACAAGGTCCTAGCTGGAGATCAAAAACGAAGCCATGGTGACAGACCTCAACTTATTACACACAGACCATTGTAAGCTAGCAGGCAAAACTCTTTCACTGGAGATACCCTGGAAGAAGTTGTCTCCAAGACCCATGAAGTGGAGACTTCCTTGCAGGAACTAACTTATGGGCGCACGCCCTCAAGCTTAGAGCAGACGATTAGAAAGGGCATTCTAGGCTTAATAATATGCGTGTGATGGGATTGCCAGAGGGAACGAAGGAAATAGATGCTACTGACTATGTTGAGCAATGGATTTGAAACATTACCCGCCAGAAGCACTGTCAAAATTCTTTTCGGTGGAGAGGACACATATGGTTCCGGCGAGAGCTCCCACCGGCCTCAAATCGGATAAAACAAAGGCTAAGCTGCATGCCATATCACATATGCTCTCTAAAGCGCTATCTGTATTATTTAAAATTTAAAATATTGACTTTGCTAACCTTTTTTGGGGGGAACTGAAAATCATTGTTTACCTTGAAGTCAGTTTGAATTTGATTGCTGGTCGGTTAAAGCTTGGAGTTCTCGTGCTACAGGCACTCTGTTCATGTGTTTTTTACTCTTGGTTCATTTGCACATTGCATTTTGCTCCCCCTCCCCTTCCGGAAGGAGGAAGGCCCCCATCTTGGTGCTGCAGTGCTCTAGTGGTTAGCAGGCACAACGACTTAATGGGCCTGACGCTGTCGCGATTCTGCATGCCGAAAGCAAGCCGGCCTGCGCTCGTCCGCATCCGGATCACGGCCAGCACCAGCCATGCTGTCTGATCCTCTCCAGGTATTTCCATGTATTCAGATGTCTTAAAAGCTATAATCACTGGTGGGAAATGTGATTGTGGTCTGGTCCCCTGTAAAATCAAAGGCCCCTTAACGTGTCTCAAATGTAGAACTGGATTGAAGTTCTCTGATATTAGACCAACAACATCCTGTAACACACCATCTGATAAATGGTTAAAAGGGAGGCTTCCCAATGCCCATTCTCTCTGTAAATATACCCAAGACATCAAAGAGAGGATTATTCATTCACAGCTTGATTTTCTTTTTATCACGGAATCATAGCTCAAGGAATGGTGTATCCCGACATTGTACTAGGCCTCCCTACTAATTATACCATCTACAGAGAAGATAGAAATGAAATAAGAGAAGGGGTGCTCACTATTATATATCGTGATTCTCTCCAATGTATGTACTTTGACCTTCACTCCCTGAAAGGGATGGAAAGCCTGGGTTTTTAAGCTCAATGGCTCCTCTTCCTTTGCAGGAGGCTTGATTTATTGTCCCCCCGGCTCTAGCCTTGAATTTATAGAAACTTTAAGAGAGACATTAGGCCACCTCACCCTCCGGTATTCAAATTTTAATCTCAAGGGAGATTTTAATCTCCACTTAGAATGCCAAAAAGATCCAGGAGTAGAAACTTTTCATGAAATATTACAAACTCTTGGACTCCACCATTTGGTCTCAGCCACTACACATCAGGAGGGATACACTCTTGATGGGGTTTGTTCCAACTTCCTCTCATTAAAAGTTAGTACTCCAATTTCTCAAGTCTGCTCAAACCATATGCTAATACTGCTCAATATCAATCTCTCTTGCATAACTTAACCTCTGAATAAAAATCCAGGGTCGCCTCATATAGCACGATCATCTATACCTACCCTATCAGGAAATACTCTAGATAATACTCAACACTTTTATACATGGATCACATCGATCAGCAATGATTAAGTTCCCATGGGGCAAAATACAAACAAACATATATCCAAAACGTTGGCTTCAGAGTATATGCCTACACTAGCAGAGCTCCACCTCCAGTGCAAGCAACTGGAACGTAGGTGGAGAAGAGCATACCAAGCAGAAGAATTAAACCTCTTCAAAATAGGAAGGAAAAATTATCATCTACAAATCAAGCTAGCAAAAAAAGAGTATTTTTCAAAAAGAATATTAGATGCTCAAGATGATCACAAAAATATTTTTACAATTTTAAAATCCTTTACTAACCCAAAAATGTTAGTCAAGGAAATTCCCCCATCGCAAATGTTATGTGATCAGATTTCCGCTTTCTTTCTTCAAACAAAAAAACCTTAACATTCAAAATGAATTCAGCACTCTACACATGCATCGTCAAGATTTAGAGCCTGATCCCACCTGCACAGGATCGTCACTCCAGGATTTTGATAGAATCTCACTGGATCAATTTTGTCAAGCTATTGCTTCTTGCAAATCAGGATCGCCTTTTCATGCATGTCCTCCTACTGCACTTCACAAGATCATATCATATATATTATCAACCCAGTTATTAATAACATAATAAATTAATTCTTGGCCACAGCAACAGTCCCTGCAGAATGAAAATTGGCAGTGGTCAAAGCGCTCCGAAAAATACAGATAATGGATCCTTCCATGGTCAATAAACAGCTCACTGATTTCCTTGAGGAAGCCAAGATACTGCACCCTGTCAATCAGGTTTCCGTCCTAAGCACTCAACCGAATTTGCACCATTGGTAATGGTGGAAACATTGATACTAACCTTGGATAAAGGGAAAAATGCAGTACTGATCGTATTAAATACCATTGCCCATGACATTCTTCTATCCCAAATAAAAAAACAATGGCAAATCTTGGACAGCCTGAGCCTGGAAAAAATCTTTTCTTACTAACCGCAGACAAACAGTGGCCATAGGATCATGTCTGCCAACTGAATCCCCCATCACTTTGGGTGTCCCACAGGGCTCATTAAAATTCTCATTCAACATTGAAACAACCTCCTATGCAGATGACATGCAATTGATCTTGGTCTTAGGCAAAAAGTCCAAGGAAGCTGAGCTTAACTTCAGGCAATGTCTATCAGAGGTCATCCATTAGATGAGACACAACCATCTAAAATACAATACAGATAAAACCGAGATAATGTTAGGATAAGCAAGGATAATCCCTTCAATCCCATCAAATGGTGGCCAGAAGATGTGCCTGCTCCGCCCAATTCAGTGGAAGTAGTTAAGAATTTTGGGGTAAAATCTGATGCCTCTCTTTCGGGCACAAGCCCTCTAAGTGGCTTGTATGTGCTTCAATCTTATCAAAACTCTTAAAAGGTCTTTTGACCTCATTCCTTTCTTTGCAAGGAAGACAGTAGCAGTAGCACTTATCCTGTCTAGATTAGACTACTGTAATAGCCTATTTGCAGAAGTTAACAAACAAGTACCAAAAAAGGTACATTTTGTACAACATGCAGCGGCCTGCCTGGTGTTGAAACTGCCCTGCAGATCTTCTGCCTCGACAGCCCTTAAAACACTTCATTGGCTGCCTATTCTAAAAAGAATTCTTTTTAAGCTTTTGTTAATCACCTGCAGAGCCAATAGAGATTCAGGACGGAAATACTTAGCGGCCAGATTCACTCCTTTCAACACTGCTAGGACACTTAGGGGGATATTCTCAAGAAAGTGTGATAACCATCGCAAAAGTAACTAAACGCAACCTTCAACATCACAGACTATCTTAGGAAATTTGCGCCGTGTTAGCCAAGTATTCACAACACGGCAGTACCATGCGATAGTCTCCATATATTACGTCAACCGAACACGCTAAAATCAATGCCACGCTGCAAAAATGCAAAACACAAACACAAACAAAGCTGCGATGAAGCCAATTGCAATACAAAAGGCAGCGAAAACCAGCAGCAGGCCTGTAAATCCCACGTGTCTGGCGGGAAAATGCACTATAAAAGCTACAAAAACAACACACCAGAAACAATCCAAAGTGCGTAGAAACCTGGATGCACCCTGACCCAGCACAGAGGCCAACCCGAACCCCACAAACCCCACAGACCACCAGCAAGGTACAACGGAGACGGGGAAGGCCAGGGAGAAGAGGGAGAGGAAGACGGGGTGCAGTCCGCAGCAAAACCCGATCAGTGACACGGAGGTGACAGAATACTACCATCAACTGACCCACAATTAGACCACCGGGAATGCAGTCAGGTTGTCGAGGACATCAAGAGGCTCTGGCATGAAGTGAAAATCTAAACCAGGCACAAAGTCGCTGCCAACAGGAAGGCAGCAACGGCGACAGAAGGTGGGAGTCCTGCGCCACAGGAGGAGCTGGAGGAAACAGAGGCCACAGCCAACAGTGTGGCGATGGTGCAAGGAGTCAGGAGTGCGGACACAGCTTGGGAGGACCTGACACATCAACAGGGTAAGTAAAGATCACGGTCGGGGGGGACAGGGGAGATGGGCACAATGGCTCACATGCACAACGATGTGTAGCACACTGCACACCAACAATGACCCTGGTTCATGTCCCTCATCCCCATGGCACACTGCAGAAAACACATATAGCAATAGCAGCACATCCACATTGACGACAATGTGGTACAATGTGCAACCCCGAAACTGCAGAACAGAGGGCACAGCTGGCTCCACACACGCGCAGAAGCAGGCCGACTACATCTGACAGAGCTGGAAACAGTGAACGGGAAATGTACACGTACAACCTCACATCCATCATGTAGTCCAAATGTACACTGTCCCGGATCTAAATCTTGCACCTCTAAAACAGTCACAATGTACATTGTCATACATTCTGCATGTAAACAAGGATAATGTGCCAACATACATGCTGTATGAGAGTAGGGTCTGCTATCCTATGGTCACCCCAATTTTTGCTTTTTGCTTCACTGGTTTTCGACTTACTGAGGCTGTGGGCCTGCTAATCAGACCCCCAGCCTGCTGTTCTCTCTCTAAATACGTAATACATGTGCTATACATACAACAATTGGAAATGGACTCCTTGTCAGCCCCTGTACCATGCACTATAGGTGCTCAGGGCATAGGTGCCACCAAGGCCTACCAGGGGCTGAAGCATAGCTTTGCCACCCCTGGCTGGTTCTTAAATTGACACAACTGGCTTATCACTCAGCTGGGGCAAGTGGGTGTAATCACCCCTTGCTTAGATATAGTATACCTATATCTAAACCTATATCTGGACACATATAAACCTGTGAGCCACTCCTATGGAAGGCCTCATCAATCCTGGAGGCAGAGTGCGTGGTTTAATGTGAGATGGAGCTCTGGCATGAACCGAGCCTGTCTGCAGCTGTCGGGAACAACTCCCTAAGCTGTTCCGGGATAATGCCAAACCATATACTATTAAGTGCATTATAATCCTCGCGGTTATATAGCAACTTTGATTTGGCTTTATCAAAACATGTCGTGTAAGGTGTCATACGATTTGGAATACTATCCCCTCGACAGTTCTGTCAACGGGGATAGCATTCCACCCCTCTAGAGGGAGAAGACATGTTACTTTACTGAAACGCGGTTGATTTTTAAAAGAGCCTCAGATCCACAAAATGGATGCTTCTGCCACAGACACAAGTCTGACCTCCTGCTGCCGACCGAAACTCAGCAGAGGAGGCCTGGACAAAGGCTTTCCTGTCGCAGGGAGGTGTTACACCACCCCAGACAGGAGATAGTGGATTGTAGCAGGGAGGTTTGAAAGAAACCAGACACTGCCTGGGGAGCACAAGGCTGCCCATTGCATAATCCGGCCAAACCGGTTCTGGGGCACACCAGCCCCTGTCCCAGCACGGCCTGGATCAAAGGAAAGGGGTGTATCCACCCCCTTCCTGGGTCCCACCCATAGGAGGGGACCTAGCAGATAATCCAGCCCCCTAGATTGGTATAAAATGGGAGCAGTGCCAACGCACTCAGATTATCCTGATGAAACATTTGAAACGAAACTCTGGACCCTTCAACATCCTACTCAACGTAGAAGACTGAAGAATCTCCCTTGTGGTCAAGGAGTGACCACCCTGTGCAAACAGGCACCATCCAGCACCTCGACGTCTGCTTTGTTGCAGTTCCCGCCGGAACTCGAGCGACAGAGATTGACGAGATCAAGCTTGCCTGCCTTCTTACAGCCCGATCCACAGTCCTTGCAGAGCTGAGACCCGTGGAGGCGACCGGAAGCGTGGGGCACGCCATCTTGAAAAGACAGTCGCTGACCGTGCAGCCCAGGAGTGACCCTTGAATCTGTACACCAGGGTCTGAGAAGCCCCAACCCTGAGCCACTCTTGCACCGAAACTCACCCCTCTACACTCGACAAGTGCTGCATGGGGCCCTTCTGCTTTCTTTGGCTCGACGTGTTGGCCCGGTCACTTGCCAGCTGGCTTGTGGCCCCTGTGCCGGCAAAAACCTAAATACGACTTGCGATTCTGGTTGCTCCAGGCTTGCACCAGCTCCTCTGAAAAGGAGCACCCGCTCTGACCCTCCTGGTCCGAGTGAGAAGCAATCTTCCAGTCCTGCGTGGATTGCTCTTGCCAAGTGTTTTTGCTCCGATCTTGAAGCCGACAGCACCAACAGGGAGAGCCTGCGTGGGACAGCTTGTGACCCGCTCCTAGACGTCGCAGATGCCCCAGAGCCCACGTGGCAGCGGCCCGAAGCTCCTCGACAACCACCTGATTGCGCCCGACATTGCCTGGTTCCGTCCTGGTTCCACCCTGGTCACTGCTGAGTGACCCAGACTCTGTCCCCTCTGCTTTCAGGTACTTTTATACTCTGATCCACCCTTGGATCACACCGGACACTTCTCCTTCACATCGCCTGCAGCTTCTTCAGCTTCAAGCACCAAGAACCTGCGTGACGAAACCTGATGCCACTTCGACCCTATGCACCCGCTTCCTGTGGGTGAGGTAACATTGCAACGCCGGTGCTCCCACACTGGTACACACCTCTAGGGTCTGTGTCTAAAGTTTTGTCCATCTAGGTTCAGCGGAAGTATCTTAAAACTCTATCTGTGTAACTTTTACGCACCATTGACTTAACATTGGTGCATGCGTGTGCTTTAAGCGCTGCACCCGAATCCCGCTGGCTTTTCCCGACTTCAGCATTGCTTGTCCCGACTGCTCCCAGCGATTTCTTAGGCCCTAGGCCTAACCACTGTTCGATTGGTATCTCTTATACCACTTTTTTAATATATGGTTTGAGTGGCCACCCGCCCTCATCCGTAATTGTGCAACTTTGTACGTTATACTGTGCTTTTGATTTAACGCTTGTGCCCCTCTGCTCATAAAGAGTACTGGGGATTATTTTAGAAATAAATACATATATTTTTATAATATATACTTGTGTGGTGTCCTTTCATTTGATATTACAGGACTGTGATTGGTAAAACAGCTCGCTTAACACGACCTCTTGAGTTTAGCCTTTAAGGCTGCTTAGTCTATGCTACCATTAAGATAGCTTGTCTAATAAGGTTGACTTACAACCAGACACCATAAGGGTTGTTTGGACTGATACAAGGTGGTTCCAGAATTGGAAACATCATATATCAGGCCAACTTCTCACACATGCCAATACAATGTCAACATGCATCTCCCCATCACATTGCAGAGGAACAGATAACACCACAGAAGACCACACATCACAGACACCTTTGACACCGACGGCCTACAACAGCCCATGGACATCCCACGCAACCCACCACCAGGACCAGGGCAGCCAAGCCACGTAGAGGAAAATCCAGCCCCTGCAACAGACCACACAGCATGAAGCACCCGCAAGCACGGCTGGCTCACAAAACTTCACTGACCCACACATGGCACGACAATGCCGGGTGTCAGATGCCAAAAGGAGGTAGCCGAACAGGTGCAGGTGTGGTCCAAACCCATGGAAGGTGAACTAGATCACATATGTGGGTGTCCATTACCCTTCAGGGACTACCTACACCCCACAAAGGAGACCCACTCTGCCATAGGAACACATGCAGATGCACATTCCAAGTACAGAACGACGCCCAGGGGCCCGCACATATCAGTCACACACCCATGTTGGCTCTGCGTACGATGGCCCAGTCCACTCCCCTTCCGAATTGAGTGACGACAAAGCTACATGTCCAAGCTCTAACCCGAATGCCTGTGGTGACATGTCTGCGTCCGCTGTACACATCACAATGTAATGTTGTAGGGCCCAGGGCCCTCCTGCATACAACAAGACCACAGGGACACACGCAGATATTATGTTGAACTGGCTACAGGCACGTGCGACCAGCCCCTTCATTAGCAAGGTCACATGTACAGTGACGCCTGTGCTGGATGTGTGTGGTGTGAGTGTAAGCCAGCCCGCATGGAGTGCTTGGTGCTGGCCACAACATGAACAGTGGACACTAGTGCAATGGAAACAGAAAACACCTGCATAACAGAGTCAACTTCTGAGCAACATGGAGGGAGCCGGAGCAAGTACCCCAATATGCAAACAGAAGTGTCCGCGAGTTGCAGTGCACTAGAGCTGAGCGCGCTCATGTGATGAAAATGACTACGCTTTTGTCCATTCCGGTCATTGCTGATGCAGATGCAGTGGGGTGTGTTAGACCTGCATCATCTTTTTTATCAACATCCCAGGTCTCCCACACTCCCTGAGGTGACATTGCTGTGCAACCTCTCCACAGCACAAAACTCATTCAGCAATGGTCCATGGGTTGCAGTGCACGGAGTCAGTGGCACCTGGAGTGCAGAGTAGGAGTTCAGGCAGATGATGGCATCCACAACAGGTGTGAGCAACTCCGTTAGTCTGCCAGTACCACTATTTCGACAATGGCAGATGGCGGTTGGAGGTGGTCCTGGCGATGGTGGTCTGTGCCTTCTGCGGTGATGCCATGTCCGGGCCTGTCAGGACTCGATTGGATGTGTGAGCCCTGGTGGACTGCGGTTAATGCGAGAGTCAGTGGACAGTGCAGGGCACATGCACATGGCATCGATGACCCCAAGACCACCATCTCAGAGGTCATCCAATATAATGGAAGAAAGGGTCCCTGACTTGAGCAGCACAGAGTTAGTGGCCCGGATGAACAGCGGCCAGCACAGGCACCCCGCCACGGGACGGTGACTTGCGGTCCACTGAGGTAGGGCCAGGCAGACTAAACGGGTCCTCGTCGATATCGAAGGTAAATGTAGGGGAGGGTTGCGGGGGACAGTGGAAGGTGTCCTCCAGGGCATGATGCAGAGGTCTGATGTTAACCGGAAGCAGCAAATGGTGGAGTGGAAAGCGTAGCCTTGTTGCCACGACCAATTCGGTATCAGCTACATGAGGATGAAAACTACCCCCTAGTCCACAGACACAGACGCCACCAATGTATGACCAGAGAGTGCCCATGAATGTCGGGGAGCAGACTTAGTGGCACCGGGGCTGAGAGGGGATGCAGTCTGGCAGTCTGCGATGATGCCGGTACACTGATATGAACTCTGCCATTGCTAAATCAAGACTCTGTGACCTACTGGACCCCAGTGTAGGCCAGAGGCAGCAGTCAGCACTGGCCCACAGCCACATGTTGTAGGCTTGCGATGCACAGAGTTAGTGTCTCCAGGGTAGTTGTTGGTAGTGTTAGATCACCTCAGTAACAATGATCTTTTTTTCCTGCCAAATGCAATGCGTCATCCTCTTATGCCTCTCCTTGCGTGCAATATGTACTCGGCTTTTGAATAATTGATGTCCAGTTCCAATTCTGTGACCTACTTGAGTGCAGCGTTGGCCGTGAGCAGTACCCCCAGTGGGCCCACAGAATCTTGCGGTTGTGATGTACGACTAAGACCTGGTGGCACCACATCAAAGGGTTTATAGTTATAAATATGAAGGATAGAGGAGCACTACTAAATTAAGCGTTTTCTTATATCTGCTTTTTTATTTACATTTTATTAATCTTTATTTTATGGGGGCATCACTGTTGCAACGTGTTGATAGCACCTGCTAATTATAAACGAAGAATCTAACAGGATCAAAACCCTGAATGCAGTGAGCACCCTTAACTGTGCACATATGGTTTTGGGTTGCTGGATGTTTTTCAGGAGATGTCATCAATTCTTGAAGATTCTTGCCTCTTGTATAGGAAAATGTTGGTTTGATGTTAAAAAGTCCCTTGAAATCTGGTTCATTCTGAAGAAGTTCCCATCTATTGTTAAGAATCCTCTTTATTTGATTTGCACATGTGGAATATTTACATTTTCTCAGGACCAATAGGTTTCCTTCCCACATTATTTTTTCAACGCATTGTGGACAACACTGCTACTGACAAGGTATGACTGTATTCACATTCCCCTTAATTTAATCACGAAATGTAGACATATTAAAACATACATGGTATGCTTATTCACGAAGGATACAGCCTTTTTCATTACAATACATGTACTCCATTTCACATTTCCGAGGTGATCTATTAAAAGGGACAACATCACTTTCAAAATCTTTCTTGTTAAAACCTTTTTTTCTAAAAACATCAAAACGTTATTTAATTTTTTCAGCATTCATCACGTTGCTTTGTCTCATTCTCACATTCTGTTCACGTTTTGTTTATTCCAACACTTTTTTCTTCATTCTGTGATTTGGGCTCATTCAACATCATGTATCAACATGTGAGTGCATCTATCACTTGTTGGGCTAAAGGATTCTTTTCTTGCACAATTATGGCAAATAATATATGAATGTATAATTTGAGATTTGTTTGATTACAGAACACGCTCCTGAGGAAGGGGCCGCAGTGTCCCGAAATGCATCAGGCTTCGTATTAATACTATGACGATCTGTTATTGTAAAGTCTGTAATTTTCTGTACACAGTTTGGTTTGGATTATAAACCACAACAGTAATATGAATGTTCTTTTTGTTTATTTTCAAACATAGCACATGAGATTATGTGTTCTAAATGATTTATTGATCAATAATAATCTGAACAAGATACAACATAACAGAGTTGTTTTTATTGATTAAATTGGTTAGAATCGGATTTAATTTGCATAAGACATAGAACCGTTAGTTCTAAGGGAACAGTGCTTACTGCATTCAGGGTTTTGATCTTATTAGATTCTTAGAAGGGTTTATAGTGACATGCACTCAGCCATAATTAATGTGCTCTGCCATGGTGTAACCAAGACTACGGGCCAGATGCAGGTGGCCGTTTGAGGCCATTTACCGAGCGGTAACGGCCGATTTTGGCCGTTACCGATCGGTAAATGGGTGACAGGTATGTAGGGGGCATTATTTTACCGAATCGGTAAAATTACCGAATCGGTAATTTTACCGATTCGGTAAAATAAAAATTAGGTAAATTTACCGATTCTGAGGCACCCAGATGTAGGTGGGACTCTTCAGAGTCCCAGAGGCCTTACCGAATCGGTATTTTACCATCAAATCCAATTTGATGGTAAAATACTGATTCCGGTGTGCATGCACATGTGTGCATGCACACCTATGCCATGTGACAGGCAGACCTGCCCTTAGGGCATGTATGCCTGCCACATGGCACCCGTGCCTGTTTTGGGGGTGCCAGAGGGTGTCAAAGTGACACCCCCTGCACCCTTGTGAAAATCGGTAATCGGCTTTAAAGCCCATAGGAATGAATGGGCATTACCGATTCGGTATTTACCGAATCGGTAAATACCGAAAACTTCCGAATCGGTATTCAAGCACATCTGGAATACCTACATATCCACCTCTTAGATTTACCGATTTTTAATTACCGAATCGGTAAAATTCGGAAATTAAAAATCGGTAAATCTATTTTACCTACATCTGGGCCTTAGTTCCTAATGTGTGACCTACTTGTCCGCTGTACATGCCGGTGGAGTACATTAACAAGAAAGGAGTACTGCGGGCCTGTGTTGCGGAGGCCGTGATCGTCTGAGGTGGCTGCCAAGGTCACAGGCCTCGGGCTTGGAGATTGCACCTACACAAGGTGGGCCCTCTTCGACACACGCCGATGTCGGCAGGTGGCCATTGACGCCTGTGTGCGCAAGGGTGGGCAGGACTGGTTCAGGGACCAGCGTCCCGGAGTGCAGAAGGCGCACAGGATAGCAGGCAACCCCGCTCACGGCGATGGCAATGACCTTGTGGCGGGGTGAGAGGCGCCGCCCTGGAAGAAACGTTGGGCATTCCGGAAGAGGACCACGCCCAGAGTTACGTGCCTTTTATTGGCACCCCAACGCTGGCCTGGCATACGCCGGGCCAACCCAGTCCGCTCAAGCTTCCTAGGGGGGATATACCAAGCTACATTTCCGCAATCTTCTCCACTGGCTGGGGTGACATGGTTGCGTCCACCACACTCCATACACATGCGGGGCATGTCGACATACATGGATATGTGTGTGGTTTCCATCCTGCAATCTGTCCAGCACAACCACACCACACTTGGCATTGTGTACATTCATATTCCTTGGTCAATTGCCTCCATCGCACACGTCTGTCGGTTGACCAAGTATTTCGACTGGGATATTTAAACTTTCATGTTCCAGCTATAAAGAAAGATAGAGGACGGCCTGTAGGGGGACTGGTGATTTGGGTGCGACAGGCACTAAAATGTAAAGTATCCCAATTAACAATAGCTAATAATGACATAATGGCAGTAAGAATTCGCTTTCCATCGGGCCAACGTCTGGAGGTATATAACATTTATGCAAGAGGTCTCCCGGGGGTCGTACATCAGAGGTGGTAAGAGCCTTAGAGAACCTGTTGGAAGTGACGCCTAGTAATATTTGGACAGTAGTGGCTGGAGGTTTTAATACCACATTTGAGCCGCTAGGACTCGAGGATCCTTGCCTCAAGAAAGAGGAAGATGCTAAGTGGAGTATACCGACCCTTGAGATCCAACCCATTAGAAAATGGACTGAGGCAGCCATCCAAATGAAGGGTTTGTGTTTAGGACATCAGCTGAGGGCTGCAAATGGATGCACACTGTCAGACAGGATGGGGGCAAATACATTCAATAATGGACTTAGGGCCAGCTGCATTGACTATATGCTAGTCAGTCTAAACCTGTGGCAGTCCCTCAAAGATATGGCTGTAGTTTCCCGAAAAAAAAATGATCATAACCCCCTTATTTTTACCATGGTTGGGTTGCTCGGTGAAGCTGCTCCTAGTAGGGAGGATATGCTGGAGTGTGACTTGGTATCTACCAATGACATGCGCCACCTTAAATGGTGTAGCATTATCGAGTTCCCGGAAACGCTGACTGCCATAAATGACGAGGTCAATAATGTACTAAAAGTGTTCGGATCCTGTATGGATTGTCTAGACTGGAACACTAAAACAATAGAGGCTCATATTGCTCTCTTTGATCAATTGAAGACATATTTTTGCAAACCTGTTACCTCTAGGAAAGTTAAAAATAAGAGACCCCAAGGGTGGTATAATGCGAATTGCCGACATGCTGGAGCTGAGTTAGGATCAGCCCTGGGTAACGGGGACCCCGGTAGAGTAATACAGGTTCCGGACTGCTATAGGAAAGCTGTCAAGGAAGCCAAAAAGTTATGGGACCAGGATAGATGGGATGAGTTAAAGGAAGCCTGTGTAGCTAGAAACCAAAAATTATTCTGGGATTATTATAAATGGGACAGGGGGGGGGGGGGGCGTCCAGATACACCGCAGAATAATGTAGCCCAGCATCTTTGGGTGGAGTATTTTAAACCCCAGTATGCTTGCCAAGACGGTGAGAAGGATATTGAGCCGTTCTCATATAAACCTTATTCTAGTGGGATATTTACTCTATCAGAGGTTGATAAGGCACTGGATACAGTCATACCTGGAAGAGCTCCGGGTATTGATTGTGTCCCTACGGATGTTTTTTTAAACAATAAAGCATCCTGGCGCATATATATTGAGCATGTAGCTAATGCAATTGCTTGCGGCGGTGTAATCTCGCCTTCATGGAAGGAAGCTGAGATAATTCCAGTTTTTAAGAAGGGCGACAAATCCATTGCAGGTAATTACAGACCAATTAGTCTTATAGACTATACAAAAGATCATGGGGAGGCTGATTTTATACAAAGTGCAGTCTTGGGCTGAGGAAAACCAAATCTTGACACCACTGCAGGCTGGTTTTCGTCCCCTTACAAGAACAATAGACCAGGTCTTTCGCTTCATCACTATGTACTGGAAGGTAGTAGTTCTTGGGAAAGGGGCACTATATGCCGTATTTGTGGATCTGAAGGCAGCCTTTGACCTGGTCCCACGTAGTAAATTGTGGCGTGTCCTAAGGGAGAGGGGGATGGACCCAGAGCTGTTGTAATTAATCGTACACTTACATGAGGATAACCACGCCCGGGTCTGGTGGGGGTCCAGGGGTGAGGTGACCGAGCCTTTCCCAGATGCCAGGGGAGTGCATCAGGGTTGCATCTTAGCGCCTGCCCTGTTCTCACTCTTCGTCAACGGGGCGGCTGATTATCTCTTCCTTGTCCCTACCGATGCCCCCGTGTTGGCGGGTGATTACATTCCTATCCTCATGTTCGCGGACGACACCCTAATCATCTCCAAGACACCCAGTGGTCTCCAAAGGGCTCTCCAGTGGTTTGAAGATTTTTACAATAAACAGGGTTTAGAAATTAACACGACAAAGACCAAGATCTTTCAGGGGGGAAAGTTTACATGAGTAATGTTCCCCTGGAACAGGTCAATGCCTTCACCTATTTGGGTGTAACCCTACAGAAGGATATGGGCTGGAAAAATCAATTGGACCTGGCTGTTTTGAAACATAAGCAACAGTCAGGGGTCCTTATAGCCAAATTTAAATCCTCTTACACCAAACCTGTTAGCCCGGTGCTGGAGATATATGGCATGAAGGTACTAAGCTCTGCCCTTTATGGTGCAGAGTTATGGGGGTTTGCAAACCTTAATCAACTATCTGTAGCTGATAATTCCTTCTTAGGTAGGGTTATTGGAGTCCCGCGAGGTACACCCATGCAGCCTCTCCTGTTAGATCTAGGTAGAAAAACTGTAGAAGACCTTGCAAAACTTCGCCCTTTATTATATATGGGAAGATTGTGGTGTACAGAAGAACTATCGCATTACGCCAAAGGTCTAAAAGACAAAATGGATGCAGACTCCAATCATAAAATAACCTGGTTGAAGAAGATTTGATCGCTCCTACTGAACCTGGGCATGAGCGAATTGTGGAATGATCCTAGTAATTCCGTTTTTCCATCTAAACAGATTCGAAGGATAGGTATTGGGATTCGATCATGGTATCAGCACACTCGAAGGAATCCTCGAAGCACCTAACAAGCCGCTTTCTGGAATTTAAATTAAAGCCTGTTTTGGAGAAATATTGGGACGCAATCGAGAACCCCCTTGACGAAAGCTGTTTTTCCAGCTTAGGGTGGGAGTATTGCCGTCAAGGCTGTTTACCAGCAATTGTGCTGAAGCCACTAATAATGCATGCCCATGTTGTAAAGATAAACAGGAATCAATAAGCCATCTATTGTTTTTTTGCCCAATATACGCCACTCCACGACGTGTATGGGTTATACCGATATGTAAGTTATTGGGCTTTTGTAAGCATGATGAAGCATTAAGAGTCTTATGTACGGACCCAGCCTTACCAATAGCTGTTGTCATGGCTAAGTTTCTTTGTTGGGCTTTGTCTATTAGAAATAAAGCGTTGAAATTGGTACGCTGATCATTGACAACCGTTACCTAGTAATTGGTAGCTGTGAATTAAATAAACATCCCATCTGATTAATTAGTGATGAGATCAGGGTCCTTGAACTGTGAATTTTATTGAGCAACCATAGATGATCTATAGGGTAACCCCCGTTTATTTTTTGATCAAATATGTTTTATTGAGTTCCACAGAGCAACAACATACAGCAGGAGAAGACAAAAAAAAAGGCAGTGCGAGTAAGACTACAATGCAAGTGCTACGAAAATAGGCATGTCCCCGTAAAGCCCAGCCAGTGAATAAACTGTTCGTCCATGTGGAATCGTACGGCAAGAAACAAGCCCAACGCCTAGTGCAAGAACTCTTTTCTACCCAACCCCCCAAAACTGTGTCCCCCCCGCACCCGGACCCCAATCAACTCCCGTCCCTCAACAGAACCCTCCTCCCCCCCCTCCCCCCCCCCCCCCCCCCCTCGGTGTGTTCCTAAGCAAGTCCGGTGGAGGCCGAGCGAGGGCCAGATTAAACCTTACGTTCCGCTTTGGTCGTCCCACTGCGGAAGTCCTCCGCCAGCTTCAGGACCTTAAGGTACTTCGGGCAGGTGAGCTCCGTGAATTCCTGAGACAGTAAAGAGAGAAGTGGTTGCCATGTCTCGCGGAAAGCGTCTGAGGCCTGTGTGAGCGAGGCCTGGATCCTTTACCATCCCCATGATATACCATAACCTGTGTAGCCACCCTGTATGTGTGGGTTTTCTCGGTGTGCCCCATAATGATAAGATGTGGTGAGTCGCCGCCCCCATCGCCAGCTCCATCTGCCGTCCCCGCAGTGATTTGAGAGGGAACATGAGTTTATTGGGGAGCCCCAGGATCGCATACGTCGGAAAGCGTGGGATGTCAGTTTCAAAATAAGTGTCAATGTCCCTCAGCACCACCTCCCAGTACTCTTTAACTGCATCGCACTCCCACAGTATGTGTAGCATGGTCCCAGTGTGTCCGCACCCCCTCCAGCAAGTGGAGTCTTTGCTTGGGTTTCCCTGGTGTAGGCGCTCGGGGGTCAGGTGCCAGTAGTAGGCGATTTTCACCGCCGCCTCCCTGCTGGCTGTGTTCCTCGCAGTGTGGTGGGCCTTGTAAAATATATCCCGCCATTCTTTATCCGACAGTGTGCGCCCCAACTCCCTCTCCCAACGTTTCTGGCCTGCAGATCTCTCCTCAGGAGGGGGTGGGGACAGCAAGAGGTACAGTTCGGTAATGGACCCAGAGTCAGACTTTTTAGTCATGAGCCACCTCTCGTACGGGGTCAGTGGGCGGCTGACCAGCGAAGCTACCTCAGGATGTGTCAGCCAGTGGCGGAGTTGGAAATACTGGAAGCGGTGTGGCTTGTCGAGAGCATAGTCAGCCACCACCACGTCCCACGGAAGGAAGCCTTCTGTGTCAAACAAGTAGCCTGCCGAGCGGCACTCGGATGGCCGCCATTGGGGAAACGAGCCTGGCGGTAATCCCGGGGGAAAGGCCGGGTTGTCCAGCAAAGGTGTCATGGGTGAGGGGAAAGTCGTGAGGCCCCTCGGGACAGAGGTGACATTCCAGACCTGCATGAGGGTCCTGGTGATAGGGGATTCCTTCAGATATGCCGGCCTGTCTGGGCGCGCCAGGAAAGGGACCTTCCACAGTGACATGCCCGCCATGGCCCTGTCCTGGAACAACCAGTGTTTTTCGGAGGTGGGCCTGGACCACTCCAGCAGATACCGAAGTTGTGCCGCTTGGAAATAGCGCCGCAGGTCCGGAACTCCCAGGCCCCCATCAGCTGTCACCCGCATAGCGAGGTCACGCCGAAGTCGGGGTCGCTTGCCCGCCCACACATAGTGGTTCAGGGTGTCCTGAAGTTTCTTGATCACCCCCAGTGGGGGGGTGACCGGGAGAGTTTGAAAGAGGTAGAGGATCTTGGGGAGAAGTGTCATTTTAACGGCCGCCACACGACCCAACCAGGAGAGCGGCTTTTGCCTCCACCTAGCGATGTCCCCCTGAACCCGCGAGAGGAGTTTAGTGTAATTAAGGTCGATCGTCTGAGCAGTTGCGGGAGTCAAATCTATCCCCAGGTACGGTAAAGCAGTGCTGACCTCTAGCCCACCTATGCGAAGCGAGTACCTGTTAGCCAGCTTGGTGTTGCGGCCCAGTGGGAGAACCACTGATTTCTGTACATTCATTTTAAAACCCGACACTGCGGCAAATGCCTCCATTTCGGACAGGAAGGCAGGCAAGGAAATCGTAGGGTTGTCCACCGCGACCAGGATGTCGTCCGCATACAGGCTCATCGTCTGTTCCACCCCACCGAACTTGACGCCGGTGATAGTCCTGTTGTCACGGACACGTTGAGCAAATGGCTCATATAGAGGGCGAACAAGAGCGGCGAGAGCGGGCAGCCCTGCCGCGTGCCACGCCGGATATCAAACGGCTTTGAGCTAATCCCATTCACCTTGATTGACGCCCTGGGTGTCGCATAGCATCCCGCTATCCAGGAGCGAAAACGAGGGCTAACCCCGAATTTTGCCAGTGTGTGGTCTAGAAATCGCCAATCCACTCTGTCAAACCCCTTCTCGGCGTCCACTGAGAGCAGCGCGGCATCCGAGGCGTTAAAGTGGGCTTTGTCGATGACAATCAATATGCGTTTGGTATTATCTGCACATTGTCGGGTGGGGACAAAGCCTGCCTGGTCGGGTTCAATAATGCCCGGAAGGCACGGGCCAAGGCGCAAAGCCAAGATGCCCGTGAAGAGCTTCAGGTCGATATTGAGCAGCGATATCAGCCTGTATGCTGCACACCTCTTGGGGTCTTTACCCGGCTTCGGCAGGACCACGACGTCCGCCTCCAGCAGCTCCGCTGGGATCGAACCCAGGCCCCCAAAGGAGTTAAAGAGCCTTGTAAGAACCAGTGCCAGGAGGTGGCAGAAGGTCTTGTAGAAACCTGCGGAAAAACCGTTGGGGCCTGGGGCCTTCAGGGGTTTAAGTTTGGCAATGGCCGACACAACCTCCTCCAGACGGATGGGGCTGTCCAAGGCGCTGGCGTTGGTCTCATTTAGAGCAGTGACGTCCATAGTCTCGAGGTAGGCCTTCCCAGCCTCACCCTCGATGGCCGGGTCCGCGGCGTAGAGTTGGGCATAGAAGGCCCGGAAAGCGTCTGCTATGCTAGTATCATCCCGGAGTTCCTCGCCGCCATCCCCGTGTATAACGGGAACCCTAGAGCGGACTGTTTTAGCTTTGAGTGTGCTAGCCAGAAGGCGACCCGTTTTGTCACCACCCACATAATATTTGTGGCGGAGGCAAAGCGCCTCGTATTCTGCCCTGTCGAGATCTAAGCTCGCCAGTTGGGCTCTGGCCGCTTTGAGTTTGCGCCAAATGCGAGGGGCGCCCGTGCGGCAGTGGACCCTCTCTAGCTCCATTACCTGCTCCTCCAAGTCCTTCCGCCGTTCCTTGCGCTCCCTGTTGTCTGCTGCAGCAATTGCTATAATATCGCCCCTGACCACCGCCTTGAGTGCCCCCCATAGCGTCGCGTGGGCCGCCTCCCCTGTATCGTTCGCCCCTAGGTAATCAGTGATGGTCTGGGAAAGCCGCTGTACCGCCCCCTGCCGAGACAGTAAGCTTTCCCTAAGCCGCCATCTACCCTTGTGTGGGGGTGTGTGAGGGACGGTCAACTGAAGGATCACCGCCTCGTGGTCCGACAGTGCCGCCGGTGTAGTGTCAATGTCTCTAAGTATGGGGACAAGGTCAGTGGAGCTCAGGAAGTGGTCTATTCTGGCGTAGGTGCGGTGTACTGCGGAATAAAAAGTGTACCCCGGGGCAGTGTGATGTAGTTCCCGCCAGGCATCAACCAACTCCCTGTCTGTCAGCCATTGCTTCCCCGCTGCCGAAAGCGCCCCCGAGTCCCCAAACCTCTTTCCGTATCTATCCATTTCATTGTCCATGACAAGATTCAGGTCCCCCCTATCAAGACATGCCTCAGGTCGCCCGATAGCGCCTCTGACAAGGCCCCCCGATGGAAGGCCTCTTGGCGAGCGTTAGGCGCGTAGATCGAGCCAAGCGTGAAGGAGAGTGTGCCTATGTGGACAGTGTGTGCCAGGAGTCTACCCTTGATTTCGGCTACCTTGCTTCCCACCTGCCCCTTAAAATGCCTAGCTACCAGCTGGGCCACCCCCGCTTTCTTCTCAGAGGTCGCCGAGAAAAATTGTTGTGGGAAGGCCCTAGCTTTCATGCGGTGCCAATCCTTTGCCAACAAATGTGTTTCCTGCAGCAAGCAGAGCTCAGCCCCAGAATGTTCTAGAAATGAAAGAACTGCCCTCCGCTTGATCGGGTTGTTAAGCCCCTTCACGTTAAGGGATAAAACACGGATGCCATCAGCGGCCATGGGAGAGTGTGAAGATAGACTGCTGGGGGCCTGGCCCCGTCCCCCCCCCACATCTGGCTGTTGTCAACCCATACTGAACACACCGAGTACCCAGCCCGACCCCGAACACCCCCCCCCACCCACCCTGAGCCCCAACCAACAATCCCCAACAAGAAAACATAGTCCGGGGCCTATCCGGCAATTGTCCAGGCCCCTGGTGAAGTCTCTGAAAGCGGGAAAACGTGGCAATGGCGGGCCCGGAGCCCCCCGTCCCGCCCCCCACACAACGCGCTGGTCGTTAGTCTACCTCTGTGCTCGTGGCTCTTCAAGGCCCAGCCGCAGTGTCCGTGGTGACCTTCTGAATCGCTGCCGCATGATCATTCGCGATCTCCGTTGGGTCCGGCCTGAACCCTTTCTTAGGCGTGCGACGACTCCTCACAGTCTGCCATCCGTCCGGTTGGGAGCGGGGAGACCGTGTTTGGGAAGGCTCGAGGTCCGCGGCGTCACCCTGGCCCTCCTCCGTGGTGAGGCCCAGCACTACACAAGTGTCTCGCAGGGACCGCAGCTGATGAAGTGTCCCATTCCACTTAAAGATCAGTCTAAAGGGGTGACCCCAGGAGTACGGGACACCTTTGTCTCGAAGGAAAGTGGTCGCCACCTTGAATGTCCGCCGCTTTTGCAGAGTGATCACGGACAAATCTTGGAAAAGCTCAATGGCGTGTTCCCTGAAGTGGAGAGGTTGTTTTTGGCGCGCCGCCTTCAGAATGCGTTCCTTGAGAGGGTAGTCCGGCAAGAAGGCCAAGATGTCGGGGTGGGGGCTGGCGCCCTGCGTGCTAGGCCCACTCTGTGGGCCCTGTCAATTCGGATGTCGAAGTCATCCCCCTCTCCCAGGACCTCTCGGAACAAGTCCCGTAAATAGGCGGCAATGTCACCTACTTCTGCCTTAAGCGGCACGTTCCGCACCCTGATGTTATTTCTCCTGGACCGGTTTTCCAGGTCTTCAGCATGGGCCTGGAGCTGTGTCTGTTGGTCGTGAAGCCGAAGGATTTCTTGCTGCAACTGTTCCACCTCCGCGCTCCTGGCCTGGTCTGAGGTCTCGACGGCCGCCACCCGTTCACCAATATCGTCGACATCGCGGCGGAGTTCCTTGTATTCCCCGCCATGTCCTGCCGGAGGGTCAAGATGTCCGCCTTAATTATTACATTTCTTATATAGCGCCAGAATCGACCCCCGAAGGGGTATCTCCGCGTTTGCCTTGGGAACCCGTCCTGGTTTTTCCCTGTGAGATAGCCCCTACAGGGCATCCCCAAGGTGAAAGCCAGGCATCCCGCCGCGGGGGGCCGTTGTGGAGATTAAGCAAGCTTAATGCCCAGAGTTGCAAAGTGTGAACCCATGATTAGGTCAGGCACCGAAGCGAGAATTATCGAGTCCATGGTCATTTGAGCTCAACACCCTGCCGCGTCGGGAATCGAACCCTGGTCCCGGGTCTGACCTCTGCTTCAGGGTCTGCCTGCTCTAACCAGTGAGCCACACTTCTCCTTAAGGGAGGAGAACAGCTCCTCCATGAAGGCTTTGGTGGCCGGGGCGTCTCCCTCGTCTTGCTCCTTGACTTTAGGCGGAGGGACCGTCACCAGCTTATCAGGGCTCTTGTCCCCCTTAGAGGCCCCCTTCGCCAGCATATCGGGGATAGTGCGGCCCCCTCTGCGATTGTTAGAGGACATGTCCCCGCCGACCCGGGGGCACACAGTCCGCGCCTTCCACCGGGCCTCGTGGAAAATGGCCGCCCAACGGCCGACGAGTGGCGTCCTCAGTCTCAGGGCCCAAGTTGTGGTGAGCACGGGGCAAGCTCACCGCCGCCCCCCGCCGTCGGAGCCGCGAGCGGGGGCACCGGGGGCTCGACCGTCTGCCCCCGAGAATCGGCGTCCCACGCCGGCGGCGCCCTGCTCCTCACCTCCTTGCCAAGTGATGGGGGAAAAGCCCAAGCCGAGGCCTCGCGTAGATCGTCAGGCCGCCGCTGCTCTCTCCTCCGCCAGGCGCTTCACGGGGCCAACTCGGGGCCACCGACGCGGGTCACCACTGCCAGCGCTGCTCCTCTGATCAGACCTCGTCACCTTCCGGCGCCCGGCACTGCTCCGGTGGGCCTGGCCCTGCTGCTCTGTCCCTGGCTTCTCCGTCCTCTCCGGCGCCGTCGGGCCCGGGTCTGCTGCGCGCCAACGACTGAGGGGTCCGCCCGGGGCTTCCGGGGCTGAATCAGCAAACAGACGGCGTCACCCTAGACTCTCTGAGCGTGGGGTGTCGTGGTCACCAAATTTGGGGTAGATGCTGTAGCGTGGCTATGTAATGGGGGGATCGGGACGAGGAGCTCGGCAGAAACGCGTCCTCTCAGGCCGCCATCTTAGCCACGCCCCCCGTTTATTTTTTAATGAGACGGATTCGACAAGATGTACTGTAATTTAATTACTTCTTAAACTATTTATATGTGATGTACAATTAGATTTTAATATTATATTGATGATGATGTATTATGATTTTACGATTGTTTTGCTTTTATGACTCAAACTGTCGAAGAAAGCTTACTTTGACTTAACTTGATTAAATTAGTTACGTTCAGATTTAACTTGCATAAGACATAGAACGGTTAGTTCTAAGAGAACAGTGCTCACTGCATTCAGGCCTTTGATCTTGTTAGATTCTTAGAAGAGTTTATAGTGACATGCACTCAGCCATAATTAATGTGCTCTGCCATGGTGTAACCAAGACTCAGTTCCAAATGAGTGACCTACTTGTCCGCTGTACATGCCGGGGGAGTACGTCAACAAGAAAGGAGTTCTCCGGGCCTGTGTTGCGGAGGCCATGATAGTCTGAGGTGGCTGCCAAGGTCACAGGCCTCAGGCTTGGAGATTGCACCTACACAAGGTGGGCCCTCTTCGACACACGCCGATGTCGGCAGGTGGCCATTGACGCCTGGGTGCGCAGGGGCGGGCAGGACTGGTTCAGGGACCAGTGTCTCGGGGTGCAGAAGGCACACAGGATAGCAGGCAACCCCGCTCATGGTGACGGCAATGACCTTGTGGCGGGTGAGAAACGCCGCCCTGGAAGACACTTAGGGCATTCTGGAAGAGGATCACGCCCAGAGTTACATGCCTTTTATTCGCACCCCTACGCTGGCCTGGCATACGCCCGGCCAACCCAGTCTGCTCAAGCTTCCTAGGGGGACATAACAAGCTACATTTCCACAATCTTTCCCACTGGCTGGGGTAACATGGTTGCGTCCACCGTCCACCACACTCCATACACAAGAGGGGCATGTCGACATGGATATGTGTGTGGTTTCCATCCTGCAATCTGTCCAGCACAACCACACCACACTTGGCTTGGGGACATTCATATTCCTTGGTCAACTGCCTCCATCGCACATGTCTGGTCCCCACCTCTTCCCACATCCTGTTATTGTGTGGCTGAGGTGCCATGCCATTGATGGCTAATGTGCAGCCGTCGTATCTAGTGGGTGTGCATGTTGTATGTGAGCTTGTGACATGTGCATTGCCTGTGTTGTGAGTTGCATGATTGTGTAGTTGAGGTGTGTGGTGTGTGTTTGGTATTGGCCAACAAACAGTGCATTTCCATGGGTGCCATCCTGATAGCATATGTTGATGATGGACTGTCAGAAGGTGTAGGACTCATGCACACTGCCTTTGGGGTTGGCAACGATGTTGGCGGAGATTCCTCGGTGGTCCAAATTTGCCTGGACGTTGGTGGGATACATGCGCTTTCCGTTGCACTTGTGCAGTGTTGACAGGGGCCACTAGTAGGACCTGTGTGCAGTAAATTGCCTCCTGGCATGTGCAGGAAGCAAGCTGTGGCGTAGATGCCTTGCTTGCTCTCTGACTGTTCCTGCGGAGTGTGTGGGAAGTATAGATGGTGGGGTACCAAGCTGATGGTGTCATCCATGAACCTTGTGAGGGATTTGGATTGGCCTGGCTGTGTGACTCCTCCGTCTCAGGCGGTTTTTGGTTGGAGGGTACCAGAGGCCAACAGGTGCAGCACGTCCAGCAGCTTGGTCTGAGGTGGGATGTTGGTTGTCCGCTGTGTTGGTATCGTCAGCCTGTGGATAATGGTGGTCAGAATGTGGAGGAGGGTTGTCCCTTTGAGCATGTAGTGGGCAATGACATTCTCTAGTGTTGGGTCTGTGAGGTTGGTGCATTTTCTGAGGGTTGCTGTCTTTGGCTGTGATGCCTCAGTGTTGGTCTGGAGGGGAGGTGGGGGTCCGGGGCTTTGGAGGGTGCCTGGGGGTGGTGGCGGGGGTTGTTGTGGCCCTCTTGGGTGTCCGGCCCACATGATCAGTGGCTCCATGGCAACTGTTGTTCTTCAGGTATGGCTCTGGGCTGGGCTCCCTTTTGTGGTGCAGGCTGTGGTCTGACTTTACACCAGGTCAGAGTAGATATTAATTTCCTCCTGCTAACACACTTAATCGCATGTTTTGCGGTCATATCGCCGATCTGGTTGGTCGTTGAGAATGTTGCGGAGTGGAGTTGTTGTGGCTTTTGACATGGGAACCCCTACTCTGCATATCATTAGCGATAGTTGTGAGGGTCATCTGTGGCAATGTTTTTTGTGGCTTCCATCGCAGGTAAATTGATGCTGTTAGCACCACCTTGTGAATGGCGTGATAACTTTATTGCTACTTTGGCTGCAAGTGCTGTTATCTCGGCAATAACTCCTTGTGAATACGCCCCATATATCCTCCTCAGCAAACCTACGAATACCCCATACCTTTAGGTACAAAACCAAAGGAGGAAAATCCTTGGCAGTCCTGAAAATCAGATGGCTAAAACCATTGTGTAGGAGCCTAGGAACAAGATCACACTCAGAAGCCCTACGCATACTATGCTCAGATGCCCGCCCATTTTTTGCATGTTGTATGGCTAAATTTTTAGGTTGGGCCTGGCGTATAAGAACCTCAAGGAAGCTGCTACTCCAGTAAAGTGCCCCTTGATGAACTATATTTCGTAAGGGTGCTCAAATGTTAATGTTATTCTTATTTGCACATCTCGCTCTTATTGCTTTTACTCTTAAATCTGAAGGTATTTTATATGATGTAAATTGTATCGTTTTACTTGATGCTTTGTATTGCTTTTATGATATGCACTGTATCGAAATAAAGCTTACTTACTTACTTATGAAAATCAGAGCATGGAATTTCATGCCTACACAGTTGCGGTTAACAGAATCAGAAACCCAATTTCGGAAAGCCTTGAAAACTTGGATCTTTGGGTCCACCTATGCATTCTGTTCTTCACTTGTCCAAATTGAGATACACCACATATCTGTCTAAAACCCTTTGATTATTTTCTCACAGCACCAGGATGATCATTTTGGAGTGATAGTTGCCCTCTACAAATACTCAAATAAAATCAAATCCGAGGCCCTTCCTGTTTTGCCTACAGCATTATAAAGATAGAGACGCGATGCTACGAGAAGCTCGTAAGCTACAGTTTATACAAGAGGATAAAGCCCATGTCATGCTATTCCCAGATTACACCATCTCGGTGCAAAAACAAAGGAACTCATTCTTAGAGGTGAAGCGCCCCTGATGCAGTCTTGATCTCAAATATTCTTTGTTATTTCCTGCACACCTGAGAGTTGCGGCACAAGGAAAAACACACTTCTTCAATGCCCCTACTGTGACCTAGAAGTGTTCCGATTCTGAGAGCTTGAGTCCAATACCTGCATCAACGGGACTTAGAGGAGAAACACAAGTCACAACATCCAGCGTAAGACACCAAGTGAAACAATGCAGATGTCACAATGAGAAACTGGGACATGCACCCGGCATAGAACAGATGATAATGGACCAACGTAGGTCCTTACAAACCGTGGCAGCAATGGGGGACTCCCGGCAGGTCTTGGAGTCCAGCGATAGCCCCGCAGAGTGTGGCAGTGAAGAGGACTCTATTGATGCCACCAATTTCTTCCCTGACTCTCCTGCACCTCCTGAAGGAACTCCACAAACAGCAGATGACATCATATGATTGGAGGGGGACTCTGTGGCCCCCTTTCTGTCCCTGGCTGTGTCCAAGGACATGCAAGTACCATAATGCTTATAGCACAGTGAACATTTAGTCGTAATGTTTAACAGGGTATTCAATTAATCATTGTAAATTATGTATCCCATTGCTCCCTTTTCTTCCCCCCCCCCTTTCATGGGTCAAACTCTACCTCCTTCTTAGAACTGATACGTGGGCTAGGTTGGGACCTGTGTGTCTACTGGCCTTGCTTGATTTATTGTACATTGAGTGATAACTCTTCCTGCACTACACGCTCCCTGCCATACCCAAAGGCATTCTGCTTTCCGCTGAATATGTTCTAAATGGCTTGGTTAATGGTTTGGACCGATGTATATTGTACACCCACCCTTTGGAATTATTGATGTCTGTTGACTACTGTTTATTTTATGATTATTTAGTCATGTTCTTACGTTATGTTGATTGCGTGAGTCTGCGACTGAAATGGTTCTCCTACCCATTCCATGTACTGGCTGATACGCAAACTTTCCATTCACCCAACAGGTGCCATGCACCCCAAGATCTTTTCCCAATATACTAATGTTTTCCACTGATATATACTCTTGGAATGTCTGGGGCATTCACACACCTGCGTGCAGATGCTCAATTTACTCTTACCTTAAGCGCCATTTTGTTCACATCGCCTTCCTGCAAGAAACACACTTGAAAATCCCTGAATTCGTCAGACTTCAGGCACGCTGGCAGGAGCAGCTCTTTGCCACCGGATATTCTGCATATGCACAGGGGCACTAGTATGGATTAAACCAAGGACACCTTTTGCAGCAGATAACATTGACATCGATGCAGAGGGGAAATACATCCTAGTGAAATACCATCTGGATGGTCGGCATATACTCTTGGTCTCAGTCTGTGCAGCAAACTCTGATCAAAAATGTGTGTATCAAATCCTAGGCAATCACAACATTGGCATAGGGAACAAGTGTAAACTGGAGGACATAAAGGAACATACTCTATAATAAAACCATATACTGTTTAATGAATAATTATATTAAAATATTGTTACAGTCATAATTCATATTCAACATAGTACAAGCATAAATAAATACACCGTGGAAATAAGACCGTAGTGTAAGAACAAAATTACAAAAGATTCAATTAAAACACACACAATTAATAATAAAAGTGGCAATTAATGTAGTCGACGCGCGTTTCGGCGTTTAGCAAAACGCCTTCTTCAGGAGCCACATACATTTTTAAAAAAGAGAGGAACGAATCCCAGGTCTCTTAGATGTGTACAGAAGAACATTAAACCAAGCGAACTAATCTGAGGAAATTCAATATGATCCTATACTCCCTCGAACGTTCACCTTTCTAATAAAGACCGAAGTTATTCAAAAAAGCAAAATTCTCCTGGCATTTGGTCGGAGGATAATCTGCATGTTTCTCAGACCGGTATGCTTCAAAATGTTACAGTGATTATGTCAGAAGAACTGTTTAAATAACGTTCACATGGGATAGAAGAATTACTAGATTTCTCCGAAAGGGATGTTCAGAGCCGTGCTGAATTGCTGATACAGACCGGAAATATGCAGTGTTGCTCGTTCAGAATACGAGTAGCAGGACTCAAGATATGCGAGTCGAGGTAACGGCTGATAGTATAGCGGAAGGATGCTCACGCAGGAGGTGGCTGGTAGCGTCTCTCGTCGGTTTAAGATAATTGATCAAGCCACAATCCTTGTTACCTTATCTAATACACTATCCCGCTGGTATGGGTTGCCGTGGTTAATAGGACTTAAACCGTATTGTTGATACAGCCCTGAATCACTTATTTCCCCTGCTCCCAGGGGCACCCGTGGTTCTAGCAGCACAGTCGCTACTCAAGTGACTGGAGCACTGGCAATTGGTAGATGACTGGCGACATTGCAGCCCCACAGACAGAAAATACTCTTATTTCTCTGGCTCACACCAACTACATGTTAGGCTAGACAGATTTGTATGTACATCTTGCCTTGCCTTGTCGGTGTCACAGTCTAGGACAGACTATATGGGCCGGGCTCACTCCGCCCACAATCTGCAATTTGTGCAACTGGCATGGGATGCAGATATCCCTGTGATCCCCATGTGGCACTTGCAACCAGAGACAATAGCAGATCCTCCATTGTGGGAAGCCCCGAGCTCCGCTATACTCTCTTATATCAGGGAAGCAATCTCACAGCGTTTTCGCACCTCATAGAGTGGGACACTTTTAAGGTAGTGATTTGGGGGTACTGTTTGAGTACACAGCCTGGTCTGCACAGATCTATTGAAGCAGACCTTAAGTGGGTAGAGAACGGGCTTCTAGTATAAGAACATTATAGCTAGAGAAAGGATGTCAACCAAAACTATAGATGAGAATACCTCTCTTATGTGTAGAATATATAGATCGCTTCAACGGGCACCCTATAACAACAATGTATACACATAGAGAAAAATAGAATGATATATATATATATATTTTTTTGTATAAAGTTCATATTTCATTTCTCATTACACGATTTAAGGATGCATATATGATTCAAATTGATCATTCCAAAGAATAAATTTCGACAGTCAGCATAAATATATACAAATCCACATGATAGACGAGGCGTTGATTCAGGCAGTGCGGCAGATGTCTACTATTGCACTATAAAATATACAATATCAATTTCATTAATATCATAAGGGTGTCTATATATTAAATAACAAAATTACAACTGGAGGTATTCAAATAGAGAACAATTTCAAGTATAACTACTTGCACTACAAGTGACCTAGAAAATTCAGAGAGTCGCCAAATCCTATAACCATATATACATTAATAGATATCCTCACACAACAAATAAGCAAAATCAGGCATGAAAACACATATATCTACATTTAAATAGAAAAATATATTCTTATATACACTTATTTACAAAGATTTATAAAATGTACCATTTATAATGCAAGGTTCAGTGTATATACATATCTATGTACATAATATAATCTAAAATGGCAAAAAGGCATGCTATGTAATGTGGAACCTATAGGCAGTACACATATCAATGTATGAAAACAGATACTCTTACCAATATAACTTATTCTGGATGTCAGTAATGATGTACTGTTGCTTCAAGTATGTCTCCTACATAACTTTGAAAATGCGCAGAAGTGGACCACTTTGGATATGCGCAAACGTGCTCGCTGAGGATAATAAAGCCTTCTATTAGACTCATGAGTAAATAGTCCTACATTTTAAGTAAAAGGCTGTAATCAAAAGATAATTGAAACTCTATGAAGTGAAAAGAATCTTATGGATAGATATGTCTCGGTTAGGTATAACGTATATCTCTAAAACAATTGAAAAGGACATACATACTCTCGATCACAGTCTACAGTTAACGGTTTATACACTCATGGATATCGAAGCTGAGATAAAGACAGACTACCTCTCTTTGTATGAATAGAGTAGATAGGTACATACTACTAGATGGCTTTATAAAGTGGCGCAACATAATTGAATATTACCAAAGAATGAGTATGGAACTGAGGGAGCTACATGTGGTACTGACACAGAAACCATGTGTCAACGCAGTCCCGTCAATTATATTTTCCTGATATTGCATGGGTAGGGATAACCTCATCTACTTACACAGTGAGAATATCTCAGAGAATGGAACCATCGGAATATCACTAGTGTTGGCGGGCCCTACCATACGTGATCTATGTGTAGATATAATTCTCCTCCTATGATGAATAACATAAAGACAGAGGAGAGAATACTATGGAATTCTAATGCATACCTTGATTTAGAGATAAACACTATACTGATGGATAAAAGCAGCAGAGACTACTTACAGACTGGGGTTGAGGGTGATCGATGACATCTCAACGCGGAATATATAGGGAAAACGACTTTATATAGGGAATATATAGGGAAAACGACTTTAGCACAGACCACACTCCTGAGGCGGAAGCCGAGAGAGAGTAGCAAAAGCGATCTTTTTAAAACTTGCAAAACTGTCACTATTTGTCTGTGTGATAGCTTTTTAAAAGCACTGTTCACCACGCTCTCAGCAACTCACCCAGCACTAGTAGCGGATCCTAACGCTGCCGGCTGGACGATAATTCAAACCTTGCCTCTGACGCTCCCAGCGCGAGGACTTAGGCCACGCCCCTTTTAGGCCACGCCCACCCGCGTCAACTACAAAGCGCTGATCACATGCGCCTGACAGGCCATCAGACCACACTCCTGAGGCGGAAGCCGGGAGAGCTTAAAAGCGATCTTTTTAAAACTTGTAAAACTGTCACTATTTGTCTGTGTGCTAGCTTTTAAAAGCACTTTTCACCACGCTCTCAGCAACTCACCCAGCACTAGTAGCGGATCTAACGCTGCCGGCTGGACGACAATTCAAACCTTGCCTCTGACGCTCCTAGCGTGAGGACTTAGGCCATGCCCCTTTTAGGCCACGCCCCCGGACCTCCCCCTTGGCAATCACTTACACAATGTGCCTCGGACGGAAGCGCAGCGGACGAGCGCAGCGGGAGCGCCGTTTGCGCGCCGAAGGCGCGCCGAAGGCAAGCCCGTCTGCGCCCGTCCGCGCCAGACCGCGCCCAGAGCCAAGAACCCCTGCTCCCCCCAATCAAACCATCATCAAATACTCTAGCGACACCCTGCAAAGATTAAGAAGCCTTTCAGCTCCCACATGCTACGGCTCGATCTCCCCAGAGGACGGACACACCCGCTGCCTAAACTGCCCTTTCAGGCTTTGCCCTCAGCCCCAGTTACATCCAATTTGCCTCAACATGGCCCTGCTAAACTGCAGATCCCTCCCGAAGCATCAAATCGAAATTAATTTACTTCTAAAGGACTCGGAAATAGAAGTACTCTTCCTGACGGAAACCTAGCTCACAGCCGGCTCTGAGCCAGACATCATCCAATCGCTCCCACCGGAATACCTCATCAAGTTCCCCAACAGACCTGTAGGTATCGGTGGAGGAATAGCAGTCTTATATCGAGATTACCTCTCATGCCAATTCAAATACAGCCCCATTTTAGACTGCGAAAACGTTCTCTTCTCCGTCCATCGGCCACCCTCGACCACCCTCTCGGGGCTGCTAGTGTACCGCCCACCGGGACCAGTACTTCGCTTCAATGAGTCGATCTTTGACTCTATCTCCTCCCTAGCATGTCTATCACCGAACTTCACTATTCTGGGAGACTTAAATCTCCATTTCGATGATTCCTCCAGCAAACCAGCTGCGGACCTCAAAGCAGACCTAGGCTCTCTCAGTCTCGAATTATTAAACAAACTACCTACTCACAACAAAGGACATCTGTTGGATCCCGTATTTTCCAACCTCCCGAGACTAACAACTCAACCTCCCATCCCACTCCCATGGTCAGACCACTTCTTGGTCCCTTTCAAATTACAACTTTCCACCAAGGCCCCTGACCGACATCCTATCCAACCCCCCTCTCGCCCATGGAATAAACTGGACATAAACTCCTTGGCCCAGGCCCTCTCCTCCTCTATACCTGAGCTCGACCAAGACCCCTCCAAAGCAGACCCCCAACTACAGGAGTGGATTCATCAATCCCTAGAAACCTCCCTCCCACTCAAACATCTGCCCAGCAGTAAGAAAACAGCTAAATCACCATGGTTCACTCAGGAACTTCGGAACCAAAAAAAGACATGCAAAAAACTTGAGCGCTCTTGGAGAAAAACCTGGTCAACGGATTCCAAAAATGAGTACAGAGCTGCCATCAGGCTCTACAAGAATTCCATAAAAAAGACACAGGCCACCTTCTTTGAAGGAAAGATTGCAGCAGCTGCAAATTCAGCGAAGGAAACTTACCGCATTGTGCGTCTCCTCACAAAAATCCAAGATCCCCTACCTCCTCCAGATCCAGAGGGCGTAAGATGTAATCAAATGGCTGCATTCTTCTCCGCAAAAATCGAGAAAATACTAACCTCACTCCCGATCCCCACCTCCCCCACTCCGCCACCTGTCTACCCCTTCAACCTGAGGCTCCACACCTACGAGCCTTCACCCACATCACCACGGAGACTTTCCTAGCTACCCTGCAAACTGTGAAAAGTGGCTCACCATCCGACCCAGCTCCCATCAGTAAGCTAAAACTGGTAGCTACCACTGTAGCTCCATCCATCACCAACCTCATCAATGCCTCCTTTAAAGAGGGCACCGTTCCAGCCAATTGGAAAAAGGCTACTGTCAAAGCCCTCCTAAAAAAACCCCACCTCGACCCCACAGACCCCTCCAACATCAGACCCATCTCGCTCCTCCCCGGGATCAGCAAAGTAGCCGAACGGATAGCTAACCAGCAACTCTCCAATTTCCTGGAGACGAATCACCTGCTACGGGACTCCCAGACCGGTTTCAGACCGGGGCAAGGTACCGACACCGCCCTATTGGCTGCAGGGCCGGACTGGTGCTTTCGGGCACCGGGCAATCCCCCGGTAGGCTGGAGGGGGTGGGGGCCGGTTTTGGATCAGGGGGCCGGTTTTGTGAGTGAGGGCCGATTTTCAGTCCGACCCGACCAACACAGCGTCAGTGTGTCAGTCACTCACTCACAGAGAGAAGAAGGTGTTGTGTTGTGACTCGGAGTCGTGCCAGAGATTGAGTGAGACTCGTAGACTTCAAGTTCCAAGCAGGCCTGCCCATACTCCTGACAGCACCAGCAAGCCTGATTGACCGGCGGTGTGTTTGCACACTGAAGTGCAACCTAAAAAAAAAAACTGAAGCATTTCAGGAGGGCGGAGGGAGGTGCCTGTGCGCAGCGCGCAGTCATGCCCTGCCTCCTCCGGCGCATCTGCGCGCCTAGGGTGCAACTCTGATGTTCCAGCCTGCCCATTGCTTTGTGGGCAATTAAAACTGCACAGTCAGTCTTGCAGCCATCATCACGACGAGAGCCAGCCAGGAGAGGACCGGAGCGGCCATAATTTAATTATTGTACTGTGGTGCCCGCCCGTGGAAGTAGTAGCCCTCCTGTCCTCCTGTGTCTGCCACCAACAGCAGGAGCCAGGCCGACCCGTGACCGTGGTCCTTGACCATGAGTAAGTGTATTTTTTCCCCCCTGGCCGGCCCCCGGCCGTACCGACAATTACTCTTATCATCATCATTAATGACTCATCTTTAATGTCTTCACAAACACTGAAGTTGGCGGCGGGGCGGGGCGTCGTGCAGTGGTGGTCACACACCTCTCTTTTCCATGAGGAAAAGCCCCTTCATTGTCCTTCTTCTGCAAATCATGTTAGAATTAAAATCTTTATACTGAGTTTTAGTAGTGGGGCCCTTCCCTATCTTTCATCAGTATGTTTCATGTTTTCCAGGACGTCAAATAGCTTGCAGAAGGATTGGTTTTCCACGTATATTAATTACGGATTGTTTTTCTAGTTTAGGTCAGATTACGAGTGTTTTATCGCAGTACCTTTTGATTTGTTATTTGGCTTGGCTGTCAGAAAATTAATTTGCCTCGGTGCATTATCTTATTTTGACCAATCATAACTTTTTACACAAATCCTTTAATACCGATTCTAAACACTGTAAATTACCTGTGTTATTGTTACCCAGTCGGCCTCGATGGAATTCGAGCTCGTGACCTGCAGCTCACTGGGTACATCAGCAGCGAAATGTCATGTTGCTATGAAACCAAACAGGTCATGCCCTCTGAGGGTGGTATTGTTTCCCCTCTTCTACTGCTGACAGGTGCTGTCCCTTTCCTCGTGCTACTTTAATGGCTTCTGCTGTGGAAGACCCCTTAGTTTATTTACTTTTACAAATTCCAGAGTTAAGAGTAAAACTGCTTTTTCAGTCGAAAATAAGGGAGGGGAACGGATTCATATGGCAAATAATGAAAGTGTTCATTTAAATATAAAAGTTTTAACAAAAAGAATGCAAAATGTCAACTGAAAGTAATCCAGTGAAGCAAACTATTTGACTCAAGCGTTGGTACATACTTTATCTAAAGAGGTCGTCATCATTACTGGAACCTAGAACCACAGTAGCTTCCCCTTAATGGAACTCCAGGAACCATTTTGTACTAGTTAATCAATAAAGCCCAGGCCAGGAAGGTGTCCTGACTGAACAAGGCCCACTTATAGTTCACCTTGTTTCAGGTCCGTTAGAGGACACTTATTCAAGTGAGAGGGTAGAAGAAACAAGGTAGAGTGGGGATACGTTTAAAAAAGCTTTGATGCGGCCAGTGTTGACTACATCATATGACAGAAATAGTACCTCAATCACGGTATGAGCCAGGGATGGCCACCGTAGGGACACTAATCAAACCTAAATATTCTCTACTTGGTCCGTGTGCCACAGAAAGAAGAGGAAGGGACAAGTTAGCAAAGAAGAAGGACAATGATACCAACCAATGGTTCCAAGCCCATTATTGAACACAAGAGCCTAACAAGGAAGAGGGCATTCACTGACACATGCTATCACATGTTCACGCCGGCAAGACCTAAACAAGCATTTACAATGCAATGGTCTCGTCCTTGTTCAAGTTAGAGCTATTGGCATTGCTCATGACATTATTTTTGTTTTTAAAACATAGAAATAAATGGCATTGTCATTTCCAATGCCAGTAGCTTAATCTCTCGCATATGCGAGATCTATTGCATTTGCACCCACACACACACACAGAGCCACATGCACCCACACACAGAGCCACACACACCCACACACAGAGCCACATGCACCCACACACAGAGCCACACGCACCCACACACAGAGCCACACACACCCACACACAGAGCCACACACAGAGCCACACGCAACCACACACAGAGTCACACGCACCCACACACAGAGCCACACACAGAGCCACACGCACCCACACACACAGAGACAGAGCCAGAGCCACACACACACACAGAGCCCCCTCCCTCTCTCTATCTCTTTCCATCCCTCTCACCATCTTTCTCTCATTCCACTCCTTCCTCTCTCTCATTCTCTTCCTCTGTTTCTCCCTCTACTTCTCTCTCTCCATTGCTCTTTCTTTCTCGCACCTCCTCTTTCGCCCTCCTTCTCCCTCCCTCCCACTCTTTCTTTCTCTTGCCCTCTCTCTCTCGCTCTCTCGCTGCGCTCGCTTGCTACGCGCCGGACGGGGGCTGGCTCGCTAGGCGCCAGACGGGGGCTGGTCTGGCAAAATTTGCCAGGGCTGCTTTCAGTTCCCAGTCCAGCCCTGATTGGCAGTGGTCGAAGAGGCGCGAAGCATCATGGATGCAGGAGGATCAGTGGCAGTGATCCTCCTCGACCTAAGTGCCGCCTTCGATACGGTGGACCACGCCATCTTGGTCCACCGGTTAAGCCTAGTGGGAGTCACTGACGCCGCCCTTGCCTGGATTAAATCCTTCTTGGAGGGAAGATCCTTCCAGGTGTCGGATGGTACTTCCACCTCCAAAGCCCTACCCATGCAGTGTGGGGTCCCTCAGGGCTCCTCCCTGAGCCCCACACTTTTTAACGTTTATATGTCCCCCCTTGAGGACGTTATCACCCCCTTCGGCGTCAAAACAGTGATGTACGCTGATGACACACAGCTGGTGGTCTCCATTAATCAATCAATTAACAGCCTAGAAAATCTGTCCAAGTGTCTAGACGGAGTCTCCCAATGGATGTGCGACTCTCGACTAAAACTCAATGGAGACAAATTGGAGATCCTCCTCCTTGGCAACCCTAACAAACTCCCAGCTAACCTCTCCTGGCCTTCCTGTATGGGAACCTACCCTACCCCAAAACCAGAGGTCAAAAGTCTAGGCATCTGGCTCGACCAGGACCTAAATTTCAAAACCCAGGCCAGGAAAACCGCAGGGACCTGCTTTGGCCTTATCCGCATGGCCCGAAAGATCCTCCACCTGATCCCCTTCCAGTCCAGGAAGCTACTGATGCAGGGGTTGGTCAACTCCAGGCTAGACTATGGTAACGTCCTGTACCTGGGAGCCCCGGCATCAGTCGTCCAGAAACTTCAGGTGGCTCAAAACGCGGCAGCCAGAATCCTGACCGGTACCAAAGCAAGATGCTCGGCAAAACCAGCACTCAAAAGCCTGCATTGGCTACCAGTGAAGGAGCGAATTACCTTCAAGACACTGTGCATCTTGCACAAGATTATGCATGACAAAGGCCCCACAATCCTCAGATCGCTGATGAAACCCCACCAGTCTACCAAAAATCTAAGATCCAACTCTCTCGCCCTTGCCAGCATCCCAAGAATAAAAAAGGCAAGATCCGGCGGCCGCTTGTTTGCCTACAACGCGCCTAAACTTTGGAACACCCTCCCAGTAGCCATGAGGAGAGAACACAACCTCCTCTCATTCCGGAAGCAATTAAAAACCTGGCTCTTCCCCTAAACACCCCTTCCTCCTTTCTGTCACCCCCTCCCCTCAGGAAAATTAGGTCTTGTTAGCGCTGGGATGCCCAAGGGTAGCTATGCGCTCTATCAATCCCAATCCAAATCCAAATCCATCCAAATCCTAGCAAACCAAAATTAATTTCCTATAACAAAAGTATGAGATATTTAAACATATGGGTTTTAATATTTCATAATGTCGAACGAGGCAATGTGATGTTAAAGATACAAAGGTGTACAAATTTACCTGGACGGATGTAGTTAAAAACCAAAATCGGCTCTCAGTCGCCACAAAGTAACATGAATGGGTAGGACACAGATAACAAATGTATTCTGGCCCAGAATGAGAAGAAGGAATTCTCCTGCAAATGGAACATGAGTACAATATAACTATGGCCCACATGCATCAATCTCGGCTTTTGCGATTTCTAAATTGCGATAAAAAGCGATTCGCAATTTAGAAATCGCAAAAGCCTATGCATGATTATTTTTTAAATATGTATGCAATTCGGTAGAAATCGCTATTTCTACCGAATCGCATAAAAAATGCGATTTTGAAATTGCGAATTCGCAATTCCCATTCATTCCTATGGGCCAAAAGGCCCATAGGAATGAATAGGAATTGCGAATTCGCAATTTCAAAATCGCAAATCCTGATTGCATTTCAAGGGTGGTGAGGGGGGTTCAAATGAACCCCCCCTGCACCCCTGAAATGTATTTTTCGCATCATGTTGCACGCACACATGTCCTAAGGACATGTGTGTCCGTAACATGAATGCTTTTAAAATGCGTTTTCTGTGTTAATTACACTTCTCTTCCAGGGGATCCTCATCAATAGTCATAAGCATTAGAATATTCCCGCCCATGCGTGGGACCCCGGAAACAATATATTATATGTGCCCCACATATATATAGACATATATATATATATATATATATATATATATATATATATATATATATATATATACATATATATATATATATATATATATATATATATATATATATATATATATATATATATATATATATATATATATATATATATATATATATATATATATATATATATATATATAAAAATAAGCAATTGCAGCCAAATAAAATAGTAGAGCTGGAATACGCTGTGAAGAATTTCCACCATACATGTGTATTTGCATTAAAAACATGAGAAACAACACCAATGCTTGTTTAGAAACTGTTTTAATGCTTAGAAAACAGTAGAAATTCTTATAACACACTGTAAGCATATACAGCTCCCAGGCTGCATTGCAAATACCCAGTCTAAAAAGACTGAAAAGCTAACTTGTAGCTGTATGTACTAAAACTGACGCCGTGCCTTTAAGGTACCTCTGCCCCTAGCTTCCCATCATGCCTCAGGGGTTACAGTTAGGTCAGTTGTTCTTTCCGGCTCCTTCAGGAAGGACCCTGGATACACAGCTCCACACTTTTCTGCCTTTTTCAGTCAGAAAATCTTCTAAAGAACAATTATTTGATTTACTTTGACTTTTAACAACAGTGTCAAGTAAATAACTGCTTAGCAGTCGATTTTATGAGAGGTTTTCCTGTCAGGATGCCCACACTATTTGATAAATGCCCTTCTTGTGGCCACAAGAAGGCAAAATCAGACTCTCATGAGGTCTGTATTTTATGCTTGCCAGAGGATCATGATCCTAAAGACTGTTCACATTGTAGAAACCTGTCTGAGAGGACTCTTAAAGACAGAGAAAGGAACAGGCTCTATGGTCTGGCCCAGAGATCCATCAGGGGAAGATCTACTGAGAGGAAGAGTTCAAAGAGACCCAGAACTCCCTCCAAAGGCAAGTCAGAGCGTCCATCAACCTCAGCGCCGGGCTCGGCGCTGAAAAAACAACATCTGATGGACAGTTCTAGACCGGCGTCGATGAAGAAATCGTCGTCGAAAAGAAGTTCACCGACGACGAAGAAAGCTCCGCCGTCGTCAACTAGGCGACAATCGGCGTCGAGAGAAGCCACGAGGTCACCGTCGACGAGAAGATCGGCGTCAAGACATAAGTCAACTCCGCCGTCGTCAACCAGGCGACGATCAGCGTCGAGAGACAGATCACACTCGCCGTCTTCTCAACGTCGACAGGCTTCTAAGAGTGTGACACCTCCGCCGACGTCTCCACGGAGGCGCTCGGCGTCGAGGAGCAAGAGCCCCCTCAGACGCTCGCCGTCGAGGAAGAGATCATCGTTGTCGGCGCTCGACGTGAAGGATATCTGATCCCCCGCCGTTGCCACGTGTCCGGTCGACGTCGAGGGCATCGTCGACGACAGGACAACGTCGATCGACATCTCCGTCGCCGGATCTCCCCGAAGGGAGCATCAGAGACAATCACGTTCTCCTCGAGGGGAAGAACGACCGAGAGATCACCAGTGAGGAAGGAGAAATCTCATCACAGGAGAAGGAGAACTCCATCATCCTCTTCTTCATCTTCATCTAGATCTTCTAAAGGGGATTACTCTCCAACGCTGGTAGACAGCCCTCGCTCCAGAGCTTCCCCGATTGACGACGTCAACACGTATCTGGACGTCTTACAAAGGGGGGCTCACAAACTAAATATAGAGATGGCTGTTCCAGAGGTGTCCACTACTGTGATTTTTGAGACCCTTCGTCACAAATCATATACCCGGCCTTTACTCCCATTGGTTCCAGGGATAATGGATCCAATCAAAGAGGTTTTCCTCGCGCCAGCAACGATCAAGGCGGTACCGGCACGTATCCAGAAGAAATATAGGCCGGCCGAGTCAGATCCTATCTTTGTTAAGGGAGAGCCTGCGGCGGACTCAGTCATTGTAGCCTCAGCTAAAAAGAATCACACTGTCGCTCCTTCTTCTTCGGTCCCGCCGGACAAAGACAGCAAGACGCAAGATTCTTGGGGACGCAGGGTATGCAGCACAGCAGCTTCATCCCTGAAAGTCTCTAGTGCATCAGCCCTTCTGGGAAGGTACGATAGAGCCCTATGGGATTCCATGGAACGATTCAAGGAGAAATTGCCCAAGGAGGACCAGAAGGACTTTGAGGAGACAGTGACGGAGGGCTGTTTGGTGGCAAACCAGATGATTAGTTCATCGGCAGATAACGCCCTTCTAGCAGGACATGCCTACTCACATGGGGTGTGTGCGAGGAGATCCTCTTGGCTGCGTTTAACTGGACTCAAACCAGATACCCAGCAGCGCATCCTCAATCTACCTTTTTCCGGATAATCACTCTTCGGGGAGCATGCCGATCAGGAAATGACCCGTATGAAGACAGAGTTAGACACAGTGAAGGCGGTTGGTCTGGAGAAAAAGAAAGAACCATTCAAACGACGCTTCAAGACCAACAAGAACCGGGGAGGCCAACAGAGGGTTCAAACCCCTCAATGGTCTCAAAGCAAGCCACAAGGAAAGCTGCAATACAGAGGAGGAAAATCGGGCAGAGGCAGAGGCGGACATCATCAGTCCTCTACCACGCCTAGAGGAGGCAAGGCATGAGCAGTGGCTTCCTCTGGCGCCGTTACCCACTCCAGTGGGAGGAAGTGCTTTGCAACACCTGGCAGAGTGGGTCAGCATCACAAAAGATCGGTGGGTGCTGAATATACTGCGCAATGGATATGCACTACGTTTCCGGAAGAGACCACAACCGATTCCTCCAAAAAAGACTCGCTCGTACCATCTAAAACTCCTCAAAAGGGAGGTGAGCGTCCTCTTAAAGAAAAACGCAATCTAAGAGGTACCCCCATCCCAAAGGGGGAGAGGAGTGTATTCAAGATATTTTCTAGTCCCCAAAAGAGACCAAGAGGACAAGTTCAGACCGATTTTGGATCTTCGAATCCTCAACAAGGTGGTGTTCAAAGAGAAGTTTTGCATGTTGGCACTTCACCAAATATGTCCTCATCTACAAATTGGAGATTGGATGTGTTTGGTGGATTTACAAGACGCGTACTTCCACATTACTATTACACCAGGTCATCGAAAGTTCTTGAGGTTCCTGGTAGGGAACAAGCATTACCAGTACAAAGTGCTTCCCTTCGGTCTCAAATCCGCACCAAGGGTCTTCACCAAATGCATGGCAGTGGTAGCGGCGTGTCTTCACAAAAGAGGTCTCTTTGTGTACCCATATCTAGACGACTGGCTCTTGAAGAGTCCGTCCCCTCGTCAAGCCACCAAAGACTGTCACCTGTGTCTCCAACAACTGCACAGGCTCGGCCTCCACGTGAACACAGAAAAGTCGGTCCTGCATCCCACGCAAAATATCCACTATCTGGGAGCAGTTCTGGACACAAATTTAGGAAGAGCGTTTCCTTCGCAGGAGAGACTATCTTCCATGGGGCAGAAATGCAAAAAGTTGCTTCAGTTTCCTCGTCCAAAGGTGCGAGAAGTAGCATCTCTACTGGGCTCCATGGCGTCCTGCATCTTCCTAATACCGAACGCCAGGTTGAGGATGCGGCCTCTACAAGAGTCTGTGGAAGATCAGTGGGACCAAGCGACAGGAGATTGGGAGGATCGAATCAACCTGTCTCAAGCAGCATTGACCTCCATACAGTGGTGGGCTCGCCCTCGGAATGTCCTGCAGGGAGTCCCTTTTCAGCAACCTCTTCCTTCGCTGTCTGTGGTAACGGACGCATCTCTAGAAGGCTGGGGTGCTCACATGGGTCATCTTCAGATTCAGGGTCGTTGGTCGACCAACCTCCAGACATACCACATCAACATGCTGGAGCTTCGAGCAGTTCATCTGGCGCTCAAAGCGTTCCTTCCAGCAATAAAAACGGACAAAATCCTGGTTCAGACGGACAACACTACAACTATGTTCTATCTGAACAAACAGGGAGGAACTCGATCTCGCCCTCTGTCTCTAGAGGCCCAGACAATCTGGCACTGGCTTCTGGCTCGGGGACTGTCGGTGGTGGCAGTGCACCTCCCAGGTGAGCTAAACACAAAAGCAGACGCGCTCAGCAGGCACTTCGAAGATCAGCCAGACTGGGTGCTAAACGACGAAGTAGTCGAAGAACTCTTCCGTTGCTGGGGTCGTCCAGACATAGACTTATTTAAGGACGACGAAAACGCCAAATGCCACGCCTTCGCGTCCAGGGACGCAAGGGAACGCTCTCCTGTTGGAGTGGACAGGAATGTTCGCCTACGCGTTTCCTCCTCTGGCACTGATTCCGAAGGTGGTGGCCAAGCTCATCAGATCGAGCATGGCCATGATCCTGATTGCTCCGGATTGGCCGCGACAATGGTGGTATCCAGACCTGTTACATCTGTCGCTGTGTCCACACAGACGCCTGCCGTGCAGGCCAGACCTGTTGAGCAAAATGAACGGGAGGATCCTGCATCCCAACCTCCCGTCTCTGAACCTGACTGCATGGCTCCTGAGGTCTTGCAATATGGACACTTAAATCTGCCTCCGGAATGTATGCATATTTTAAAGAGGCAAAAAGACCTTCCACAAGGGCGTCTTATGCGTTCAAGTGGAAAAGATTTTTCATTTGGTGTAAGGACCATGGCTTTGATCCCACCAAAGGACAAGAAGAGGTAGTCCTTCCATACCTCCTTTACTTGGCTACATCAGGGTTGAAATACGCTTCTATTAGGGTTCATCTATCTGCCATAGTAGCGTACAGAAAATCACCTACACAAACATCGTTTTTTCAAGTTCCAGTGGTTAAGGATTTCCTTCAGGGGTTAAAGAAGGTCTATCTCCCTGTGAGAAATCCTTCTCCTCCCTGGGAGTTGAACCTGGTTCTCTCCAGGCTGATGTCTACACCGTTTGAGCCTATACACAAGGCCTCCTTGCAGCATCTCACTTGGAAGGCGGCCTTCTTGGTGGCAATAACCTCTGCGCGCAGGGTTAGCGAGATACAAGCACTCTGCACCAAGGAACCTTACACTGTGTTTCACCACAACAGAGTGGTAATGAGGGCTCATCCATCTTTTCTTCCAAAGGTGGTCTCGGATTTTCATATTAATCAAACGATTACCCTTCCTTCGTTCTTTCCTAACCCATCGACCCCAGCTGAGAGGTCGTTGCACTCGTTGGATCTTAAACGGGTACTAAAGTTTTACCTAGAAAAGACGAAGGACACCAGAAAGACAGACCAACTCTTTGTCAATTATGGTTCAATGAGGACGGGGTTTGCAGCAGCCAAAAGATCCATCTCCAGATGGATTGTCTCCTGTATCAGGCTGGCATACCAGCTGGCTGGCAAACCTTTGTTACAATCACCCAAAGCTCATTCCACTAGAGGGAAAGCAGCCACAATAGCGTTTTTACATGACATTCCTATGTCAGAAATATGCAAGGCTGCAACATGGAAATCAGTCCATACCTTTACAAGGCATTATTGCCTAGAGTCTGATTCCAGAGCGGAGTCTCAAGTAGGGCAAGCCTCCTTGAGAAACCTATTTGGGTAGAATAAGCCCAATTTTTGGGGCTACGAATATGAATGTTATCTGTTGATTCCTTTGCCCGCAGGGATGAGGTGAGGCTCGCTACTCTATTCTAATGCTTATGACTATTGATGAGGATCCCCTGGAAGAGAAGGATTAGTAACTTACCTGTAATCCTAGTTCTCTTCCAGGGGTATCCTCATCAAAGTCATAAGCAACCCTCCCGCCTCCCCGGGCAAAGGACTTTTTTTTATTAAGTAGGAGATTCTTTTAACCTGTTATTACCATGGTTTGGTTTTCAGTCTCCGAAAAGAACAACTGACCTAACTGTAACCCCTGAGGCATGATGGGAAGCTAGGGGCAGAGGTGCCTTAAAGGCACTGCGTCAGTTTTAGTACATACAGCTACAAGTTAGCTTTTCAGTCTTTTTAGACTGGGTATTTGCAATGCAGCCTGGGAGCTGTATATGCTTACAGTGTGTTATAAGAATTTCTACTGTTTTCTAAGCATTAAAACAGTTTCTAAAAAAGCATTGGTGTTGTTTCTCATTTTTTTAATGCAAATACACATGTATGGTGGAAATTCTTCACAGCATATTCCAGCTCTACTATTTTATTTGGCTGCAATTGCTTATTTTTATATATATATATATGTATATATATATATATGTCTATATATATGTGGGGCACATATAATATATTGTTCCGGGGTCCCGCGCATGGGTGGGAATATTCTAATGCTTATGACTTTGATGAGGATACCCCTGGAAGAGAACTAGGATTACAGGTAAGTAACTAATCCTTTTTGCAAATTTACCGAGTAGTTCAACTACTCGGTAAATTTGTCCCTCTAATTGCGAATTCGCAATTTCAAAAGTATTCATGCATTGCTTTTAAGAAATCGCAAATTTGCGATTACTTAAAAGCAATCGCATTTTTGGAAATCGCAAAAATGTTCTGATTTCTAAAAATGCTTGATGCATTCAAAAAAGCATTTTTGGAATCGCAAACGGCCGATTTTAAGGAATCGCACCGTTTGCGACTCCAAAAATGCTTGATGCATGTGGGCCCACATGCATCAATCTCGGCTTTTGCGATTTCTAAATTGCGATAAAAAGCGATTCGCAATTTAGAAATCGAAAAAGCCTATGCATGATTATTTTTTAAATATTTATGCAATTCGGTAGAAATCGCTATTTCTACCGAATCGCATAAAAAATGCGATTTTGAAATTGCGAATTCGCAATTCCCATTCATTCCTATGGGCCAAAAGGCCCATAGGAATGAATAGGAATTGCGAATTCGCAATTTCAAAATTGCAAATCCTGATTGCATTTCAAGGGTGGTGAGGGGGGTTCAAATGAACCCCCCCTGTACCCCTGAAATGTATTTTTCGCATCATGTTGCACACACACATGTCCTAAGGACATGTGTGTCCGTAACATGAATGCTTTTAAAATGCGTTTTCTGTGTTAATTACACTTTTTGCAAATTTACCGAGTAGTTCAACTACTCTGTAAATTTGTCCCTCTATTTGCGAATTCGCAATTTCAAAAGTATTCATGCATTGCTTTTAAGAAATCGCAAATTTGCGATTACTTAAAAGCAATCGCATTTTTGGAAATCGCAAAAATGTTGCGATTTCTAAAAATGCTTGATGCATTCCAAAAAGCATTTTTGGAATCGCAAACGGCCGATTTTAAGGAATCGCACCGTTTGCGACTCCAAAAATGCTTGATGCATGTGGGCCTGCGTGTCCAAGAACTCGTAATTACATAAGTGAAAACGCCATAGTGAAAGGACGAAGGGGCTTGGATTTACCTGAAGATCGGAGAAACCGATACAAAAATCCTCTTGCCAGGACGTCACAGGCTAAGGGTCAGCTCTGCTACTAACGGTCTGAACCGAGCCAGGCATCGGTATACGTTCTATATATTGCCGGAAACCGCAAGAGAACCATTGAAAAGGTCTTAATTTGTTCAAAAGTAAAACACATGTGTGGCTCGTCGTAGAAGAAAGGAGGAGCTGTTGGCTAGTGTGTTTGTGAAGCGGAATTGCTTCAAAACCACGTGGAGACTAGCAAAAAAGATGCTGTAATAGGATACGGAAAGGCAGTCAGTATATGTCATGGGATCGAGGAAATCATAGAACAAGGCGTAATGCCCAATAAGAAAGGGTGTCCCATGATAGCGTATACGCATGACGGCGGAAATTCTGCTCGTAATAAAAGAGCGTATGTGTTGGAACTGGGGTCACCAGTCCCCTAGGGTAGCATGGCACGAGCGGGTAGGCATCAGAAAGCATATGTGTTAAGCAACCATGCAGCACACGCAACCACTGAGTCAGAAACCTGGGCACGCAATCAGTGACACCACTCCAGTGATCTTGTGTAAAAACTCAAGTCAACTTTATTAAGATAGAGCAGGATCAGGGTATTTAGGAATTCATCATAAAATTAGCTTCATAGATCTCCTTTCAGATACCTGTGTGTCAACACTTGGCATTAAACTTCAGCTGAATAAATATTAGATATTCCATAAATATTGGATAACTACATTCTTAGTAAAACACAGGCCTGACCTATGCCTTGCTTCTTATCACCTGTAAGAATTACATTATAAAGTTATGAATACACACTGCGTTAAATACCCATCTTCCTTTCCTCAGGTAAGCGAAGAGCATCTTCATAACAGTAACATCTCTCCGCTGTCGGAGTAAGCAGTGCATTAAGTGATAATAAAAACATTTCATTAGATGTGTAACATCTTATTAGCCTCAGAATTAAGCGGCCATAACTCACCTCCTCTATTAGGAGTCAAACTTATGAATGCATACAGGATGTATTATAAATAACTTTAGGTCCGAGTTAACCCCTTCAACGGTCAACTAGGAAGACCCACCTCCTAGACACAGGTACTGCATTTTCGTATTCAGGAATAAACTTCCCCTCTTATGGGAGTAACCATTTCCTTATATCTCTAGAGGCCTACGGGAACCACTGCATTAGGCTGGAGTAAACATGACATGTGGCCCAAGAGACATTTCACCACGTAGGGTTAAGCGCCCCATTACCTAAGGCAACCAGCTAATTACTCTCTTTGAGCAAGCATAGGCATTTTCATGGAGCAAGAACAAGCGTTCCATTGGGTATAGTAAGCACCTTTCCTTAGGTAAGGATAACCACTTTCTGAGGCAGCTAACAGCATTCAGATAACACTGCCTTAGGCAGAAATATACATATCCTACGTTTGGGGTCAGAACATTTTAGTACCTAGCTGTAGGAGTTTCAGGAAACCTGGCACTAGGCGGGATTTAACATGTCATCTAATAGGTTATCCAGGATTGCAGAACTAAACAGGACTAAACATTTCCTTTTGCACAGATCAGCATTTCCTCATGAAAGGGAAAACATTTTATGTAAAGCCATTCAATTCTTTATATCACTAACTTATTTAAGTAAAGATTAAAACATTGCCTTACCCAGCATTGGGCATTTCCCGGAGTTATACTTAGGGAACATTGCACTTGGCATATTACCCTTCTCTATGCATAGGTAAAACAGTTCCCTGTGGACCAGGCAACAACTCATTAAAGTTTGGATAACAATTCATTAGACAAGGGCAACCAGGCAATTAACTACCAGTTACCCTAAGCAAGAATAACCATTCCATTTCAACAGGGATTCATATCTAATTCTGTCTGGTAAGTATAAAACCTTTCATTAGATGTAAAACATTTAATCAACATACCCCTATGCAAGGATTAACATTTCATTCCAACTGGTCACTTCAGCAATAACCATCTAATTGGCAGACACAAAGTCCTCCCTGAGGGCTTTGCTGACAATCCGGGGCTCTTACCCAGTTTAACGGGGCCAACGGGGCCCAACACAGTCTCCATCAGGGAAGGGCGAACACGGGCCTCCCTCCGGCCTTCTGCCCTCCTCCCCAGGGGGGTTTTCACCTTCTCCTTCGGCTCATGGAGGAGCCCTTGTGCCGGTTCCGGGGTCTGACGGGGAGAGCTCCGGCCCTCTAGTAGGCCTCCCACGTCCTTGGATTGAGGCCCGGCAGATTAGGGATAGCCCGGGGCCTCTGATGCAGCAATGGAGGCCCCGATCCGCCAAGGCACAGTCTTTCCAGCAAGTAAGTGCCGGCCGCCAACCACAGCGCAGCCGGCAAAGGGGCTTGACAATTGCAGCCAATGGCTGCGCGGCAATGGGCGGGGGGTGCGGCCGATGACACGGCGCACCTCCGTCACGTGAGGTGAGGTCGGGGCTTCACGGCCTGTCAGGCCCAGCGCGACCTGACAGGAATTCCGGCGGCCCCCTCCTGACACCGGGGGTTGCCGTGGAGACTCCTTCTGCTTGGCCTGGGCTGCGGCGGTGATCGCAACACTCAGCAATGCTGCGGCGGCCCTCTCCAGGCACCGGGGGCTGCCGAGGACGATGACTGCACTCCCAGCAGTCCCACCTGGACAACCGGGGCGGCGGTGGTGAGTGGACCCGGCCTGCGCCTCTCCACAGCGCTAAGTAGCAGGATGGCGGCCAAAGCGCCGCAGGGGTTACAACAGGACCGTATGTACAGCGCTTTGCCAGGCAATAGGGTTTTTCGAGGGGGCAACCTCCTCCAGTCCCTCAGCGCTCCTCATAGGGACAGCAGGAGAACGCTGGGAAAGTAGGGCTGACAGCACAATTCATTCCCAATCCCTTTTGGGCAGTCCAGCGCCTGGAGCAGAGATATAGTGCTTGTATGGGTGCCGCCGTTCTAGGGAGTCCAGCGCTCTTCCAGGGGCACACAAGAAAGCGCTTGAGGGGCAATACAGCTCGACTCAGTTTTCCGTAGATTAGCAAGGCGGCTCAATCAGGACAGCAATCCAGGCAGATATAGCGCTTCAGGATTCTAGCGCTTCAGGGCCATTATAGCCTCAAGAATCACAGCGCACTCTGGCAATATCAGCAGGCTCAGTGTTTCTCACAGGGACACAGTAGATAAGCGCTTGAGGGGCAATATGGCGCTGAGCCAGCAGGCAGTTTATTTAAGTTGGCAGCAGGTCAGCAGGACCAACGGGACAGGCCACCCAACCATGTCAAACCAACCAAAGGGATCCCAGGTGGCGTCAGGGAGCGCGGGGAGCGACACAGCGCCAATACCTGGTTGATTTCTTAATAGTCCTGTGGTGATTTAGTTTTCTTCTTGGCGTGTTGTTTCTTGCGCCCTTAGTTTAGTTGCTTGGTTTCTTGTTCCTTGATTTAGTTGCTTGGTTTCTGGTTCCTTGAAGGGGGGGATAAATTGGTGGCTGGTGTTCCAAGTTCTTCTCAGCGAATCCCTTCAAGTGGTCCCTGGGGGTTCCCTTCCGCGGGGTTAGGTCAGTGGGGGGGGAACAGGATACCTCAACACTTGTAAAGCAGCACACTAGGCCCTGTCATTCCAGCATCATAAGACCCTGCCCTGACCCCCACTGCCTATCCTCCTGCGTAGGTACTTCCCCAGGTCTTCCCTCAGTCTCTCTCCTCAGGAACGTTTCCCTCCCTTTCCTTATATACTGCCAGTTGACAGTTGGTGGTGGCAGTTGGTGTCACCTCACCTCTCCCAGAAGGTTCCAGAGGCTTCCAGGAGGTTCCACCATTCTACCTGTGGACAGGCTGGCAGGCTAAGATGGATACATTGCCTGAGGGTTCCAGCCAGCCCCTGGCTACTAGAATGCGCCCACTAAACCACGCTGCTGCAGCAGTGGTCTGTGGCAGCCATATTAGGGGTATAAGGCACCTGCATTTTAACACTAGTTTTAAACTACACAGGGCATTCTCCACCACCCAAGGCCTACACACTGTTGTTTCAATAGGGGCATTCTAAATTAACAGGGGATAGTAAGCGAAAAATTTCTGGGGAAAGGGCCAAGTCTCACACATCTCCCCCCCAGCCAAAAGCCAGGGTAGACTGATCATTCCCTTGACGGGCTTCCCTGCTTGGGGCGGAAAAAGGTGGACGCAGGCCCAATACCACCATGACATCCTCGCTAATCCAACCACCCCACTGGTGTTCCTAGTGGGATGCGGCCAGGACAGACCTCCAATCCAGATGTCTCTGGCCCTTACTCTCTCTCAGAGTGGGGGGCAGTCGCCCCAGGCCCGTGGTACCTTTTTCCACTCTCCTAGGGTCTAAACCCTTAAGTTGAATTGGTGACAGGGGCGAGACCTACCTCTCCCTGCACCCCCTCCCAGGGTTCCGCACCCTCCCACCTGGAGTAGTACCCCTGAGAGTCACTCTGGTAGGGTCCTTAGTTACCGGTACCCCACCCTCCAGGTCAGGCAATTCCTGATCCTGAAACCCCAGTCCAGGTCCTACACTCTGTGACTGGTCTAAACTCCGAACCTCGGGTACGCTGCCACCATTGGAAGCACCTGGTACACATAATTCCAAGGCCTTCAGCTCTAACTCTTCTAGCTGAAGCCTGTGCACCAGCTTCCTCTCATCCATTACAAGGCTCTCACTCTCCCTCTCATGCTCTATCATCTTAGACGACGCACACCCCCAGTTACTCTACTCCCTCCCCCAGGTCATCCTCCCGGTAGCACATTGTCAGACACAACAATTTTGAGTAGGCCTGGGTCTTCTGGTGTGCCCGCCTCCCTGGGTGTGACCTGCCCCTCCTGTTCCCCATCCCCTCTCCCCTCTGGGTGGGCTCCTACCCGTGCCCCCAAAATGGTACGGAGTTCCTTCTTCCCTCCGCCCAACAGGCACCCCCATCCTCTGACAAAACTCCATTATGCCAGGTGGGGACTCAGATAAATCTGGGAAAAGATACCAGGACGTGGGTGACAGGATTAGGTCTAACAGATCTTGATATACTCACAGGCTAGACAGTGGAGGGGTCAATTACTTTGGCTTACACACACAATAATTGTGCAGCCCAATTGCTGTGCACCCTGTCCCAATGGAGGGTGCTGCATGGTCACAAGTCCTGGATCCCACCGCTCGACACCAATATGTTGGAACTGGGGTCACCAGTCCCCTAGGGTAGCATGGCACGAGCGGGTAGGCATCAGAAAGCATATGTGTTAAGCAACCATGCAGCACACGCAACCACTGAGTCAGAAACCTGGGCACGCAATCAGTGACACCACTCCAGTGATCTGTTGTTTCAATAGGGGCATTCTAAATTAACAGGGGATAATAAGCGAAAAATTTCTGGGGAAAGGGCCAAGTCTCACAGTATGCATAGCAGGAATTGCCATAATGACGTATTTGTTGCTTTGTGCGTAAACTTAAAAAATTATAAATACAGCAAACAGCTGACTCTGCAGTCTGCGAATGTAAGTTAGCAGATCAGTAAGGCGGGGAACTCAGAATAAGTAAAGTATTGAAACCGCAGTACATCATGAGACAGAGTAAATAAGCCAGAATAAAAGCAAATGTGCATGCTCATAATGGCAGTTAAAGTCCTATGTTTTCTAGGTAGATGTACTTAAATGCTTTAGCTTCTATTATCCATGTATATAGTCATATTGGCCCACATGCATCAAGCATTTTTGGAGTCGCAAACGGTGCGATTCCTTAAAATCGGCCGTTTGCGATTCCAAAAATGCATTTTGGAATGCATCAAGCATTTTTGGAAATCGCAACATTTTTGCGATTTCTAAAAATGCGATTGCTTTTAAGAAATCGCAATGCATGAATACTTTTTAAATTGCGAATTCTCAATTAGAGGGACAAATTTACCGAGTAGTTGAACTACTCGGTAAATTTGCAAAAACTGTAAATAATGCAGAAAATGCATTTTTAAAACATTCATGTTACGGACACACATGTCCTTAGGACATGTGTGTGTGCAACATGATGCGAAAAATACATTTCAGGGGTGCATGGGGGGGTCATTTAGACCCCCCTCTCCACCCTTGAAATGGATTGAGGAATTGCGATTTTCAAATTGCGCATTCGCAATTCCCATTCATTCCTATGGGCCTTTTGGCCCATAGGAATGAATGGGAATTGCGAATTCGCAATTTGAAAATTGCATTTTTTATGCGATTCGGTAAAAATAGCGATTTCTACCGAATTGCATAAAAATGGAAAAAATAATCATGCATAGGCTTTTGCGATTTCTAAATTGCGAATCCCTATTTATCGCAATTTAGAAATCGCAAAAGCCGAGATTGATGCATGTGGGCCAGAGTTCGCTAATCATTTATGTCTACATAGGCTATAAAGTATGATCATGTGTATATACATTACAATTAGACATATTTACAGCAGTATAAACCACCAGCCGGTGGAATATGCATAGCATAAAAACTTGTAGAGGTTCATATCAAGTACGGTATCTTACTGATTTAAGAGAAAAATTAAATGATTGCATTTTCTCAGGGTATTTCCTGATTCAGCCCATTTTTGACTGTATCAAGCTGGAAAACATAAAAGACTTCACGTTTCTTTCTTAGTTTATCAATTATAATCCCTTCCTTGGGGACCATTTTCTCTAGTATAAACCACTTAATATCTTCAGGTGAGTGGTTATATTCTAAGAAATGTGATACCATGGGGGAATTGATTTTTGCCGTGCGTATAGCGGACCTATGTTCAGTAAGTCTTGCATTCAAAGATTGGGAGGTCTCTCCCACATAACCTTTGTTGCATGGGCAAATCAGTAGATAGATGATATTTTTTGTTTTACAATTGCTCATGCATTTACAGACAATCTGTTGCCCATGGTATCGTAATTCTCTAGCTTCGATTGCCAAAGGGCACACTATACACGTACCGTATTTGTAGTTTCCTACGACTGGTGTCATATCAGTAATGCTTCGCTGAATAGGTTCCCTATTCTTGTTTGGCATGCGCGATCGAATAATCAGATCTTTTAGATTCCTGTTTTTTCTCTATGCGAACATGGGCTTCTGTATATGTCTGTCTTTGGTGTTATTCACATTTAATAAATGCCAACATGAACAGATTATTTGTCTGATTTGTTAATTCATGATTGAATGTCGAGTAACGAAAACCAGATTGTCATTCTTGGTTTTATTGGAACCTAACAAAATATGTTGCCGGTCATAAAATCTGGCTCGTTTGTAGGCCTCCCGGACCAGCCGGTGCGGGTAACCTCTCTGAATGAATTTGTCTTTCATTTCTATAGATCTGAGATCAAAGTCTTCAAGTTTGGTACAGTTTCTTCGCAGACGGAGAAACTGTCCGAAAGGGATGCTACTTTTTTGATTAGTTGGGTGAAAACTGTTGAAGTGCACCAGAGTGTTGCGGGCAGTTGGCTTAATGAATAGGTCTACAAATAATTGACTTCCATCATGTTTTATTACAATGTCCAGGAACTCCACTTGAATGTTTCTAATATGGGACCTGAATTTTAAATTTTCATCGCATAAGTTTAGCCATGTGATGAACTTATGAAGGATATCTTTAATGTCATCCCAAATGAAGACAATGTCGTCAATATACCTCGACCAACACAACACAGATTCATAAAAAGGGGTCACCTCATTGAATATGTATTGTTGTTCGAAGTATGCGACGTAGATGTTTGCTATGGTGGGCACACAAGAGGCGCCCATGCTGACCCCCTTGGTTTGTTTAAAAAGGTCACCACGGAATTCAAATACATTTTCTTCAAGTATAATTTTTAGGCATTCGATGATGAAGTCATGGTCGCAGTCCACATCATATAGATTCATAAACCATCGAACTGCTAGAATAGCCCCATTGCATGGAATATTAGAGTATACGGCCACATGCATCAATCTTGCCATTTGCGAATCCTTAATTGCAAAAATTAGGGAATCGCAATTAAGAATTCGCAAACGGCAATGCATGAATAATTCACATTTTTTTTAGCGATTTCTTATTTTTCCTTAATTGCGATTCACAATTTGCATATCGCAATTAAGGAAAACCCTTCCTATTGATTCCTATGGGCCAAGAGGCCCATAGGAAATAATGGGAAGGCATTTACAATTTGCGATTTTCAATTTGCGAATTGCAAATTGAAAATGCAATTTCAAGGGTGCAGAGGGGGTCCAAAGAACCCCTCCCTGCACCCCTGAAATTCAACTTAAGTGCAATTTACACACACATGTCCCAAGGACATGTGTGTGTGTAAAATGCAACTTTCAAAAATGCATTTTTGTGCATGTTTGAAGGTTTTCGGTAAATTAGCATGAGGTTCAACCTCATGCTAATTTAGCACTTCCAAACAGCTAAATAGCAATTTAAAAATGATCATGCATTGCATTTAAGAAATCTGAAATTGCAATTTCTTAAATGCAATCGCAATTTTAGAAATCGCAACATGATTGCGATTCCTAAAATTGCGAAAAACATGATGCATTCCAATTTTGATAATTGCATTCGCAAACGGCCAAAAATTGCGATTCGCACCGTTTGCGAATGCAATTACCGTTGATGCATGTGCCCGAACTCTCCACATCTAGTGTGACTAATCATTGTCTGTGTGAATTGAAGGGAGGGCCTTCCAGGGTGTTTATGATGTGACAGGTGTCTTTGGCATATCCAGGGTTTTTATAAATATATGGACATAAAATAGCGTCGAAATATTTGAAAATTGGTTCTGTTACAGATCCAATGGTGGTGACAATATAAAGGTGGATTTTCAGCATTTTTATGAACTTTCAGTGTTCCGTAGAAGCTAGCTAATTTAGGGTTTTCAATGTTCATATATTGGAACTCTTTGTCACAAATGACACCATTACCTAGTGCTCGGTTGGTTAGTTTCTGGATTTTAGATTTTATTTTGGAAGTCGGGTTTTTATGAATCTTCATATAAAATCTATCATTATTAAGCATTTCATCCACCTTCGTGATATATGTTTGTTTTTCCATAATGGCTATCCAACAACCCTTATCGCAGCTCTTTATTATGATTTCAGAGGATGCTTTTAGGGTATTAAGGGCCTCGTGTTCATTAGGTGAGATATTAAACGGGGTTTTAGGAACATATTTGGTTGCATTCAACAATTTATTATACACAACCTGTTCAAAGATCCTAACTTCCGGTGCTATTTGTTCAGAGGAAGGGGTAAAGCTAGATTTTAGAGTCAAACCTGATCTGTTAATAACATCAGTAGTGTTCTCTTTGTCTCGAAAGAACCATTTCAGACATATTTTGCGAAAAAAATGCCATAAGGTCGTTGAATAGTTCAAATTTGTTCAGCCCTGCATGTGGTACAAAAGATAGCCCTTTGGTTAAAAGGGAATAGGTAGCCTCATTTAGATGGTGTGAACTCCGATTAAAGATAGGAATTTCTTTCATTGTCTCCAATATCTGGCATTCCTTGTTTTCAGATACTGGTTTGTGTTCACTTGTTGAGGGCCCTGGTATTGGGGTTGGTATTGTTGTTGGAATTGTACACGAGGTTGATAGCGGGCTTGGAAGGATGGTTGATGCTGTGATTGATAGGGTTGGCGCCAGTTGCCTCTGTTCTGATAGCGTCTCCCTAAAAAAGAACGATTACTGTAGTTCTGACGACGCAGAGTGAATCCATTGCCTCTCTGATCAAAAGATGGTATCATTTTTTCGCCATCCAAATCTGATGAGTCTGAAAAGGTATTAACTCTTCTTGATTGAGATCTTATTGGTGGTTGATAACTCAAGGTATCATATCCACTAGCATCTGTTTGGCTATAAAATCCATCTGCAAAGTAAGGGTATTTATGTTCCTTACTATAGTAGTTTAAATCTTTTTGGAGTTTATCTGCTTTTCTTTTTGTTAGATAGTCGCTGTATGAATTAAGTTCACTATCTAGTTCTTCTAATGCTTTTTCGTGTCCTCTATGACTGTAGATGTCCTAATTTTATCCTCTAATTCAAGGATTTCTTTCATTAATTGTAATAGTAGATCTTTAGCTGTCTCTACTATAAGCATCATTAGATCCCTTGAGTACCTATTGGCGATAAGGGACCATTTCTCCAAAAACTCCTTAATATGAACAAATAGCCTGGGGATATTCTTAATTTGGAGACCTTGAGGTATAATGCCGGCACGCAGGTACTGCAGCATAAAATGGCCATGCAGTTCAATACTTTTTGGTTTTTTTCTTTAATGCCAATGATTTAACTAGTTCTTCATTGTAACCAGGTTGTAGTGTGGTCCTAGTGTCAAAATTAGTATTAGATCCCACCATTGATATGAAATCTTCCTCAGTAAATCCGAACATTTTTAAGTTTGCCATAATGTGAAATTAAACAGTAGCATTCACTCAATACGACTTTTGCAAAAATTATTAAATGCTGCCAGTGGAAAACTAAGTAAAGCCTAGGTATAAATAGGACAATAAATTTACTATCTAAACAACCATAGTGAATAAAAGAATGTGTGAAGATAGTTCATCAAACATACAAGGTGTTGACGACAAGTGCAAGTTAGACAAACAATTTGATATTCAGTGTCTCTGCTTAGACAATATATAAACAGAAACAATCCCCTCATAGACAGGCTATGAGTATTACTCTTTAAGAAACAAGGGACCCCTATAGAAACAGCTAGCTATAACATAAGGAAATAAACTAGTATAAGAAGATTATAGCTAGAGAAAGGATGTCAACCAAAACTATAGATGAGAATACCTCTCTTATGTGTAGAATATATAGATCCCTTCAACGGGCACCCTACAACAACAATGTATACACATAGAGAAAAATAGAATGATATATTTAATTTTTTTTTGTATAAAGTTCATATTTCATTTCTCATTACACGATTTAAGGATGCATATATGATTCAAATTGATCATTCCAAAGAATAAATTTCGACAGTCAGCATAAATATATACAAATCCACATGATAGACGAGGTGTTGATTCAGGCAATGCGGCAGATGTCGAACGGCTTCTCCATGAAGAGACCCGGGTTGTAGACTCCGGGCCGGCGGAAGCCACCGCCTGCCCGGAGAATGCAGATTCACCGTGGTGGACACACAAATGACCCCCAGCCAGATTAGGATGGCTGGGGGGTCATTTTTACGTCCGCCGCTTTTCCGCTGCGGTCGCCTTCCAACCGTGGTGGAAAAGCTCTAACATGGCTGGCAGTGTCTATCAGACACTGCCAGCCATATTAGGATTTGACTTTTGTAATGCCTTTCCGCAGCGGAAATGCCGCCACGAAAAGGCATACGGACTTTTCTTTGAGGGCCCGTTGCGGGCCCCCCAGGTGAAGAGGGGGTGGGGATGCACATGGGGGGTACCTATGGTACCCCCATGCATTTGCATGCACAAAGCGGCAGGCACGGGACGGTGCCTGCCGCTTTGTGCTTGCAAATGCACTGGTTGCATTTTTAACACTGCGGCGGTTGCTGCTTTAAGCAGCACCCACCGCAATGTTAAACATACAGGATGTGACCGCCAGGGTGGCGGTCACATCCTAATTTGTACGGAGGGACCGCCGCTGCCCCTGCGGACGGTCCCTCCTCCTCTGGGGTGGCGGACGGACGCAGGTGCGTCCGCCATCCTAATAGGGCCCAAAGTTAGAACCTATTAGGTCAGGGATCAGTTTCAAGACTGAAGGGGGGCATGGATTAGTTGGGGAGCCTGATTTGACTGTGTTAGCCAGATCAGATATCTGTTCCACTGAAACTGCCATAAATTCCATGAAGCTAGGGAAGTCTTTACTCCTGCTATTGTCAGCCAGTTGATTCCAGTCCACTGTAGGGGCAGTAAAATTCGAGTAAATCTGCAGGTCAGATTGGGAGAAATGGTTGTTGCAGGGGCACAGCATCAGATCTGAGTGTTTGAATCTTCTCTTCGGGTAACCTATCATCAAGGGGAGGAGGTTCAGACGAAATCTCAATAATATGTGTCTATGCTGTACTATTGTGGTACATGCTAGATGGGATTATCCTTCCTCTAGCCTGGGGGGGATCAGATGATATGCAAGGGCCGTCTTTTTTCTATAATTCCTTTCCCTGCGAAGATAATGAGCCCTCGGTATAAAAATCTCAATTCATTTCTGTTCTGAAATCTTCATCTAAGGTTTGATCCTTAAATAATTCTCCCTGCCCAATTGCGATCAGTTATGACTCCACATAACTCAGACATCTGATCTTATTATAATAGTCCAGTTTTAAACAATCTTTAATTATGTTTTGTGTTAAGTTGACTGTGGTCTATGCCATATAGAACAGCAGAGTAAAATTGGTGCTAGTCTAATGGTATCTAACATATAAGGTAACCCAAACTCTATATGTAAGATTTAATTTGAATAAGAAGATGGTAGGGACACTAGGGACTTGAAAAAACTATCTTCAAGTTTTTAGAGAAAGTTGGTAAGCTCCATGCCCCAGACTCCAGCCCCATGAGTGGCTGCTGCCTTCGTCTTGGCTTGATAAATGTTTTAATTGGGTCAAGGAGGCTAGCGCCTAACATTTTGGAGAAGGCTTCAATAGCGTTTAGACTCCTTTCCATTCCTTGTGCTCTTGCCACTACCAGATTCGCACAAGTTTGATTTTTATCAAATAAGACTCCCAAATATGAGAAGGACTCTACCACTTCTATTTTCCAGCAATCCATATGGAAGTGTGGGGGGTTTTCACCTTTGCCAGATCCTGCTACAATGACGAAAGATTTTGTTTCATTTACTTTAAGGTCCAGCGAAGTCATGAATGATGCATATGTTGTTATGAGCCGTTGGAGAGCTACCCCCATTCTAGCAATTAACACAGCATCATTGGCATAAGCTAGTATTCGTAGGAGGTTGGTGTCAAACACAGGCACGTCCAGGGATGAGCCCTGTTTGTATAGATGGAAAAAAGAAATGGGGTGAGGACACATCCCTGCCTAACTCTCCTAGCGATCTTAGAATGGCGGGTACATTCCCCATTTTTGCCATAACGAACACACGCAGTGGCATTTACACATAATTGGCAGATACAGTTAATTATAAGTGGATCAACCCCCATCTCCTCCATTAAATACCAAAGCTTCTGGTGGCTCACGCAGTCAAATGCTGCTGACAAGTCCATAAAGATAATGTAGATTTTCCCACCTTTCGTTCTGGTATATTTCTCTATACATAGTGATAGGTTTAGACTTTGGTCTATAGTCCTCTTTCCCCTCTGGAAGCCATACTCCATTTGCATTAGGATATCATTTTCTTGGGCTGGCCCTTAAGTTTGGCAGTTGTGTCCAGTGAGGAGAAGGGCCTATAGTTCTTTGGAACTCCTCTGTCTCCTTTTTTGTATATCGGAAAAATTACACTGTGCTTCCAGGAAGGTGGAGGCACATCTATAACTATGCTGCTAAAAAAATTGTTAGCAACGGAGCCCACAGTTCTTGGTTCTCCTGAAAAAGATCTATCAGCACCCATTCAGGTTCTGGGGCTTTCCCAGCAACACAGGCCGTCAACCCTCTTCTGACTTCTGAGAGTGAGAAAAACAAATTACCCAACAATTTGGAATCTATGTCAGTGGAGGGCATCACAGGTGAAGTGCTGCAGGTGGAAATACATTCAAAGTGTGCCACCCATGCTTTTCCACCTATGTGTGAGTACAGTGTCAGATCCTTAGAGTTTTTAAAATAGGGAGCATTTATTACTTGTAATAAACAAAAAGGTAATAGAGTGTACAAGGGAATTTATAGACAAAATCCTGATGAAATCCCCAAATCTATAATGCAAAAAACAAACAGATAGTCCGGGGTCTGCTAAACCAGCTGCTTATTAGAAGAACAAAACTACACTCTTGTCACCTCAAGAGTAACAGCACAAAGAAGATAAAGGATTATAGAGTATTAGAGAATGAGAAGACCCTTACTATTGATTGGATTCCCATCACTCACCAATGTGATCATTATCATCATTTGGGTCTCCATCCAACCAACCATTTTCCCTCTTGATCATGGAGGGAACATGGTGGACTATATCCTCTAAAGGGTCATGTAGAGGAAACAGGAAGAAACAGAAAGAGATATATGGCTCTCACAAAACCTGGAGGAAAGTCCCAAAATATATGTGAGAATGAGAAGTGCAGTGCAATTGTGTAGTGAAATTGAAAAAGATTCGCAAAAGAGAGAGAAAATGTATTTATTAAAGTATCTATTGCAAACCTTATTAAAAACAGTGCAAAATAAAGCAGTTTAAAATCACTGCTTAGAAAACGGTCGACATGTTTTAGCCTCTTGGACAACTGGTCCAAGGTTTTCTTCAGGACCTATCTGTTAGTATGTTATTGCTACTGCATAGAACATTTTCTGTGAAAAAATTGTGAAAAACTATAAAGAATATACAGAATAAACAGCATACATACAGGTTGGAACTAATACAACCTCTGATGTAATGCTCTGATCCTCCGAATTGTAGGACATCTGAAAAACATATAATAGTGATACTCTGAGTGACAGGACAAGAAAGGGAGCGGTGTAGAATCTATTAGCTGGAGAACTGTTCAAAGGTATAAACAATGTATCCTCAGGACAACTCCAAGTATGTAGTACAAGAATCAGTTTTATAAAAACGTTTTGCTCACCCGTCTGGTATGAGTACTGGACCTCACCTCACCCGGTGCCTCCTAAAGTCAATGAGGCCACACTCTGACAGACATAAAGGAAGGGGACATGTAAGGTTAGGTCACATAGTACAAGCTACCCTACTGATACACCCAAAATACCCTAGCTGTACGTATGTCAGAATGGAACCCTGTCAAATAATCAGGGAGTAAAAAATAGTTCTAGGGTGCCCAATGTGAGAATGAAATCCCTATTAAAAACATGGCGAAAACTGCAAGGTTTAAACACCTGAAACACATAAAACACAAACAGTGTCTCTGTCTACTTATGTTTCAGATTTGCGGAATATGGCTGTTAAATCTCTAAAAAGCAGGAGATTGCACACATTGGCTCATTCTAATATTATTTCAAATATTATTATTTGCAGAAGTTATTATTCCAAAATAAGTGAAGCCTACATCAAAAATCATATACATGTGTATGCATAACCATAGCACAGTGCTTAAAGTTAAATCATTTGTCCCTGTACAGCTATGGAATTAGGCGTGTTTCAATCAACTATCACTACCTTCACTGTGATATGCACTATGATATTAACTGCAGAAAATCAATACCTTGTCAGTTTAGTCTCAAGCGGTGTAAAAGTATTGAATATACTGGCCAAAATAACGTTCTATTTAAGCTCAGGCTAACTAACTCGCTTCACTGTATCGGAAAAGCATTTATTACTTTCCAAAAATCTCTGCTAGGGTAGAGGAGTTGGACTAGGGTGCCTGGGCAGGTATGCCGCGACGATTAGAGGGCCGGTGATGCTGCAAGAAAGATGTACTGAGAATGTGCATTAAGGAGGGGCTCGGAATGGCCCCAAACTGAGTGGACTGTGCATCTCATGGATTTACCCATGGAATATGTCGGTAGACGTCCAGTGTCCGTATACACAAGGTGGTGATGTAGGAATTAATGATATCCCGTGGGAATTCATGCATCAACCTGCCCCAACCAAGGCCCAAGAAAACGGATATTGTTCTTTGGATTCGACGTAGCAGCCATCAGTGCAAGAGGTGGCAACAGAGTGCTGAGGCTCAGACGCTTGGAAGCGACATGGATCATGTGCTTACGAATGGTTCAGAATGGGCTCAACACAGACCAAGAACAGCATTATTTCTTAGGCGAATCATCCAAAATGTAGAACTTTAGCGGAGATCTCCTTTGATATAACTCCGATGTCATCACATGTGTCCTTTAAAACCACCTAAAATGAAACGATGAGATAACTTGAACCAATATGCATAACCAATTCAATGTGATTTGGATCTCATTGCATGTCTCTGCCAGTGTGCACCTGCTATGCACAAATGTCTAACTGCGTTTTTATACTGTCACCCATATTTCCCCAAAGTCCACTTCTCCCCTTTCCCCATTTCTAAGCAAAGACCCAGTAAACCGGAAGGCACTGTCCCATTTTTCCCAGCCATCTCCCCGTCGTTTCTCAGCATCGCATGAGCTCGATATCCACTTAACCGCCCTGATGATTGTCAACACTCTCCCAACATATTTAGTGACTTCTACTCCCACACCTGGGATCTGCCTCTCCTTAGCCCTCATGCCACCCATAGCATCCTCTACCATTCAATTCACCCCACCATCCCGATGGTGTCCCAGTAGACATCTACGACGGGTGGGCTCACACAACGGACATCATCTCACAGATCTGAACTTGCCTTCCCTGTCCTTTACCTGCAGCTTCCATTCATATATCCACTTCTCATTGGGTCACAACATAGGCACTCATAGCCCTCGGAAAAACAGCACATAGAGCCTTATCGGGCCTACCATATATTGGCACCTCAAGCCCAATCCTTCCAACACCACTGTCTCTTACAAGAGTATCGGGCAATTCCTCCACTCGTTCACGAGGGGCTTCTTCCCTAGACTTTAAGTTGTGCTACACATGCGCATTACAGCATATGCTTTCAATATAGCGGCTCGCCACCGAGTCAGTACATGGTCTAAAAAACCAGCAGTTTTCCACATATTTAAGACACGTCATTTCCGGTTCACCTTTACAGCCTGAACTTTGAGATCCAGTGTCTATGCACTGCGCCTTTCTTGCTACCCCAGGTAAGCTGCCATCCGCAGCATCTTAGCTTTTGATTTAACTATTCAGCGTTGTGTTACCCATAATTTTACATGGAGTTACAGTTCAAGTCCTCACCCTAACAGGCGAACCCGCCCTGCCACGTGTCCCTACCCGGACGCGGTGAACAGTCTTTCTACCCGGGTAAGACCCTGCCTTTTCTCCTGCTCCACTCACTTTCGTTCTGCTGCCTAATGGCCCAGCACTAAGCCTGTTTACCTATTCCTTCCAGTTTTCACAACCCGTATTAATTCCTACATCACCACCTCGCGTATACAGACACTGGATGTCTACCCACATATTCCAAGGGTAAGTCCACTCGATGCTCTGCACAGTACGCTCAGTTTGGGGCCACCTCAAGCCTCTTCTTAGTTAATGCACGTTCTCTGTACATCTTTCTTGCAGCATCACTTGCCCTCTAATTGCCGCTGCATACCCACCTAGGCACCCTAGTCCAACTCCTCTGCCCTTGGATCTCATCCCGGTAAGGAACAGCGCATCGCTTACAATTTCTTTTCTCCCCCAGGGGCTCCCATGAGTCTCCACATCTGTTCCCGTATCCGGGACCAGCTATTATTTTTGATCCGTTATCAGTCAGTCAGTCAAAATACTCTTTATTCGATTTTTGTTAAAATCATAAAAGACATAAAACAAACACAAATACAATTTCTATACAACATTACTCGATCTCATTACAAAAAGTTTTCTGCTTAAAGATTACATTTCCTCAGGTTGTTTCTCTTTAAGAACAAATTTGTGTTTAAGACAGGTCTATCCGGGGTAATCTTTTTTTCCTAGATCTAAATGCAGCAGTTAAAAAGCAAGCAACACTAAACATGGTATATGTATCTGCTAACATTTGGAGAAAGATTAAGGCTGGCTTAACTTGAGAAAAGCCCGCCGCTTTCAAAACAGGGAATAGATATTTTTTCCTTTCGCTACTATAAAAGTCACAAAAGAATATAAAATGAAGGGTATCTTGAACTGAAAATTGGTCGCAGCCGCATGGCGGTCCATCATCAGGTTTTGACCACACCAGGAAATTTCCTAGAGAGTAATGGATTAAGTTCATCCTGAATTTAGTTAAGAGGAGTCTATGGAGAGGATTAGTCACAATTTTTAAATAGGGTTCCATGGTGGGCGAAGTCGTTAGAGCAATATGTGCCCTCACCATGGGTTTCCTCAATTCCAATTCTTCTCTATCCATACAAACCCTCTCCAGAAACATCTGCTTGATCAAACTAACATCCTCCCTCCTGATGCTAGTTGGGTCATTAAAAAGTTCCGGCCTCCCCAACATTAATAATGTGGATTTAATATATTTTAGCCAGGGAATTCTCATGGCGTTATCCCTTGCAATGACGTCCTTAAGGATAGCATGGTTTAGCGTCAGCTCGGGGTTCAGCCATGTTTTGACCCAGAAAAGGAGGGGGGCTAATTTTAATTTGTCGGAGATATATGGTAAACCCATTTCCTCATGGATAGAGAAAGTGGGTGTGGAATCAGGGACAGATAAGATATTCCTAATGATACCATTTTCTATCCTCTGTAACTTTACCGTCTCTACATAGCCCCAAATTGCAGATCCATACATAGCGATTGGAACACACTTACTATTGTATATTTTAATAAGCGCCTCCATTGGTTTGGCTCCCAGTCTTTTTGTAAAGGCCAGCAAAGCTGATGAAGATCGTGCTAAGCTAAGACTTTTTGCTTTAATCTGGGGGGCCCAGGACCCTCTTTGGTCAAAAAGGACTCCCAGATAAGGAAAGACTGGAACCCTAGAAAGAATCTCCCCTTTGCAAATAAAAGATTTTTTCTGGCACATATTCACTTTACGACCAAAAATCATAGTGTGGGACTTGGAGACATTGATTTTCAAGTCTAGATTCTCCATGAAGGAACCGAAACGGTCCAAAAGTATCTGTAAACTATTCCCTGTGCGAGCTATCAGGACGGCATCGTCCGCGTATAGGAGGGCTGGGATCTGCGCTCCTCCTACACGGGGAACGTCAGCCAATCCTGTTTCTAGGTGTTTCCCCAGGCCATTTATATAAATAGTAAAAAGAAGGGGGGCCAGGATGCAACCCTGGCGCACCCCTTTTTCAGATTTAAAACTTTCCGTGCACCTTCCATCCCTGGTGACTCTTATTTTTGCCTCGAGATCTTGGTGTAACCTTGCCATAAATGCCACCAAGGACTCCTCTATGCCTAGCTCTAATAGAATAGTCCATAACTTACTCCTATTCACCAGGTCGAAGGCCGAGGAAAGGTCCATGAAGGCCAAATAAACTGACCCCTCCCCGGCCACCGTGTACCTGGAGACTAGGAGATGAAGATTGGAACATTGTTCCAATGTCCCTCTATTCTCGCGAAAGCCGTATTGAATATTCGAGAGTCCCCCGTTCAGATCTAAATTTTCCCTTAGTTGAACCAATAGGACTCTACCTAGGATTTTAAAAGTAGAGTCGATAAGGGAAATTGGGCGATAGCACCCGGGGTCCTCCCGATTTCCTTTCTTAAAGATGGGAACTATTATGGATGTTGCCCATGTTTGAGGTAGGAATCCTTCGGCTGCTGCTCTAAACACTCTGGACAGTACTTTACTCCATATTACTGGGCAGAATTTAAAAAAGTCTGCCGGGACGCCATCAGGGCCAGGAGCCTTATTTTTTGTAGTATCCATGATGGCTTTTAGGACTTGCTCTTCCGTAAATGCCACTGTGGTTGCACATTGGGCCATCTCAGTAGTAATTGAGCAGACTGATGGTTCACCCCCATAAATATTGCTAAAATGCTGTACCCATCTCTCATCGGGAATTACACAATCTGTATTCAGATTGTTCTCCCCTGAAAAAAAGGGGTGGTTAATAATTTCCCAGAACTGTTTACTGTTTTTTAGAACATCTACATTGAATAAGTCATTCCATGCATTGTTCTTAATCTCATCTTTCCTTGCCCTCACGTTGGCTTTATAGACCCGTCTCAGATGAGAGATTAGCTCTTTATCCCTAACCTTTGCCTTAAGAGCCAGTTTCAGTTCTCTATGTGACCTTGAACATTTGCTATCAAACCATTTGTGGGGCATTGTAGGGTACTTTGATTTGGGTTTTATAAGATCCTTGACAGTTTGTGCACAGATACAATTAAAAGCTGTGACAACCTGAAGATTCGAGGCAGTTTGGTCAAGACAAGTTTCTATTGGTTCCTCAATTTTGGGGAGTAAGGTTTCCATAAACCGTTCCTCCATAGCCATACCCCATCTAAGCCGTCTGCCCTGATCACTGGGCACCGCCAAGGCACAAACCCGGGGCTGATCCACCTGTCTGCGCCATAAGTCACTCCAGTGTATTACAGTTGACAGAGGGTTATGATCACTATGGGGTGAGACAGTAACCTTATAGTCAGTTGTCTTAGGGATTAAGCCTATGGACATAAATATGTAATCAATAATCGTCCCCTTGGTTGTGCCTTTAAAAGTGGGGACCTTCTCATTAGAAGCAGTTTTGTATGGTTCGTATATATTAAAACTAGCACACAATAAATCAAGAGACTCCCCCATTTTGGTGTGTTCAAAATGAGGAATGCAGGCTCCAGCCGGAGTGTCTGCATCTAGTGATTGACAGAGCAAATCACATTTGTGGCTATTAAAATCACCCATTAAAAAAAATTTCGAAAGGAGTGTTTGAGTTTTGACTGTATTTATTTATCAGGTTCTCCAAGCAATGCACATGTTCCAATTCATTTGGTCCACCCCAGGCATTGTAAAAGTTAATTACTAGTATGGTACAGCTTGGTGAGACTGACCATTCTATCGCTAGGATGTTTGGGGAACCTGAGTTCATTAAATTAAAAGTTCCTGCTAAGTCTAAAGAAAAAAATGTGATCAGCCCCCCTTTTGCTCTCCCCGCGTTACTGGTACTAGCGGGTACTATGAAACTTAGGAAGCCATCTAGGAGAAAAGAAAGTGAAGTGTCCCATGTTTCTTGCAGAGCTATGACCTTATGTTTAGAAATATGTTGTATCCAGGTAGGGTCCAATCTTTTAGCTCTTATCCCTGCAACATTCCAGGTCATAAATGAACATGATAGGGAGGTTACCCTCTCGGGTATGACTATTGTAGGTGCTGTTAAGGGTGTGGGTAGTCAACCGTTGGTGTTCAGATCGCTTAAAGGATTAAAACGGTTAACCAAATCCATAATAGGGCCTGTGTTATGAAACGTTGGTAAATTTTGACAATATCCCCATCTCAGGTACCCTGCGCCACCATCAGGGTTATAAACCTGATTATAACCATCATGTGGACGCAAGAAGGGGGCAGGGAGAGAGCTAGCCTCTACCCGTGGTGGCAAAATAAATCTCCGTGGCTCATTCCCCCCTGGGTAAGATAACTGAGGTCTTGGGTAGAAAAAGGTCAAATCCACAACGCCAATCCCACCAATGCTAATATTCCATCCAGGTTTTGTAATTATCCCTACTACCCTTGGGTCTTGAAAATTAATTATGATACACTCACCCCCCTGCTTTTTAAAAGTGTTCCCAATCCAATTGACCCTTCTGACCCCAATGATCAAGCCATCCACATCTCCTGGCAGGGGTCTATTTACCCGCAGCCAGTGCATGGCTTTATTTTTTAACATATCATAAGTTTCCCTTTGGCCATCCGGTAGGGGGGGAACATTGGTGAGAATGGCCACATATGGATAAGAATCAGGGGTAAGTTGGACTGGGGGAGTCCGAGTTGGAGGTTTATTAGCATAAGGATTTGGTGGGCAGCGTTCTGGGGCAGCAACACTCGCAGGAGCACTATTTCCCATGGCCGTACTAGCAATATTTCCACCGGTTGTGTGATTACCATTTCCTACATAGCCACCCTTATTTACTGGCTGGGAGACAGGCGGCCCATTTGAACCATCAAAAATTGTAGCAGGGTTTTTATCTATGTCTATCAGTGTCCCCTGGACGCAGGCCATAGTAGTTGGTAAGGATGAGCTCTTTTTCTGAGCCACAGGGGCACAGTTTTTTATGCTATCCTTAATACTATTTGCCATTGTGCTAGTGCAGTTGGTATTAGTACACTCAGGGCCGCTATTTTTTACCGGTGGTCGGGGTACTGCTAGATTTTTTTTATTATTATTCAGTCCCTGTTTCTGCTGAGTGGAAACCCCACTTACTTTAGCGGGTAACAACTCGGCCCCTGTGGCCCTCAAAACCTGCTGAACTGGATTATTTTCTCGCCCAATCTCGTCCGACTTGTTCTGAGCCTTAATTAATGATTTTACTGAGAAAAAATTATCCAAACTGGTTTGTTCAATATGGTCAAGTTGTTTTGCTAACTTCTCCAGTTTGGTTTCAAGGGGACTTAAGAGGGAACGTATAAGTTTTTCCAAATCCAATAAATGTTCCGGGTAAATCCTCATTTGCCCTTGAGAAGCTGTAGTAGGGGGGGTTATTTCTGTTATTGGTGATGCCAGGATCTTAGGATTTTCTACATCTATTACAGTGGCCAATTCCTCCCCCCTTATTACCCCACTTAGTTGTTCATCTCGGACATCGATTAAGGGCGTTTTGATTGCCAATTTCCTGACCTTCCTTGCTGGATTAGGAACTATGGATTTTTTTAAAGTTGTAACCCTCTTCCTCTTTGAGCATACTTTGGGCTTGATAGCGTGTACTTGAACAATTGCTTTTGGTGTAACATTTTGTCCTATGCACGCAATATTAGAAGCCTTTGAATGCTCTGATGATAGGGCGGTAACCACTGTATCTATAGGAGAGGCACCCAACAGCTCATTACATACAGATATATCATACAGTGTTTCTTGTGTAAGTGGCAATACTGTAGACGATAACGGGGTGACTAATGCAGGGAAACTTTGTCCTAAATGTTTTTCAAGGGGGTTTTTCATCAGTTCGATCGATAACCTTCGACCAGCGCGTCTTTCCGCCAAGGCAATTTCCCTGTCAATATCTTGGGGCAGACGCTTAAAATACGAATCTAGAGGCCCCATCACCGCAGTTTCAGCATCCCCCACAGAAGTCAATAAGGCAGAAGTATTTAAGGTATTTGCCATAGTTGCTAACACCCTTATGACCTCGGATAGCTAACTGATCCTAGGAGACAAATAAGAACGTAAATGTAATCAAACACAAGCCTGTAAATAGAAAAGGGCTGGCCCAGCCCGGCCTCCTGCGGCCCCGGACGGTCACAGACGGTCCCGCCCTTGTCCCGGCGCCCTCCCGCGCAGCGGAAGTGCAGGGCCCGTAATATATGCACGAATAGGTGAGAAGGGGGGAGGGGTCGGGGAGAGCGGCCCAGGTGTAGCAAGTCAGGCAGGCAGGCGGGCGCTCCTGGGATATGCAGTCCCAGTGCAGCGCGTGCACTCGCTCGCAGCCCCTACGAATATCCTTCCCTCAGCGTCCCCTTGTAGACAACGGCAGGCAGCACTCCAAGCGCAGCGGGACCCGCGGAGCGGGTTCCGCAAGAAGTGGGATGATGACTGATGGCAAACTCCAAGCTCCCAACTCCAACCAGGTCACAGCAAAAATGCAGAAAGGCGTCCCACTCGCCAGAACCAAAGAAACAGCTGATAAGCGCTCGGTGAGAGGGGGGAGGGGTCGGGGAGAGCGGCCCAGGTGTAGCAAGTCAGGCAGGCAGGCGGGCGCTCCTGGGATATGCAGTCCCAGTGCAGCGCGCGCACTCGCTCGCAGCCCCTACGAATATCCTTCCCTCAGCGTCCCCTTGTAGACAACGGCAGGCAGCACTCCAAACGCAGCGGGACCCGCGGTGCGGGTTCCGCAAGAAGTGGGATGATGACTGATGGCAAACTCCAAGCTCCCAACTCCAACCAGGTCACAGCAAAAATGCAGAAAGGCGTCCCACTCGCCAGAACCAAAGAAACAGCTGATAAGCGCTCGGTGAGAGGGGGGAGGGGTCGGGGAGAGCGGCCCAGGTGTAGCAAGTCAGGCAGGCAGGCGGGCGCTCCTGGGATATGCAGTCCCAGTGCAGCGCGCGCACTCGCTCGCAGCCCCTACGAATATCCTTCCCTCAGCGTCCCCTTGTAGACAACGGCAGGCAGCACTCCAAGCGCAGCGGGACCCGCGGAGCGGGTTCCGCAAGAAGTGGGATGATGACTGATGGCAAACTCCAAGCTCCCAACTCCAACCAGGTCACAGCAAAAATGCAGAAAGGCGTCCCACTCGCCAGAACCAAAGAAACAGCTGATAAGCGCTCGGTGAGAGGGGGGAGGGGTCGGGGAGAGCGGCCCAGGTGTAGCAAGTCAGGCAGGCAGGCGGGCGCTCCTGGGATATGCAGTCCCAGTGCAGCGCGCGCACTCGCTCGCAGCCCCTACGAATATCCTTCCCTCAGCGTCCCCTTGTAGACAACGGCAGGCAGCACTCCAAGCGCAGCGGGACCCGCGGAGCGGGTTCCGCAAGAAGTGGGATGATGACTGATGGCAAACTCCAAGCTCCCAACTCCAACCAGGTCACAGCAAAAATGCAGAAAGGCGTCCCACTCGCCAGAACCAAAGAAACAGCTGATAAGCGCTCGGTGAGAGGGGGGAGGGGTCGGGGAGAGCGGCCCAGGTGTAGCAAGTCAGGCAGGCAGGCGGGCGCTCCTGGGATATGCAGTCCCAGTGCAGCGCGCGCACTCGCTCGCAGCCCCTACGAATATCCTTCCCTCAGCGTCCCCTTGTAGACAACGGCAGGCAGCACTCCAAGCGCAGCGGGACCCGCGGAGCGGGTTCCGCAAGAAGTGGGATGATGACTGATGGCAAACTCCAAGCTCCCAACTCCAACCAGGTCACAGCAAAAATGCAGAAAGGCGATCCGTTATCAACAAGCTTCATCATAGCTAGACAACTAGCTCATCGCATACCCCAGCCTGTGTTGGAACTATCACCAGTGTCCTGGTGAGCATGCACTCCTCCCCCTTGTATTCCTCCTACTCTGGTACTCGCCTCACTCGTAATGTCTGTGTGGTCTAATCCACCACTCTGTATCTCTTTCAGATAGGGACTAGCTCACCTTCTTCTTCCGACCCGGAACTGGTAACCGCCACCTAACCCCCTAACCACCAGGCGAGCACCATGCCATATCCTAGTTTGTTAGCCCACACCCTCTCTTCATAACCTCTCTCTTTCTCTCCGTTCCCCTTCCATGGCTACCAGTTGAGACCCTTCCCTAACATAGGCTCCTCCATCCCCTACAAACTCCTTCTCACACGGCCCTTTACATTTTCCTCCGGACATACTGACCTAACCTCTTCTTCTAGACTGTCCAAGTCCTATACGTCTGTCCTACTCCTAAACACTCCTCCCTTTGCACATTTTCCACCCCCTTTACATTGCCCATTTCTCTTATCTCAGTACCTCTGAGCCTGAACATGTTACTTCTCTAGTACTGGCCATCACTAGCTTTAATCTTGTCCCAACCATCGCCGCATTATTGTCTTAGGTCAATCACTCCAGTCCCACTAGCCTTCAAGATACTACCTCGCACCACCAATGTCACTCGCACATATCTCCTATGTCACTCCACTGTATACTTTGGTTTTTTTCCCACGCTTTCTTCATGGGGCCCTCCCATGACAGCGGCAAGCACCACAGTCACTATATATTTTGTGTTTTCCCGCGCAGTTCTCATGAGATTCATGACAGCGGAACGCTCACCATTTTCACCGTCCACATAGTGCTCTGTCTCCCAGGTTTCTGCTGGTGCACCTCTGGTGATTCTTCTCCCCTTCCGTTGAGGTCACCCAGTTCAAAGAACGATTGTGTCACTTTTTATCTCCCGTGTATCCCTTACCCCATGTTTTTTATCTCCCCCATCCCTGAAGAGTCACAGGATAACTCCTTGTGATGAAACGCATGTCGGCTGATTGTTTTGTCCAATACAGTCATTGCCTTGTGATTTATAAAATACCTTTTTTCGAAACCAACACTGGTGCTGACCTTTGGTTTTTTACAGACAGGAACATTGACACAAAACTTGCTAACACCCTTGACACGTGTGCCCGGGACTGTGCTCATATAGTTAAGCTGGCGTGATCACTAAAACTTGTAAATAAGTTGTCTACTTAAGACACCTTTTCATTAAAAGGGGTGATGACTAAAATAAAATCAATAGTGGATGCATAGTTATTCCGTCTAAATGTTTTCCTTATATAGTCTGAATTCACATTATTGGCTATTTCCATGTTCCTGGTATATAGGATCCTTTTGAGGCTGTCTCCATAATCATTATGGATACAATGTAGGATTCGTTTGCCCTTAAGATCTTCCAGCCCACAAACACAGTCCTCATAATGCTAACAAAAATGTATATTAAAGTCGCACACCCGGATGATATTGGGTGCGCCGTTTTTGGTGATCGTGGTGAGTTTGTCTATCTCTTTATTCTGCTTGAACTGAATTCTTGTGTCCCCTGAATTTATTAATATAGTAATTGATTAAAAGTCAATCTCCTTCTCTGATGGACTCTAACAAAAGCAAAAGGAAATGCGTATTCAAACAATCAACCTCCCTTACATTTATTGAAAGAGTTTTAGGGATTAGGGTTAAGAGTCCCCTCTTTGCTCTGCCTGACACTGATGGTACTGCCTCTGTCTGAAAGGAGCAATAGCCAGTGAAAAAAAACAGGCTCCTTGGCCCATGTTTCCTGAAGACATATAATATCCTTTGCCTGCCAGAGTTTATCCCAATAATCGTTTCCTATTAGTAAGCAACAACTGTCCTTACAAAAGGGAGCTACAATGTTAAATGATTATAGGCCACAATCTGCGTTATAATAGAAAAGAAGTTCAGCCGAACCCCAAATTTAATCAATAAGGTAATGGAAATTATATCTAACACACATATATACAGTGGGACACAGTCCTGTATCCGACAAGGCTAGACAAACAATATACAATGTACAAGGGAGTTTCTCAGGCAATTTTCAAATGTGAGCAGCTAGAAATTGGATGGAATCAGTTTAGCTTAACTCATGTGGAAAAAACACAATTCTGGCACATAATAGGGAACTAATGTTTAGACTACATTTACTGTCGACGGCGTTTCAATACTGTCTAAATCAAGGATCATCATCAGGACAACCAATGTATTGCCTGGGTAAAAAGGCCTAGGCTGGCAAACAGAGGAGCAATCTTACGTTGACCTCTGACGGCTGCAGAAGTGTCGGTGATAAAGATCGAAGCTAGGCTGGTTAACATTGAAAAATCTACAGTCCAGCTAGCAGACTCCCTGAAACTCGAATTGAAAGGAGCTAAAGTGGACACGGACGCAAAGTCTAAAAGGGGAATCAAGCCCACAACAACATTGAAGAAAAAGGGCCCAGCTACTACCCAAGAAACACAACCCAAATTAAATCAATATAAGATCCCTCAACCCCCGGCCAACTCCAATACAAACATCGCCCCCACAAAAACTCAGGCCGTATTGATCCCACCCCCAACTACTACTGCACTATCAAAAGACACTGTTACACTCCCGAATAAACCACAGAGCGAATTAACACCTCCAGAAAAAAAAATCACCACCCGGAAAACTAAACCTGTGCATCTACCACCAGAGGCGTCCCCCTACACGGTTATCTTGGCAGGGGTCCCCGAACTAAAACCCACGGCAATAGAATCGACCGTTTCCCTTAAAAATAAAGTCATCAGCTGGCTGTCCATATATAGACCTCTCCCACAAGGTACAACTAGTGATGTTCTCATGGTCAGGTGGGTTACCTGGGTGGGATACACCAGAAAAACAATCAGAGGAGACTGTGTCCTGGTCACTTTTAGAGAACCGAGTACAGCCTCCTACATCTGCACTTGGGCCCCAGACGATCAAGGTAGTAACATCCAATCCCTTCCTCTCTCATTCTTCTACCCCTCAAATCTATACACTTCAGAAGATCAGAGATGGGGGCACTACCAGGAAATGATGGGAGAATGGGAGAGCAACCGCAGGGAGAGAAGGGAACCATATCACCATAGGAGCAGAGTCCCTGAATTTTTCTTACCATATGGTGAAGAGGAAGGATGGGAGTCTACCACCAGGAGGAGGGGTGGAGGGGGGGTGGCATGAGAGGAGTTCCGGGACCCCACAGAATCCATTATCCAGCCTACCTCCCCATCCACAACAGATATAGCAGCCTCAAAATGGTTGACTAACAGTTTGAGTTTCAAGGGAGAGATCACCTCCAACCCCATTGGATAGATGATAGTGATGATAAATCTATCCCCCTTGAACAAGTTCCGGTTCCATGGGAACAGAGAGAACCAGCACACCGCCAAGATCTCGGGCATTCCTTAGTGGACACATCTGATATCAATACCAACATAGGGTTGGTTCAGGGGCAATTGTCACCTCACCCCGTGGTCAACTGTGATACAATCGAATATAACCGCTTCGATATAGGGTCACCTCCTACCAGACCCCAATCCTTGATCCTGACCTCATGGAACGTGGCTGGGTTGGCCAACAAAATAGACTGTCAGGAATGGGTTTCCTTTATTAATTCAAAAAGCATCTGCCTCTTCCAAGAGACCTGGGCGAGAGAAGAGCTCACATTCCAGGGGTTCGCAGGATTTTCCAAACCAGCTAAGTGGGGGGGCCGGGGAAGACCATCTGGCGGACTGGCAATTTGGGTAGCATCCGATCTGGGCTGCCAGGCCAGCTGTCTAACTATAGACTCAGATGATATACTAGCTGTCCTCCTCCGAACTGGCGGTAATAAACGTGTACTCAAGACCCGTATCCATGTCACATGAATCAAATACCATCGAGGAACTTTCCGCTTTTCTAAGTGACATTCCAGGGGAACTTCACTATGTGGTTGGAGGGGATCTAAATTCACACTATGAGCCACTACCAGGCCTTCGTGATGGACCCTCCTTCGAGGAGGATTTACGGTGGTTGGTACCTGACACGGTGGCACCTCCACCAAGAGCTTGGACTCCCCTAGCTCTTCAGATAACCGCCCTTACACTAAACCAAGGCCTAAGGGCCTGTAATGGGCGTATTAAACCAGATATTCCAAGCAAATGCACTTATAATAAAGCTGGAAGTGAATCAAGATTAGACCATATCCTCATTAAATTGTCGTCGTGGTCACAAATCATCGACTTCAAGGTTATTGATAGACGGGATAGTGACCACAACGCCCTGGAGCTCGAATATGCCCTACCAGGTATCGAGGATACGGGTCGGGGTAATCACAGCGCTAAGCCAGGCCTACTCCTGGAAAATAATCGGAGGAGAGTAAGGTGGGCGAAACTGGCCACTAGCGGCGACAAGTTATCTAAACTGTACGCCAGAATTACTCCGCTGCTGGAGAGGGCTTTCTTTACTGGGGAGGAACTGGGTGAAGGGGAATATAGAGACCTGTTAGGGCAGACCCATGTAGACTTAATAAACACCATGGAGCTAGACCTCTTTGTAGAGGGGGGTGTAAAACCAGTGTAACAATCAAGAGAACGTGGTATAATGCCACATGCAGGGAATCCAAAAGTGAACTGCTATCTGCAATAAAGGCGCGCAAAAGCAGGGAAGAGATTCAATATAGGAGAAGGGCACACAGGAAGCTCTTGGTGAACGCCAAGGCTGAATGGGACCAACAATACTGGGAGTACCTTTCCAGGGCACTTGCCACCAGAGACTCCAGTAAATTCTGGCGTATAGTGTCTAACGGAACGGAGGAACTATCCTCGGCAATTGAGCCCAACATTGCCCCTAGTACATGGCAAAATCACTTCCAGTCACTGTACGCAACAGAGGATGAGGTTCCGAATGGATCCCATAATATGATAGTGACTGACCCTGAAGCTGAACTCTTTACGGAAAAAGAGGTGCGGGTTGCCATAGCGGGGCTGTCAACAGGAAAAGCTCCGGGGCTAGATGGGGTACCAGGTGACCTATTCAAGCAGGAACCAGGGATATGGGCCCCCTATCTCATACTGATATTCAACGCGGTCCTCAAGGGGATGGAGGTCCCGGATACTTGACTGGGCGCAGAGGTGGTTCCTATCTTCAAAAAGGGATCCCCTCTGCTCCCAGCCAACTATCGTCCAATTAGCCTTATCGACGTATCCCAAAAGCTTTTCGGTAGGCTGATCCTAGACCGGTTACAGAATTGGCTGGAGGAGACAGACACCCTGACCCCTTACCAGGCAGGATTCAGGCGGGGGGTGTCTACAATTGACCAAATCCTTAGGCTGAACTTAATATATTGGAGGACAGCATTAATCGAGGGCGGCACCTTGTACACGGTTTTCGTGGACTTACGTGCCGCCTTCGACTTGGTGCCAAGAGCAAAATTGTGGCAGGTCATGGAGGAGATGAAAAGACATTTTGGCAATCCTGATGAGATTACATCATAACAACTTCGCGCGTGTCAGGTGCGGGAGAAGTGGCAATCTAACCGAAAGGTTTCCCGTTCGCAGAGGGGTAAGACAGGGTTGTGTGCTTGCACCGACCCTGTTCTTCCTCTTTGTGAACAGGGTTATTGCGCACTTGACCAGGGTTGCTAACACCGATGCCCCAAAATTGACTGGCAGCAGGGTGCCCGCAATTATGTTTGCGGATGACACCCTGCTGCTGTCCAAATCCCCGATGGGCATACAACGGGTCTTGGACGGTTTTCTTGAGTTCTGTACAGAAAGGGGACTTGAAATCAATCCCCAGAAAACCAAATTTATGATTCTTAACCCCATGCCCCTAAACCGCCCAAACCCCCTGCTGGGTACAGTCCGCCTGGAACTGGTCCACACAATTGAGTATCTGGGGATAACCTTAAATGATAATTTAACGTGGTCGGCACATCAGTCAAAAGTAAACATCAAATTGGCACAGATGGCAGGTGGTAATATGAGAATAGCGAGCAAGTCACCATATCGCCCACTCACCCCTGTAATTCAAATTTATAAGGCGCAGGCACGCGGGGTGCCACATATGGGGGAGAGTTGTGGGTCATATTCCATCGCCAAAATTGCTGACCACAGAGAATAAATTCCTTAGGCAGTTCACAGCTCTTCCGTTGAGTACCCCAATTCTGCCCTTAAGGCTGGATATGGGCCTTAGGCCCATAACGGAGGAGTTGGGGCTCAAACCTTTAGCCTTCTGGCGTCGCCTTTGGAGCAGTCCAGACCTCTTAACCTATAGAGCTGAGCTGCAGGAATTCTTATTGTTGCCCAACGCCACTAGAATACCTTGGTTAAATTATATCAAGAGAACCTCCGAGGCAATTGGTCTTCCAGATTTATGGTCAGATCCTGTAAACACAAGTAAGAGGACGCCCAGAAAGGCGTTATCCAGAGCGTACTATGACCTAATGCTCTTCCAAGCTGTGGATAGCACCCGTGAAGGATCAATGACCAATCAATTCATAAAAACCAAAGACTCATACAAACTCGAAAGTGTCCTAGATGGCATGACCCCGGTGCTAACTAGGCAATTATTCCTGCAATGGAGGTACGGGACCCTTCCCTTGGCATGGTCATGTCGGCCTTCTACAGAAATCTGCCCTGCATGTGCCCACACAAAGGAGAATGACGTACATGTAATAATAATAAACTTTATTCGGATTTTTCAGAAATTAAAAATCCATAAAAGCAGTACATAGTAAAATTTGCAGTGAAAAATAGTTACAAATAACAAGGAAGTTGTAAAATCGGGTAATTTGTACAGTGCAGTTTTTAGAGATTTTTCCTGTGTCTGTATATGCATTTCAAAAAGTTAAGAACATGGTAGCATGTGGCTTCTGTGTCCAAAAGCTGCAGACTCAACATGGCTGGTCGGCATTGTCTAAGACCCCAAGTTTTTAGGAGAGTCAATAACCAGAGTTTGCGGTGTTCCTGATAAAATTTACAGAACAAGACGGTGTGGAGGGTGGTTTGTGTTGATCTTCCGTCACAAGGACAAAGAGGTGGATTTGGATCCCAGACGTTTGGGGTTGGAAAAGCTACCAACTTGTGGAATATGTTTAGTCTGAATCTTATCAGGAGGTAGCGATCAAAAGTACCGATGTTGAGAGTTAAGTAGGGCTGAATTAAAAAGGTGGTTTGGACCGTTATTGCATGTTGAACGGACTGTTTCCCTACTTCTGATTGTAGTCTCAGGTTTTCCAGATGTTCCAAGGCTCTTGTTTTTAGGTTATGACGTACATGTGTTTTTTTTCTGTCGAGCCTATCAGAAAAGCAGGAAATACTGGCTGGTCCCCCTGCTTAAAAATCTGGGATTTAGAACATTTTTACCCGCTTACAGAGTTTTAAAGACTGATTTATCCCCAACTATTGTATTTGTCCTATCAAAATTTTTAACTGCAATGTGGTATGCTCGATATAGCTGTATCAAGAGAGCTGGGGACTCTCGACAGACCTGAATCCCTGACATGCCGTTATCCATTTTGATCACTATATGTTGTTTAATGCGTTTTATATCAATGACACAATGACATCCCCTGTATTTTTTAAATAATGTGATGATTTGTATATCTTTTATGATCATGTGATCGAAATAAAGATTTTTGGAATGGAATGGAAATATCCAGGTCTTAAGGGCTTAGCGAGAATCACATTCATACAGAATCAGACGCAGTGGAAGAGGTAGCTTAGTCTAACATTGGGTGGTTCCTACCTGAGAGGTTTCACCTACTGATCTAGGTTTAGCTAAGCAAGGACTAATGAGCAAGTGCTTGTCATTGGAACGTAGAGATCGTGATTGACAATAGGGACGCAGTCTCCTCCTTCGGTAGACCGGACCACGGCCTTGTCCTGCCCAGAAGGCGAGTGTAAGTGCCTTGAATTCTATTTGTGTAGCCATAGCAGCCAATGGAGTAGTCTAAGACACGGGGAGATATGTTGTCAAAGTGAGACTCCACATACCAGGCAGGCAGCAGCTTTGTTGCCCGTCTACAGTATACGGAGCAAGCCTAATGTGATCCCTATGTATGAGACTTTCGCGTAGTGTAAATGGGAGGTAATCAGTGCGTGAAGCACCGTTTTCCGGGTTACAATGTGCAGATAGTGTATAATTCTCCTGATGCGTTTAATCTTACCAAAACAAGCAGCACCCGCCTCTTGTACTTGTGTGGCAAGGGATAGCTGATTGTCCCTTCTAACTCCCAGATTCCTGACCAAGTCCTTGTGTGCCGGAGCAATGGCCAGTTCCTCTGGCCACCACAGATTGGAAGAGAGGGGATAAGGTTGGTTAAATAAGTAGGAACTCGGTGTTAAGTGTACAAGGTTCTCAGAAATTGTGGTATATCCAGGCCACAATAATCTAGAGACTATTTTCTAGTGTGTCGAAACTATTGGCACACACAGCATTCAAGGTGAATAGCAGCTGAGGCTCATCAGCATATGATATGATTTTGACTTCAGACATGGTAATTGTTAGAACTGGCTATTTCTGGTTGGCTAAGGCTGACGCCAAAGCTAGGCAGAAACCACCATTCTAGTCAGGGCAAGGGAGTAACACGCCAAGATAACCCCTGCTCACCCCCTTGGTAGCTTGGCACGAGCAGACAGGCCTATCCCGGAGGCAATGTGTAAAGCATTTGCGCCAGCACGCACCAGCAACAACATCCAAGGCACACCACAAAAGGAACTCCACACAAGGTTATATAAAAATAACTTCTGTATTGTAAAAACACATCAGATAGAAGTCACACTTGCACATTGTGCCAACTGGCACGGGCAATATTCACAAGGGATTATGTACAGGACAGGGCCACATGGGCCACTGTCAGAATTAGCACTTAGTAGAAATAGCACTTCTAGAACATAGAATATAGGATATAAAATCACTGTAGCACAAATTAGCAAATTTAGCACACAACCAGTAAACTGGTAACAGGTAAGTACCACCTACGCAACCCTAAACACCTTAGGAGAATGTCACACAGGGAACCAGGACCTCACTAGGACCACCTGTACTAAAAAGAACAAGCACCTAAGTATCACAATACAGTTAGGGGTATAAACAAGAACACATTACACATGATGCATCACAACATTCAGAGGTGTAGGGAAGGAAAACACACGATGCATAAAACATACATTCAGCGGTGTCATATCAAGGCACATGATGCATCAAAAACACATTCAGAGGTGCAGGGAAGAAAGACACATGATGCATAAACCAACACATTCAGAGGTGCCAGAACATAACTCAATAGCGCAAAAACACATGATGCCTAAAAACATTCAGAGGTGTAAGATCAAGGTACGTAATCATATTAAATGCATTACATTTCCTAGCACCACATCACATTGCGCAAAACTCACATTAGGCAATTACCATCACATAGATAATCACATTGCGCCTAAATAAAATCACATACCAGCCCCCATCTAATAAAGGGACCTAAACGGTGCAGCTGCCCACTAATTGCTGGGCAGCTGGGAAAACTGCAACAGGGTCCTCACTGACCCTAGAACAGAACTGCGCCCAATCGTTGAAGCCACCAGGCTCTGACACAACACTGCGCAGAGAGTTGGAGCCACGCAGGCTCTGAAAACACTTGTGTCCCCCAAGAGCCTCACCGTGCTCTAAACATCATGTGGGCGGTGAGCCCCTCTGGACTCCAAATATAAAATGCCCTCCAGAGCCTCACTGGGCTCCAAATAAAGTACATGCGGCCACGAGCCTCTCAGGGCTCTGAACAAATGCGGCACCGCGAGCCTCTCTGGGCTCCTAATTACAAATGCGGGCGGGGAACCTCTCTGGCTCTCTATCAAGAAAATGCCCCACTCATTGGAGTCCTGCTCGGGGGACTTTAAATGTAGAAATGCCCAACTCTTGGGAGCGGCCCTTTTACAACCGGGGCGGCTCTAAATGACAAAGCCCCTGCTCCCGCACTCACCGGGTCTCAGTGCAGCGGTGGCTTCTCTGTGCGGCGGCGGCTCTGGAAGAAGCCCGGGGCTCTCCCTTCTCTCGGGAGCCCCGGCAGGACACGGCCGGCTGCTTCCTCTTTCTCTTCTTCTCCGGGGCTCCCTCAGCACAGGGGAGCCCCGCTAGAGGCCGCAACACCCTGGGCACATCTCTGGTCTCCCTCCATCGCATGGGAGACTGGCAATATCGCACAGGCTTCCCTCTCCGCTGGCGGGCGTGACTTATGGTCCTTCTCCTGGGCCGGGATTGGCCAGCCAGCAAGCTGCTTCCGGGTCATCGCGGGCAGCGCGGCCGCCCGTCCAGGCACTGTAGGCGGGGGCTGAATTAACCGAGGGGTGGGCTCCCTCGAGTTAAATTAAAAATATAAAAATAGGGGCCAGGCCCCTGGTGGGGTGAGCACCTGCCAGGGGACAAAATCATGAAAAATAAGCAAGGTGGGAACTTGCCACGGCCCCCCCAGCAGGGTGGGCACCTGCACAGCTAGCAAAGCGCTCCCAAGCGCTTAGTGGCAGAATAAAGCACTCTCAGGCGCTAAGGGTCAAGATGCAGCGCTTCCAGGTGCTGGAAGCCATGCAAGACCAGGCAAAGTCCTTCAGTATCCAGGACAAGTCCATCAGGTATCCAGGGCAAAGCAAAGTCCCCCTATCAGTCCAGGCAAGGCAGAGGGGTCCCCCAGAAATCCTCTAGGCATCCAGGGGCAGGGCAGAGCCCGCCCCTGGCAGATTCAAGTCAGAAACAAGAACATGTTGGAAGGGGACACAGCCACTTTTTATACAGAGATATCCTTTGTCTAGCAGGGTGCAGGCAGTGTGAGAACTAGCTAGAACTGGTTATGATAATGATAATGATGATAATGATAATGACATTTGTAAAGCGCACAAATACCAAAAATGGTGTCTCGGCGCTAGAGCGAAACCAAGAGTAGAACCTCAAACGACTCATCTCACTGAAACAACCAAGTTTTCAAAGATTTCCTAAAGCTCATAAGGGAGCTAGCCTTCCTAATATCAGGTGGCAACAAGTTCCACAACTTAGAGGTACCATAGTGGAAACTCCGACCTCCCCAGTGCGAAGTCCGGATCTTCGGAACAGTTAAAAGGTTAGCACCAGTGGACCGGAGTGATCTGCCTGGCTCGTACCACCTAAAGAGTTCTTGCAGAAACAATGGACCCTTATGTGTTAAGGCTTTAATGGCCAAACAAAGCACCTTAAATTTAATTCGCTGAGCCACTGGCAGCCAATGCAGCTTTCGAATTTCTCCCGAGATGGATTTATGCCATGGTAGCCTCAGCAAAAGGCGCGCCGCCGAGTTTTGAACTGCCTGAAGTTTCCTCAGACACTGCTTCTGGACATTCAGATAGAGTCAATCGCAGTAATCCAATTTCGATTGTATAAGGGAGGTGATTACCACTTTCTTGGTTTCTTCAGGGATGTAAGGAAGAACCTTCTTAATTTTTTTTATCAGGAAGTAAGAGGCCGAGACAATAGCATTTGTTTGTTGAAATTTTTTTAATCTTTTGTCAAACAGGATGCCCAGATTATTACAGTTATAGGGAATTCCTTTCACTGGCCAGGCTAAGGACATCAGACGCACCCCAGGGGGTGGAGCCAGCATTGTGTGGGGAAAACCCAGCCTCATTCAGGATCCTCAAACCAGACGGTCAATCCACAAGCAGGCCCAGGCTCACTCCTCCCCTCACATCAGCATGCCAAACACTCCATTCACCACCGGGCCAGACCCTCCCAGACTCTTGGAGCCAGGCTCACCAGCCAGCCTCAGCCAATCACACGCCAGACACAAATTACACAAATATGCCAACTTCTAGAAGTGGCACTTCTACACTAGACACAATCATGCCGCATATACCATTGCGCAGCATTCAATCTCACGAGTTCGTACATACCAAACTCGAGCCTGCACTCCCCACACATCAGAAACTACCATGGTCATACATATTCCCCATTCATTCCTATGGGAGGGAAGGTCACACATACACATAGAGCTCACGCACTTTACGCTGTACCACAGTGAAAAAGTGCGCAGAGGCCTAAAATCACAACCACCAGGTTCCAGAAACAGGCTAGGAAAAAGCAAAAAGTCTCAGGGTGAACCTGCCAAAAGGGCCGGGTCCAAAGGTAATCGATGCAGCCAGCGGAGTTAAGTAAATATTACAAAACAGAGAGCTCAAAGCAGAGACCAGCAGCACGCCCCACTTCAGTGGTTTGACTGGGGATATGGATGGATAGGTCTGGACCTGCTGTGTGCAGTCAGATCACCATGAAGCCCCCCACTCCTATGGTCTTAAGGAGGTTCAGAAGAATGGGATGTGCGATGGTGTCAAATGCTGTAGACAAGTCTAACAGCACCAACACCGCCTTGGAAACTCCGTCAACCACCCAGCGTATAGAGTCTGCCATTTCAATGAGGGCCGACTCCATACTATATCCGGGGTTGTAGCTGGATTGAGAGTCGTGAAGGAGGCTATTATCTTCAACAAAAGCCATCAGTTGCTGCAAGGAATTGTTCACTTAAAGCTTGGCCGGAGCTGGTACGTGAGAGTTAGGTCTATGATTGCAAGGAGATACAGGATCTGTGTTGGCTTTCCTTAAGATGGGCAGGAGGAACACGTGTCTCGACACATCCGGATTAGAGCCCAATTTGTGGGAAAGGTTCCAGATGGAGCTTAAATGGTGATTGTGACTCTTAGCAAGGATGTTGTCCGGCAAGGGGTTAGTAGGGGAACCGTATTTACACATCTGCAATTAGAGCAGAGAGGCTTCATATGAAAATTTGTAAAATATACTGAGACCGCAGAGATGGAAAACGGCTTTACAGATTGGTACTCAGACATTGGAAAACTACATCAGCACACAGGCCCTCACCTACACTGACTACATGGGTCAGGGAGACAGCAACTCCTGGCTGAAGGACAACTACAGCACCATCCTGCATTGGTACATCAACATTTGCATCCAGTTGCCCAAAAAATAACACACTGCACCACACTCCGTTACTGATCCACCAAGAACGATTGACCAAAGTCAACACAAACTAGCTGTGTGGCACCCTCACACCGGACACTCCAACCAATGACACCGCCACACCCTGCAACCGCACACACTGGATCAGTGACTGACCCAACACTCTTCCCACAATGGCGGCACTTCCTGTGAAGCACAACAACAGTTAAGCCACCCGGAACAAGGCAGACCTACTGGACTCTAACATGTCTAACCAGACTCATGTGCAAACCTTGTAAAACAAACAACCATCAGTTACCTTTCAGCCCTGAAATCCACAACACACAGACATCACCATATCATCAGCAGGGACAAGAGGACAACCTTCAGGTATGGCCTAGGCACCAACACACACAACATGAATGACCTCATCGGCATTGTGAGAGAACTATCTGACCTCAGCTCTCCCTCCAAGGGATTCCCTTGCAACTTACTACCACTGCAAGCTCGTGGACGTACACAACAGCCTCTCCACACAGAGGTAGTCAGCGCTATTTTTCACAGGACATACCGCCCCTCAGGTCCTGGACTCCCGTCAGCAGCAAAGACACCACCCGGCTCATGTACACCATCCACTCCGGCTCTCCATCTGGACCCTTCCCACACAACATCTCAATCACAGCATAAACCATCCTTCAGGCCCACCTCGGGGACGTCATGAATGTCTCCTTTGAGTATGCCACTTTCCATGGGAGCTGTAGACATGCAGGAACCCAGGCCCTTCTTTGACGACGTACGGCAGTACCACAGGATCTCCTGGAACGTCACCCTGCTTCCCTACTCGGCAATTGTCATCAAGAAGACAGTCAACAGGAAACTGACCATCTCACTCCAAGCAAACATCTCCAGGCAACCCGCACCACACCATATTCCACAGTAATCTTGTTGGGTCGGCCATTGGTTTCTAGAGGAGGGGTTTCAACCTCCGCCCGCTTCAAGTTGTCTGGGCAGGTGCCGGATCTGAAGGAGGTGTTGATGGTCCGCCCTAGTTTGGGTGCGATGACGGCGGCTGCCTTGTAGAATATGTGTGGTGGGCAGGGGTCGGTTGGGGCTCCTGAGTGTTTTTTCCATGATCGCCGTGATGCGCTCGACGGTGGCGGGATCCAAGGACATGAGGGTTGTCTTACCGGCAGTGGTTGGGAGGGGGGTGGTGGTGTCCGGCGTCAGTTCACTGAAGTTGCCGTAGAGGACCTTGATCTTCAGATGGAAGTAGGAGCTGAGCTTCTCGCAGAGTTCCTGGGAATGTGTGACGTCCGTGGATTCGCTGGGGGGGGTGTTTAGCGAACTCCTGTATGATGTTGAACAGTTCCTTGGCTTTGGTCGCGTTGGTCTGTACTTTGTCTCTTATGAAGGTCCATTTGGTGTCTCTTATGCGCTGGTGGTATTCCTTCAGGGCGCTCCTGTGGTTGTTTCGGACTTCCGTTGTTTTCTATTTTTGCCAGGTTTTCTCCAGGCGTTTGCAGGGGTGTCTGGCTTCTAGTAGTTCTGTGGTGAACCAGGCGGCATTCAGAGGGCGTTGTTTGGCGGGGTGGGGAGGGTGCGGGCTTGTCGGCGCAGCTGGAGATTCAGCGGTAAAATTCAATGGCTGCGGAGTTGGTGTCGGTCGTGGCGCAGGGGGGGTTTGGAGGAGGCTGGTGTTGAGGTGTTCCTCTGTGACCTTGCTCCAGTTCCAGCATGGCGGGAATGGGGTGGGTTTGGGTGCGGTGGTGTCGTGGCATATAATTTAACTGAAAAGCAGACAACCATGGCCCAAAGGGATGCGAAATATACAATGCTGCACATTGAACAATTAGACCAATTACTATTCACTGTGGCAGACTGACCATCCGCAGAATGGTTAATTCATGGCCATATCACGTTGCCAGTAACAACTTTCCAGTTTCAATATTGCCTAGAAAGACACCAGGTAGGCAGGTGTGAGGCAATGGACAAGGAATTCATTCATAAATCTTGGGAATTACCATATAGATTTAGATGCAGGAAGGAAGACACTGAAGTGTTTCCTCAGAGGTATATACTGCGAGAATTCATTGAGTGGATCTCTCATTTGCCAGGATGTTATGCTTAATGGGGCCTGCAATGGTTCCGTTGCAAACTTGTCCTGTCATTTGAAAGGGTCCCCAGATGCTCTGATCAATCCAGTACCCAGGCTGCTCTCAAATCGAAGTTACTTAATGCTGAATGATCAGGTTTGTTGTGGAATAAATCCAGGCAACGGATATCTAGTGACAGTAAGTTCCAGGATTACTTGTTGTTTGCAAGTATTGTTTCCACCAATCCACACAGTCAGGGAGGCACCGTTATGGCCTCCGTTGAATGTTTCTTTTATACAGTTTGATACTCTGAATAGAATGAAAGCCATGCTTTTACAGAAAGATTTGCCCTTAACCACACCCCTAGAAACCTTTTATCTTTAGGTTGCAAGGTCCTCCGCTGAGATACAGGCACTGGTACGAACAAATTGCCCTTTCAATTTCGCAGAAATGGTACAGCGTATCTTAAACATGTCTGATAAGGTGATAAGGGGGGTACACCTATTTAGGTCAATATGTTCTGGACTGTTAAGCACCTTTCAGACAGTCTTTGCAGTAATTCCAACTGTATTTGGAAGCATTTTTGGAGGGCTTCCGCTTATCCTGCTACTGGTAGTGGAAATCCTGATTTCAATTTTTCTGCTACGTAATGGACATCCCATTCACATAGGAGATGGAAAAAACGCTCTTGGAGCAATGTTACCTTAATCGCCTGGTACTCCATCTGGGCACCCTTCAACTTCGGGAGCTAAGCAAGTATTGGTTCGTATCGTTCCAACCAGTCTGGATTGACTGTGTTTTGCCTGTTCTCCGCTGCTTATTCTGTGGGCACAAATGCGTGTTGTATCTCTGTCTAAAACTTCCATTGGTTGCGCCACCGGACGTAGATGTATTGTTAGACCCGTTAATGGCCCACGTAGTACAGTGTCCTTAGCGTATTACCATGTCATTGTCTGTATTCTTTTTTTAAAAACATTTTGTAATTCTTTTTATTAACAATATGAATCAATATCACAAGGCATCTCACAGTACATTATCTATTCCCCTCACAAATCAATTAAGTCCATGTCTAAGTGTACATTAGCGTAATGCTTGGAAACTAATATCATGTCTACATTTGTTCATCATGAGCTGGTATCATTGGCGGAATACAGATGTTCCGTCTATACACATTCCAGTAATTCCAGATGCGAGTCCATTTTTTCGGACATCCCATGGCCACATATACAGTCTTCTCACGAAACATACACCAGTCCATATACCTTTCCAGGCGGATACTGTAGGCGCCTGCATTAGCCCCCATTTCTGTGCAATATTACGTTTCGCTATCATCAACCCCAATGTAGCCTAGGTGATACTTGTGCGATTCAGGTCAGTGGGCTCCCACACATTAAGGAGACACCTTTTAGCCTCCAAAGTGATGTTGTGTGTGAGCACCTCGCTCATTACTTCATGTACCTTTCCCCAGTATCTCTGTATGTGGGTGCATTCCCATATCATAGGGAGGAATGTTCCTTCATTGCCACATCCCCTTCTACATTTACCATCCTCTATTTTCCCCATACGCACCAAACCCGGCCCGTGATATATATACAGTGCTGAATTTTTAGCTGCACCAGCCTTACTCTGGCTGCTATGGCTTCTCGTGGTGAAGTGACCACTATTGCCCAATCTTCATCGTCAAGTATAATGCCATCCCTTTCCAATTTTTCCCATATCTTCAGGAGGGGTTCGCCAGAATGGTTCACTAACTCTTTGTAGGTAAATGAGATGGCCTTCGTTGGTACAAGGCTGTCCAGAATTCGGTCCTCAAGGGGGGATGATTCAGGAGGGGTTGCTCCCTTCTGGATACACAACTGCAATGCATGCTGAACCTGCATATATCGAAAATATTCTGTGGGAGCTAGATCATACTCCTGTTGCAAGGCGGGCAATGATTTAACCCCACCCTTCACCCAGAGATCAACAATCTTTGAGAAACCTATAAGGTCCCACTTGTTGAAGCCTCTAGATGACCACAGATTCCTTGGCAATTCCGAATCCCATAGTGGGATGACCAGAGTTACCTTTCGTTCCCATCCCAAGCTTTTATTAGCCGCTAGCCATATTTGCACCAAGTGTTTTGTTGGCCCAGTCAGGTGGCGCCTCCCTACACTGGAATAATGAGCCCGGCTGTAATTCCCCCCTGGTAGTAACCACCGATCCATCGTGTAGCCCGGATCGTCTGCTTGCCCGTACTTGCCTTGATTAATAGCTGCCAGGTGTGCTGCCCAGTATTATTTTTTAAGGTCCGGGAGGCCGATACCACTGTTGTACCCGGTGAGATTCAATTTGGGCAGCGCTATGTGCGGTTTTTCACTCCAGAGCAAGCTTCGTAGCAGACTTTCAATTTCTTTAAAATAGCTTGCGGGGACTAGATCTAGCGAATTCTGAAAATCGTAAAGAAACCGGGGCAAGGACATCATTTTAAATTAGGACGCTCTGCCCAACAAAGAGAGCGGAAGCGCCTTCCAGCGTTCCGAGTCACTCTTAAGTCTCCGTAGGGGTGGGAGCAGGTTATGAACATATCTAAGCGCGGGGTCGGCTGTGATATAAATACCTAGGTATTTGAAGCCCTGTGTGGTGACCTGTATCAGGCAGTTCCTGGGAAGGCCAGTGAGTGGTCCCTGAAGGACATATAGCATGGATTTAGTCCAGTTGATCGAGTATCCTGAATACCTGCCAAAAATGGCAAAGATGTCTAATACAGCTATAAGGGAGGCTTTTGGGGTTCGTAGAAATAACAGTATGTCGTATGCATACAACGATATGCGGTCTTCCCACTTGTTCCCCCACCTTAGGCCTCTTTTCACTGGATCTCTCCTCACCCAAGAGGCCAAGGGTTCCATAGCCAAAGCAAACAGGGGGGGGAGAGAGGGCATCCCTGCCGGGTTCCTCTGCTAAGGTTGAAGACTTCAGACTTTTTGTTGTTTACAACTACCTGGGCTAGGGGTTTTGAATAAAGGAGCTGCACCCACAGGATGAATCGGGGCCCAAACCCCATCTTCTCGAGGACCGCAAAGAGATATGGCCATTCAAGCATATTGAACGCCATGGTTCCGTCCAGTGACACCAGTATCGCCTCCTCCTGAATAGTTGTTGCCCTCCCCATTACCCCGTGTACTCTGCGTAAATTCAAAGCGGTGTTCCGCTGAGGCATGAAGCCGGATTGGTCCGGGTGTCCAAGGTTGGGAATTACCTTGATCAGTCGGGTGGCTAGGAGTTTAGTCAAAATCTTCGGTTCACTATTTAGCAAAGAGATTGGCCTGTAGGAGGCACAGTCTGTACGAGTCTTTCCTTCTTTGTGAATCATCACTAGGGTTGCTAACCTTTGGTCACGTGGCAATTTCCCTCGTTCTTTACTTTCTTCGAACATCCTACGCAAATGAGGGGCAAGAACGTCTGGTCGAAGCTTATATAGTTCTTTTTATTTTATTTATTAGTCTTCATTTCGACCGATTTTATCGTAAAAGACAAGAAATTTTACATCATCACACAGTACAAATATAAAATACAATTCTCATCAAAGACTATACAGGTAATTTAATTATATGTAATAAAAGGACAACAATTTAAAACAATTTAAAATGGAGTAAAGGCTAAAAAGACAATTCATATAATAATCAACACAAACTGGCCCCCATACAAATATATAAATGTTACAAAAAATGTATAAATATATATAAAACAGTATATAACAATACTATAAAACTAAGCAGAAGACAGAGCATTAATAAACACTGTCGCAGTCTGATAGTTTTTGGCCTTTTGACGTATTCTACATGCCCACCCCAGGAACTTCATTATAGCTATCACAATAGCCTCTTGAGTGCTAGCCTTAAGTAGTCTTAGCGCGGTGTCGCTCGACCTAGTACCAAGATTCTGACACAATGGTTAAAGCCATTTTCTCTATGGGGAACAGTAGGCTGGACAAGCAAAAAGTATGTGGGGAATTGTTTCGTCCTTACTCTGACAAAATTGGCATTTACTATCTTGGGAAGGGTGCCAGGTCTTGGTTTATATAGTTCAATTGGGAGACCTTTGGGTCCCAACGCCTTCCCAGAGTTGAGGCCCTTGATCACCTGCACAATCTCCTCCGTTGTAAGTGCTCCTTCCAGATAATCTAATTCAGGGGTGGTGAGTTTCGGTAGCGTAATATCATGCAGGAGATCAAGGGAGTCTTGGAGTATGTAAGATTTTTGCGAAGAGTATACCTGTTCAAAGTGGACTGCGAATGTATTCGTGATGTCTTGGGTTCAGTGATTGTCCCTCCCGTCTTGTCTATTAGCTCTGGCACCAATCTGCTTGCCTGTTTTCTTTCATCTAGCCATGCAATCAATTTCCTGGCTTTGTCCCCTTGATCGTATATTCTATCTAGTGTCTTTCTATGCAATTCCTTGGCCTTGTTCGTCACTAAGGCTTTATAACTGTCCCTCTTCAACTGTAGGACATGTAGGGTTAGGTCCCTCTGCTATGTCCTCCTCCAAACGTAGGATTTCCTCCTCCAATACCTCCTCTTCCTTGACCTTTTCTTTCTGCACCCCCGCTATTTGGGAGAGCTCTTGGCCCCTAACCACTGTTTTGAACGCTTCCCACAGTGTCTGATGGTAGCGTACAGATCCCTCATTTTCTTGAAAATATTTTTCTGTTGAAGTTTGCAATGCTTCACGAACCACTGGGTTGTGGAGGTGCCAAGGGTTAATGGGTGCTACTCTACCCACTCTGTGCTGACCTACCACTAGTTGGGCCCACAGTGGAGAATGATCTGAAATACCCCTCGTCATGTGCCTGATTTCTCATATGTATGTCAGTTGGTCCGGGGGGACCAGCAAGTAATCTAATCTGGATTAGCTGTTGTCAGCGCCCGAGTGGTATGTGTATTGGATAGTGTTAGGGTGGTATGACCGCCATGTGTCCTGCAACCCCAGAGCTGCAAGAAAGTCCAGAAGCCAGCTGTTATAAGGGCGGAGTTATCTCGGAGGATTTCTGTCTTGGGTACTGCTGACCACTGCGTTTAGATCCACTCCCACTACTAGGAGCCCCTCTGGTACGTCAGTAGAATGGAGCCCAGGTCTTTAAAGGTGAGTCCCTGGTGACCCGGCGGCACATATACCAACATGAGGGTCAGCATGTTTCCCTCCCAATTTCCCGTGACGCCGATGTATCTCCCCCTGTGTCCACCCAAGTAGATTTCATCATCATAGAAAAGGAGTTCTTCAACAGTATAGCTGTGCCTCTGGACCCCGAGGTGAAGTTCGAATGTGCCACTAGATTGTATCCCCAACGGTTGAGGGCTTTACAAGTGTTACCCACTAGATGTGTGTCTTGCAGCAATACTATGTCAGGGGCATGTCTCCTAATACACTGCATCACCACTGATCTCCTCACTTTGTCTCCCAAACCATTTACATTCCAGCTCATCAGTTTAAATCCTTTATCCATTGCGTAGTCATTGACAATTAAGTGTTACTAATCTTCCTCTGCTGCAGGTCTATGATGCCTCGTTGATTCAAGAAAAAATTACAACTATTCATTAACCCCTCCCAACAACGCCCTCTCCCTGCTCCCCTGCACTCTGGGCTCAGAACTGCAGATGAATATCACAATGCAGAGTGCGTGTCACCCGAAAGTCAAACTAAGTGAAGAAAATTGGTGGTAAACGTCCCTCTACCCTCTCCCACCCCTCCCAAAACACTTCGTAAATGATTTTCCCCTGGTTCAGTCAGCTTCGTACACATATTCTGTTTCTCAAGCCCTCAGTATAAGACTAGTGGAAGTCTATGCAGAACAGGGATCCAGGCAGTGGTTTAATGTGCAGGTCAAACGTCTTAGGTCCCCTCATACCTCCTAATCTCTGTGGGAGCTGTGTTCCCATGAACCTCTCAAGCCGTCCAGCCACTCGGCCGCATCCTCCGGTACTGAGGTTCCGTGACAAATATAAGTGGTGCATTCGACTCGCACGAATATAGTCGAGTCTGGTATCTATGAACCGCAAATGACGAGTTCGGTGGGTGTGCGCAGTTTCGCTGTGCTAACCTAAACCGTTCGTCTGTTACGTGGGTATTTCTATCTGTACCCACGGGTTCCATCTTAGATACGGCATCCATTTTGTCTCTTGCCCTCAAGTAGCCAGCGAACGGACGTTGTCCGCTTCGCGACCCTGGGACTCCCAAGATATTTGCGGAAGACACATGTTCTTTGTAAGTGTCTTTATGACGAGGGGGTTGCTACTGTAAGGCAGATGGCGCCGCTCGAGGCTCATCTTGCCGCACGGACTTATTGTCTCAGCCGTGCATCTCATTAGGCACGTCCCTTTGATGCCTGTATCTCGTGTTTCCCGATACCTCCCCTTTTACACCCTTTCCGATCTCCCCACTGTCTCCGTCTTCCTCTGCACCTGTCCTTGTTCCTATTTCGATCTGTTTTACTGCTGATTGGAATTCGCTAATGGTGGGAAGATGGGTTTTTACAGTTGGGAACCGCCAAATGTTTCCGCACTTATGTTCCGGACCTCATGTGTTTCAAAGTGACCAAAGCGACCCCTCTGGGGGATGATGGTGGGAACCGGGTTGTAAACCTTTGTGTATCATGTTGTCGTATGGGTAAAAACTGTGTAAAAGGAGCGATTCACAGAACCAATTTGAAGCAGTCTCCCCAAGTTGCACGTGGTGTACTTGTCGTGACTTCTGTGTTCCCTGCAGCAAATAAACCTTGAATCTTTGACGCCGAAGGAAGTGTCCCGTGTCTCTGTGATTCGTACGCCGGAGCAGGTTACCCACGAAGGTTTCAGGTGTTGTGCCCTGGCACCGCTGGGTCTTAAAGAACCCAGTCCTTCAGTTGGCGCCCAACGTGGGGCTGCATCAGTGGTACCGGTCCAAGCCCGACGATCGTGAGGAACTTCGTGTGAAATCTCCGAGGGAAGGTGCACTCCGCTTCATCGATCCTGTTGTCGAAATAAGTGGCCCGAAGACTTTTCCCGCGAAGATTCCCGCCTCCTGACGGCTGCGACGGACTGCTGCCCTGACTGTAGACCTGTTTTGGCGCCTGGCGTAGACCTTGGTATAGCGAGACGACTGACGGGCCTTCCTGGTGACGCCATCGATCTTTGAGTTAAGTATTTGTGGGTCGCTCCCAGAGTTCTTGGTTGTGGTTACTTAGTGGTTGCATGGTTCCATTGCATTTGTGGTTCTTGGTACTTTGTTGTGTTGTTTGACGACTGCAGCCGCCAAAAACCGAGGGTTTTGTTCTTTGCTGGGACTTGGTAAATCCCGTAACCCTTGAAGTTTGTGAAACTCGGCTAGTGTGCAAGATGCCTGGTCGTAGTACTTTGTTTAGTTGTTTCAGACCTTGTGGTGCGGATTCCCGACTGGAGGACTCGTGTCCGATACCTCCGGTTGGAACTCCTACTTATGACCTGTATAGTAAGCACGGGCTAGGCCCAATTACCTTTAACGATTATTAGATTAAATATACAAAGAAGGACGGCGACCTTCGTTGGCCACCTCACGGTAGCTTCGAGGCGCCGATCTTAGGTAATCTAGAGATTAAATTGTTCGAACGAAAATCAAGGCCGGCCATGTTTGATGCCTTTCGGTTGTGGCGCAAAGAAGCCCGACAGAAAGAAATCAGACAGAATAAACGTACTCAGCGAGATAATGTTGCTACCATAGTGAAGAAAGCTGAGCAGTTCCAGCGTGATAAGGAGGATAAGGATAAGGAAGTGTTTGACAGATTACAGCGTATGACTATAGATAAATGTTATCCTGCTTTGCCTACGGAGTCGGAAAGGAAGGAAGAGGCAGTTGAGGATCCTTTAATGTCCTATCTTATGAAGTCACCACCTCCGTACGTACAGGGTACCGCAGCTCCTGTGGTCCCTGCCGTACCTGTTCTTCCTCCGCCTGTTCCTCAACCTGTACCTGCTCTTCCGACTGTTCCTGCTCCTTTGCCTGTTGCTATCCCCACTGCTCCTCCGCTTCCACATACTCCTGCTCCCGCTACTGCTCCTGTTTTGTTAACCCCTGCTGTTGCTACTGTTTCTACTCCTTCTCTTGTTAGTCCTGTGTCGTATCTCTCTCCTTCTACTCGTAGTCGTAATTCTCCCCTTGCGGCTAGCTTCTTTCATTCGCTCGGACCTGTTCATGGGTCTGCTGGTTCTGATGGTCCTCAAAGACGTAGTCAGCTTCCTGGAAACAGAGAACGTGTTGCGCTATATAATATGGCGATGGGTTGGATGGTAAACCCTCTTAGAAATCCACCCCGTGTTGTCCTCGAAACATTTTGCCAATTTAATATACCAACCCAGAGATATGTGTTTAATGAAATGTGTAAGTTCCTTCATGATCGGATAGCGGCCGATGCGCCTGACGAGGTGCTGACCGCCCTGTCTGAGCTTCAGCTTCAGTTCGCAAGTGGACTGATAGTAGATACTAACGTTCGACGTGCTATTGAGCGGTTGCTATCTTTTCGTCCCGCTCCGATACCTCATGCATTGTTCGTTGAGGATATTGAAAAGCAACCAGACGAGTCTGGCCAATACCCCATGCGGGAAGTTCCACCAGTGTGGATGCCAGGCGATGCTACTGCTATTCCTATTATACCGCCGCATTTCCAGAGAGTATGGATACATCTCCCATGGAAACGATCGGAAGTGTTGCAGGTGAAGCAATCTTTGCCTGATCCTCGCAAAAATCCTACAGGTTATTACAAAGAATTATCGCAGCTCGTAGACGCTACAATCATGAATCTCGCCGATATTGATATGTTGTTCGGCAATGTCGTACCGCAACCGGTATGGGCAAAGATTCGGCAGGAAAATCATCCAACTGAATTAGGTGGTGATTGGGCTGCCATTGTGGCGTCGGATGCTTTACAAACCGGTGGAGCTAAACCTGAGCAGATGATTACTGCTCTTCCCCAGCGAATAATAACATTAATGAAGACTCTTATGCCAGCTATGAGGGTAAATTGGGACAAACTGTCAGCTTGCAAACAAAAGAAAGATGAGAGTGTTTCCGACTTCTTTACGAGGTTCGAGGAAGCATTCATTGACCATAGTGGACAGGATATGGGTACCGAGGGTGGACAGAGGTTGTTCGTGGATAAATTTGTGTCGAACTTATTGCCCGATTTGAGCAATAAATTAAAGAATTCAGAAAGTGCATGGGCCGTTTCTACCTCTGCTCAGATATTGGCTACGGCACAATATTATGAGAATAGGGAGAAAGAGGAGAACGACCGTGCTGACAAAAAGACGAAAGAGCTGAAAACTAAAGTGTTGTTGCAACAAGCGTATCCGCCGCGTTCGAATCAGAATGCACCCCAACAGAATAGATCGCAGTCGCAATCGAATCGATCACAGCCGCGTAATGATTCCTCTTCCCAAAGATCATCGTTGGGGTACAATCAATGTGCTTATTGTAGACAGGAGGGACACATTAAATTCAATTGCCCTGTTTTAAATGAACGAAATAGTGGTACTTCATCCAAAGGAGGTCGTGGTGGTTCGCAGCAGGCATCACGTGGTAGAGGTCGTGGTGCTCAGAACGATCGCTCAGATAACTCGTCCAATTCTAATAATTGTTTCGATCAACGTGGATCATCGCAAGGACGATCTGCGCAGTACAATGTAGACGATTATTACGTCGATCAGGGAACTGACGACAGTAATTACTAGGACAGCCAAAGACAAGGAGAGGGAGTGGTATCAGTTCCGGTTGATCAGAGAGAGCCTTACGTCGCAGTTGCTACATCGGGCGTCGTTGAGCCTTTTCTGTTGGACACTGGTGCAGCGAAAAGTTCTATCATGCATTCGAAACTCCCTGGCGCACCTTTGTCTGGCTTAACAAATGTATCCGTTGGATTCTCTGGCGCCCCCGTTAGCAATCCAGTTTCGCGCCCTTTGCCCCTTACCATAGGGCCACGTGAGCTTCAAGCTCCGTTGATTTTGACTACTGGTTGTGGTGAAAATCTTTTGGGCCTGGATTTGCTTAAACATTTGTACGCAACTTTGTATTGTTCCCCTGCGGGTGTAAAGCTTACGTTAGGAGAGAGGGTTGTCTCTCCTATGTACCTGTCTCTCGATAAGCTTCCACCGGAATTGAGTTCTCTTCCTGCGTCTTTGTGGGCGACGGGTCCAAATGACGTGGGCCTACTTGATATCTCCCCTTATGTTGTTCAGTTGAAATCTAATGTGCGATTGCCACGTATTCCCCAGTATCGTATCTCTCTTGATGGTGAACGAGCATTGTTAGCGATCATTTATGATCTGATCGAGAAAGACGTTATTGAAGAGACTCGGGGAAACGTGTGCAATAGTCCGGTACTGCCCATTCTTAAACGTACTGATCCTACAAAACCGCCTGTTTATCGTTTTGTTATCGATTTACGGGAGGTGAATAAAATTGTGGTTCCTCAATTCCCTGTTGTGCCTGACATCACGGCGCTACTGACTCTGATCCCAGCTTCTGCATCATGGTTTTCGGTGATTGATTTGAAAAATGCGTTTTTCAGCATCCCGATTGCCGAAGAAAGCAGAGACCTTTTCGGTTTCTCTCTCGGTGGACGTAGCTTCCGGTTTAAACGCGCTCCTCAGGGCTACTGTGAAAGTCCATCGATTTACAGTCAAGCCTTGAAGGGTCAACTGGATGCGTTTCGGTTGCCGGTTGGTGCGGCCTTAATCCAATACGTCGATGATTTATTGGTGGCTGCTGATACTCAGGACATTTGCAAAATCGCTACGGTGTCATTGCTGCAACATCTCTGTGAGTTGAATCATAAGGTGTCCCCTTCTAAACTCCAATATTGTTGTCAAGAAGTAACCTATCTAGGTCACTTATTATCAAAGGAGGGAAGGAGGTTGACCCCAGAGAGAATTGCAGCGATTGCGCGAATGACTGTGCCAAAAACCCAAAGAGATGTGCGTGCTTTTCTAGGTATCACGTCGTACTGCAGGCAGTGGATTCCTAATTTTTCATTGTTAGCGAAACCATTGGTGGCTCTTACGTGCAAGGATGTTTCAACTCCTTTACCATGGACGGAAGAATGTCAGAAAAGTTTTTCTGAGTTACGTGATTCATTGTGTTCGGCTCCTGTGTTGGGTACCCCTGACTACAGTAAGCCGTTTACATTATATGTTCACGAGAGGGAAGGTTGTGCTTTGAGTGTCTTAACGCAACCTTTTGGTGGTAAACAGCGTCCATGTGCATATTTTTCCTCGACCTTGGACCCAGTAGCTAGAGCATTGCCGAGTTGTTTGAGAGCAACTGCGGCAGCTGCGGTCTCCATCCGACAATCAGCAGGATTGGTCATGGATAATATGCTTACGGTGATGGTTCCGCATGCAGTCGATACTCTTTTGAATCGTACGAAAACTCAGCACTTGACGAGTGCGAGGTTGTCTGGGTACGAGTGACGTTATTGGCAAGTCATATTCAGATAAAACGTTGTAATGTTCTGAACCCGGCAACTTTGTTACCGATTAGTGCAGAGTCAGATGAAGTAGCAGAGCATGATTGCTACTTGAGGACCGAAGAAGAAACGAAAGGTCGAGTGGACCTTAAAAACACCCCATTGGAAGAACCAGATGGTACATTGTATGTGGATGGGTCATGTTTTAAGTTGCCGAATGGCGATGTGACTACCGCTTATGCTGTTGTAACGTTGAACACTGTTGTTGAGACTGCAAGATTGAATCAGAATTCTGCCCAAGCTGCAGAATTGATTGCTCTCACTAGAGCATGTGTGTTAGCGAAAGGGAAACGTGTGAATGTGTTTACCGACAGCCAATACGCTTTTGGCGTCGCTCACAGTTTTGGACGATTGTGGAGAGAGAGAGGTTTCTTGACGTCGCATGGTACGAAGATTCAGCATGGCCAGCTTGTGAATGATCTTTTGGATGCACTGACGTTGCCTACGCAAGTAGCGATTGTTAAATGTAGTGCGCATCGTAAGGTGACGGATGATGTTGGTCGTGGTAATGCGTTCGCGGATGAGATTGCTAAGGAGACTGCCCGGAACCTTAGCACTCGGATGTATGTGACGAGTTCGGTTCGGTGGCCTACAGAGTCGAGTATGTGTGAAGACACTATTGAAAGCGTGAAAGAAATTCAGAATGAGGCCACCGAGACTGAAAAGGCGAAGTGGAAAGAAAGCACGGGAAAGTTGGATGCGAGTGGTTGTTGGATTGATTTGTCGGATCAGAAAAGATGGTTGTTGCCTGATGCGTATGTGCTGGCCGTTGTGACAATGGCACATGGGTTAGCACATATCAGCGTGAAAGGTATTTGTAAATTGTTGTCTCCTGTGTGGAAGAATGATGGCATTACGAAATGTGCTGAACGTCTGGTGAAGAATTGTATGGTGTGTATGATGTACAATCCTGGCAAAGGAACCCCGACTCCTCCTGGCAGTTTTGCTCCCCCTTCGTATCCCTTTGAGGTGATCCAATTGGACTTCATCCATATGGAGCGATGCAATAACCTGAAGTACGTTTTAGTTGTGGTTTGGGCATTCTCCCGATGGATCGAGGCCTATCCTCTCAAAGACAATACTGCTTTGTCTACTGCGAAAATCCTACTGAAGGAATATTTTCCTCGGTATGGAATGCCTAGAGTCGTGTGGTCAGATAACGGAAGTGAGTTTGTTGGAAGTGTGATGAAGAGTGTGTGTAAGGGCCTTGGAATTAATCAGAAATTCCACAGCGCCAATCATCCCCAGTCAGCTGGATTAGTTGAGGGGTATAACGGCACCCTTAAACTAAAGCTAGCAAAGATTCAGGCTACGACTGGTCTTTCGTGGCCTGACGCTTTACCCTTAGCATTACTGTCAACTAGGGCGACTGTACACTCCCGAATAGGGCTTAGTCCCTATGAAATAGTGTTCGGCCGTCCTGCGAATGTGTGGGGGGTTCCTAGGCCAGGAATGTTTTCTGATCTTGAGTACCCAATGTTGATCGATTATCTACATGACTTGACTGCTAAACTGAGGTTAATTCACCAACAGGTTTACGACGCATTGCCGACGCAGACGGAGGGTCCAGGCCACCAGCTCCAGCCCGGAGACTGGGTGGTGACAAGAAATTTTTCACGCAAGAATAATCTGGACCCGAGGTTCACCGGACCTTATCAAGTGCTTCTGGCCACGAGGACTGCCGTTCGTCTCGAGGGACGTAAGAATTGGGTGCATGCCACCCACACTAAACGAGTCCCCATCCCTTTGCCGGCAGACCCGTGGGTAAGGAGAGGCATTGCGTCAACAGAAACAGAAACATTGCCGGCGTTTGTGCCTTTTAGCGACGCACAGCCTGTTGGAGAATCCTCAGCGCAGCAGAAAGGCACTGTTGAACAATTGTCATCAAAAGACTCAAGACCAGAACAATCAACTGATCAGCAGGACGCTGTCTCTTCAACAGATCCTTTGTTCGACGAGCAGACACGTCCTGGGAAAACCCGATACTCTTTGCGATCTCGCACTAAGGACAAATAAAATATTCTGCTTTGCTGAATTGACAACTGCATTATCCCGTTTTCCGTGACCAGTTTTGAACATTCGTATTACTGTAATTATTCCTGTACATATATTGAGCTTCCTTCCTTGTACCTTTTTGCTTCCACAGCTGAGAGACTTTGTGCTTGCATATACATATTGTGTATTGAAGGCCGTAGGGCTGCGCGCGTACTTCCTTCTGGATAGTAGGTCTTGACGCTAGGTTAAAGGCCGTCGGTTCCTGGGAACTCCTAGGGATTGACTATTGCTACACAGAACGAAGTGCGTCAAGAAACGTTGCGGACGGTCGTAGGGAATGGCATTCTCGAAGCTGAATGATTTGGAGGGAGCTAAGGCGCACAGACTTAAGCTGCAGCAACTCAGTCGTACCAAATGTTTCATATTCCAACTGTTTGTATTGTTTTTGACTGCTTCTGCATTACTGGCGGGTGGGGTGTATTACACAATGTCTTACTTCTTACCTGCTACACCTACTCCTACTCCTGACCCTAAACTTGTCTATACTGTTTCTCCTCATTCTTTTCACATGTTACCGGAACACGAACAGGCTAGACGTGTAGAATTCCGCAACAATTCCTTTATTCAGCTCCTTCATCAGCATCAGTTAGTGGTTAACACTACTAATTGTTGGGTGTGTGGGTTGATGCCACATACTACGGATAAGGTAATTCCATATCTGGTGTTACCGTATAGTTCCCAAGGGTCAGCTCGAGCATTCCAAACAATGTTTCGAAGCGCACTGTGTGGTTCTTGGCATTCTGAACCTGTGTTTTAAATGTCATGATTCTGTTATGAATTTGGTATCAGTGAACCGCAAATGGCGAATGCGTTATTCATGAGTATTTTCATCATGTTACACCAATGGATTCACTGTGCATTTGAAGGTTTTGCATTGAACACTTGGGTTTCATCTTGTAAATAGCAGCCATGTTATTTCGTTGCCCTTACAGTAGGCTTTCCCCATGGCAGAGCAAGCATTTAAAGGACATAACCTTAGCATGGGTTTGTGCTGACTTCTGCATGACCTGACGACAGCTGACCCTGTTGCTTGAGGCTAACCTCCCAAGCCAGTTCCTTGTTCAGCAGCTGGTGCAATAAAGTTCAAAGAGCAGGACATGTCCGACCTTTAATGGCACCATTCCCACCACTTATATCTCCGTCCCATCTGTTGCTGCCTTTCCTTTACAACATGTTCATCGATCTGGGTTGAAGGTTTTATGGTGGGTTTGTCCGGCCTGATGGAACAGGAAACCAAGCATGTGTGCAATTCTTTTCTTAGCCTGGACTTATCCTGAAAGTGGTGCTTTGTGTGCATGTCCTGGGAGTGACTAATAATAATAAGGAATGTGTGTGCCTAGAGCACAATTTTCTGTATAAAAGGCCTGTGCGAAGGCCATGCAGCAGACTCTCTCATCCAGTTGCTTTAAGAGTGGCTGGGCGACGGAGCCTCACAATTAATGATAATAAAGATGTCTTTTCATATTTCAGATTCTGTGTTGATTTCTTTGCCACTCTTGAATGGACTACTTATTGGTAAGACCCCTGGGAAGGAGTATTGTAAATATTTGGTTCTTCAGTTGGCGCCCAACTCGGGGGCTCATCATGGAAGTGAATACCTGGAGGAGAGAGTTTTTCAGAGAAAAGAACTATGCTGGGGAAGGCAAGACAGGAATCTACTAAAAGAGGTACTCTGTGCACGGAGGTTCTGGGGGATTCTCTGTCTTTGCGGCCTGGCATATTTTTGATTTTTCTGACTTAAAACTCTCCAAAAGATGTCACTCCTGACTGAGCAACCCTTTTTGGCGCAAGTTTTTTTAAAGAGACTGTTAGTGCAGTTAGAAATTGGCAGTTAGAATTTGGACATCTATTTCTTTGATACAGCTGTGATAAGTATTTAAGTGGGTCGCTCCCAGAGTCCTTAGTAGTTGACACTTTGCTGGTGCTTTTGTCGTATGCACCTTTGCGAGTGTTTTTGTTGTTGACGCTTTGCTAGTGTTTTTGTCGGTGACACTTTGCTAGCGTTTTTGTTGTTGCATGGTTCCATTGCATTTGTGGTTCTTAGTACTTGATTCTTTGTTGTGTTATTTGACGCCTGCAGACGCCAAAAACCGAGGGTATTTGTTCTTTGCAGGGACTTGGTAAATCCCGTAACCCTTGAAGTTTGATGCTGGATTAGTGAGCTATAAGATGCCTGATCTTAGCGAATTTGAAGCTTTGTATTGGCCAACTTTGTATGCGCTTGAATTAGCCGGTTTATCTAAATAGGTTAGATTTACAAACATATTTCTTCCTTGGTGATTTTGTATTCGCAGGGAATTAAAATATGTAATAATACATAATAAGGATGCTTTACTCTGAATGGATATGCAGAACGATTTTTGGTGTTCTGCCAGCTGCAGCTAGTGAATTGAGTGTATTTTTGGTTCTTACACTGTTGAGCAGTGTTTCTTGTAAATATGACTTACAGCTACGTATAGTCCGGACTGTCCTGTTTTCGTTCTGAGTGTTGATTTGTGGGTTTAAATGTGTGTTTGAATGCGTGGTTAAAATGTGTTTACATGTCTATTTTGTTTGTGAGTTTTGTTGTACATTGCGACGACGCGATTTACAAGAAATGGTTGGAGAGCGCTGTATTGTGTGTCCTAAATGTTTTCAACACTTTCTGTTTATGTCTGAAATGTGCTCAATGTGTGTGGTTCACATTTAATGGATTTAGATAAGGCCCCAGCCAAAAACGAAGTTACATGTTTTTGCAGAAATAAATGCATTTATAGCGTTTTTCACTTAAATGCACTGTATTAAATGTTCACAGGCAAGACGTTTTTAGCTGTAGTATATTTGCATAGGAATGTTTTTTCAGCCAGAAATTTTTGTAGTTCATCACGGGTGGATTTTGCATGACGGCCCTTTTACATGACAGAGGCCCCAAAAAGTGACGCAGAATATGACGCTTTTTAAATTAGGCATATGCGCTCAGGTTTGTGAGTTAATGCATCTCAATAAGAGGCAAGGGATGTAGCGGGCTCTTATATGTAAAACAATCACAAACAGAAATAATTGGGTTTTATTAGAAGACAAAAATTATTAATTATGAAAAAATAATTCATAAAAATTAGTGCTACCAAAATCGTTTTTTAATATTCATAAGGCGTAACACTCATGCTATGACCTCTTAGCATTAAAATGTGATTTGCGCTATGTTGCATCACTTAAATGACAAGAATTCATGTGTATAAATTCGCTTGCCATAGGCGCAGGCAAGCTCATTTTTATAACATATAAATTATTATTTTCAGATACCTGACTCTTGGATTATGTAATAGACTTTCTAGTAATTCATATTCTGCAAGAAAATTGTAAAATATTCATTTTGTAATGCCCAAAATCAGAAAGTCGATTTTGAGTAAATTCACTGTTTAAACTGCATTTTTGCTTTCCTTAAAGTGTCTCAGTCTTAAGCAAATGCATGCATTTAGGTTTTGACATAAGGTTGTGCTTTCTTGTGATTCAGTGGGTTAATGTGCCAGTACACAGGCTTGTTTTAATATCAGGATTGGAGGTTCTACTTTCAAGCTAGGCCTACGGACAGTTTGCTTATTTAACGCTGATGAAGTGTGTGCCATAGGATTGCAACAAGTAAATTACTCTAACAAAAACTGGTCTGTGTGTCTTTAGCTTTTGAGACAAATTGACAGTGAATGTAGTCTAATAATATGGGAATAGTGATCATTTTAGCGCCTAAAAAGAGAAATTATTTTTTTTTTAAAATAGCTTGAATTATTGTTGATTAGATCCAGCCTACTGGCTTTGTCAGCTCCACTGTGGCAGAAGCTGGGGGCTGGGAGAATTTGCAACAGCTGGCTCAGCGCGCTCGCTGAGATGTTCTCTTTTAAGTGTTTCCCCATACATTATGGAGAAGGCCCCTCAAGTGTTGCCATTTACAGCCTTTTTAATTAGGCCTTTGTTTCCAAGGAATGCAGAATGACCTCTCTGCACGGGCTGCTAAGGATGAGGTTTCTGGTTTATGGTTTCACTGTGGTAACATGAAAGACCTTGATTTAAACAGGGAGATGAAAAGGGGTTTCTTTAAACATCGTGTTAAATGCTTGATACAATGTTTGTTAGCTGTGTTTTATTTTACAGAAAACGAAATGATGCATCCAGTGTTAGATAAAAATAACATGCAGCCTTTTTCACACAATTTTGAAGGTTATAGGTTACAGGCTTACGTTCAATACAGATTTGCTCATTAACAGTTAAGTAATAAACAGTTATTTTTTGTGTATGGTACAATGTTTTTGTGTTGTGTATTTTTCTGTTTTTGCCAACAGATTATTCATGGATTATTCTAAGGAAGAGAAGACACGTGAGTTTGGCTAGTTGACAAAAGATGTGTTTTTGCGTCATTTCTTTAACAAAAAAAAATGTACATGTTTCTGTTTGAGGTATTTACAGCTGTCATGACATATTATATTTGACAATGGACCGACAACTGCGTCGTGCTCAATGTCAAACTGATGATGGTGTAGAGTTTGTATGGAGTTTGGACCTGACAATTTAGACAGGCCCAAATATTGGGTTTTTGACTGCAGGTTTAAAGTGCATAAAATACACATGCCATGGTGCTGCATTTTTGTATGTTTGTTCATGTTGTTACCATCACAAGTTCTCCTGTATTGGATGAATTTGGTATAATGATAAATTTCACAGATATGGTTTGCATACTGTGAGGAAGGATGGCAGCACTTTTACCAGTGCATGCCTACCTTTGGCTATACATTTGGCTGTATTGAAAATAAATAACTAAACAAATATAACAGGTTCAAAGTGTATCACCTGATGTTACGTACTGCACATTCCCTTAAAGGAATAGGCAGCCCTAAATTGTTATGTATCCTTGATTGGACCTAAGGATAGAATTATAGATCTGTGACTCACGGTGATCTAATTTTTATATTGCGTTATTTGATTATGTTTTGTTTCCCAAATAGCATATGGCTTTGTCCCTTGAAAGGAAGCCAGGTTTCATTTTTCCTCTCCCTGAAGAGAAAACAGGAACATAGAATTAGAATTTGTGTAACTTTGGTCTTTTGTGTATTCCCCATTCTCTTGGTGCTGTGTTACATGCCTGAGGCACCCAAGCACACTCTTGTTCTTCCTATAGATTTTTCTTTTGCTGTTCCGCCCCTGACCAATGTCGCATTATGCTGGTGTATTGTTTATGTGTACACTTCTAGACCGTAGTTATGTATTAGGGACCCCCATGTTATGTAAAATGTTTTTTTCCCCCCATGTTATGTAAAATGTTTTTTTCAGACTGACTGTCAAGGCAGTGATAGGCTGGTTCCAATGTCTATTTTTAATTTTTCAGCTTTCTTGCTGCTTTAATTTTTGGTGGGATTAGATGTGTTCTAAACATGCAAATACCAGGACTTTCTAGTGTTTGTTCTTTGTCTTCACATTTGATCATTAGCCTTTTATATTGCATAGTGCACTTAATGCACATTTTTAAAGGGACTTTTCTTCATGTCTTTGATAATGTGAATGATGTTATCTTTCTATTCGAGATGTTCTAGATGAGGAATTTAGGAACACCTAGGCTTAGTCATTGAGGGAACACATGTATTTACCCCATTAGACAATGCCACTATGTGAGGAAATTCATTTTGATAGAATTCCTGTGTAGCTATAGATGACAGAGAATAATGAAAAGAACATACCTGAAGATTCTAAAGATACTGATTGGCCCTTTTGCCTTTGCTCTTGTATTTTATGCTCATAGCACATTGTCACTCCTATGCAGATTGTAGGTCACCTGCTTGCCAGTCCTTTTGTTAAAACACATGAACTGCTTTTTGTGCTTGATTTGAAGGAAACTAACAATTGTGTTACATATCCTGCATCATTAACAGGTCCTGCTAAGATCTTCCAGAGTTAAAGGAAGAGTGATTCCCTGCAGACCTGTGATCAACATTAAGCTCACACCCCATCAGTGACCGCTCTAAGATGAACAGATGTCCTGGCTCTACACTTCTTGCAAACAAGGAAGTCGCGAAGCGGGACAACGATCATCAGCGCAACATCAGTGGTACCTCCAAAGCAAGGCAGTTGATTTGCGAAAGGCGTTGCAGAAGAAAGGAGGAGCTGATTCGTTTATTTGTTGTTTGGGCTCTGTACCTGTTATGTGCTGGTAAACCTCTGTCAGTGTACATTCCCTTGAGCCATTGGCCCGAGTTTTGGCCACCTTCACACTTTTGCTTTGCACCAGTGGAAAGGCAGTGCACCCAAGGATCCACGTTTGGAAAAAGGCACTACATTCTGGTGCCCAGGAGAGAGCAGCTTGAGCATCCTCTGACACTAAATGATGAGTGTTGGAGCCTGAAAGTGCTGCTGATTTTGCTAAATAGTGCTTGGATCTGCACAAGATGCTTTGTGCCCTTGATCAATGAACAGCACATCATTTGTAGTGCCTGCCACCAAGAAGAGACACTGGTGCATTGTTTTGAAACATTGAAACTTTCGAGTGAGCTGTGAGTGTTTTCCCCGGACGGCACTCCAACTAAACAGTATTGTCTCCTCATGAAAGGCCTGACTTGAAGAGGCCCAACGCGAAGAAAAAACTGGAAGCGGATCTGATGGACTTTGGGTATTTTTTGTGAGCTTATATAGACTTGAAGTTTGGAAAATAATTTTTGCTGCTTTGCTGGCATTGTTTTAAAGTATTTCTGTTTAGTAAGAACAGAATAACGTCCACTCTCTGTGGAAGAGTATCCCTTTTTCATCTGAGAGCATTGATCAGGAACACCATTGTTTCACTTAAACATCTAATGAATTACTGAAATGCGTAGGAAGCAATATAAAACGTTATTAGAAAATTCTATGATTTGCTGTCTGCTTAGGACTGTGCAAGTATTACGCATTTGACCTTTTGTTGTTCTTTTTCCCTTGCTGAATTGTATTATGGTTTTTGTTAAATTTTTGATTGGTTACCATTTGCCAGTTGCAGGGTCACGTAGGAGTACAAACGGTTCAGTTTGTGACCTGAGTAGTGGCAGTAGGCCTGCAGGACTTGCAGTGTCCCTATGACCTGCTAATAATCACAGCTGATGTACTCTACCAAGATTGCGTGAGCGACATTAGAAAATGGAGATTGTATTGAGGAATGACGATAAAAAGCAAAAGATGAAAAACAGACATTATAGAATATTGTTCTTTAAGTGCAGTATAGTTCTATCTATTTTAATACTTTAATGTATTTTATTGGCTACTATATTTTGGTATGTTTCCCCCTACACTATTGACGTCTGCACCAACTTCCCAACATACTCTTTCTGTTTCTTCACATGAGCTTCATATTTTTCCTGAACATGAACTGGTTAGGTCAGAGTTTACTGATAATTCCTTTGGTACAGTATTTACATCAACACCAGCTAGTGATGAATATAGCCATGTATAGGTTATTGCCTATGTAAGGGCAAAAGGATGCTCTGTGGTTCTTGGCATTCTGAACCTGTGTTTTAAATGTCATGATTCTGTTATGAATTTGGTATCAGTGAACCGCAAATGGCGAATGCGTTATTCATGAGTATTTTCATCATGTTACACCAATGGATTCACTGTGCATTTGAAGGTTTTGCATTGAACACTTGGGTTTCATCTTGTAAATAGCAGCCATGTTATTTCGTTGCCCTTACAGTAGGCTTTCCCCATGGCAGAGCAAGCATTTAAAGGACATAACCTTAGCATGGGTTTGTGCTGACTTCTGCATGACCTGACGACAGCTGACCCTGTTGCTTGAGGCTAACCTCCCAAGCCAGTTCCTTGTTCAGCAGCTGGTGCAATAAAGTTCAAAGAGCAGGACATGTCCGACCTTTAATGGCACCATTCCCACCACTTATATCTCCGTCCCATCTGTTGCTGCCTTTCCTTTACAACATGTTCATCGATCTGGGTTGAAGGTTTTATGGTGGGTTTGTCTGGCCTGATGGAACAGGAAACCAAGCATGTGTGCAATTCTTTTCTTAGCCTGGACTTATCCTGAAAGTGGTGCTTTGTGTGCATGTCCTGGGAGTGACTAATAATAATAAGGAATGTGTGTGCCTAGAGCACAATTTTCTGTATAAAAGGCCTGTGCGAAGGCCATGCAGCAGACTCTCTCATCCAGTTGCTTTAAGAGTGGCTGGGCGACGGAGCCTCACAATTAATGATAAGAAAGATGTCTTTTCATATTTCAGATTCTGTGTTGATTTCTTTGCCACTCTTGAATGGACTACTTATTGGTAAGACCCCTGGGAAGGAGTATTGTAAATATTTGGTTCTTCAACTGGGTTTCCACCCCATTCGAGAACCACGTTCCCCCTACTCTGGTCCTACCTCGTATCAAAAGCCTTTGTCAATAGCAATAGAGGATTTAGATAGCGATATCTATGATCCCTCGCTCATTCCCGAAGAAGAGGTACAAGCCTATAGAGTCCTAAGTAGAGGTGAATATAGTGTGTTCAGCAGCGAAAAACAGCTTAAAAACTCGCCTCCAATATGGGTCGTACCCCACACTGGTAATTTTTGTCTCATGGGTCGTGGCCGAAGATCGAAAGCCCGACTTGGAGAGAGTGCTTGCACCGAAAATTACATGCTGCCGATGGTCTCGTCCCCTGTGTTTCTGGCTGCCAAGGGTACATACTTTATCTGCTATGATCGTGCATATGCATGGTTGCCCGCTGACTTCATGGGCTCATGTTTCATTGCAAATCTGTTGCCTCCGACGTTCACTGTAGATGCCGATTATCATAAGACTAGAGTTGTACGAGGCGTAATTAGCGAAGAGGATACTGCCGGTCAAGAGGCAGGAGACTTTTTCAAGGGTTTCCTCCCGTTTTGGGGACCTATGGTTAATAGTAGGAACCTGAGACAGTTGACTCGAGTGGTAGAATCGACAGCTAATATTACCGCCAGTGCCCTTGGTAATATCACCACAGAACTTCAGGCGGATAGACTTATGACGTTACAAAACCGTATGGTTTTAGATGTCATCTTAGCAGATCGAGGTGGGGTATGTAAGGTGATCCATTCGAGTTGCTGCATTTTTATTCCAGATAATGCTCCAACTGTCTATCAAGCCATCTCGAGGTTGCATAAGATCTCCGAATCCATACACTTGGATGTAGGGGATTGGACGCTGCTAGGATGGTTTTGGGGCCTGATGTCGACTTGGGGTTGGAAGATTCTGATGATCATCGGAGTTGTTGTAGTGTTCCTGTTCACGTGTTGCCTTTGTGTGCAGTGTGGGCCTGCCTTATGTGGCCTCTGTGCTACAACGTGTATGAGACAGCCGCCTGTTACCAATGGGACTCGGTTGGACAGAGCTATGCTACAGCAACATCTCGATGGTCTGATGAATATCGAATATGATTCCGACTAGTGCTTGCCTACATGAGGGCAAAAGGAGCATCTGAGGTTCCGTGACAAATATAAGTGGTGCATTCGACTCGCACGAATATAGTCGAGTCTGGTATCTATGAACCGCAAATGACGAGTTCGGTGGGTGTGCGCAGTTTCGCTGTGCTAACCTAAACCGTTCGTCTGTTACGTGGGTATTTCTATCTGTACCCACGGGTTCCATCTTAGATACGGCATCCATTTTGTCTCTTGCCCTCAAGTAGCCAGCGAACGGACGTTGTCCGCTTCGCGACCCTGGGACTCCCAAGATATTTGCGGAAGACACATGTTCTTTGTAAGTGTCTTTATGACGAGGGGGTTGCTACTGTAAGGCAGATGGCGCCGCTCGAGGCTCATCTTGCCGCACGGACTTATTGTCTCAGCCGTGCATCTCATTAGGCACGTCCCTTTGATGCCTGTATCTCGTGTTTCCCGATACCTCCCCTTTTACAGCCTTTCCGATCTCCCCACTGTCTCCGTCTTCCTCTGCACCTGTCCTTGTTCCTATTTCGATCTGTTTTACTGCTGATTGGAATTCGCTAATGGTGGGAAGATGGGTTTTTACAGTTGGGAACCGCCAAATGTTTCCGCACTTATGTTCCGGACCTCATGTGTTTCAAAGTGACCAAAGCGACCCCTCTGGGGGATGATGGTGGGAACCGGGTTGTAAACCTTTGTGTATCATGTTGTCGTATGGGTAAAAACTGTATAAAAGGAGCGATTCACAGAACCAATTTGAAGCAGTCTCCCCAAGTTGCACGTGGTGTACTTGTCGTGACTTCTGTGTTCCCTGCAGCAAATAAACCTTGAATCTTTGACGCCGAAGGAAGTGTCCCGTGTCTCTGTGATTCGTACGCCGGAGCAGGTTACCCACGAAGGTTTCAGGTGTTGTGCCCTGGCACCGCTGGGTCTTAAAGAACCCAGTCCTTCAGTACCTCAAAGAATCTGGTATTGAGCCGGGAATAGCATTGCGTATTTAAGGTCTTTGTCTCTCATTCTCTTCTTTACTCCCAAGATCGACCTGTGCTGCCTCTGAACCGCCTGAGTGAAGTCTGGAAAAAAGGTGACCTCTGAGTTCTCCAAACGAATGGGTGGGGCTACTCTGGCTGTCTGTAGGATGACATCTCTGTCTCGATAATTCAAAAGACTAGCCAGTATAGGACCGGGCCCTGGTATTGTTCGTCCCCCTGGCACCCTGTTGACCCTTTCCACCACAAAGAGGTTAGACAGGCCTTTAAGTTGCAGTTGTTTGGTTATTAGGTTCTCCACAAAGAGGTCCTCAGCCTGTCCCTCAGCTTTTCAGGCACACCAAGGATATGTACGTTGTTACGTCTATTGCAACCTTCATAATTGTCCAGTTTTCCTTTGGCAAAGTTACGGAATGCTTGCAGCTCTGGAACTTCATTTTGAAGCTGATTAGTGTCCTCTACAAGGCTGGTTGTGGTTACTTCGGGCTGTTTAACCTTTTCTCTATTAGTGGCCAGGTCTGCTCTAATTAACTTGACCTCAGAGGAGATCGCATCCATTCTCTGTTTCAGGGACGTGAGAATACCCCCAATGGCTTCCAGGACATCTTTCAAAGTGTGTTCTGGGGTCCCTTCTTCTGCCCTCCCGCCGACTTATCCTTGGGCATGTGCTGTTCCATCATGGCCGCCTTCTAGCAGGTGTATCTGTCCAATTTGTTAGTTTGGCTTTTCTTAGGGCCCCTGGCGCTGGACATACTTTTGGGCTAGGATATTGCGCCGTTTAGTGAGTTGTGTATCGGCTCCCAGGTGTTAATATGACGCTTGCAGCTTCACCAGGCCGTGATATACCGCACCAGAATGGTCCGGTGCTTCCGACCCTCTTTTGTAAAGATCACATCCAGGCGATTCCCTTATCTCCCCCCTTCAACTATCTGTCCGCTATACTGTTTTGACCTTCCGCAATGAATCACTCCCAATCGGCCAACTTTCCCGCTTGGCCTTCTGGACACGTGCTATGAAAAGCAGATCTTATATGGCGGCGGTTTCCTAGCACTCTGATATTTCCTCAAGGGGAGCACCCCTCTGCACCGGTGCTTCGCCACGTCATCGGTAGATTCTCATCCTGGGGGAATAGCCAGTGTTAAGGGCCCTTTACTCTATGCCGGCGTGATCAACTTTTGGGGCCCCCTTCACCTGATGCGCTCACTGCAGGCGCTGTCTCACGGTAATCCCTCCTCTTCAGTGGACCTCCACCCTGCTGCGGCGCCGAGTTAGGCTGCGGTAGTTACTCCTTCTAAGAGGTTTATGCAGGGTGAGACCCTCCCCAGACTCCCTTTGTGCTACTCACTACTCACCACAGGTCCCGGCGTCCGGTGAGTCACCAAGGGCCACTCGCCGATCTCTACCTCGCTCCTGGGCCCAGTCTGCTCTCTGCGTTCCTGCAGCCTCCAGCGATGCCTCAAGTCGTCTGTTAGAAATGGGGATTCCTGGTTGGCTAGGGGTTGCTTAAAGCCAGGCTGAAACAACCATTCTACGTCAGGGCAAGGAAGTCACCCACCAAGATACCCCCTGCTCACCCCTGTGGTAGCTTGGCACGAGCAATCAGGCTTATCCCGAAGGCGTCACAAGTCAGACAGACATTTCACCTTTATTACACAGACATGCCAACTTTTAGAAGTGGCACTTCCACACCAGACACATCAACGCCGCACACATCATCGCGCAGCATTTAATCACACAAGTCCGCACATACCAAACTTGACCCTGCACTCCACACGCATCAGGAACTACCATGGACACACATATCCCCCATGCATTTCTATGGGAGGGCAGGCCAACCTCACACACGCACTCAGGGAGCGCACGCTCTTTACACTGCGCCACAGTGCTAAAGTGCGCAAAGACCAGAAATCACTATAATGATTTAACATTAGAAGGCAAAAAGTTCAGGGGTGAACCTGCCAGAAGGACAAAGTCCAACCTTGTTTTTGTAGGTAGGTCCGTCATTGGGCTCACCTCGCACCATGCTCAGAAACAGACAGTTCGTCCCCTGTGGCTCACTTCAACTTCAGGGTACCGACCCCGGATCCCGCCGGACGCGCTGTCTCGGGTCGGGTTTATTTCAGTGCTCCTGGGTCCGCAGTGACTACTGTCCCACACTGATCTCGGCGCCTCCGGAGGTGTCGCTCAGTTCGATGTATGGCAGCCATAGATCCTCCTACTCTTGAGCCATCCAGGCCCTGGGAGCCGTCCGCCCGGGGATTCACCGATCTGGGCCTCACACACACTCAAGTCCCCAGATTTCACCAATGAATAGGTCAGGACTGGACGCGGCCGAAGCTCCGGTTTCTCCAGTCCCAGTGACCAAATCTTGGGGTCAAATTACTCTGCGAGGCTTCCGGAAGCCGATTGTGACCTCGGGGCACGGATCAGTTGGTCAGATGTATGGGTTAGGATGGGAGAGTTCTCAACCTGCGGCCATCTTGCTTCGCCGCCTGGCCACGCCCCCGTTGTTGGTATTCTTAGTGTCCCCACAGGATGCTTCTGCTCCTGTTGGTATGGATACCAACTCTACTACAGGCACACAGACTTTAGATGTTTCAAATTCTTCCCCAGCATCAGTTGGCGGAACTGAAGATTATCTTTGCTCGATTGACCTCATCTTTGAGTTGTTGCAGGGACCATCCCCTGCAAAGGCAAGAAGCAGCTATGTTGTGTCTCCCACACAGGACAAATAAACATTTGGCTCTCTGTATGCTGGGAAGAATTTGGCCTTTTTCCAAAAAAACAGCCACAGGCCTACAAGTGTCCGACGCTGCAACTGTGATGCCAACCTGGACGATGTCTAATTTTCACCACCTATTTCACCCGATCACTAAAACTACGACACCGATATCCCTATTACTAGCTGTTGCAGACTGCTGCTACGGATGGAGCCTAATCCTGACACAGTCGGTGATACCATACATGCCTGCGCTGCACCTTCTAGGCAAACCCAGGTATAGCGCTGTCACATCTGAGGCGAAGCTCACAACCTGGCATGAGGCTGGACTACACACATTGGGCAACATGTACGGCGATGGTGTTCTGCTGTCCTACGAAGACCTTGCAGGAGACGCAGGCCTGCCCCTGGGGCAATATTTACTAAATCATTTGTTGCTGGCCATGCTTATGGGAGCATAGGACGACCTGCTAACCGAACAACAACCAAATTTAGTAGTACAATATATCAGTTATGGGGCCGGGTAATCACATTGTGCACTGGTTAACTGCATTGTTACTGACACACACAATGCCTCCATTGATACACTTATGAGCTAAATGGAAAGACCATGATCGTCCGTGGGAAGATAGGGTGTGGACATAGATTTTGGATGGGCCAACACACATCCCATGGAATGTGAGATTTCATCTCATACAATTGTATATCATACATAGAGCATACCTAACACCCACTAAAATTAATCAATATTTTCATCGGAAAGACGTTGCCCCGGTGTCCGATGGCTGGTGTGGAAATGCTCCAGATGATATGGCACTGCCCTGCTTTACACACCTACTGCCTGGATATCATATCTCGATTATCCTTCTGCACGGAGCGCCCAGCATTGCACACCTTGGAAGCGTGCATATTGGGTCTGTTTCATAGGCCTAAGAGACACCGGGTTACCGCCTGATTCCATGACCTGGGCTTTACAACTGCTAAGCGGCTCATTACCTGCTGGTGGAAGGCCCCAGATCCTCCCCCAAATTAACGGCTGAATACAATCTCTCCTTGTGTGGGCACAGACAAAGAGCACAGCACTACATAGGGAGGGCACCTTAGGGCTGCACAAACAACTGGTGGCAAAAAGTTGGGATGCAATACTAGCGGATTTCCAACTATTGACACAGACACCTGAGGAGGACACACATGACTGAGACAAGGGCAGTAGACTAGGGAGCATGAATATTGCCCAACTATTGCAAAAGTGTCAGGAACTAACACCAATGCATGGCAGATGCATGGCAGAGTGGTGCCACCCGGATGCCTTTGATTAGATACAAGAGTTGGCACTGCTGACTGGGGGTGGAGACAGCTCTAGTTGGTTACACTCTTTGAGGTTTTCTTTACACATAATCATGAATCTTGTAATGTACACTGGACCAAGCTGTCGCCTTTGATGCCTGTGCAGTATATATGTAAAAGGCTGTACTGACTCAGGTGATACAGGAGCAATTGCCTTTGGGGATCCCAGCTCCTTACTGAATTATCATTTGGCAAATTCCTTGTAGAATATGTACACATATTGTATTCTGAAGTAGATAATCAATAACCTACTGCACTGTCATGGGAGCTGTTAATATAAAAGATAACCACAAAAGGCAATACAAAGATTAAAACAAAAAAATACAGTTAATGCACCACACAAGGGAAAATGTTACATTCATCAATATACTAACTGATTCAAGTTTAGAACTAACTTTGATTTTACAGATATAAAAAAAACTTACAGCTTGTCTTGTGCACTTTTTATGTTATATTACATTTTAATTAGCCCAATAATGTGTAATGCACATGTTTATGATATTTTAGTTCACGAAAATTTATTAAATACACCTGTATGGTCACTTTTTAGGTTTCGTCTGCACAGCGCTTGTGCTGTGCTCATAAAATCTAGGGGCATATTCTCAAGAACGTGTGATAACAATCACAAAAGTAACTTAACGCAACTTCCAACATCGCAGCCTATTGTGGGAAAATTACGGCGTGTTAACCAAGCAGTCTCAACATGGCGGTACCATGCGATAGTCTCCAGATAAAGCATCAAAGGTCCGTGTTAAAATCAATGCCACACTGCAAAAATGCAAAAGGCAAACGCAAAAAAGCAGCGAAAACCAGCGACAGGCCTGCAAATCCCACGCGTCGGGTGGAAAAATGCACCATAAAAACCACAGAAACAACAAACGTGGCGGAGTGAGAGGCACCGCCCTGGCAGAGATGTTGGGCATTCCGGAAGAGGAACACGCTCAGAGTTACAAGCCTTTTATTCACACCCCTATGCTGGCCTGGTGTATGCCAGTAAGTTGTTCTGTTGTGTCTGGTGGGTGTGCATGTTGTATATGAGCTTGTGACATGTGCATTTCTTGTGTTGTGATTTGCATGATTGTGGTGTTGAGGTGTGTGGTGTGTTCATTTGGTATTGGCCAACGAGCAGAGCATTTCCATGGGTGCCATCTTGGTAGCGCAGGTTGATAATGGACTGTTGGAAGGTGTAGGGCTCATGCAGACTGCCTGGGGGGTCGGAGGCAACGTTGGCGGGGATTCCTCGGTGGTCCAATATTTCCTGGACATTGCTGGGATACGTGCGGTTTCTGTTGCACTTATTGTGTGCAGTGTTGCCAGGGGGCACAAGTAGGACATGTGTGCAGTTAATTGCCCCATGACACGTGCAGGAACCCAGCTGTGGCGTAGACACCTTGCTTGGTCTCCGGCTGTCCCTGCACAGTGGTGGGAAGTATAGTTAGTAGGGTACCAAGCTGCTGTTGTCATCCATGACCGTTGTGAGGGACTTGGATTGGGCTGGCTATGTGACTCCTCCAACTCATTTGAAGGTTGGTTGGAGGGTACCAGTGGCCTACACGTGCAGCACAGCCAGCAGCTTGGTCTGAGGTGGGATGTTGGTTGTCCGACGTGTTGGTACCGTCAGCCTGTGGCCAATGGTGGTCAGGATGCGGAGGATGGTTTTCCCTTTGAGCCTGTGGTGGGCAAAAACATACTCTGGAGTTAGGTCTGTGAGGTTGGTGCGTACTGTTCCTCGTGTGCTTCTCATATCATTTTCTCATAGACCAAATGCTGTTTCCATCTCCTTTTGTGGAACTATTTTTTAAAGGTTTTGCATGTACAGTACTTTTTTTTTAATTACAGCTCTTCATAGCAAAACTCATACTCTTGGAAGACCTAGAGATAGGGCTATGACAGAGGGGTAGTTCATTGCCATTACAAAAGACAGCCATGTTGCAAGGATATTTGTTCTAAGTAAAACAAACACACGAAGTTAGTGAGAGGAATGGAATCACTAAAAAGACGATTCACAATCTCTTTTTTTAAGTAGTCGGATTAGTGGTTCTGAGTGTTCAATTTACTGCAAACAAACCAAGCTAAAATGAAAGTTAATTGTATGCATTAATCGTGCTCGTTTCTGCATGATGCTTAACTATCATTGCTCTGTAACCAGAGAGGATGCTTCCAGTAACCTCCTTAGCACCATCCTTTTGGCTCCTAGTGTGTGAATACTCATGGTTTTCACCATGTCCGCTGAACCTGTTCTCGATTTCACACCCTCTCTGTAAGTATTTATCTCTGCGTGTAGCTCTCTGGGCCACATGCATCAATGTAAGGTTTTGCGATTCCTTATTTGCGAAAAATAGGGAATCGCAAATAAGGAATCGCAAAACGGGATGCATCAATTTAATCGCATAATTTTTGCGATTTGGTAAAAATCGAATTTTTTACCGAATCGCAAATATTATGCGAATTCCAATTTGCGATTTCGCAATTCCCATTGATTCCTATGGGCCAAAAGGCCCATGGGAATTGCGAATTCGCAAATTGGAATTCGCAAAATGTTAATGCATTCCATGGGTGCAGGGGGGGTCCAAAGGACCCCTCCCTGCACCCCTGAAATGTATTTTTAAATGGATGTTTCACACACACATGTCCTAAGGACATGTGTGTCTGTAACATGACAGTGTATAAAATGCTAATTTGAGCATTTTAAAACTTTTTCGCAAATTACCACGAGGTTCACCCTTGTGGTAATTTGCCCCCCCTAAATGCGAATTCGCAATTTTAAAATTAATCATGCATTGCTTTTAAGAAATCGCAAATTTGCGATTCCTTAAGAGCAATCGCATTTTTGGAATTCGCTAAAAATAGCGATTTTTCCAAAAATGCTTGATGCATACTAAAAAGGTATTTAGGAATCGCAAACGGGCAATTTTACCGAATCACACCGTTTGCGATTCCTAAACAGCTTGATGCATGTGGCCCTCTGTCTTTGTAATGACACATAAAGGCTGCCCCTCAAATGTCCTGTTTTCAACTTCGTAATGTTGGGAGATTTAAAAAAGTGTAGGGAGGCGAGCACCCCAACACCCAAACTCACAATATGTATTATTCCAGCACCTAATTTTTCCATGTCTCAGTTCTGAGCTTTTCTTTCTTCCTTTTCCTTTCATATTTTATATCTCTCTCAAAAGGCTTTCCTGAGCTAAGCAAAAAAATCATCCCTCTCTCCCAGGGCAGACAAACAGCCGGGATGGCATAAATAAAAACCAGGGAGGTGTTTGCTCTCCTCCATAGTGTGGCGAGCTGGTTTAAAAGTTTCTTCAAGCAATACTCAGAGACTGGTAGGAGAGCACATTTAATAATGAACTGGTCACTGTGTTTCTGTCCTGGTCATAGAAGCAGCTTTTTTCCCCAAAAAACATAAATCCGGTTTCTTTCCGCAATCTGGAAATGGCCTTTTGTTTTAGTTGGAGCTAGCCTTTATCTGTTTGCTGTCTAGATGATTTTACGCAAACTCAGAACATAATGTTTAGTCTCAGTTCTTCATCACTTCTTATGACTGTCTGCTTTGCAGATTGTGCTTTAAAGTTGTTGTAGGACGGGGGGCGCTAGAGAGCGCGCGGCAAGATGGCCGCACTTAGGTGAGGCTCTGCTGGACCAAGCAAACATCCGCTATTTATCTGCAGTTTCCAGCGTCATCTGCCTTTGAAAACGGCACTTAAGTGAACCGGGTGCCCAGCGGCGACGATCTGTGGAGTTACTGGGGGGGTAGCACCTGGCTGCGACAAGAAATGGCGACGCGTCCACTTCACTGCAGGGCCCAGCGCATGGCGGCGAGACCGGGCCCGAACCTCTGAGAGACTGCCGGCGGACTGGGCTGGAGATCGCGCTTTATCGCCTGGACAGACAGCGGCGAGAGTGGTGGCGGCAAGAGGGCGGCCGGAGGGAGAGCCTGTTGGGGTCGGCAGCGCCTTCCTGGAGCTTGCACCGGACAACTGCGTGAGTGTAACGTTGTAGGGTTCTAATCTAGGATCCTGATCGATACTGTGACCTTATGCCCCTATTCGGCTATAAATCCATTTATTCCCTATATTGGCATAACCGTTCAAGTGCGATATTCAGTAACTCATATCTGGCCTCACACGAACAGAGCCACATTCCAGAATAGCTTTCTCTGCCACTTCCTTTGCAACCAATTAGTGCAATGACAGAGCAGAAGTCACTATCTGAGATTCCTAGATTAACACTCTGAGTTCTTCAACAAGATAAAAACTCAGCAAACCTGGAAATCCCTGCTTGCTGTGTTTTGATTAGTAATAGAACTCTAATGAGCACTGATAGACGATCACTTCCTAGTGACATCTATATTGACGTCTTATGTCCAGCAAACTTACGTCAAACATGGCACCTTTCAGGTATAAATACTACCAACGTGGCCTTAAGCAATTCCCCTGTTGCCCGTCGCCTGAAGCTGCTGTTATGCTGAAGATATCATAGCTGCTATCGCTACTGCTATCGCTGCTAACTAGCGAACCATGGTGTGGTGAACTTAGGAGCTGAACAGCCATCCCCCTGCAAAGAGCCCAGCAGATGCAAGCTGCCCGCGGACGCTGTCCCCCCTCCTCCTCCTCGACGCGATGAAGAGAGACGCTGCCTTTCTCCTGCCGAGAAATCCAGCTCCAGCGTTTCTGGTCTACCCTTGCGGGTGACTGGGATACCGAGTTTCCCTGAAGGAGATACCAGACCTCCATCATTCTATTCCAGAGGTATGGTGTTGACTAAACCCTGAGAGAGAATTCTTTAAGCAAACCTTGGCAAAACCAACTTTACTTAAAGCTACTTACTTACTCCCCTCCCAAGTTTTAGGCTTAGGTCAGGTACACTGGGGTAGGCGTTGTTAGAAGCACCAGTTGAGTATTTTAGCCTAATGTATATATGAATGTATATATGTTTTATTACTTTTAAACCATTGTATGGCTAAGAAACCATATCAATGCTTTTACAGTATTATTTCGCAATACTTATCTTACTGTACGTACTTTTTATAATAACAAGTCTTGCAATTGTGGCAATTAATTTCTCTTGTACGAGAAGAAAGACTGTTCAATAAATGTTAACCCTTTATTGACAAACGCCCGTCTCCCTATTCTCTACATATTGTGAAAGTAAACTGCACCAACCTGACTGAGTAAAATAACTGTCTATTGTTTCACACGACCCTAGAGATTGACTCTTGATCTGAGGAGCAAAGTTGTCATGTTGCACAGTTGTTGGAAAACTGAATCCCTTCTTGTCTGTGCCAGGGAAGCTGATCACTTCCTATTTCAGTCAAGAAAGTTTCCAGTGACCTCTGAGCTAGTTGGTAACAAACCCAATTAAGTTTAGCATAGTCAGTAGAGGCCTGGAAGATCCGCACTTCTACGTCGATACTACTGTTTATGTTATTCCAATGCGCAGGGCCTATTGGGAAAATAGGAACTACACTACATGGCGCCCAAACGTTTGGTAAGGCGATAAACTAACGCAAGACGTTAGAGTAACTCAGTCGTGCATATTTCACACAGACCCCTTTCTCCCATAAATACTCTAATAGATGTCTGGAGTGGGTGATAGGTTAAAATCCGCCCGAACTCAGTAGGAAGAGATTCCTATGTAAAGCTCTGGTTTATTCAACGTTGAAGGATACAGTGTTCCAAAATATTGTGCACCTAATCTTTGTCTCCTTGGAGACCAACTCTGCAAAACCTGCATTTATACAATGCCAGGAGAAAACGGAACCACTGGGGCCACAGCAGATGCGACTCAGCAGGATCCCGACAACACGGTACCGGGTGCAATAATCATCCCGGCACATTTAAGAAAATCTATAACGTTAAAACTTATAGAAAACGGACTGACACCACAAGGTGGTACAGTAATCTTCGGGATAGAGGCACACGAATATCGGCAGACAGAGGTATTCTATTCATGGATAAACTTTCCAGCGGCAAACGCTAGAACAAAAGAGTTTCACTATTACAAAATAGAGGAACCTCCGGAAGAGTACGCTCCTTTCGAGGAGACTGAAATCCCACTAAAATTCCAAGAGCACCTGCTCTGGTTTAATGGCGCCCTAAAACACAATGATCATATTACCAGGCTCGGTCCACTAAGTAGACCAGGAGCAACGTGGCCGGTTCTAGCCAGCTACACACCACATCCGGACATTGCAAAAATGTCTAGAGAAGAGCTGTTAGTACAGCTAAAAACACTTATAAAAATACATAGGCAATTAGTCCAATATGTAATGCGGACTGCAACAGTCCAACCAGCTGTTAATATACCACAGCTGACCCCTCATCAGGGGAACACTAATAAAATTACACCACAGAACATACAGTCATGTCTTGGTAAAACACCCGTAAAACGGGAACAAATTCCTTTCTGGTTAGCACAGAAAATCACTCAAATAGAGGCAGTATTTCCTGATACTACCCCTATTGAGAAACACAGAATCTTGACAATCTGCCTTCCTATGGGAATCGCACCACACGTGGAGGACTGCGACACTTGGGGTACAGTCTTTGCTTCCATTTACACAAAAACACATGGTGTTCCGTCTATGGCGGTAATACCAGAAGTGCTAAAACAGATTCAAAATGAATACGGTCCAGAGCCCGCTTTAACTCTTGGTATGAAATTACTGAAAGACTTCAAGCAGGTCTCGGCTTTATTATTAGCCAATATAAAAGGAGAAGCAGCATCTGTGGCGATTCGCCAGAAGTTGAAGGAAACAGATATAAAAGATCAGCCAGTTGAGCTTGCCAGAATCATTAAATGCTATGAAGAATTAGGTAGAGACAGCTTGGGTGGGAAACCAGTAAAGCCCCAACTGCTCGAAAATCCTGAAAAATGATTTATTAAGAATAATTCAAACACTCCTAAGAAGAGCTGGGATGGAAATAAACAATCCACTCCCAAGGAAAAAGTTTTCCAGTCCAGAGGAAGGTCTCCTCGACGGAGGGAAAGAACTCCGACTCGAGAACACCAGTCTCCCCAGAGGGAGCCCTCTGAGAAAAGATATAACCTTAGAAATAGGGATAATCTGAAAAAACCTGATAGATATCAAAGTATTGATACACGTCCCTCTCGATCTTTTTCGCAGAAATCGGAAAGAAGAGGACGGTCAGACCCAGCAGAGCACACCAAGTCCAAAGACAAGGAACCTGCTCAGAGTAAAAAATCTCAATTTCCAAAAAAGAAGGTAGCCAGTATTAGAGTAATCAACCATGCCGAGAATACTGAGGACACAGTTGAAAAACGGGGAGTGGGCACAGACAATGTTGGACAGTGCAGCAGAAATCAGTATAGCCCGCAAGATCCTGATGAGTCATCTGGAGACAGTGGACAAAGGAGTCATCCCAGGAAGATGCGGATTCACGTACCTAACCTCTAATGAGGGAGAAAAGGTACCAATTTCAATTAAATCTCACTTGTACACACAAGCAGAAAAAACATTCAGTCACACCGAAAGAACTGTGAAAGCAGTGCAAATCGCATTAGCAAATGAACGAGAACTAGCACACGGCAGAAGGATTTATATCCTCACAGCGGAATCCGCCTTCGAGGCGCTATTCAGCCCAATAAACCTGCCAACAGTGTCACTGGATCCGAAATGGATACAGTGTGTAGATTCTCTAGGAGCGGATGATGTGAAATACTATTTCGCCCCGCAATTCGAAGAACTGAATGATTTAGAGTATGAACAAGAATATCCTCTGCCAATCGAACTTCTGCCTCTCCCACAATACGCCTGTATAATCTGTACAGATAGATTTGTACAGCATTTCAACTTAGAGAGCAAATCCTACGATGCAGCCTGTGCGATTGTTAAAGGTCGTTGGCTGTGCGGTAAATTCAGACCGAAAGTAACAAAAACTGAATCATTGAGAAACTGTTCGGCTCGAAGAGCTGAAATCAGATGTTTAAAGATGGCGCTCGAAAATGCAGAACGTGAATTCCCAACACTTATCGTGTGCGATTCTCATTTTTGCGTCAACTCTTACAACAATAAATTACAGTGGTGGATTGAAAACGATTACAAAGATGACACAAGTGCCACAATAAAGCATAAATTGCTCTGGAAACAGGTAGCTCTTTCACAGAAAGAACTAAAAAAGACTCACGTGATTCACGCACAGAGTCTTCAACGTGATGGCGTTCACGTTGCAGGGAATTCATTGGCTAATACAGCCATAGCGGAAGCAACTAACCCGGCTTCCGTAGCCACAAAAAAGTGTACAGAAAAATACATAGACGGGGAAACCATGCTGGCAGTAAAAACGACCGTAAAAGGCGACTGTGCAGCACTGCCCGTGAACTATCCACTCAATTATGCATACATAATCGATGCAAACTCCTTTCCTTTTGGTCGAATCCCTGGAGTGGGGGACAGAGTAATTCCAAACACGAGCAGGAGGGGCTTCCTCTTACTGGAAGCACACATGGGGTTGGGTCTGAGACATCAAACAATTAAGGATTCTCTGAAAGTATTACAATCAGAGTACTGGTGGCCAGGAATGAGCATAGATATTCAATGTTTTGCTCAAAATCGTGAAGACTGCAACAGAGATCGCAGTAATGAACAGGCCAGTGTAGTTTCAGGAACCCTGATAGACAGCATAAGGCGGTCTATCTGCGCAATCAAAGAAGAGAAGCGCGTCCCATTGTACATCCTTAAGGCTAAACACACTTAAATAATGTGGCCCCAGCGCTCGGCTGACGCTAGAACGGTTATAAAAGATCTGCGAGTCTATATCGGCACATACGCAATTACTACGTTCCATTCTGACCAGGGTCCTACTTTTAGCTCTCGAGCTTATGGGGAGGCCATGGCCAGCATGGGAATTGGGTTGCGGTATACTTGTCCGTCGCACCCCGAAGGGAATAGTGTAGTTGAAAGACAAAACCGGGACATAAAGCGATCTATAACAGCGAAGGTATTAGGTTCAGGCGCTGGGTGGGTCAAACATCTAATAAGTGTCCAGACCAGTCTTAATAACTTGCCAAGAAATTCTCTAAAAGGTTTCAGCCCATACGAACTATTGTTCGGAATTAGAATGAACATTCAGGACCTCGATAGTCAGATATCAGTGGTACAAGAAAAAACAACAGACTTTGACATCAAAGATCATTTGGCTGTTTTACAGGAACTGAATGAAACAATAAAATCCTTAAGCAACATAAAGTTAAAACAACAGCCATCTACCACTGACGAGGCACCACAAGCAACAGCCCCAGCAAGGCCTGTCTGGATTCCAAAGATTGGGGATCTAGTCAGAGAAAAAATCGCGGTGAAGAAGGAATTTGGGCCTTCTTACAGAAAAGCAGTACCTGTCTTGGCAGTCACCGGAACAAGATCAGTTGTACTACCGCCCCTTGCTGGTAAAAAGGAGAACAGAGTCGTGTCTATCGACCTGGTAAAACCACAACCATGTGGCCTATAATCAACAGTAGGCCCAGTGGACTACCAAGAAACAACAGAATACCCAAACTTGCAACAATCCAAGAGGTTCAAACTAAAAGACTAATCACATTCGATCAGCCTGCAGTGCACAGAGAAGGACTATGCAATAATGCCATGGAACTCGTGCCTCTTGAGACACAGATTGAAACAGTTCGTCAAGAAACAACACCAATCTACAATAATGTGGCATCAGAAAGTGCTACCGAGAGATAAATTGAAAGAACAATCCCAACAATTGACAGAACTGCCTCTGGTTATTTCATCAACTTCGACAATTTCTCTGAAGATCAAAACGACCCTGAAGTGATGCCAGAAACAAAAAAGACTTTTAAAGAAAAAGCAACGGAACTCTTTCATCAACTGAAGGAAATCTACCTTATTTCAACTTGGTTAGAGTTCTAGTTTGGTCTAGGTGTATTTTTCCTCTTGCTTTGGCTCATCATGGTACTTTGTTTGGGAAAATTCATTGAGGGAAAATATAGTACAATGGACACAGCAAGTCAGAACATTAACCTAGTCCTCAAACCACACAGATCATCCCACGTGAAGAAAAGAGAACTGTCAACAGTAAATGTCACAGCAATTCCAATACCTGGTGGGGTAGTATGGGAGAAAACTGACTATGAGATCTATGGTCCGGTCGAGATCCTGAAGTATCCTCATCAACTGAAGGTTTCCTTAAGTGACTTTGTAAAACCTAGTACATTCTCTGATGATTGGGACTTTAACAGTATTAATGACATGATGTCTGATTTAGTAATGTCAGCTAGATTAACAGAACATGATTATTTACAAGGTTCATCTAGTTATGAGCAATTATTCTGCCACACACATTATGGTGATCATTACTTGCATAAATCTGCACAGCCTAGAAATGTTTTTATGTATAATCAATGGTAACATTGTGCTACACCACCTAAAAGCAGTTCTAAAGCATTTTTGAGAAATTCAAATACTTCTCAGGGTTTAACACCAGTGATGCAGAAACGTTTTATTACAAACTGTTAGATAAAACAGGAATGAAAACAATGCTGACAAATTCTAAATTGATATATTCAGAAGCATTTTATGAAAAAATGATGACATTTGGTTTTGATTATTGGAAAAATAACATTTAAACAAAAACAATTTGGGGTACAAAAGATTGGCATGTACAAGGCCTTGAAGCACTATTCAGAACCTGCATGATACCAGAACAAATGATGTTTTTAAATGACACAATACACCAAACATCCTGTCTTGGCCTAGCTAAGATCAAAGACCTTAACAAACCGTCTATTCCAAAGCCAATACCTGAAAATGTAACAACAGATATTGAGATAGATGTAACTAAAATTTTACATTTTAACAGAACACATCCTGATTGGAAAAAGTGGTTAATCTGGCCTACTGACACAAACAACTGTCAAGATAGATTCCTGAATAAAACACAGGGGTTAAAAATGACCAGACAAGACCCTAGATACTCCCAGAGACAACATCCAGGGATAGTAACAACATACAGTGTAGGGAAACTCTGCCTCGAATGGCTAGGAACATCCACACTGGCTGAAATTAAGCAACACTTGTCTTTACTAAAAGATGGTGCTGATTTGCGCGATTTCATTCTTGGACCACGCAAACAGCGTCAAAAACGTTTCATAGCGGCCAGCATCTATGCTGCGTACAACAAGGCTTGGAAAGTCACACAAATTGAAACAGCAGAAAAAATACGAGAAATTGATCGTATTAATTTGGAAAAATCACTTTCTGTAGTGGACAAGGGTTAATGACTCTGTCCTCCAGAATATATTCGTTGGACAATATTGTATCTTCTGCCTTTGACATATTAGACAGAGACTTGCTAATATTACAGCATGGCCAATCTCAATTATGTTCTATTGTACAATTAGGCTGGACGCTGCAAAATCTTCGTTCAGGCTATGTGCCTTGGCGTTTAATAAACACAACGTCATTATTTTCCATTTTTAACCTTACTGATAAACAAATCAGTTTGGCACAGAAAGGAGCAGGTTATACAATCTTGAGCATCGAAAAACTTGAGAGATTACCATTGACAATGTCAGAGAGTCCTGTCATTGAATGGATAATACACGGAATTATCACAATTCCGATAACAACTTTCCGATTTAAAAAATGCCTTGAATACATACCTACTGGCCAGATTGGGTAAAGGATATGTAAAATCTGAATGGAAATTACCATACACACATTCATGCTATAGTGACAGCGACAAAAATGTATTTCTTAGTGGTGAAAACTGTAAACATTCACTAAGCGGTATACTTTTGTGCCAGGGTATTAATTTACACTGAGCTTGTGATGGAAATTCTAACAACCTTTCATGCCACCAGCTTGTCACACCTGCAACTCAGATAGAGCCCTTCTTTATGCAACTTGCAAACGGGAGTTACATTCTTAGAATGGATCACAGATGTTGTGGCCTTGTTCCAGGGAAAAGTTATCTTGTAAGAGTAACATCCATGGTGAAATGCTGTATGCAGGCATTGTTTCCAAGCGGGCATGTAGACACAGAGACTCCCATCTGGCCTCGTCTGAATCTCTATTCTATACGAATTGATACTTTAAGCAAAATGAAACCTGTGCTTTTACAGACAACAGTGCCCATAACGTCATCAAAAGAGACGTGTGATCTCCTAGTTGCAAGGACAGCTACGGAGGTTCATGACCTTTTATCAACAAATTGCCCCGTGCATTTCGTAGAAATGTTGAGCCAACTCCTTAACATGTCTAGTGCCACAGGCATCCCAGGTATATTTAAGACGATTTTTACAGGACTGCTAACACCATTTCAAGCAATTCTGGGAATCGTTCCAAATTTTGTCCACTCTGTTTTTGGCGGCATACCCTTATTTTTGGGACTTGTAGCAGGGATTTTATTTTTGACCCTCCTGCTTCGTTATGGCAAGCCAAAGCTCAGACATGACTCCTATGGGAATGGAAGAGACAATCCTAGCAATCCGCTACCGGGACAGAATAACTAGAGTCCTTAGATTGGCCAGGCTGAGAGATCTAAACATGACCTGGTTCCTTTCATTCAGACCTATATGGCAGAACTGTATCTTACCGGTACTACGATGTATGCTATGCGGAGATGAGTGCGTGTTGGACATCTGTCTTTCACTTCCATCAGCAGTACCAATGGACGTCGATACTTTGCTCAGTCCGATAACGGCTCACGCATTGTGTTGACCCCAGCGGCTACCAATCCTGATGACGGCATTCGTTGGACTCCTGTGCTACGACTAGGTGGTAACAGTGGAGCGAGTGACAAAAGCAGCATCACCCAGGTACGACCTTCTGTGAGCATTGCTGATCCTGACTATGATGACAGCAATCATTCTCACACCTGCCAAGTTACAGCTCTATCGAATTTGGTCGAACTGTCACCTGATTTTGTAGACCAATTCTTTGAGAGCCTGTCTGATATGATGTTCTCACCCGAACAGAAATAATAACTTTGGAGAATCTTTCCGACACACAGCGTTCCCATGAACTCTGAATTCGGCCTTCAGTTTTGAACAACAAAAACTGCTAAAAGCGTTGGAACTCTATTTCCCCGTTCAAGCATTAATTCTTTTGAATTGAACACTTTTTAATATTGACCCTTTTTTGGCACGAACAATTCTTTGCTTAAAGTAAAAACTATTCTTAGAGAACAGAAGCTTCAACTTCTATTTCTAAACACATCTAAAGACATAACAACCTTACACCAGCCTCTAGCACATTTATTGCAATGCATTTATATGTGATGATTTATCTCGCCCTTCTTCTGTTTCAGAGATATTTCATGTGTAATTCTTTTTGCATAATCGTTCAATGATTTCATATGCTATGATTTTTGAATGATTTCTATGCTTCAAAAACGTACAGTACCTAAAATTTCACGTATTACAATATACGCCTATTTCAAATGCATTTATGTATTTTGGGGTGGGCAATGTTACACATGCATCTTATTGCTCTAGTTTTAGTAATTTGATGGACATGAATTCGTGGAGTGGGTGTAGCGTTCTAATCTAGGATCCTGATCGATACTGTGACCTTATGCCCCTATTCGGCTATAAATCCATTTATTCCCTATATTGGCATAACCGTTCAAGTGCGATATTCAGTAACTCATCTTTGGCCTCACACGAACAGAGCCACATTCCAGAATAGTTTTCTCTGCCACTTCCTTTGCAACCAATTAGTGCAATGACAGAGCAGAAGTCACTATCTGAGATTCCTAGATTAACACTCTGAGTTCTTCAACAAGATAAAAACTCAGCAAACCTGGAAATCCCCGCTTGCTGTGTTTTGATTAGTAATAGAACTCTAATGAGCACTGATAGACGATCACTTCCTAGTGACATCTATATTGACGTCTTATGTCCAGCAAACTTACGTCAAACATGGCACCTTTCAGGTATAAATACTACCAACGTGGCCTTAAGCAATTCCCCTGTTGCCCGTCGCCTGAAGCTGCTGTTATGCTGAAGATATCATAGCTGCTATCGCTACTGCTATCGCTGCTAACTAGCGAACCATGGTGTGGTGAACTTAGGAGCTGAACAGCCATCCCCCTGCAAAGAGCCCAGCAGATGCAAGCTGCCCGCGGACGCTGTCCCCCCTCCTCCTCCTCGACGCGATGAAGAGAGACGCTGCCTTTCTCCTGCCGAGAAATCCAGCTCCAGCGTTTCTGGTCTACCCTTGCGGGTGACTGGGATACCGAGTTTCCCTGAAGGAGATACCAGACCTCCATCATTCTATTCCAGAGGTATGGTGTTGACTAAACCCTGAGAGAGAATTCTTGAAGCAAACCTTGGCAAAACCAACTTTACTTAAAGCTACTTACTTACTCCCCTCCCAAGTATTAGGCTTAGGTCAGGTACACTGGGGTAGGCGTAGTTAGAAGTACCAGTTGAGTATTTTAGCCTAATGTATATATGAATGTATATATGTTTTATTACTTTTAAACCATTGTATGGCTAAGAAACCATATCAATGCTTTTACAGTATTATTTCGCAATACTTATCTTACTGTACGTACTTTTTATAATAACAAGTCTTGCAATTGTGGCAATTCATTTCTCTTGTACGAGAAGAAAGACTGTTCAATAAATGTTAACCCTTTATTGACAAACGCCCGTCTCTCTATTCTCTACATATTGTGAAAGTAAACTGCACCAACCTGACTGAGTAAAATAACTGTCTATTGTTTCACACGACCCTAGAGATTGACTCTTGATCTGAGGAGCAAAGTTGTCATGTTGCACGGTTGTTGGAAAACTGAATCCCTTCTTGTCTGTGCCAGGGAAGCTGATCACTTCCTATTTCAGTCAAGAAAGTTTCCAGTGACCTCTGAGCTAGTTGGTAACAAACCCAATTAGGTTTAGCATAGTCAGTAGAGGCCTGGAAGATCTGCACTTCTACGTCGATACTACTGTTTATGTTATTCCAATGCACAGGGCCTATTGGGAAAATAGGAACTACACTACAGGGCATTCCGGAAGAGGAACACGCTCAGAGTTACAAGCCTTTTATTCACACCCCTATGCTGGCCTGGTGTATGCCAGTAAGTTGTTCTGTTGTGTCTGGTGGGTGTGCATGTTGTATATGAGCTTGTGACATGTGCATTTCTTGTGTTGTGATTTGCATGATTGTGGTGTTGAGGTGTGTGGTGTGTTCATTTGGTATTGCCAACGAACAGTGCATTTCCATGGGTGCCATCTTGGTAGCGCAGGTTGATAATGGACTGTTGGAAGGTGTAGGGCTCATGCAGACTGCCTGGGGGGTCGGAGGCAACGTTGGCGGGGATTCTTCGGTGGTCCAATATTTCCTGGACATTGCTGGGATACGTGCGGTTTCTGTTGCACTTATTGTGTGCAGTGTTGCCAAGGGGCACAAGTAGGACATGTGTGCAGTTAATTGCCCCCTGACACGTGCAGGAACCCAGCTGTGGCGTAGACACCTTGCTTGGTCTCCGGCTGTCCCTGCACAGTGGTGGGAAGTATAGATAGTAGGGTACCAAGCTGCTGGTGTCATCCATGACCGTTGTGAGGGACTTGGATTGGGCTGGCTATGTGACTCCTCCAACTCATTTGGAGGTTGGTTGGAGGGTAACAGTGGCCCACACGTGCAGCACAGCAAGCAGCTTGGTCTGAGGTAGGATGTTGGTTGTCCGACGTGTTGGTACCGTCAGCCTGTGGCCAATGGTGGTCAGGATGCGGAGGATGGTTTTCCCTTTGAGCCTGTGGTGGGCAAAAACATACTCTGGAGTTGGGTCTGTGAGGTTGGTGCGTACTGTTCCTCGTGTGCTTCTCATATCATTTTCTCATAGACCAAATGCTGTTTCCATCTGCTTTTGTGGAACTATTTTTGAAAAGTTTTGCATGTACAGTCCTTTTTTTTTAATTACAGCTCTTCATAGCAAAACTCATACTCTTGGAAGACCTAGAAATAGGGCTATGACAGAGGGGTAGCTCATTGCCATTACAAAAGACAGCCATGTCGCAAGGATATTTGTTCTAAGTAAAACAAACACACGAAGTTAGTGAGAGGAATGGAATCACTAAAAAAACGATTCACAATCTCTTTTTTTAAGTAGTCGGATTAGTGGTTCTGAGTGTTCAATTTACTGCAAACAAACCAAGCTAAAATGAAAGTTAATTGTATGCATTAATCGTGCTCGTTTCTGCATGATGCTTAACTATCATTGCTCTGTAACCAGAGAGGATGCTTCCAGTAACCTCCTTAGCACCATCCTTTTGACTCCTAGTGTGTGAATACTCTTGGTTTTCACCATGTCCGCTGAACCTGTTCTCGATTTCACACCCTCTCTGTAAGTATTTTTCTCTGCGTGTAGCTCTCTGGGCCACATGCATCAATGTAAGGTTTTGCGATTCCTTATTTGCGAAAAATAGGGAATCGCAAATAAGGAATCGCAAAACGGGATGCATCAATTTAATCGCATAATTTTTGCGATTTGGTAAAAATCGCATTTTTTACCGAATCGCAAATATTATGCGAATTCCAATTTGCGATTTCGCAATTCCCATTGATTCCTATGGGCCAAAAGGCCCATAGGAATCAATGGACCCCTCACTGCACCCCTGAAATGTATTTTTAAAAGGATGTTTCACACACACATGTCCTAAGGACATGTGTGCCTGTAACATGACAGTGTATAAAATGCTAATTTGAGCATTTTAAACCTTTTTCGCAAATTACCACGAGGTTCACCCTCGTGGTAATTTTCCCCCTCTAAATGCGAATTCGCAATTTTTAAATTAATCATGCATTGCTTTTAAGAAATCGCAAATTTGCGATTCCTTAAGAGCAATCGCATTTTTGGAATTCGCTAAAAATAGCGATTTTTCCAAAAATGCTTGATGCATACTAAAAAGGTATTTAGGAATCGCAAACGGCCGATTTTACCGAATCACACCGTTTGCGATTCCTAAACAGCTTGATGCATGTGGCCCTCTGTCTCTGTAATGACACATGAAGGCTGCCCCTCAAATGTCCTGTTTTCAACTTCGTAATGTTGGGAGATTTAAAAAAGTGTAGGGAGGCGAGCACCCCAACACCCAAACTCACAATATGCATTATTCCAGCACTTATTTTTTCCATGTCTCAGTTCTGAGCTTTTCTTTCTTCCTTTTCCTTTCATATTTTATATCTCTCTCAGAAGGCTTTGCTGAGCTAAGCAAAAAAATCATCCCTCTCTCCCAGGGCAGACAAACACCCGGGATAGCATAAATAAAAACCAGGGAGGTGTTTGCTCTCCTCCATAGTGTGGCGAGCTGGTTTAAAAGTTTCTTCAAACAATACTCAGAGACTGGTAGGAGAGCACATATAATAATGAACTGGTCACTGTGTTTCTGTCCTGGTCATAGAAGCAGCTTTTTTCCCCAAAAAACATAAATCCGGTTTCTTTCCGCAATCTGGAAATGGCCCTTTGTTTTAGTTGGAGCTAGCCTTTATCTGTTTGCTGTCTAGATGATTTTACGCAAACTCAGAACATAATGTTTAGTCTCAGTTCTTCATCACTACTTATGACTGTCTGTTTTGCAGATTGTGCTTCAAAGTTGTTGTAGTACGGGGGGCGCTAGAGAGCGCGCGGCAAGATGGCCGCACTTAGGTGAGGCTCTGCTGGACCAAGCAAACATCTGCTATTTATCTGCAGTTTCCAGCGTCATCTGCATTTGAAAACGGCACTTAAGTGAACCGGGTGCCCAGCGGCGACGATCTGTGGAGTTACTGGGGGGTAGCACCTGGCTGCGACAAGAAACGGCGACGCGTCCACTTCACTGCAGGGCCCAGCGCATGGCGGCGAGACCGGGCCCGAACCTCTGAGAGACTGCCGGCGGACTGGGCTGGAGATCGCGCTTTATCGCCTGGACAGACAGCAGCGAGAGTGGTGGCGGCAAGAGGGCGGCCGGAGGGAGAGCCTGTTGGGGTTGGCAGCGCCTTCCTGGAGCTTGCACCGGACAACTGCGTGAGACCAGCGGCTCCGCCCGGGCTGGTTGTGGTGAGTGGGGCTAGAGGCTACGGGAGGCCGGGGCTGCGGAGGTGGCGTGCGGCCTACCTGGGCCTGGCCGCGCGAGCTGTGACTGGCGGGGTCGGGGAGCGGCTGGAGCTGGGAGAGGCTGCAGAGCGCGGTGGGGGCGGGGACCCCGGTAGCTAGTCGGGCTCTTCCGTTGGGACGCTGCAGGCTACGACGGAGTGCGGACCGGCTTGCAGGGCACTGTCAGGAGTGATTGGCAGCAGGGCTTGGCTGTACTGGGGACACTACTGGCTGTGAAGGCCCAGACATCGTGAGCACCGGAGGAATTCTTTTGGCAACAAAATCGTGAATAGAAGCTGGTTCCTGACCAGCACAGTGCACACGCTATAATTTGGAGTGATTGGCGCTACGTGGGGGCTAAATAACTGCCCATTGATTAACTGTAGTGTTCTGGTGCAGGCTGCAGTCACTTAACTACACTGGTGATTGGCGACATGGGCAGACCGGAGCGTAATCAGCCTAAATTGAACTTTGAAACGCGCAAAACAGCAATTACCTCATCACAGGCTACCTCGGATACTGCCCCACCAGGAGCAGGAGGGGGCACGCCAAATCTAGAGGCCACACTCATAGCTATGCAGAAAACTCTGCAATCAATAGAGGGCACCATGGAAGCTGTCAATCACAGGCTGGACCATATGTCTGCGCAATTTGAAAGACAAAATGCAAGGATGGACGAGGTAGAGCAAAGGGTGTCTGCAACTGAAAACGGACTTACAACAGTCACGAACAAGGTTTTTAATATAGAGCGAGTGCTGGCAGTCATTCAGGCTAAGAATGAGGAGTTGGAGGGGAGGTCACGGCTCAACAACATACGTGTCACGGGACTGCCAGAATCCACGAATGTGGGTAAGATGGAGAACTTCATGGAGCGTCTGTTTGTAGAAATATTCGGTGCAGACCAGCTTTCCAAAATGTTTATTGTGGAACGTGCGCACCACTCCCTAGCTAAAAGATCAGCACCAGGGGCGCCACCGCGTCCCATAATTGCCCGCATCTTGAACTATAGAGACCGAGATGTAATATTACGCCTAGCACGGGAGAAGGGCACCATTGACTATCAGGGCAACAAATTGGATTTTTTTTCCAGATTTTACAATGGCAGTGCAGGCGGCGCGGAAAGAATTTAGCGGTGTAAAACAACTTCTTCGTAAAGAGGATATACCATATGCCATGTTATATCCAGCCCGCTTGCGGATCGGTGCACCTTCGGAGAATAAAATATTCACCTCGCCGAAAGCGGCCATGGAGTATGCCAAAAACCAAAAATGGCGTAAGCGAGATTTGGGGATGCCACAGGACGGAGATGGTGAGATGGACGTAGACAACTAACTGTGGCTTTCTGTCTCTTACACGGCACTATGGTTGTGCGGAAAGGTCACGGTGCTTCCTTGCTTGCGATGCTGGTTTCTGCAGCGTGGCTCATTGTACTGCTATTGTTCTATTCTTGCACTTCTGCAATATTGGGATAACAGATTTGTTGATACCCTATGGATGTGTCTCAGCTCTTGGGAGGGTAATATGCTCAGATGGGGCTGTCTTCTGGCTCCACAAGACGATACTGTATTTTTTTTTCTTTAGGGAACTGTTGATATGTGACGTATTGGTCCTTACCCTCTCAGCTTCAAATTGAGTTTAAGGGAAGCGGGATTCAGCTACAGTGCTGGCAGGGGACGAGGATCTGAAAGTTGATCACTACTGGTGGATTTATGCATATTATATGCAAACATGACTGTGGGAAATTCTCCGTGTGCCACTCTTGAATGCAATATTATTTATTTGCGCAATGGTTGTCTTTGCAATTCTTTCGACTGTTGTGACATATATGTATAGTTACTACTACACTGAAGAAGTGACGCTGCTAGTGTAATGATAATGTGTTGGGGTGGATCTGACGTCTGGCTCTTCAAGCAGTGTTGTGATATTGATAACGTGTACATGTTGGTATATGTGATATTGCCTTTGCTTCGCTGAGTGTGGGTTTTTTCTTTTCTATCAAACATATTGTTGGGTGTAAGGGCCTGGTGGATGACAGCGGACCTACATACTCCTAGCTTGGTCACCTCCAGTATTGCTATATGCGGGAGTTCAGCGCCTCTGCGCCCCCACATATGAGAGTACCCCAAAGTGGAATTTCCGGGTGTAACGGGGAGGGGGGATTGGGGTATTTGGGAGAGCTTTGGCAGGTTGGGGTGGCAACCTCATACTCTTCATACGCAAGGGGTTATGATCCTGATTAAAAAGAATGTTCCCTTTGTATGTTTGCATGAGGAAGTGGATACAGAAGGTCGCTATATTATATTACATGGTAAACTGTGTGGAGTGCTGATTACGATGGTCAATGTGTATGGGCCGAACATTGATGACCCTGCCTTTTTTGTTACTTTATGGAATAAGGTATACACTTTGCCCCCTTCTGCGATTGTGTGTAGGGGAGATCTGAATGTGACATTGGATAGTGGGTTGGATAAAAAGGAGACGCGACAGGCTACTGCGAAACGAGCCCAAGGGGCGGTTCGAGATGGTATGGAAACACTGGGCTTTGTGGATATGTGGCGGCTGGGGCATCCGGGTGTGAATAAAGGTACCTGTTACACGTCCGCACATGATACTTGGTCCCAATTGGATTACTGGCTGGTGGCGAAAGATGTTAGCGGATGGGTGATGGAGACGGCGCATTTGCCTCGAACGCTCTCCGATCATGCGCCTGTGCTGATGGAGGTGCGGATTCCATCGCGTGCACATGCTCTGTTTCCATGGCGGTTGCCTCCTGGGGTTTTAACTGATCAGAAACAAGTGGTCCTCAGCATAAGAGAATAAAGGTAAACAAAATTATATAGACCACAATGGGCTACTATATATTTCTCAGTCCCTTGTCCAGCCGGACAGGGAGTTTTTAATGATCAAACAAATCATTCAAGATAAGGGTACATATCAGAAACAAGCATTAAGGTTACAGTAGGGCACAGTCCTGTACCGTACAAAAGAGGGAAAGTAAGAAGGTCATAGAGTGAAAGATTACCAGGCAAACAGGGTGAGCTTACAGGCCACTGTCATGAATCTGAATTAGCAGTGTGTCCTGGAGTAAACCATACATACAATAATATAATGGTGTGAAACGTATATTTACTCAAAGGAGGCGACGTTTCGATCCCACGCTCAATTTATAAGGGGATCCTCTTCAGGACTTTGAGAATGGTTTTGCCTGAATGGCAGTTTAAACGCCTGTTAAGGAAAAATAGGGAAGGAAGCAAAAAATAGACAGGTACAGTCAATTTTGAAGGGTTAGAATGATAGTCAGCTCTACCCATTTCCTTACAGTATTAGGATCCGCAGTGATAGGTGTCGCCTGATGGTATGGGCATTCAGTGCATACATATTGAAAACCACATATTTAAAATATTTAAAAATTCACATGTTTTAACCAATTGTGAGTCGGCCGCAGTGTTTAGAAGAATGGTCATCAAGTGCCGGTGATGGAGGTCTACTGGGGGGCATAGTGGTGATTTGGCATGCCGCCGTGGTGTAGGAAGTGAGCCGGAACTGTGTGTCGAGTCCGGTGGTGGGGGAATTACAGCTAGGGGGGCGGCAATAACCCGTTGCCGCAGGCTCAGCTCTGGAGCGTGCAGAAACAAAACCGGTAGAATTTTATCCGGTGGTGTTACATGTTTCTCCTACAAGTAAATACTAACAAGGGGAGAGGACCTACCAATTGCAATTGAATTGGAGGAATTCGGATCAGTTTGTTTGGAGTTATGATTCCAAGCAGGCATCCAACCACACGAGATGTGGTGCAAGTATGGAGCCCCTGTTGGTAAGGAAGAGATATTTAAAAACCAAGTGAGAAGGAATTTGGAAAGCGAAAATGATGGGGCATCTAGTTTTACCGTTATTTACTTCGAGGCGTCTGGGTAGATGAATTTCCGATTCGTTGACTTTTTGGGGGCACAGCCAGGGCTACGCTTCGGTGCAGAGTGCAGTTAGCACGGTGCGAGATGCGACAGTTGCATCACTGTGGGAGCAGATTAAGTGATTAATATGTAGCTTAGTGGGAAATTGTGCTTTATCACAATTTCCCACTAAGCTACATATTAATCACTTCCAAATTGATGAAAATGTATGTCATTCTAGGGGATGTTGAGGCCTCCTATATCTTGGTGAGGGGTAACATTGGCATCCAAGGGTTGCTACCCACCCTCCATTCTGCTACACAGCTTTATGTACCTAACGCAGCAACGTCACCTTTTTCAGCACTTTCCTTGCACATTGCCTTTTAAGCTCACCCTATATGTTAGTCACATATTGTAAATATTTTGACATAAAATGCCACTCATTGACATTTTTGGAAAGTTGCCATCCTCCTCCCTTTTTATCTGTCCTCTGCGAATTAAGTGTTTATAATTGCCTATTTCCCACGTGACATACGTATTTCTGCCGTATGCACACCTTTTTGTTGTGTAAGAGTTAAACATTTCTGTGTTCTCCTGTGTAAAACGTTGAAAGTTATTGAACTCCAGTAATTGTAAATAAGGGTTTTGCATTTTTTCTTCTGTTACCGCTTTAAACATTTTTTTAGATTACAAATCCATATAAGGTGGTTGGATGGATGTCTTAGATTTGTTTTACTGAGGCATGTTTACGTTAAGTTGCCGAGTAGCCGTACTAGAAAAAACTGGTTGAAACTGGCAAAATGCCAATGTGGCGGGCTACTGTGGAACTAGGCCCGCTCGTTTCGCCATAATTCTGCCCGCACTCTGAAAATCAGAAACCATGTGTATGCCCTCTAGTGGAATGTCAAGCAATGTAATGCTTCTGTCTCCCAGATATGTGCATATATGACCTTAACGTGCTTCTAAATGGCATCAAAGTAACTTTCGAAAGTTGACATTTTAACATGACTCATTGTGAGAATGTATGTTTGCACGCAGTTACAAAACGTTAACCCTATTTCATAGAACTGTGCTCCAGAATCGAACTACTCTAAAATGTGACACGACCAGTTCTCGCATCGTGCTTAATATCTAAGACTCGACCGTATGTGAGCTGTCGAAGCATTGGCAGATACGGGCATGGCGGGTGAGCTCTGTCATGCCTGCGTTTTAGCTTACAGCACCTTGTACCCTTTAACTTACAGTTCCGTTTTTAACAACTTAAACGTGAGCTCAAAATCTGAGCATGCAAACCGCCGTTGGCTTAAATGTTAAAACCGGCTGACCGAGTAGCCTATGGCAGCAACGGAAAAAACGAAACCTAAAACGTCGATATAAGTTTATTTAATACTTTTGGAGTGCAGCGCTAACTCTGGGCGAATCTTGGCTCTACGTCAAAAGTGCAGCCTAATCGCAGAACTCTAGAATTCGCAGCTAAAGTTGCCATACATCTGCAGATCCTTATATCACAAGCACTGGCGTTGCCAAAAGGTCTCGCAGTAGGACAGTTGGAGCTATTACAATTGCAAATAACAATGCCTTTTATTCTTGTTTTCATTTTAAAAACATAAAGGGCTTTGTCATTTACAAAACCAATAGCTCCAACGTTCCTACTGCGAGACCTATTGGCAACACCAGTGCTTGTTATAAACAGGGACTATGGTAGACAATCCCCACGATTCAGGCCATCAACCTTTACTGCTGCATTCAACATCACCACCAAAACTGGCGCTCACAGAGATATGTTAGATTTATAGAGATCATGTGGGGCACCATCAGGGCCTGGGGCTTTTTTACAGGTGAGGTTATTGATGCTGTTTTATACTTCTTGTCCTGTAAATATGATCTTATTTCCATTCTTAGGGATTATTTGAGGCACAGGGACTGATGTTGTGCGTTCGAAGATGACCCTGAAATGTTCTATCCATTCCTCCTCAGTTATGTTAGTTCCCATATCTTCTGATTTTTTTTTGTTGGGAATAACGGACTATTAATAATATTCCAGAATCTAGAGCTACTTGATATAATCTGGGGTTCTAGAAGTTCCCGCCACAAGTCCTCCTTCAACTCCCTCTTACGTAGGCCTAGCTGTTTTTTATATGTAGCTCGAGCCACACGGATTAACGTATAGTCCCTAGGGGCACTCTTTAATGTATTTTTTAAGTCCCTTGCAGCTTTTGAACATCCATGATCAAACCATTTTGGGTCGGCATTTATTGTATTCCGGCAGCCAACGGTTAGTAGGGTCCCTACTTTACTGAGTATGTCTTTAAAGGCGGTTATTATACCTATGGCTGGGGACTCTGGATCCAAGCAGTACATGAATTCTACCTTGCATAATACTTTCAGATTTCCATAAAATAATGGGGGAGTTACTTGGGTCCACTTTAGACGCCGCCTATTGCTAGTTGTTTTGAGGGTACCCCCTGCCTGCACACCTCCTTCCTATGCAAAAGATTAGTACTTATTCTAGCACAGACGGGGATATGATCACTAAAAGGGCTTTCCATAGTTGTATATCCCATTATCGAGGTGTGAAAGTTGGTAGAAACTAATATGTGATCAATAAATGACCCATCATAACCTCCTTTAAAGGTAGGGACCTTTTGTATGCTCAATGGGGGTAACAAACTAGTGGCTAAAAAAGATCACAATCATCTAGCATGTCATTTAGTGCATCACCATGTGCTGAGTGCTCGAAGTGTAGTCCCTTCAACCTTGGGCAGCCCATTTCAATCATTTTGGAAATATCGGGCTTTCCACATGGGTGTGTATTAAAATCCCCCATTACCATTATACTCTTCCTTTGAAGGCCCCGGTGCAGCCTAATGAATTTATCCAGCTCTGTGATCTTATTGCCTTTTTCCCTGTTAACGGTGTTATAGAAATTTATTAAACATAGGCTAAGATTACCCCGTTCAAGAACAATAGCCTGTATATCCCTGTTCAGAGAGGGGATAGACTTAATTTTACAATTTAATGACAGGGAGGTAAAAATCACCAGTCCACCCATAGCTCTTCCTCTAACTGAGGGGACTGCAGGGACAATAAAAGCTTTGTAACCTTCAAGAGAATAGTTACAGTCAACTAACCAAATCTCCTGTAATCATATAATCAGAAAGTTACTAATGAACTGAATCCAAACTGGGTCAGAGATCTTATCAGCGAGCCCTGCTACGTTCCATGACATTAAGTTGAAATTCTCAATCTTTCTGGGGTCATAACCGGGTACAAAGGATGGAGTCTGGTTTAATGTTGCTGAGAGAGTTCCACCTAGTACCAAGGGTGAAGGGTTCTGTGCCTGCTCTAGTGATGTTGTCCTAGCACTTAATATGGGGTGTTGTGCAGATGTTACTTATTCTGGATCCTGACCAATTGATGAGTTGGTTACCAGTGGCAGAACTGCCTGGTCCAATACCTGGGTTTTTGCGGGGGAGGTGAGATGTACATACACGATACGTGGTTCAGTAGCAGGGGAGTAGCCGGAAGAATCCTCCCTCTGTCAATCGCAGTCATCGATACCTGATAGGGCATTAAATCTGTTTGTGACCTCCAAAGGTGTAAGCTGTCTTGATGTGTCCACCATCCTAGCTCTATTTAGCCTCAGTGGTATAATATCCCACCCAGCTAGTCTTTCAGGGAACTGTGGCTTGGGTATGTGTATCGTGTTTCTGTAATTAGGGGTGTCATAAGTGCCTGGTCTATAAAAGAAACCAAGGGGCAATATGACTATACCGTGTCTCCCCTGTGATATACCGCCCTGTGCTTCCCTCAGTAACCTTTCCACTAGCACTGGGCTGTTAAAATTAATCACTAGACAGTCTCCATCCCTAGTTTTCCTTATTTTTCCTAGCCACGCTACTCTACGGGCCATGATTATGTGGTGTCCTACTCCACGTCCTTCACTAGTGTTTCGACTTAACCAGTGGGTTATCTTATTTTATATTTGATAAAACTCCTCTCTCTCTCCCTGTCATAGTGGGGGACATTTCCCAGGACTATCACTAGCAGAGAACATTCAGGTGGTAGATTCAAGATAGTTTGGTCGCCTGGACCAATGGCTTGTTTGTCGGTATGTTTCCGGCCTGGCTGTTGCTCCCCTTCTAGGGATTTCTCCGGCAGCCTCGTTTTCCTGTCGCTGCCCTCTGTTCCCTGTAGTTTCTCCCTGGTGCTTCCCCTACTAAGCCCCCCGTCACTTTCTCTGTCGGCATTATGTGTTGACCTGTGTATGCGGCGTTAGGATGTTTTGTGTTAATCAGGGTCTTGGTGTGCACATATTGACCCTCCAACCTCATGCTATTTGGTGCAGAATTTGATATTTGGGTATTGTCTGCTGTGGCCTTTTGGAGGTTACCTAGGGTTTTATCGATTATCTTTAGCCTTTCTATGATAGGGAGTATTAGGGACTTTAAAAGATGACCCACTTGCCCTATCAGCCCGCCCTCTCCTGACCCAACTATGTGCGTTCTTCTTGTTGGCTGCTGTTGGTTATTATTGATATTAGGATGGGCACCCTTATTTTGTACAGGGACTACAACTGCATCTGGTGTGACTTTAGGGCTATTAGAACCCTTTGATGTGATTTATTTGTCCCCTAGTTTAGGGATCTTGGCCTGTTTGCCTTTTTGTCCTCCCCCACCCCGCTTTCTTTTCCCTGTTTGGTTCACACTTGCGGGTGTTACATTACAACGGAGAGTTCATAGCTATCCGAGAGGTCTGTATTATGTTGTCCAATGTCCTCCAGAATGATATCGCTGTCTCTAGTGCTATTCCCCGCTGTAACACCACTTAGTGTGTCTGACCCAATGATAATGTCAGGCAAGCCTAGGTCACTAAGACGCTGGCTCAGCCGGTTTTCGGGTGTGATACTGTTCTGGATTGGGCCCAAAGACGACCGTTTAGAGTTAAATCGTTCAGCGGAGAGTCGTTTTTCAGTAGATAAGATCTCTTGTTCAAGGGCATCGACAGTCCTGGTGATATATTTGTCCATGGTTCCCACTATACTTCCACAGTCTGTTTTAGAAATAGACTTTGCCCCTTTTTCTTGTCGTGGTGGCATGATAGTAGTGTCCTTGACCCAGATTCACAACAGCCTTCCGAGATAGACAGGATAAACAGGATTTACCTTAATCAGCCGGATGTCACCTGATGTTTGTGGTCGTGCTGAGAATAGGATGCCTTGATTAGATGAAAGGGGTGGGCCCCAGCCCAGCCTTCTCTGATCCTCTGAGGGCCATAGAGGGCCCGCCCTTTGCCCGGGCATAGCCCGGCGCAGACCCACGCGCAATCCCGCGATGCGGGGGCTGCAGGGAGTTTAAAGGTCCTCCGGGCGCAGGGATGACGTCGTCAGGCGGCACCCCAGCAAAGGATCCTGGGCAATGGAGTCCCCCGCTCAGCGGCCGCAGATGTCAGGAAGCGGGAGCAGAGGGGATTCTCAAGCCAGGGAAGACGTCCAGCGACCAGCGCAGGGACACGGACCAAGTGTGGGAGGAAAGTTCGCTATGGCCACAATAGGATTAGGAAAACACCACCCGCTCCACCGGGGCTGCAGGGAGTTTAGAGGTCCTCCGGGCGCAGGGATGACTTTGTCAGGCAGTGCCCCAGCAAAGGATCCTGGGCAATGGAGTCCCCCACTCGGCGGCCGCAGATGTCAGGAAGCGGCAGCGGGGGGACTCTCATGCCAGGGAAGACGTCCAGCGACCAGCGCAGGCACACGGACCAAGTTTGGGAGGAAAGTTTGCTGTGGCCACAATAGGGTAAGGAAAACCCCACCCACTCCACCGGGGCTGCAGGGAGTTTAGAGGTCCACCGGGCGCAGGGATGATGTCGTCAGGGGGCGCCCCAGCAAAGGATCCTGGGCAATGGAGTCCCCCGCTCGGCAGCCGCAGATGTCTGGAAACGGCAGCGGGGGGACCCTCAGGCCAGGGAAGACGTCCAGTGATCAGCGCAAGCACACGGACCAAGTGTGGGAGGAAAGCTCGCTATGGCCACAATAGGGTAAGGAAAACACCACACATTAGTATGGTATTGCATGTGAGAGCGATTTAATAATGCAAGAGTCCAGATCAAGCATAAACAGACAATTCAAATAGTAACAAGTTCAAAAGAAGATTACCTTAGATTCTGGCGACAAGGAAGCTGATAAGCATTATGGACGGGTAGCAGCTCCAAAGACAGAACTGGGCCGATCGGGTTAACATCGGCAACACAAGTGGAAAAAGGTATGTTTCTACCCTATTAACACTTAACACCGCCAACTCAGGTGTGGAGGTTTTAGCCGCCATAGTTACATTGGCAGAAAGGCACATCATGATTGGTCCGGTGTAAAATACTGTCTGTGCGCCCTCCGACAGCTGCTTTGGCCTATGGCACCATCAACACTGGAGAAAAAATCTGACAGCACTCTGACGGATTCTCATTTATCGAACTGCCAGCATCTAAATAGAGTGGGCGGAACCCCTAGTAGGCTGACTAACAATCCAAGGGAAAAACTATGGTGGGCCAAATCCTCCAAGATCTAAATCAAGTCCTCAGTTTTTTGGGGGGTTTCAGATTATTACTACGGCTGACTTTTCTGGCTTTGTTAGCTGCATGTTGCAAATCCTGTTCTTTATATTCCCTTGCTTTCAACCTGTAAATGGTTCGGCTGATGTGCTGTGCAAAGGGACCAACCTCACTGTAGTTTCTGTGCATTCTGATCATTTCCCGGAAGGGGAAAGATCTTTTAGTGCACGGTGGATGTGCACTATCTTGGTGTAAAATACTGTTTACTGCTGTTTCTTTTTTGAAGATAGTGCTCTGCAGTGTACTGCGAGACAAGTACAGTTCTACATCGAGGAATTGGATCCTTATTTGAGACATATTCAGGGTGAAGGCCACGTTGAATGGATTATCATTGAGGTAACTGAAATAAGACTAAAATTGGTCCTTTTGTACCTGTCCAAATGATGATGATATTGCCTTTATTGCGTCCCCAGTAGTGGATCTAATCTGTCCATTCTGTGGCGTGGGGCCCCAAGCATGAACATGTTCAACCCAGCCCATAAACAAGTTTGCACAGGACGGGGCACATTTTGATCCCATAGCTGTACTCCAAGCTGCCTGAACCATTCCTTATCGTAAAGGAAACGGTTGTTATTTAGGATCAGGTCAAAGTCAAAGTCAAAAAGGCTTTATTTCGATAAAAACAAATCATAAAAGTTTCACAGTAAAAACACACAATTACATTTTTTAAGAGAAAAGGAGAATACAGAAATGTAATTACATTTTGCCTTAAAAATCTTAATTTTCAGACAAAAGAAGCATTTCATAAATAATTAATTAAAAGAGAATTAAACATTTCCTTTAAGCCTTTTGCTTCTAATAAACCAGGCTCATGATAAGAGTTTGGAAAGGGCACAGGCATACAGTGGTCTAGAGTCCGACATTAAAATAGGTAATGCCTCAATGTGATGCCTAGTCCCACAGTTGCTTAAGCCATCTTCTTCTTGGTTGTGTATACTCCTGGCACTCAAACAAAAAATGTGCCACTGACTCTTGTCTAGATACACAAGTGGGGCAAAACTCTGTAGTCTGTGCTGACGGTTTCCAGCGAGATGTAAAAACATGCAAAGGGAGAGTCCCAGTCCTGAATTTAAAATAAAGGGTCCTATGAAATGGACTCTCAATGATATCTAGGTAGAGTTCCCGAATGGGCAAGTCCTTAAATTTCTAAAAGTCCTCCGTAAGTCTGCCCAATGTACGGTTAGTGCTCCGTTGAGTCAAGATCCAATTCCAATACAGACTCTTGAGTGTTGCCTTAGGGGGAGAAGACCTATTTGCCCAAGCTCCACTTAGACCCAAGTTACACAGAAGGGCTTTCATGTCTCTCAACCATTTTCTTCTGTGCCACCCCGGTAGAGACATTACTTCAGAGAGCCCTTTAGCATATTTGGCAAGCTCCGGAACTCGCCACAGCCGGGCCCATAAAAGTAAGGGCCGGAATTTTGCCAAATCTCCAATAGGGCGGCAACATAAATCAAGCATTAATGGGACCATAGGTGTACCCTGGGGAAGTGACATAATGGCCCTCCAGAACTTCCTCTCAGATCTTGACAATTTGCTGATGTTACATGAGCCCCATAGCTCTGCCCCATAAAGGGCAGAGCTAACTCCCCTTGCTGCATAGATTTCAATAACAGGGGCTATAGGTCTAATAGCACATGAGCGCTGCTCCTTCAGGAGAGACCCTGTTACCCTCTTGTGGGCTAGCAGCATTTTCTCTAAGTGAGGAGCCCACTGCATGTTGTGCGACAAACGGATGCCTAGGTAATCAAATACATCCACCCTTCCCAAAGGTACAGCATTCAACTTTGGGGGACGCACAGATTTTTTAGGGGGATTCATCACTTGATATTTCGTTTTATTGGTATTGATTACCAGGCCCCGTTCTGTACAAAAAGACTGGAATTATTGAGAAGTTTTTGGAGACCCATTGGGGATTTAGATAACAGGAGCGTATCATCCGCAAAGAGAAGGGTGGGGATACGCTCCCCCGCCAGGGATGGTTCATCTGAAGGATCTTTCAACAGATGCTCAACCACACCGTTGATATACAAAGAAAAAAGGGTGGGAGCTAAAACACATCCCTGGCGAACCCCTCTCTCTACCGGGATACTGCTGGTTTTCTCTCCCTCTGTAACCCATCTTATCTGGGCGAAGCTATTCTCATGGAGCCTACCAAGTAGCACTAAGATGTAATGTGGAATCCCCATGTCAGTGAGGACGCTCCAGAGAGTCTCCCTAGGTACAAGGTCAAAGGCAGTCTTTAAATCGATAAAAGCGAGATAAAGACTGCCCTTGCCTATGACCACCACCTTCCAGTATACTAACATCAATCTGAAGGCTTGTTCTATTGTGCCGGTGCCTACTCTAAATCCTGCTTGGTAGTCGGAAAGAATGTTGTTTTCACTGATCCTGTAGTGTAGTTCCTAGTTTCCCACTAGGCCCTGCGCATTGGAATAACATAAACAGTAGTATCGACGTGGAACTGCGGATATTCCAGGCCTCCACTGACTATGCTAAACTTAATTGGGTGTGTTACCAACTAGCTCAGAGGTCACTGGAAACTTTCTTCTCTGCATGGGAAGTGATCAGCTTCCCTGGCACAGACAAGAAGGGATTCAGCTTTCCAACAACCGTGCAACATGACAACTTTGCTCCTCAGATCAAGAGTCAATCTCTAGGGTCGTGTGAAACAATAGACAGGTATTTCACTCAGTCAGATTAGTGCAGTTTACTTTCACGATATGTAGAGAATAGAGAGACGGGCGTTTGTCAATAAAGGGTTAACATTTATTGAACAGTCTTTCTTCTCGTACAAGAGAAATGTATTGCCACAATTGCATGACTTGTTATTATAAAAAGTACGTACAGTAAGATAAGTATTGCGAAATAGAACTGTAAAAGCATTGATATGGTTTCTTAGCCATACAATGGTTTAAAAGTAATAAAACATATATACATTCATATATACATTAGGCTAACATACTCAACTGGTGCTTCTAACTACGCCTACCCCGGTGTGCCTGACCTAAGCCTAACACGTGGAAGGGGAGTAAGTAAGTAGCTTTAAGTTAAGTTGGTTTTGCCAAGGTTTGCTTCAAGAATTCTCATCTAAGGGTTTAGTCAACACCATACCTCTGAATAGAATTATGGAGGTCTGGTATCTCCTTCAGGAGGAACTCAATATCCCAGTCACCCGCGAGGGCACACCTGAAACGCTGGAGCTGGATTTCTCAGCACGAGAAAGGCAGCGTCTCTCTTCAGCGCGTCGAGGAGGAGGGGGGACAGCGTCCGCGGCAGCAGGAATCTGCTGGGCTCCTCGCAGAGGGTCGGCTGTTCAGTTCCTAAGCGTACCACACCATCGTTCGCGCTTTAGCAGCGATAATGGTATCAGTAGCTTCACCACCAAAGGGACAGCAGCAGCAGCATCAGCGTACTGCATGCAGCAGCAATGGGACACCAGCAACAGGGTGCACGACAGCAATTGCTTAAGGCAACGTTGGTAGTATTTATACCTGACAGGTGCCTGGTTTGACGCAAGTTTGCTGGACATAAGACGTCAATTAAAGATGTCACTAGGAAGTGATAGCTATCAGTTGCTCATTAGAGTTCCATTACTAATCAAAACACAGCAAGCGGGGATTTCCAGGTTTGCTGAGTTTTTATCTTGTTGAAGAACTCGGAGTGTTAATCTAGGAATATCAGATAGTGACTTCTGCTCTGTCATTGCACTAATTGGTTGCAAAGGAAGTGGCAGAGAACTATTCTGGAATGTGGCTCTGTTCGTGTGAGGCCAGAGATGACTTTCTGAATATCGCACTTGAACGGTTATGCCAATATAGGGAACAAATGGATTTATAGCCGAATAGGGGCATAAGGTCACAGTATCGATCAGGAACCTAGATAAACACGCAACACCCACTCCACGTTTTCATGTCCATCAAATTACTAAAACTAGAGCAATTAGATGCATGTGTAACATTGCCCACCCCAAAATACATAAATGCATTCGAAATAGGCGTATTTGTAATACGTGAAATTTAGGTACTGTACGTTTTTTGAAGCATAGAAATCATTCAAAGTTATTGCATATGAAATCAATGAACGATTATGCAAAAAGAATTACATATGAAATATCTCTGAAACAGAAGAAGGGCGAGATAAATCATCACATATAAATGCATTGCAATAAATGTGCTAGAGGCTGATGTAAGTTTGTTATGTCTCTAGATGTGTGTAGAAATAGAAGTTCGAAGCTTCTGTTCTCTAAGAATAGTTTTTACGTTAAGCAAAGAATTGTTCGTGCCAAAAATGGTCAATATTAAAAAATGTCCAATTCAAAAGAATTATTGCTTGAACGGGGAAATAGAGTTCCAACGCTTTTAGAAGTTTTTGTTGATCAAAACTGAAGGCCGAATTCAGAGTTCATGGGAACGCTGTGTGTCGGAAAGCTTCTCCAAAGTTATTGTTTCTGTACGGGTGAGAACATCGTATCAGACAGGCTCTCAAAGAATTGGTCTACAAAATCAGGTGACAGTTCAACCAAATTCGATAGTGCTGTAACTTGGCAGGTGTGAGAATGATTGCTGTCATCATAGGCAGGATCAGCAATGCTCACAGAAGGTCGTACCTGGGTGATGCTGCTTTTGTCACTTGCTCCACTGTTACCACCTAGTCGTAGTACAGGAGTCTCAACGAATGCCGTCATCAGGATTGGTAGCCGCTGGGGACAACACAGACTGTCTTAAATATGCCTGGGATGCTTGTGGCGCTAGACATGTTAAGGAGTTGGCTAAGCATTTCTACGAAATGCACGGGGCAATTTGTTGATAAAAGTTCATGAACTTCAGTAGCTGTCCTTGCAACTAGAAGATCATGCGTCTCTTTTGATGACGTTATAGGCACTGTTGTCTGTAAAAGCACAGATTTCATTTTGCTTAAAGTATCAATTCGTATAGAATAGAGATTCTGACGGGGGCAGATGGGAGTCACTGTGTCTGCAGGCCCACTCGGGAACAATGCTTGCATACAGCATTTGACCATGGATGTTACTCTTACTAGATAACTTTTCCCTGGCACAAGGCCACAACATCTGTGATCCGTTCTAAGAATGTAACTCCTGTTTGCGAGTTGCATAAAGAAGGGCTCTATCTGAGTTGCAGGTGTGACTAGCTGGTGGCATGAAAGGTTGTTAGAATTTCCATCACATGCTCCGTGTAAATTAATACCCTGACACAAAAGTATACCGCTTAGTGAATGTTTACAATTTTCACCACTAAGAAATACATTTTTGTCGCTGTCACTATAGCAAGAATGTGTGTATGGTAATTTCCATTCAGATTTTACATATCCTTTACCCAATTGTTCATACTGGCCAGTAGGTATGTATTCAAGGCACTTTTTAAATCGGAAAGTTGTTATCGGAATTGTGATAATTCCGTGTATTATCCATTCAATGACAGGACTCTCTGACATTGTCAATGGTAATCTCTCAAGTTTTTCGATGCTCCGGATTGTATAGTCTGCTCCTTTCTGTGCCAAACTGATCTGTTTATCAGTAAGGTTAAAAATGGAAAATAATGACGTTGTGTTGATTAAACGCCAAGGCACATAGCCTGAACGAAGATTTTGCAGCGTCCAGCCTAATTCTATAATAGAACGTAATTGAGATTGGCCATGTTGTAACATTAGCAAATCTCTGTCTATCACATCAAAGGCAGAGGATACAATATTGTCCAATGAATATATTCTGGAAGACAGAGTCATTAACCCATTGTCTACTACAGAAAGTGATTTTTCCAAATTAATACGATCAATTTCTCGTATTTTTTCAGCTGTTTCAATTTGTTTGACTTTCCAAGCCTCGTTGTACGCAGCATAGATACTGGTCGCTATGAAACGCTTTTGACGCTGTTTGCGTGGTCCAAGAATGAAATCGCGCAAATCAGCACCATCTTTTAGTAAAGACAAGTGTTGCTTAATTTCAGCCAGTGTGGATGATGTTAGCCATTCAAGGCAGAGTTTCCCTACACTGTATGTTGTTATTATCCCTGGATGTTGTCTCTGGGAGTATCTCGGGTCTAGTCTGGTCATTGTTAACCCCTGTGTTTTGTTCAGGAATCTATCTTGACAGCTGTTTGTGTCAGTAGGCCAGATTAACCACTTTTTCTAATCAGGATGTGTTCCGTTAAAATGTAAAATTTGTGACACGTCTAACTCAATATCTGCAGTTATATTTCCAGGTATTGGCTTCGGTATAGACGGTTTTTTAAGGTCTTTGATCCTAGCTAGGCCAAGACAGGATGTTTGGTGTATTGTGTCATTTAAAAACAACATTTGTTCCGGTATCATGCAGGTTCTAAATAGTGCTTCAAGGCCTTGTACCTGCCAATCTTTTGTACCCCAAATTGTTTTCGTTTCAATGTTATTTTTCCAATAATCAAAACCAAATGTCATCATTTTGTCATAAAATGCTTCTGAATATATCAATTTAGAATTTGTCAGCATTGTTTTCATTCCTGTTTTATCTAAGAGTTTGTAATAAAACGTTTCTGCATTACTGGTGTTAAACCCTGAGAAGTATTTGAATTTCTCAAAAAATGCTTTAGAACTGCTTTTAGGTGGTGTAGCACAATGTTCCCATTGATTATACATAAAAATATTTCTAGGCTGTGCAGATTTATGCAAGTAATGATCACCATAGTGTGTGTAACAGAATAACTGCTCATAACTAGATGAACCTTGTAAATAATCATGATCTGTGAATCTAGCCGACATTACTAAATCAGACATCATGTCATTAATACTATTAAAGTCCCAATCATCAGAGAATGTACTAGGTTTTACAAAGTCACTTAAAGAAACCTTCAGTTGATGAGGATACTTCAGGATTTCGACCGGACCATATATCTCATAGTCTGTTTTCTCCCATACTACCCCACCAGGTATTGGAATTGCTGTGACATTTACTGTTGACAGTTCTCTTTTCTTCACATGGGATGATCTGTGTGGTTTTAGGACTAGGTTGATGTTCTGACTTGCTGTGTCCATTCAATTGTAATAAACTTTCCTAAAATTAAAACTAAAATTAGGCATAGTAGGAGTATGAATACCCCTGAAATAATCCAATGCTCAATCAAAGGTGAATCCAGATATAATTCTTTGATTTGTTGAAGGAGTCCTGTTGTATTTTCTTTAGAATACTTTTTTATTTCTGGCATCACTTCGCGGTCGTTTTGATCTTCAGAGAAGTTGTCGAAGTTGATGAAATAACCAGAGGCAGTTCTGTCAATTGATGGGATTGTTCTTTCAATCTGTCTCTCCGTAGCACTTTCTGATGCCACATTAGTGTAGACTGGTGCTGTTTCTTGACGGACTGTTTCAATCTGTGTCTCAAGAGGCACGAGCTCCATGGCATTATTGCATAGTCCTTCATTGTGCACTGCAGGCTGATCGAATGTGATTAGTCTTTCAGTTTGAACCTCTTGGATTGTTGCAAGTTTGGGTATTCTGTTGTTTCTTGGGAGTCCACTGGACCTACTGTTAATTATAGGCCACATGCTTGTGGTTTTACCAGATCGATGGACACGACTCTGTTCTCCTTTTTACCAGCAAGGGGCGGTAGTACAACTGATCTTGTTCCGGTGACTGCCAAGACAGGTACTGCTTTTCTGTAAGAAGGCCCAAATTCCTTCTTCACCGCAATCTTTTCTCTGACTAGATCCCCAATCTTTGGAATCCAGACAGGCCTTGCTGGGGCTGTTGCTGGTGGTGCCTCGTCAGTGGTATTTGGCTGTTGCTTTAACTTTATGTTGCTTAAGGATTTTCTTGTTTCATTCAGTTCCTGTATAATTAACATCGTCAAAGAGCTTTCCAACCCCAGCGCAGGAAACAACGACATCACCCCATCGCAAGACCTCTGCAACTCCCTGGCTTCATACTTCCACAACAAGATCGCGGACATACACAACAGCTTCAACAACCAACCAACGCACACCATGACCGAACAACCACCCCCCACCACCACCCTCCGCGCCTGGACCCCGATCAGCACCGAAGACACCATCCGCACGATGAACTCCATCCACTCCGGATCACCGACCGACCCCTGCCCTCACCACGTCTTCAACAAAGCCGACGCTGTCATCGCACCCCACCTGCGAGACATCATCAACACATCCCTCGACACCACCATCTTCCCCGAGAGCTGGAAACACGCCGAACTCAGCGCCCTACTCAAGAAACCAACAGCGGACCCCACCGACCTCAAGAATTACCGCCCCATCTCGCTCCTCCCGTTTCCAGCCAAAGTCATCGAGAAGACCGTCAACAAGCAGATGGCCGCTTTCCTCGAGACGAACGGATCCCTCGACCCCTCACAGTCCGGCTTCCGAGCCAACCACAGCACCGAGACCGCCCTCATCGCCGCCACCGACGACATCCGAGCCCTGATGGACAATGGAGAAACAGCGGCCCTCATCCTCCTAGACCTCTCCGCGGCATTCGACACGGTCTGCCACCGCACCCTAGTACGGCGCCTCAGCAACGTCGGAATCCAGGACAAGGCGCTGGAGTGGATCACCTCCTTCCTCGACGGGAGAACACAGAGAGTCCGCCTACCACCGTACAAGTCAGAGGCCACCGAAGTCATCTGCGGCGTCCCCCAAGGATCATCTCTGAGCCCCACCCTCTTCAACGTCTACATGAGCCCCCTCGCGGCCATCGTACGCAAACACAACCTCAGCATAATCTCCTACGCCGACGACACCCAGCTGATCCTCTCCCTGACCAACGACCCCGCCGCCGCCAGAGCCAACCTGCACGAAGGGATGAAAGAGGTAGCCGAGTGGATGACGACCAGCCGCCTGAAACTGAACTCGGACAAGACGGAGGTCCTCATCCTGGGCTCCTCTCCCTCCGCCTGGGACGACTCCTGGTGGCCTCCCGCCCTGGGCACCGCACCCAAACCGACAGACCATGCACGCAACCTGGGCTTCATCCTGGACTCCTCCCTCTCCATGACCAGGCAAGTCAACAACGTCTCCTCGGCATGCTTCAACATCCTACGCATGCTACGGAAGATCTTCTGGTGGATCCCCACCGAGACCAGGAAGACCGTCACCCAGGCCCTCGTCACCAGCCGACTGGACTACGGCAACGCCCTCTATGCCGGGACCACCGCCAAGCTCCAGAAGAGACTCCAGCGGATCCAGAACGCCTCAGCCAGACTCATCCTCGACATCCCACGAACCAGCCACATCTCCGGACATCTGCGAGACCTTCACTGGCTCCCCGTCAACAAAAGAATCACCTTCCGCCTCCTCACCCACGCACACAAAGCCCTACACGACCAAGGCCCGAGCTACCTCAACAGCCGAGTCAACTTCTACGCTCCCAAACGCCACCTCCGATCAGCCAACCACGCCCTCGCCGCCGTCCCCCGCATCCGAAGAGCGACTACAGGAGGAAGGTCCTTCTCCCACCTGGCCGCCAAGACCTGGAACTCCCTCCCGACCGACCTGCGCCTGACCCAAGACCACCTCTCCTTCAGGAAGAAGCTGAAGACCTGGCTGTTCGAGCAGTAGCGGCTCCCCCCCCCCCCCCAGCGCCTTGAGACCCCACGGGTATGTAGCGCGCTTTATAAGTGTCACTGATTGATTGATTGATTGTAAAACAGCCAAACGATCTTTGATGTCAAAGTTTGTTGTTTTTTCTTGTACCACTGACATTTGACTATCGAGGTCCTGAATGTTCATTCTAATTCCGAACAATAGTTCGTATGGGCTGAAACCTTTTAGAGAATTTCTTGGCAAGTTATTAAGACTAGTCTGGACACTTATTAAATGTTTGACCCACCCAGCGCCTGAACCTAATACCTTCGCTGTAATAGATTGCTTTATGTCACAGTTTTTTCTTTCTACCACACTATTCCCTTTGGGGTGCGACGGACAAAAATACCGCAACCCAATTCCCATGCTAGCTATGGCCTCCTTATAAGCTCGAGAGCTAAAATCAGGACCCTGGTCAGAATGGAACGTGGTAATTGCGTATGTGCCGATAAAGACTCGCAAATCTTTTATAACCGTTCTAGCGTCAGCCGAGCGCTGGGGGCTACATTTTTTAAGTGTGTTTAGCCTTAAATATTAATAGGATGCAGGATGGGGTGTAGGCAGCGTTACCCTCTTTCTGACTGGTAGCCGGTAGCATGGTTCACTACTGCGATCCCTACTGCAGTTTTCACAGTTGTTTGCATATATTTGGTGTTCTACACTCATTCCCGGCCACCAGTATACTGATTGTAATTCAGTCAGGGATTCCTTGATCTTTCTGTGCCTAGCACCCAAACCCATATGTGCGTCTGCTATTAAAAATATTCTCCTGTTCGTGTTTGGAATTACTCTGTCCCCCACTCCAGGGATTCGAGCAAAAGGAACGGAGTTTGCATCGATTACGTATGCATAATTGAGTGGATAGTTCACGGGTAGTGCTGCACAGTCGCCTTTTACGGTCGTTTTTACTGCCAGCATGGTTTCCCCGTCTATGTATTTATCTGTACGCTTTTTTGTGGCTACGGAAGCCGGTTTAGTTGCTTCCGCTGTGGCTGTATTAGCCAATGAATTCCCTTCAACGTGAACACCATCACGTTGAAGACTCTGTGCGTGAATCACGTGAGTCTTTTGTAGTTCTTTGTGTAAAAGAGCTACCTGTTTCCAGAGCAATTTATGCTTTATTGTGGCACCTGTGTCATCTTTGTAATCGTTTTCAATCCAACTCTGCAGTTTATTATTGTAAGAATTGACGCAAAAATGAGAATCGCACACGATAAGTGTCGGGAATTCACGTTCTGCATTTTCGAGCGCCATCTTTAAACATCTGATTTCAGTTCTCTAAACCGAACAGTTTCTTACAGATTCAGTTTTTGTTACTTTCGGTCTGAATTTACCGCACAGCCAACGACCTTTAATGATCGCACATGCTGCATCGTAGGATTTTCTCTCTACGTTGAAATGCTGTACAAATCCATCTGTATAGATTATTCAGGCGTATTGTGGGAGAGGCAGAATTTCGATTGGCAGAGGATATTCTTCTTCATATTCTAAATCATTCAGTTCTTCAAATTGCGGGGCGAAATAGTATTTCACATCTTCCGCACCTAGAGAATCTACACACTGTATCCATTTCGGATCCAGTGACACTGTAGGCAGGTTTACTGGGCTGAATAGCGCCTCGAAGGCGGATTCCGCTGTGAGGATATTAATCCTTTTACCATGTGCTAGTTCTCGTTCATTTGCTAATGCGATTTGCACTGCTTTCACAGTTCTTTCGGTGTGACTGAATGTTTTTTCTGCTTGTGTGTACAAGTGAGATTTAATTGAAATTGGTACCTTTTCTCCCTCATTAGAGGTTAGGTACGTGAATCCGCATCTTCCTGGGATGACTCGGATTACAAGATCACGTGTGTTGTCATGTGTATCTAATGTGGTTTTAGCTAACATGTCTGTTTGCAGTGATCTCAAAATTTCTGTGTGTTTTTGAGTCCAATTGATTTGTTTAAAATCAGGTTTAATTAGTTCGTAGAGAGGTTTAACCCTCTCCGCGTAATTTAGGATGTAAGTTCTTCCGAAATTCAGAAAACCTAGAATGGATTGTAAATTCTTCAGCGTTTTCGGAGCTTGGAGTACAGCGCACTTCTCTAAGAAGTTGTCCGCTAGGCTTTTCCCTTCACTTGATAATTCGTACCCTAAAAATAGTACTGTCAGATGGGCAATTCGGGACTTTTTAAAGTTGAATTTGTAACCCTCTGCTGCGAACCCAAGTATAATGGTGTTCACTCTTTTCAAGTGAGTATCCAAGTCGTCGTCTGTGAGATAGATATCATCTACGTAAGATAATGCCTCATCATCATAGATTTGTAGTAACTCTGTTACCCTAGCTGAGAATAGTCCTGGGCTGTTCTTGAACCCCTGTGGGAGTCGACAGAAATTTTTCTGCGACCCAAATGCAGAGAAAGCGGTCAAATATCTGCTTTCTGGTGCATTGTTTTGACAAAAGAAACCATTAGATATGTCTAATGTCGTTTTATATTTTTTCCTAACTATGTTATTCATTAGGGCTGCACTATGCGAGTTTTGCACTGCAAAAGTTTTGCAACATGTATTAAGATGTCTGTAGTCCAAAACTAGACGATATGAATTGTCTGGCTTGGAGACAGGAAACAAAGGATTGTTCATTTGAGAGGTGGATGTTTCAATCACCCCCTGGTATTCAAGTTGATCTAAGATCTCCCTGACCTGTTTTTTAGGTTCTTGCTTTATGGGATACGGCAGTTGGGCAGTTGGTTCACTTTTTAATTGGATTTTGTGAGGAGGTGAATCCTCATCCCATCCTACATGATTTTTATATAATGCAGGTGCCTGGGCTACCGCCCATTTCCTTGCATATGTATATTTTTTGTGAATCGGAATGTGATTCGAGAAGGCAGGCATAATCACTTCTTCGCCACGAGGGCACTCCCTGACAAACTCTGGGGGCCAATCTTTTTCAGCTAACAGAATATCATAGCCTTTTGAGAGCTTATCCCAAAATAGACCTTTTATTTTCCTAGTCTTATCACCCTCTATACGCAATGTAATTTCGTATATTTTTATGGGGCTCGCTAAGTCTGGTGTCGGCAGTTTCAACCTGAATGTATTCATTCGTGTCCACTGTCTCCAGATGACTCATCAAGATCTTGCGCGCTATACTGATTTCTGCTGCACTGTCCAACATTGTCAATGCCCACTCCCCGTTTTTCAACTGTGTCCTCAGTATTCTCTGCATGGTTGATTACTCTAATACTTGCTACCTTCTTTTTAGGAAATTGTGATTTCTTATTTTGAGCAGGTTCCTTGACTTTGGACTTGGTGTGCTCTCCTGGGTCTGACCGTCCTCTTCTTTCCGAATTCTGTGGAAAAGATCGAGAGGGACGTGTATCAATACTTTGATATCTATCAGGTTTTTTCAGATTATCCCTATTTCTAAGGTTATATCTTTTCTCAGAGGGCTCCCGCTGGGGAGACTGGTGTTCTCGAGTCGGAGTTCTTTCCCTCCGTCGAGGAGACCTTCCTCTGGACTGGAAAGCTTTTTCCTTGGGAGTGGATTGTTTATTTCCATCCCAGCTCTTTTTAGGAGTGTTTGAATTATTTTTAATAAATAATTTTACTAACTCTCTATAAGCTTTTGTTGATTCTCCTATGTTAACTAAGAGATCTTCTTTTGACATTTGTTCAATGTCCAGATGTGGTGTGTAGCTGGCTAGAACCGGCCACATTGCTCCTGGTCTACCTAGTGGACCGAGCCTAGTTATGTGATCATTGTGTTTTAGGGCGCCATTAAACCAGAGCAGGTGCTCTTGAAATTTAAGTGGAATTTCAATCTCCTCGAAAGGAGCGTACTCTTCCAGAGGTTCCTCTATTTTGTAATAGTGAAACTCTTTTGTTGTAGCGTTTGCCGCTGGAAAGTTTATCCATGAATAGAATACCTCTGTCTGCCGATATTCGTGAGCCTCTATCACGAAAATTACTGTACCACCTTGTGGTGTCAGTCCGTTTTCTATAAGTTTTAAAGTTATAGATTTTCTTAAGTGGACCGGGATGATAATTGCACCCGGGTCTGTGTATTCGGGACCTTGCTGAGTCGCATCTACTGCAGCCCCAGTGGTTCCGTTTTCTCCTGGCATTGTTAAAATGCAAGGTTTGCAGAGTTGGTCTCCAAGGAGACAAAGATTAGGTGCACAATATTTTGGAACACTGTATCCTTCAACGTTGAATAAACCAGAGCTTTACATAGGAATCTCTTCCTACTGAGTTCGGGCGGATTTTAACCTTTCACCCACTCCAGACGTCTATTGGAGTATTTACGGGAGAAAGGGGTCTGTGTGAAATATGCACGACTGAGTTACTCTAACGTCTTGCGTTACTTTATCGCCTTACCAAACGTTGGGCGCCATGTAGTGTAGTTCCTAGTTTCCCACTAGGCCCTGCGCATTGGAATAACATAAACAGTAGTATTGACGTGGAACTGCGGATATTCCCGGCCTCCACTGACTATGCTAAACTTAATTGGGTGTGTTACCAACTAGCTCAGAGGTCACTGGAAACTTTCTTCTCTGCATGGGAAGTGATCAGCTTCCCTGGCACAGACAAGAAGGGATTCAGCTTTCCAACAACCGTGCAACATGACAACTTTGCTCCTCAGATCAAGAGTCAATCTCTAGGGTCGTGTGAAACAATAGACAGGTATTTCACTCAGTCAGATTAGTGCAGTTTACTTTCACGATATATAGAGAATAGAGAGACGGGCGTTTGTCAATAAAGGGTTAACATTTATTGAACAGTCTTTCTTCTCGTACAAGAGAAATGTATTGCCACAATTGCAAGACTTGTTATTATAAAAAGTACGTACAGTAAGATAAGTATTGCGAAATAGAACTGTAAAAGCATTGATATGGTTTCTTAGCCATACAATGGTTTAAAAGTAATAAAACATATATACATTCATATATACATTAGGCTAACATACTCAACTGGTGCTTCTAACTACGCCTACCCCGGTGTGCCTGACCTAAGCCTAACACGTGGAAGGGGAGTAAGTAAGTAGCTTTAAGTTAAGTTGGTTTTGCCAAGGTTTGCTTCAAGAATTCTCATCTAAGGGTTTAGTCAACACCATACCTCTGAATAGAATGATGGAGGTCTGGTATCTCCTTCAGGAGGAACTCAATATCCCAGTCACCCGCGAGGGCACACCGGAAACGCTGGAGCTGGATTTCTCAGCACGAGAAAGGCAGCGTCTCTCTTCAGCGCGTCGAGGAGGAGGGGGGACAGCGTCCGCGGCAGCTGGAATCTGCTGGGCTCTTCGCAGAGGGACGGCTGTTCAGCTCCTAAGCGTACCACACCATTGTTCGCGCTTTAGCAGCGATAATGGTATCAGTAGCTTCACCACCAAAGGGACAGCAGCAGCAGCATCAGCGTACTGCATGCAGCAGCAATGGGACACCAGCAACAGGGTGCACGACAGCAATTGCTTAAGGCAACGTTGGTAGTATTTATACCTGACAGGTGCCTGGTTTGACGCAAGTTTGCTGGACATAAGACGTCAATTAAAGATGTCACTAGGAAGTGATAGCTATCAGCTGCTCATTAGCGTTCCATTACTAATCAAAACACAGCAAGCGGGGATTTCCAGGTTTGCTGAGTTTTTATCTTGTTGAAGAACTCGGAGTGTTAATCTAGGAATATCAGATAGTGACTTCTGCTCTGTCATTGCACTAATTGGTTGCAAAGGAAGTGGCAGAGAACTATTCTGGAATGTGGCTCTGTTCGTGTGAGGCCAGAGATGACTTTCTGAATATCGCACTTGAACGGTTATGCCAATATAGGGAATAAATGGATTTATAGCCGAATAGGGGCATAAGGTCACAGTATCGATCAGGAACCTAGATAAACACGCAACAATCCATTGTAATATTCTGACCAACAACACCTTGCCGACTACCTTTTGGGTTATGTCCAACAAGCTTATGGGTCTATAATTAGATGGGTCGTCCCTGGCCCCTTTTTTAAAAATAGGGACGACCTCCGCCCCTTTCCAGGATCTGGGAATCGGTGCACCCCTACAGATGGCAATGAGCAGGCGATGAATGAATTTCCCCCATTTCAGGATATCTGAACGAAGCAGATCCCCGGGAATACCATCTGGTCCGGCCGCCTTTTGGGGCATAAGGGTACTAATGGCATACTCTACTTCTTTTATTGAAAAGTCAGCGTCTGCTAGATCTACCTCCCAGTCCTTTTGAGACACGATAGTGCCAATGGCATACTCTACTCTTTTTGTTGGAAAGTCAGGGTTTATAAGAGCCACCTCCCAGCCCTGTTCAACAGCCGTCTAAAACTAAACTCGGACAAAACGGAAGTCCTCATCTTAGGGTCATCCCCCTCTGCCTGGGATGACTCATGGTGGCCACCGGCCCTGGGAACTGCACCCATACACACGGACCACGCACGTAACCTGGGCTTCATCCTAGACTCCTCCCTCTCGATGACCAGACAAGTCAACGCCGTCTCATCATCATGCTTCAACATCCTACGCATGCTCAAAAAAATATTCTGTTGGATCCCCACCAAAACAAGAAAGACGGTCACCCACGCACTGGTCACAAGCCGACTGGATTACGGAAACACCCTCTACGTCGGAACCACAACCAAACTACAGAAAAAACTCCAACGCATCCAAAACGCCTCAGCTAGACTCATCTTGGACATCCCTCCGCAAGCTCACATTTCCGACCACCTGAAAGACCTCCATTGGCTCCCTGTCAACAAGAGAATAATGTTCTGTCTCCTTACCCACGCACACAAAGCCCTCTACGACATAGGACCCGAATGCCTCAACACGCGATTTTCCTTCTACACCCCCTCCCGCCAACTACGATCGTCCAATCAAGCCCTCGCCGCAATTCCGCGCATCCACAGATCCCCCATGGGGGGGTAGATCCTTCTCCTACATAGCGGCCAAAACCTAGAATTCCCTCCCCACCCACCTTCGCCTTACACAGAACCACCTCTCCTTCAGAAAGCAACTAAAAACTTGGATATTCGATAAGTAAAGCACCTCCCTCCCTCAAGCGCCTTGAGACCCTCTGGGTGAGTAGTGCGCTATACAAATTTTGGAACTTGAACTTGAACTATCCTTGGATGTATCTATGGTGTTCTTTCCGGATTGGCGAGTATACAATTTGGAAAAGTGGTTCACCCACACTTGGCTAGTGATGTTACATGTTATGAGGTCACTGTCTGGCCTGTTTCTGGCTCTGATTGTATCCCAGAAACGCCTTGAATCTTTCCCAGAGCTTGCCTCTTTTAAAGTACGCCAGTACTCTTCTTCCCACTCCTTTTTTGCACTTGCCAATATTTGCTTATGCTCTTTCCTAGCTCCCTGTATCAGGGCTTGTGATTTGCCTTTGATAGCCTCAATCAAAAGAGATTTTGCATGCCTGCATGCGGATGTGTACCAATCGTGCTTGCCCCTTGGGTTCCGGGTGAGCATATTCCTGCCCACATGCACCTTTTTGACCTAAGTGTGTCCTCAAAAATAGATGTGACCCTTCCGGCTGTTGGCAGGGCCGGATCGATAGTATCCAACTCCATTTGTGAAGCCATAAGCATCTCATTAATGGTATTAAGTTTATCTTCATCAGCTGAAATCTTATTCCACTTCAGACGTCTCCCACAAGAGGAAACTGAGATTTTGTGGGCTTGCTTAAGGGTCAAGTCAACTATATTGCTAGGCCAAGGATTTTTAAGAGACAGAGAGAGCGAATTATGATCGCTTTCTACAGTAGGTAAGACTACCATATCCTGCACTAATCCCCAAAGTGTAAAGTCTAGCAGAATGTAATCGATCCTTGAGGTGTGGTTAGGTCTATTAAATGTGGCAGCACCCATAGCATCTGAAATTGTACGACCATTTGTGGCTCTTAGGCCAAACTCCAGCGTTAAAGCATTTAATTGGATCGCACTTTGGGACCATCTTTTAATCGGGGGAATAGTTAGGGCTGGAATACCCCTTCTGGTATCATCCTCATCCGGATCAAAAATGTTAGGATCAGGTCTACCACTTCAAACAGCATTGTATTAATTGTGTTCAAGGTAATTCACTCTCTGTGTGCAGAGAAAACAATCTAGAGCCAAGCATCTATACTCTTTTTTGATACAGGTGTATTGGGACTCCACATCCAGAGAGATTAGCCGCATGGATTTGTCCCACAAAAGGTCCTTAAATTTGTTAAGAATGTCTGTAGTGTTGAGTACCAAGGAAGGGAGGTTCAACATCAATGCCTTGAGAAAGGAGCCCACAAATTGGGACAGATGTTCTGGTTGTTAACCTATCCCAGAAATGATCAGACTTCCAAGAGGAAACCATCCTCTCTTGTGAATTTTGGGCAACAGTTACAACCAAGGAAAACTTGGACAATCAACTTTTAAGGGGAGGAAATTGGAAAATACATTTGCAACAACTAGAGGTAAAATGGATATGTAGGCTAACATTAGTAAATAAGGGATTCAATTCTGACAATTAATTATACCACTTTTGTGATGTGTCCCCACCAAAAACAATTATTCATGGTCAATCATGTCTGCATTTGTCTGTCTCTTGATTTTATCATTAATAATTTATTTACTAAATTTGACATGTCTTTCTCTTTTCACCTTTCCCTGTTTTGGGGTGTTCCTTCTGTTAAAATATGTACAACGGTCCTGCTCACAAGCATGTTCGACTGTGGTTATATGAGTATTATGGCTGCACGTATCACATTCTTGTACACGTCTGCTTATTCTGTGGTTCAGTGTTTGGAACTGAAGTATATTCAAGTTTTACTGTTTGTGTTAACTCATATGCCCCCAGTGGTTATATTATTTCATGACAGGCAGTATCTCTGATTTTAACTTGAGTAAAAGCGTGTTAGCTTCGTAATTTATTTGCGACTTGGATTTACTATGGTCGATGAGAGGCTGCTTTGAAGTTTTAAATGTTCTTTAGGTTAACTTGCTCTCCTCATCTACGATATGTATGCCTAGAGTTCAGATTTAGGTACTCGCCATTATTCTGTTATTTTTACGTGTGGACCTGGCATATTTCAATTTTCTTCGTTTTCAAGATGACTCATATCTCTCGTCCCCTTTTTTTCACTGCCATCTGAGAGTTCGCTTCTATGCGATCTGACTGGTGCTAAGTTTAACATGTTTTTATTACGTTTTGGACCCATTTCATTCTGCTTTCGCTTTCTGCTACTGGTAACTATGACAAAACGGGCATACTCATACTCCAAGGTTAACGTTCAGCCTTTCTAGGGGGCAAGGCATTGCGATACTAAAGCGACAAGGGACTGTAGTTCGGCTTACTGCCTAATGTACACCTTGACGCTGGATGCAGTCATTTTTGCCAAACAAGGGCAAGGTGCTAGATTGTGTCGTTTTATAGGAGCACTCTTGACCATTTGCAATGTTTAACTTACAGTAGTATTGTCAGATTTAGTGTGTGTGGCACTCCTAGTTTAATAGCACACGCAAGAATACCGACATTATGCATTAGTTTGTTTTTCATTTTTATGACTACACTTTAGATTAGAGCTATGCACATAGTGAGAATATCTACACATGCTTTAGCAAGTGTTTATCCCAACTAGGGACTTGATGCGGTTGGAGCACCCAACTCGTTTAAGACAGTTTGTCAATAGGTGTACACATCATTGTGCACATGCTTAGAGCCCTTTATATGACTTTGCCCATACCATACTGGTTTGTTCATGTAGAATTTATTCCTGCCCTTCACCCTCTACATTGAGTTCTCAATTTTGTTAAGATAACAGGTGGTGGTCTGTTTTCTTCAAATGTTCTTTTACTTATTTTAGCTTGGACGATTGAACCATTGACACCATATGCATGATATTGACTTTACGAAGGTTGTTGATGTTTACTTCACAACTTAAAATAGTGTACATAGATTAAGGTTTGCAGACCTTTCGAACCCAGCTTGAGTAACAGTCAATTTTGCACTTTATTTGCATGATACTTCGTATACCACGATTTGAGTACCTTGTATCAATGATCACTTCTTTAAAGTACTTTGGTTTAATTTAAGTTTAATTTCCTTTTTTTTAGAGAGCTCATAAACTAGCCACATTGCAAGGACTCCTGTTTCTTTCATACTTTTATGTTTGTCCACCTTCTCTTATCTCTACCTTCATCTCAAACAATTATTTGAAGTGACAACTAATCCCGGTCATTAACTTCATATATAGTGTACCCTGGATGTTAGCTGGGTTTGCAGATACTTTTGATTTTATTGGGGTTTTAACATCTTCTTTATTGGACTATGCTAAGATATTGGACACACTGTATATGACTATACATTTATTTATTTTAAACATTCTGAATAGAGCTGGCTAGACCCAGAGGTATCAGAGCTGTTTACAGCAGGAAGAGCAAGGCAAATATCAATGGAGCAATGGTTACATACAAAGTACAATAAAGGACGTGAACCATCAACACCAAATCTGGAGCAAGGCAAAGATCTTAGGATCAAAGGTTGCATACAGTTAGAAAATAAAGGAAGGTGTGACAAAGGAACACACAAATAAATATACAAAAAACGTTTGTGGGGTATGAGGGATGTAGTTACTGAAATGAGGTCAAAACAATTAACAAAATTAGGGGACATAAAATGCTGGCTAGGCTAGAGCCAGCGTTAACATAACACTGAACAGAAAATTTAAGGCAAGTGTAAACAATAATAAGAACACATGGAAAAAAACGGCCAGCAGGTCCGCAGAGAGATGACCTGAACACAGGAGTCCAAAAGAAATCAGGTTCAGAAAGATTCAAGGGCTCCAGTATTTATTGAGGAGATGGTGTTTTAGGTTTCTTTTAAAGCCAGGGTAGGAGGGGTTGCAACGAAGGTCCCTCGGTAGGGCGTTTCAGGTGCTAGGCGCTTTTCCTGAAATGGAGCAAGTCTGGGTAGATTTCTTTTTTAGTATCGGGGAACAAGAAGTAGAGCATTGGAGCTTCTCATAGGTCTGGCACTTCCCGCTTTTGTGAGTTTATTGTTTAAGTAGTCCTGGGATAGAGCGTGAAGTGCTTTGTTAATGATGCAGGTGGTTTTGTAGATGCATCTTCGTTCAATGGGGAGCCAGTTAAGGGACTTAAGGGTAGGTGTGATGTGATCATACCGTTTGCAGTCTGTCATAAGCCGGGCAGCGATGTTGAGCCCGGATCTGAGGTGAGCGAGGTGAGTTTTAGGGGCTCTGGTGAGTATAGCGTTTACCGTAGTCAGGTTTAAAGAGGACTAGTGATTGAACAACCCATTTGAAGTCATCATAGGGGATGAAGGGTTTGATTTTTATGAGGTGTTTAAGAGTGTAAAGTGCTCCTTTGGCTGAGTTATTGATATGGCCCGTCAGTGACATATCTTTGTCCAGGGTGAAAGCTAAGGATTTAGCCGTGTTTGATAGAGTGAGCAGACAATTTAGGGATTTGAGGTCAGTGATCCAGCCTTGCATAGGGAGGTGGTTACTTTTGGGGGAGAATAGAATGATTTTTGTTTTGTTAGGGTTTAATTTTAGATGGTTGGAGTAAAGCCAGGATTGAATCTTGCTCAGTGTGTTGTTAAGATGAAGGATGTCGCTGTGTGATTTGATTTTGTAGTAGAGTTGCGTGTCATGAGCTTAAAGGTGATAATTGATCCCAGCTTGTTTCAAAATGATAGTAAGGGGTTCCATCAAGAGGTTGAAAAGAGTGGGGAGAGAATTGAGTCAGGGGGACACCCAAAGAGACAGGAATTGGATTAGAGACAGGAGTTGATTTTAATTTTATTTGTTCGGTGTTGGAAGTAGGAAGTGAACCAGTTTAGGACTGTGCCATTGAGTCTTGAGAGATTCCAGTAAGTATGAATGGTTGACTCTATCGAAAGCAACTGAGAGGTCCAGTAGGATAAGAAGGCAAGCATCTCCATTCTCTAAGGAACAATGAATGTCGTCAGCAATGTAAAGCATGGCGGTTTCTATGCTGCAGCCTTTCCTGAAACCAGGTTGGAAGGAGTCCAGTAGGTTGTATTTGCCTATCTGTATGCCGAGTTGTTGTAAGACACATTTCTCCATGGTTTTAGCTAGGAGTGGGAGGTTAGAGATGGGACAGAGGTTGTTGGAATCTTGAGGGTCTGCTTTGTGATTTTTAACAATTGGAGTGATTTGCCCAAGTTGAAGGGAGTCTGGGACGCACCCAGAGGTGAAAGAGGTGTTGATAATTTTTGTCCAACATGGGGCGATGATGTGGTTAAGGTTGTGTACTAGATTTGCCAGGAGAGGGTCTTTGGTATGAGAGGTCTGCTTTAATTTTGCAATGATATTAAAGATTTCAAGCTCGGTCATGGGTTTGAAATTTGGCTATGTGGCATCATTTTTCAATTGTGTGTTGGAAAGGATGTTTCCAGTACCAATTGGAGTAGTTTGAATGAAGACAGGATCAGGAGGACGGGTTGATGTGGAGAAAGGGGAGATGTAGGAAAGGCTATGATTTGAGGGAAGGATTGATCAATTTTGGCAATTTTGGCAGTGGCAGTGAAGAAGCAGGCCATTTCTTCACATCTTTCATTGGAGGCCATCAAGTCAGGAGGGGCAGATTAAGTTTGTCTTCTGACAATGTGAAAGAGGTCTCTGGGCCTATTTTTGGCACAATCAATTTGGGAACGGAAGAAAGATGCTATTTCTCTGAAAATGTGCTTCTTATAAGCTAACCTTGCAGATCTAAGGAGAGCTAAATGTTAAGGTGAGGGGTGTTGTCTCCAAGTTCTTTCCGCTAGTCTAAGTTGTTTTCTTTCATCATTGAGCTCAGGATTGAACTAAGATTTAGAATGGATTGCTCTTTTGTTGTTTAAGGTTAAGTGGTGTAACTTGGTCAAAAACATCACTTATTGCATTGTTGAAGTGGTCGGTAAGCTCGTTTGCAATTTTGGGAGTGTGGGAGAAGTTGGATTTGAGCACAAATTTTTGACTCGAGTTTAGTAGGAGGGACTTGTTTGAGGTTTCTAATCCACATCTTTGGTTTGTTATTTAGGACTGGGAAAGAAAGACGGTCAAGATGTTGAACAGAATGAAATGGTGGTCAGACCAGTTAATGGGGACAATGTCAGTAAGGAAAACCAGCTCATTGCTAGTGATGATGGTGTCAAGTGTAGCACCTTTAATATGGGTAGGTTTGTTGCAGAGTTGCTTTAGGTCATTCATCTCAAGAAGGTTTGTGAGGCACTTGACAGTAGAATCTTCTGCATTATTCCAATGAATTTTATAATCTCTTAAGAACACATTCTTCGAGTCAGAAAGGGAGAAGCGAGTAAGAGGTCAGATATCTCTTCTGCGAAGGGTAGGAGCTCACCAGGAGGGTGGTAGATATTATGCAATGTGATAGGTGGGGAGCCTTGGACATTGAGTTTAACACCGAGGTATTCAAAGGTCGAGTATTCAGGATTATTTAGAGGGGAGAGTTGAATTTCGGTTTTGTGGATTATGGCTAGACCTTCACCTGTTCTTTCAGGTCTATAATGTCTGATGATGGAGTAGCCAGGTAGAATAAGTAGGTCAAGTTTGCCCATCAAGTGGTCATTGAGCCAGATTTCTGTAGCTGCAGCCTTCAAGCACTCTAGTCTTACTCAGCAAGAACACACCACTCCACTTGGTGGGAGAATCCCTCATCTTCCTCACTGGAGGTCCTTAACATCGAACAAGTGGGTCTTACAGATCATTCAGGAGGGCTATTCTCTGCCTTTCCTTTCTTTTCCTCCTCCCATTCTGCCAAATCAGGAACGGCTGACGGAGGATCATTTGAAATAGCTCCAGGAGTAAGTTATAGCTCTCTTGGCCGAGGGATCTATAGTGAGGGTCCCATGTTCAGAAGTAGGCAGTGGCTGTGATTCCCATTACTTTTTGATTTCGAATAAGAACAAAGGGTTAAGGCCCATTTTATATCTTTGGACCGTCAATCTCTTCCTCAAGAAGGAGAAGTTCAAGATGCTTACTCTAGCTCAGGTCTTGTCTGACCTAGACCAAGAAGACTGGATGGGAGCGTTGGACCTGCAGGATGAGTATTTTCATATTCCCATCCTGCTGGGCCACAGGTGTTACCTGTGGTTCAAGGTAGGCTACAAGCACTTTCAGTTTACCGTGCTCCCGTTCGGCCTTACCAGTGCTCCTCACGTGTTTATTAACTTGATGATGGTGGTCGTAGCTTATCTGCGCAGGCTAGGGGTGTCAGTCTTCCCCTACCTCGACAGCTGGCTTTTGAAGGCATCCTTGCCCCAGGCTGTCATGTCCCACCTTCAACTATGGTGCATCTCCTGCATTCACTGGGGTTCTTAATAAGCGTGCTGAAGACACACCTGGCTCCTTCTCAGATGCTCCCTTTCATCAGAGCTGTTCTGGACACAGTGCAGTTTCCGGCCTATCCTCCCAAGCAGCGTTGCCCAGGATATTCAGGTTATGATTTTGATGTTTCAGCTTCTATCCTGGATTTCAGTGAGACTGACTCTGATGTTATTGGCCCGCATAGCCTCCTGCATCCTGTTGATAAAACATACCAGGTGGCGTATGAGGGCTCTGCAGTGCGGCTTGAAGTTCCAGTGCCCACAGCATCAGGGAAATCTCACTGACTTGGTCCAGATCTCAGAAAGAATTGCGGGAGATCTGCAATGGTGATTGACGAACCGCAATTGGGTCAACAGCAGACCACTCTCCCTTCCCCAATCAGATCTCACATTCGTGACAGATGCATCACTTCTGGGATGGGGTGCCCATCTGGATGAGGTGGAGATTAGGGGACACTGGTCTCCTCTGTAGTCAGGGCTCCACATACATTTGTTGGAGCTTTGATTTGATTGGCATGGAAAGCATTTCTTCCCTCTGTCAAGGGGGAGTTAGTGCAGGTGTTCACGGACAACACCACCACCATGTGGTACTGCAACAAGCAGTGCAGGATCGGTCATGGACCCTTTGTCAAGAGGCCCTGCGTCTCTGGACATGGCTGGAACAGAAGGACATAACCCTGGTGGTTCAACACCTGGCAGGTTCCTGAACGCCAGTGCAATCAAACTCAGCCATCGATGCCTACTGTATGACGAATGGTGTCTCCAGTCAGAGGTGGCGCAAGGTCTCTTTCAGAAGTGGGGAGAACATTGGTTAGATTTGTTCACCTGTGAATAGAATGCGAAGTGTCAGCAATACTGCGCGTTGGAGTTTCCAAGGCGGCTATGCTCAGCAACGCCTTTTGTCACGAGTAGAGCTCAAGCCTGTTGTATGCCTTTCCACTCATACCACTCCTGACTAGGGTTCTAAAGAAGATCAGAAGCGACCGGGACCAAGTCATCCTTGTTGCTTCAGACTGGGCAAGGAGAGTTAGGTATCCAGAGCTTCTGATCCTCCGATCAGGTCGTCCCGTCGGGAGGACCTTTTTTCGCAGCAGCATGAGGGGGTTCTACACCTTACCTGTCAACTGTGCACCTCCGTACCTGGAGATTGAGCGACAGCAATTGATGGCTTTTGACCTTCCTCCTGAAGTATGTAATGTTGTTTTGGCAGCCAGGCAGCCCACCACTAAGACGGTATACGCCTGCTGTTGGCAGAAATTTGTATTATACTGTACAGAAGGACTATTGACACTCTCAAGGATTATCTTTCTGCACTGTCTGCTGTTTTGCAGCTGATAGACTAGTCCTGTCACTTTAGGCCTCCAATTGTACTTAGGTTTCTAAAAGGGCTGGCTCACTTGTTTCCACCCAGGCCCTTTATTATGCCACAGTAGGACCTTAATTTGGTTATCCCTTATCTTCAAGCCTTTACACAACTGTCCCTTCCGGCTGCTTACCATCAAGACAGCTTTTTTGGTGGCAATTATATCTGCCCAGTGGTTGAGTGAGTTGCAGGCGTTATCTTGCACGCCTCCCTACATGATATATTTTCTGGACAAAATGGTGCTTGGCACCTGTGCTTCTATCTTGCCAAAGGTTGTGATCCCATTCCATCTGGGTCAAATCATCACGCGGGCCACTTTCTTTGCTGCCCCGCATCCCTCTAAGAAAGAGGAGCGTCTGCACCACCTGGACCCAAAAAGAGCATTGTCATTCTACCTTGACCACACAAAGATTTCTGGGTGGACAAACAACTCATTGTGGGGTATGTGGAAGCTAAAAAGGGGCTGCAGTGCAGAAATGGACCATCTCTTGCTGGGCCGTTCTCTGCATTAAGATCTGCTATGCCCTTGCTAAGAAGCAGCCCCCTGAGGGATGAAGGCCCAAGTTCACCAGGGGGAAGGCTGCGACTATGACCGTGTCAGTCCTTGACATCTGCCAGGTGGCAAAGTGGGCATCCTTGCATGCGTTTGCCAAGCACTACTGCCTGGACTGTCCGGTCCGCAGAAACAGTCATTTTGCCCGTTCGGTTCTGCAGGACTTCCTAGTATAAGATATTGGTCCGCAACCCACTTCCGGGATGGTATGGCTTTGGTATGTAATTCAAAGGTAAGGAATCTGCAGCTAAAAGTTTCTATCGGATGGACAAGTTAGGTACCTTCTGTAACGCATTATCTGGTAGAGACTCTATAGAGCTGCAGATTCCTTACACCCCTACCCATGCCTCCCAACTTTGCAGACTAATGTTGTAGGGCTGGGGTTTCTCTCCTTTTTAGGGCTCTAGTTTTTGTGGCTCTGTGCTTCTGGCATGGAAAAAACGAAAAGCACTGACGTCCGCATGCCTGGGTGGCGCCTATATAGGTACTTCGACTTCATAGCCAACGCTGCTGATGACGTCACGTGGAGCCAAATGGAGCCACCCGACGGCACGTGCAAGGGGTATAGCTCAGCAAAAGTTTCCGGATCCAGCCTGATGCCTGGGAAATTCAAAGGTAAGGAATCTGTAGCAAGATAGAATCTCTACCAGATAATGCGTTACCAAAGGTAAGTAACTTGTTCGACAGCAGTTTTGTTTTGTCACCATGCTTCATGACCTTTCATTTAATAACTGGCAATGAAGTAATAATTATAATGCAGCTCAATTTAAATAAACGTAGAAGAAAACCAGTCTTACGTTGAATATGGCACTGTATGATGTCCTCTAATGCCATGTAATCTGTCAGCCTAAGGGCAATTCTGATGAAGTCATTATTGTAGTCACAGTAAGTGAGTGTCAGACTGGTGCAACACTTTGTTGAATCACAAGTATAAAGGATTTAAACTGACTTTACTCCTCTATGGCAGCTGTGACAAGAACACATTGGTAATATCGATATCAGCTGAGTTTCAGCTTTCTATTATGCAGCTATTTGCTGTATGAGGGAAAGTGCTGCATCTGCCCTCTACTATACATTCTTTGGAAAGGTTAAGTTTTGACTTTAAAGTTTTTTATGGCAGCAATCATTTTAGCAAATATATTCTCATTGCTTCCTGTACTTTTGTCTTCGCATCAGTTAACATTGCTTTGTTCTTATTCAACTAATGACAAGCTTTGAAAGATACTGAAGATTCTTTTCTCCAGCTACTTTTCCATGGTGTCAATAGACACTGCTTTTCTCTAGTTCAACTAATAAACTTTGAAAGATGCTTAAGATTCTTTTCTCCATCTTACTTGGTTGTTTCTGAAAAAAAAAATTCTCATTTATATGCAATGCAGCATCCAGTTCCTTATGTTCTGAATCTCAGAATTATGTAACTAAAGCTCACTCTCAGTATGAATGTGCTTTCTTGCAAATGTCTTTTGGCTGCTCTTTCCCCCCACTGAAACCCTGATTATGCAGAATAGACATGCACATTATCCTTAATTTTATCATCAATAAACTGTTCTCAATCTCTCGATGGATAATGAAGAGTTCCCCTGCCTTGGAAACAGATAAGATGATTTGGGTTCTCACCAGCAACTGTTACTGAATATGTTTATTCATTGCAGCTCCAGAAAGTCTATTAGAGTGAGAAATTTGACACTACCTGAAAATGTTCCTTTGTTCTTGATCAAATGATGAGTAACTTTGAAAGATGCTTCAGTTGCCGCATTAGCTTTCTTGGTTGGCTTTGTTAAAAAAGATTACTGTCTGCAATGTAGCTTTTAGGTCACTTGTTTTCTGTGACCTCAAGTTGCTTCCTTTAAGGAGCTTCCTCTCAAAATACTGCTGCCTTGTTGAAATATGCCAACATTGCCTTTTTCCCACTACAATGTTTGTGCCACAGATTAAACATATACAGGTTCATGCAGTGGGCAAGGAGCTCAGTCAGGCCTTTGGTTCAGCTCTCCCTGTTAATTCTATAATATCTAAATCACATTTACAACAGAATACACAAATGCGGGCAGCAGAGGGGCAAGGTACGTTTCCTTTAGTGGGATAGATTTTAAGTGAAGCGATAATCCTTATGTTCATTGTGCCGTGAAATTAAAGTACCTCTTGCAAGTCCTCCCCAGGCAACAACTAGGGCTAGGAACTTCATTTGACATTTCTCACATTATCTCACACATGCATCGAAAATGTCATTTGCGATTCCTTATTAGCGAAAAATAAGGACTCTCTAATAAGGAATCGCAAATGCCTATGCATGTAGGAATCCCTAAAAAAATAGCAATTCCTAAACATTCCTTAATTGCGACTCACAAATTGCGAGTGAGTAGTGATTAAGGAATTGCTACCCATTCATTCCTATGGGCCTAGAGGCTCATAGGAAACAATAGAAATTGCATGCGCAATTTGCGAGACCCCAATAGGTACTCGCAAATTGTGCATGCAATTTCAAGGGTGCAAGGCTGCCAAAAGGACACCCTGTTGCACCCCTGAAATTGATATGTGAACACATGTTGCTCACACACATGCCCCAGGGCATGTGTGTGTGTAACCTGGAACTTTGAAAAATGCCCTTTAGTGCATTTTTCAAAGATTTCGCTAATTACCATCAGGTATAATTTTCCAGGTAATTAGCGGGCTCTAATAGCGAAATCTCTATTTTAAATGGCATCTTACATTGCATTCAAGGCATCCCAATTTGCGATTCATTAAATGCAATCGCAATTTGCGATTTTTGCATCTGGCATGCATGCGAAATGCAAAATTACCCATCGCAAAGGGGCAGAGTCTGAGAATCTGCCCGTTTGCAACCGTTTTTTTCTTTGATGCATGTGGCCCTAGGTATTTTACTACACTCCAGCTACATTCAAGAAAGCCTTAACATTCTTACTCTTTTATTGAACTTTCCTCAGATTGATTTCTTCAAGTCATATTGCCATAAAGCTTTCATGCTTAAGAGTAACCTACAAGTTCTGTTCAAACAATTAGGCAGTCAAGTAATTTGGATTTCCAGAGTCTTGGAAAGGGGCCGAGGTAGTCCCAATATTTAAAAAAGGAAATCGGGACCTACCTGGAAACTATAGGCCCATAAGCCTGATTGACTCAACCCAGAAGGTGGCGGGAAAAGCAATTTTGGGTAGGATACTCTCATGGGTAGACGAAAACCATATACTATCCGAGATGCAGGCTGGGTTCCGTACTGGCACAGGAACCATTGAACAAGTTTTCAGACTCCTGTTACTGTACTGGAAGGTGGTGGTACTGGGCAAGGGCAGTCTTTATTTGGCCTTTATAGATCTGAAGACTGCCTTTGACCTTGTCCCCCGGGAGGAACTCTGGAGGGTGCTGTACGGCCTTGGGATGCCCCCATACATCGTGGACATCCTAATGAAATTGCATAAAGCCACCTATGCTCAGGTCAGATGGGGCTTGAATGGGGAGAAGACTGACAAGATCAAGGTAGAGAGGGGTGTACGGCAGGGTTGCGTCCTAGCACCCACCCTTTTTTCGCTTTATGTGAATGGGGTGGTTGACTACTTGCTTGAAGATCCAGCAGACGCCCCCACACTCTGTAATGTTAAAATTCCAACTTTGTTGTTTGCTGACGACACCCTCCTCATATCGAAAACTCCCCAGGGCCTCCAAAAACTCCTGAACCGGTTCCAGGACTTCTGTTCAATGAGAGGTCTCGTTATTAATGTACAAAAAACTAAATACTTAGTAATGAACCCTCCCAGGAAATTGGGGTGTCCCCCTATCTTAAATTCGATCCCGCTGGAAAAAGTCGCCGAATTTGACTATTTGGGAATTCGGCTGAGCGACCGTATGAGTTGGGTACCCCATATCACTAAAATGACACTGGTCCACAAAAGGGTGGGGGGAGCCCTGCTCAAGGAGTATAGCACATCATCGAAACATTGTGTATCACCAATCATTGATATATACAAGGCTAGAGCGGTACCTGCATCGCTATATGGAGCAGAGCTATGGGGTTTGGGCTGCGTGGAGTCCTTGTCCAAAGCAGAGAACAAATTTATTAAAGATTTGATGGCACTCCCGATGAGCACCCCGACTGTACCGATGCTTATGGATGTGGGTTGTAAACCAATGAAAGATCTGGCCCGTCTGCGGCCCCTTCTACTGTGGGCGCGACTTTGGAGAGTCCCGGAACTCAAATCCTATGCAGATGGGCTGGCAGAGATAATGCATTCGGTTGGGTGGTCAAAGATCAAGTGGCTCAGGGACATTAAATACCTGCTTGGGGAACTAGGTCTGGGCAATTGTTGGCTTACTCACTCAGCCCCCCCAAAGGAGATCCTGAAGAAAATATACTGGGGTTGGGTGTCCACTAAGCTTATGAGCAACCATCACCACTGCAATTCTACCGCAGCATATTTAAGGATTAAAGATGTCACTGCCTTTGAACCCTTTCTGGACATTATTACCATCCCAATGGATCGGGCTTTGTATATCAAGTTCAGACTAGGAATTCTACCTTTAGCTGACCTCCTTTCCAGATGGAACTTGCAAAATCAGGTATCACGCTTTTGTGCGCTTTGCTCTGACTGTTGCGAAACTGTGGCGCACTTTCTTCTTGATTGTCCAGACTATGCGCGCCCGAGATCTGTTTGGCTTAAACCCCTCTGCAACGAGATGGGCATTCGCAAGCATTCTGAGGCCCTACGCATTTTATTGACTAATACTGCCCCCCCTATTGTTTGTGCTGTGTCTAAATTTTTAAAATGGGCTTGGTTGATACGTCTCAAAAGACTGTCCTTATCGATTTAATGCTTTTCTTAACTAAGTTATCTATATATTCTGTTTTTACTATGATGTTTGTACAGCCTATGAGTCCTGATATGTCGTTTTTTATATATTTTTGTGTAATGCTTTTATGATATACGCATATCGAAATAAAGCTATCAATCAATCAATCAATCAATTTGGATTTCTCCACTTTAGTTTTCAAATAGGTTAGGTATGTGCTTAATATATTATGGTAATGTCGAAGCTAGTATAGCAATAGGTGCAGTATTTGGATAATCTGCAAAACTGTACCTCGGCAATATCTAGAAAGTTATTTACCCTAATCCAGAGTATTCTCTATCCATCACAAAGTTCGGTACCCATAACCGTCCTAGTACAATGTCCTGATTTCACCTCCCCAGTGAAGGACCACCAATCCAATTTAGAGATCCTTCCTGTGTCACTGGGAATTCTCTTTGCCAAACCAAAATTACATTCACCAGTGCAACGGTGCACATCCATCAAAACAGAATGCTGAGTGGGCTGCCATATTTTTGATGTCTGCTTGCTATTATTTTCTGTTTTTCTGTAACAAACCCCCAAAGTGTTTTTTTTTTCTGCGAACCAATAAATAGGGCCTCTACAAGTAGAGAGGTTTGGACCTGGGAAACAATAGTGATTTATCCTGCACTGTTACTCCATGCCTCGCACAGCAAACCACAAAGGGAACATCTGCATCAGGGGACCCGCATCCTGTTGCACTGACAGCAGTGGTCTTATGGTGTATAGTCCGCCCCTAGTGACTGTGTGCTGGCAGAGCGGGTGAGGGCTCTGCTGGCATACAGTCAGCAGTTCCACCTCTACGAAGGCCTTGATTTTGGGTGCCTATGTAATTCCGATGGTGGTGATGGTTCATGAGGGAAATGGAAGTTATCAAATGAGGAGGAACTAGAAGTACTGGAATAAATGAGCCTCCTATCAATGTCTGATTTCTAAGGGTATACACAGGGTCACATTTGTGATACCTCTTATCCCAGTCCTCTGATGTTTTGGTACCCCAGGTATGGGTAGCTCTAAGAGGCTTAGCCATGTGCTGCACCACAGCACTCAGAATAAAACCCTAAAAGGGCAGGGGAACCCCCGTTTACCATGGAGGATGTTCTGACAGTTTAGGGTGGAGCATCTCACTCCACGAAACTATAATTAACTCCCCTTGTCTTCACCTTTTGGTGAACAGATTTCATATGCATCACCACATCTCTTACACACTTACCCCTAACTAGTCCTTTTTATCTGCTGGAGTCTTTTAGCAGCCGGTCCCTTATCTTACAGTTATCCCCATATCTCCAACTGTTGTGTAGTTCCTATAAACCTATATAGGATCTGCACATTTAGACAACATACACTGTAGGATTGGTGTCCAGACTGATTCTAGACACCCCCACTGGGTGTGTTAGCCTGTATACCAGCTAGCTCACAGTGCCACTAGAAACCCCTCTTACCAATGACAGAACAGTTCTTGGCAACTATCGAACATGACAACCCTGATCCCTCAGGACAATGGAAACAGTGCGATACTTTTCGCCCAGTCACTCGTGTTCACTTTGTCTCAGGGAGATACACAGAATAAACAGTGGGGACGTTTTTCAATAAGCATTTATTGAACCAGCGTCATTCTAGTGTAAAATAGGTGTGCTGAAACAACCATTAGACCGAAACAGATATAAATGATTAGAAGCACTAACAGAGTAAAAGGAGTGTTACATTTTTACCATTGTGCTAAAACAATGAATACAGGCAAGTATATAAAATACAAGACAGTAATAAAGGTGCAACCCTAACTAGATGTACCTAGTATGTATGTAGGTGTAAAGCCAAGAATCCTTCTAGGATAAAGTCAACCCCATTACCTAAAGAGAGAGACTGTGGGACCCCGTCTTGGTCTCTAGATGGACACCCCTCAAGGGATGTCAGACCACTGCGAGCTGGAGTGTCTGCGTGCAGGAACCTCAGCGTCTTGCATCAGTATGTTGGCATTGAAGTCCTTTTGTCCTTTGACTACCTCACCAAGATAGGGTGTTTATATACCCAAAGTGGTACCCTCAGGTGTTCTACCTTGTTGTGTCATGCCGGACGTAGGATTTTGGAAGGATTTACCCTTATACATAGTTATTATGCAGGAGATGATAATCCTGCTGTGTTTTCAAGAATCCTCATGCATAATGATGAGGCTAGTTTCTGTGAAAACCCCACATCCTGTTAGCAATACTGTTACTAGGTAAAACGTCAGTTCCAAGAATCATTATGTAGTGGAATGGTAGGGGAGAATATAGGAGAAAGGTTAGGTGACTACCTGAGCCAATATTGGCGTACCTATATGAAACATAACACAACTATACCAGATCATTTTTGTCCAGTACCCCTGTATGCCTGTATGTGGTGCTGTTCTGCTTCACATCTGCTGTGCCAGAAGTGCCAGAAGTGTCGTATGTGGTACCCTGGCGCACTGATGTCAGTTCTTTCCTTTCTGCGCCAGATAGCGCGGATCCATGATGAGCTGCTCCTCACTCACTTTTTGATTGTTTTTTTTTTTCACAACTGCGTTTATTAAATGTTTAGGCATAGCATATTTACAGTGCTCCACAATCAGGAGGACACTGTCAATGGCAAACATGTAGCAGGATGTAAACATAGCCTAAACGCTTAAATCACCCCCCTCCCACACCCCCTTACCCCGCCAACTACCCCAATACCCCCCACTGCCCACCCCTTATCCCACCCTAACCCAGCGCACGTGTTCACTTTCAGCTGCAGTATACAGTTAGAGCACAGTAGGCATCAAATACCCTCCGAGGCCCCGAGGTCACCATCGGCAGGCAGTACATCGTCTAAGTCAATTGGGGGCTCCAAGGTCAACCCCCTGTAATCCGCCCACCGCTTCCAGATCTTGTAGTGTTTCCGGGGGCATCCCCTGGCCTCAAACACAGGCAATTCTAACCCCATGAGAAAGTCCAAGCCCGCTTTCCAGGCGCTAAGTGGGGGAGCACGGCCGCTCTTCCATGCCCTCGCTAGATCCCGCTTGGCCACGACTAGGCCCAGCAACAGGAGGTGACGCTTGTAGATGTTTCCACCTACATTCTCCAGGACATGCAGAAGACCCAGCCTGGGCGTACGAGGAAGGTCCCACCCCAGTACCTCTGACAAACAATTTCACACCCCATTCCAGAATTGGGTCAGACCCACACAGGACCACACAGTATGTAGCAGCGTGCCTCTCTCAGTCCCACAGCGCAGGCATTCCGGGGTAGCAATGAGGCCAGTCTTCCACAGTCTCTCTCTGGTGTAATAGGCCCTATGTAGGTATTTGAACTGTATGAACCGGAGTCGCACAGCTATGGCAGCCCCACGGGGGGACTCCAGGGCCTCCCTCCAGTCATCCTCATCCAAGGGGCCAATATCCGTCTCCCAGGAGGCCTTCAACGACAGGAGAGAAGAGGAGCAATGAGTGACAAGCGTTTGGTATATTTTGGAGACTTTCTTATCCCCCAGATCTCCCATGAAGAGCTTAGCTTCCACAGGGCTAAATTCAGGAAGCTGGTCCAGCCCCACCAGACTCGGTGCAAGTGCATGGCGGAGTTGTAGATATTTGAAGAATTGGGTCTTGGGCATGTTGAATTCGGAGCTGAAGTCTTGAAAGGATTTGAGGGTAGTCCCCGCAAGAACATGACCAAGTGACGAAATCCCAATGGAGTCCCAGCCACCAAACCCCGACAGCGAGGCCAGTGCGGGGAGCCGTCCGTTGTTCCATAATGGGGTTTCCGCTGTCAGCCTACCCCACCAGCCCATGCGGCGCAGCGCCTGTCTCCAGATCATGAAGACCATCTGAGTGACCTGCGGCAATTTCTTCCGCCGCCCGGCCGAGTACAACAGCGTATGTAACGTGGCATCACCCATCAAGAAGTGTTCCAGTGCGTATGCCGGGTCGTTGTGATCGCCGTACCACCACTCATTCAGGACCAAAAAGTAGGAGGCCTGACAGTAGAAGAGAAGGTCCGAAGTAGCCAGACCTCCACAGTACGTGGATAAGAAGCAAGTCCGCAGCGCCACCCTGGAAGCGCCCCCCGCCCACAGAAAGCGGCACAGTATTGAATTTACTCGACGGAACCACTGTGGGTCAATCTTATGTGGATGGTTCTGCAGTTGGTACAGGAGCCGTGGGAGGGCGACCATTTTAAAGATTGCGGACCTGCCATAGATATTGAGGGGCATGCAAGACCAGGTTTTGCTGTCCGATTGGACTCTGTCCCACACCGGCAGCACGTTGCGCTCCCATGCAATTGCGGCAGACTCAGACAGGAAGACTCCTAGGTATTTTAGACCACCGACCGCCACCTGTAGGGCCGATGCCCAGGGGTAGGTCTCCGACTCTCCGCCCAGCACCCACAGGGTCGATTTGCGCGGGTTGAGGAAGAGTCCTGACACTTCACCAAAGATACGCATTATTTCCAATATTCGAGGGCCAGAGCGGTGAAGATCAGTCATAAAGAAGAGGGCATCGTCCGCATATAACGCAATTCTGTCTGAGAGTCCCGCCCCCCACACAAAGCCACGAAGCTGTGCATCGATGCGCACCCACGCGGCCAATGGTTCCATGGCCAGTGCAAAGAGGTAAGGAGATAGGGGGCATCCCTGTCGGGTCCCCCTGGCAATTGGAAATTTCTCCGAAATCGCCCCTGAGACACGCACTGAAGCGGTGATGTCCGTGTATAGCAGCCGAACATATGAAATAAACCCCGGGCCCAGGTTGGGGCGCGGCAAGAGGGCGAAGAGGTACGTCCAGCTGACCGAGTCAAACGCCCTGTCAATGTCTGCCAGCAGTAGCGCTGCCCGTTCACCAGTCGCCCCCATAGCGTCCAACGCCGCCTGTGCATGTATGATGTTGTGTCGCGTCGCCCTATGCGGCATGAAGCCCGCTTGATCCGGGTGAACCAAGTCTGCGACATACGGGAGAAGACGGTTCGCCAACACTTTGGCCAGTAATTTGACTTCGAAGTTGAGCAAGGATATGGGGCAATATGACTCATGTCGGTTGGGGGCCTACCCGGCTTCTGAAAAACTACAATTTCAGCCTGACGCCAGTCCGCCGGCAAGCTACCACGCTCCCGCGCTGCCTCCAACGCCCGCCTATAGTGCGGTCCTAGCTGCAGGTGGAATTTCTTGTAGAATTCACTGGGGAATCCACTCGGTCCCGGCGCCTTACCCGTGTTGAGTTGTCCCAGCGCATCTCCCAGTTCTGCCGCCGTCAAGGGGAGGTCCAGGGCTTTCCTGGCATCGTCTGATATCGCACGGGGGGAAGGTCAGCAATGAACTTATCAATTGCATCCCGTGGGAGACTGTCCCGGGGAGCATATTGCTCCGCATAGTAGCCGGCAAAGCTCGTCGCAAGAGTCGCAGGGTCCGTTATGGCAGTCCCCTCCCCGTCGGTGAGGCCCGGTAGAGTGATCGGCTGCAGAGTTTGTTGACACAGCCTATGGAGCATGGTGCAGGACTTATCGCCCCACTAGTAAACCCTGCTCCGTGTGGCCAGCCACGCTTGTCTAGCCTCATCCATTAAGACCGAGGAGTAGGATTGCTTCGCTTGCAGGAGCAGTCGTATCGCCACTCCGTCACCTTTCCCCTGACACCGTCTCTCCAACACCTCCACCCGCGCCGCAGCTGCGACAATGGCCTCTCGGCGACTACGACGGGCAGCAGCACACCATGCAATGTCAATACCTCTCAGAGTGGGATTCATGGCCTCCCAGACCATCACTCCATCTACCCCCTACGCCAGATTCTCCTGCCAGTAGTGGGCAATCGCGCTGCGCATATGCTGTGTATAGTCTGCCTGCTGGAGATGCCACGAGGACATCCGCCACCGGAATGGCCGGCGCGTCTTGCGCAATTCGATCCGGATCACGACAGGGGAGTGGTCAGATAGCCCCCAAGGCTGAATTGCGGCCTGCTTCACCCTGTCAAGGAAGGCTCCCGGTACAAACACACAGTCCAGCCGTGAGAAGGAGCCATGCACAGCAGACACACACGTGTACTCACGCGTCCTGGCATGCAAGTGTCTCCAGGCATCCACCCAGCCCAACCCTTCAATCATCGCCTTTAACCGTGTAGGGGAGGTCGCCGCCACGACCCCTTGCGACCTCCGTCGGTCCAGGCACACATCCACAACATCGTTCCAGTCACCCCCTATCACGGCCAAGGAGTCTGGGATCTCGGCCCACAATTCAAACAGTCTCTCTGCCAAGGACCATTGTAAAGGGGGGGGGGCATACACACTGCCAAACACCACCGGCTCCGTACCAACCATGCCTTTAACAAACACATACCGACCCTGGGGATCAAGCCAGTGACGCTCGTGGATATAAGACAGCCTCCGATGGATAAGAATGGCCACCCCCCTCGAGCCCCTGGAAAACCCTGCATGAAATACTTGATGGTAACCAAATCGCTGTAAGCTCAGTGCCTTTGTCCCCAGCATATGCGTCTCTTGTAATAGCATCACATCGGCTGAGTCCCTCTTACCCCAGCGCAAGACTGCCCCACGCTTGATTTTGTCCAACATCCCCCTGACATTCCAACTTAATATTCGCATAGAGTCACCAGCGAGTTCCTGCCTTGAGATATCAACCATTGTCCCGATGGAAAAGTCTCTGAGGACCCCAGGACCCGGCCCAGGCATCCAACACCATATACGTCAATGCAGCAGAAATCACGTGCACCCCCCTCAAAACACCCACCACCCCACCGTCCCTTCCCTCCAACCCTGCCCCCCCAACTGCCCAACACCCGTTCCCCACCCCCCACCCCTATACCTCATGAAACACTGAAGTACCTGTTGCGGCATGGGGAGCTTCGGGCCCAAAACAGAGCGCCCAAAGCCAACCATACCAATGGATCCCAACTACTCCCCCCAACTAACAGGACTTTCACTCAGGGCCACCCCCCTACCGTGGGAGGACTAGGCCGCCCTACAGGTCAGTACCCCGAACCCCATTGTACCACAGTTTTCGGAACACAAGTAGAACGAGGCAGTCAGACACCTCCAGTATTGTTCCCCTTGATCCAAACCAAGGTCCAGGTCACACTGCACCAGATGCTATCCGCTCGACCGATGGAGCAGCCACACCGGGCTCTCTGTGGAGTCCAACAATGGATAAGGGTTAAGTAAGGAAGGCTGAACTCCCATGGTGCTCAGTTCTCTTTCCCCGACTGGTCGGTGTCGGGCTGCGTCCCATCCGGGAGGCCACTACGGGACAGGGAGCGTCTTCGTGACCGAGATTTCCTGTGTCGTTTACCCCTGACGGCGGAGTCGCCCCTCTCCTGCGACGATCCACGCAATGGTCCAGAGCCTAGGCCCGGCTGGGCGTTCGGTCGGAGCCTGACCATCTCATCCGTCCACCTGAACACTGCCTCCGGGGTATCAAAGAAGTGGGTCTTGGATTGGAAGACAACTCGAAGGCGGGCCGGGTACAGCAATGAATATTGGATCTTCAGACCACGCAGTTTGGCCTTCGCCGCCAGGAAGGAATGGCGCTGCTGCTGTACCTGTTTGGTATAGTCTGGGAAGATCATAATCTTGTGATTGTCAAACAGCAGAGTCTCTTTGGCCCTCGCTTCCCGGAGTATAGTGTCTCTATTGTGGAAGTTCAGGATTTTAGCTATGACCGGCCGAGGCCGTTCTCCCACTGGCGGTTTCTGCGTCAGGGCTCTATGTGCGCGCTCCACTACAAAGCAGCGCGACAAGACTTCCGGGGGAAGCCAGCTCTCTAGCCACCGTGTCAAAAATGCATCCATGGGCCCCTTCTCGCAGTCCTCTGGAAAGCCCACGAAGCGTAGGTTATTCCTTCGCGCTCGCCCTTCTGCGTCCTCAACGCGGAGTGCCAGCCCTTTTTGGATCTTGTCCATCTCTGCCACTTTCTGTTTCAGGGCGCCAACATCACCCTCCACTCCCGTGATCCTGGTCTCGGTCTCCGCGTTGCGAGCGACTGCGTTACGGAGATCCTGTCGTAGTAGCATGACATCAGCTCCCACTGCGCCGATTTTAGCGTCTAACATGTCCCTTGATTGTGTGATGGCTGCCATCAGGACCGCGTTGTCTGGTCCCGTGCTCTGGCCACCCCCGGCGGCACCGGACCCCCGCTGGGTCCAGTAAATTTGTCAATCGGTCCTTGCTTGGCGGAACCATTGCCACCCCCGCCTCTGGTCATGGTCAGGATGGTTTAGGCGGGCTGCTCCGTGCCCGTGGCAGACCCTCCACTCACCGCAGTTCAAATCTAAAGTCCACCCGGAGGGCCTAGACCCACTGACGCCAAGGCTGGGAGGCCCGCAGGGCACTTCGCCGCACCGGATCGCCACTACCGAACACTTCCACTGTCCAGGCACCCAGCGAGCAATTGCCACTATTGTCACTCGGGCCAGGGCCACAGCAAAGCCCCCGACCCCGGGCCTCAGGCAGGGCACCCCCGCCCCAACAGGAATTGCTGTACTAGGCCTGACCCCTCACCTTCACGGGGTCACGAAACTTCAGGCCCCGGCCCACCGGCTCCACACCGGCCGCCGCCGTCTTAACAGCTCCAGACACCCGCCTATATCCGTGGGTCAGGACGGGCACAGCAGGGCACTCAGGCTCAGGGCGACCAGGCGATGCTGTTTCTCTGGGCCACCCCGGCCTCCAGTCCGGTCCCAGCACAGAAGGGGTGAGGTAGGCTCCGGGGCTCCGCAAGCCGCCTCTCAGGTATATCCAGCAGAGAGGCGCTCCCCAAGATGGCGCGGGCACCACACTGCCCACCCGAGCCACAGGTCTCTCCGCGCCCGGGGGCCACACTGCAGGGGCCCACACACTCAGGCTATCGGGCGGAGCGTGCCCCTCCTTGCGCAGATGGTCCGCCTCCAGCCCCGACTCAGCTATGGCCACTGGCAGCCCAGGGGGACCCGACTGGTTCCCCGGTCCGTGGAGCCCGCCACCAATACCGCCTTCTCACAGCTCCCAGCAGCGTCGGTGCTCTCTAGGCGGCAGGAAGCTCCATTGCCCTCTCCCCGGCCGCCGGCTGCCAACCGTCCCCTGGAACACGGGGCCCGCCGGCGAGCAAGCCGGCCGACGTTCAGAGCCTCCGGCGGGGATCAGCACAAAATCGAGGCCCCGGCTCTCCACACGGCAGGTAGGCCCAGGGGGCGCCGCCGGCGCCAATTACACCGGCCAGGGACCAGGGACCCCAAACGCGGCACCGGAGGGTGCACCCTGTCCACTACTGCCGCCGAAGTCGCTGTGTGGCCAATGTTAGGTTCGGGGGTCAGGATAAATGCAAGGATTAATGACGGACCGGCGGGAGCTCTAGGAAGCTACGTCCGCCATTGTCGCCCTCGTAGCCACGCACACTTTTTGATTGTTTTATTTTGACATTTTGTCAACTATTTTTGATTTTAAACTATTTTTTCTTGGTGTCACAAGGATGTCTACCAAGAAACCGACTTGTTTCAAACCATGTGGAGTGGCTCACAGACAGATGTATGTGATAGACCACCGGTTGGTCTGTCTATGGTGTGTTACACAAAGGAAGCGGGACCAATCTTTCACTTCTTGAAGGGTCGAGAGGAACTCACAAGGGTCGTGTACCCTCCCGTGTTATTACACTGTTTCATAAAAAGTACTCCCCTAGGGCCAGTTGTAGGTGGCCAAATACTGATCGCTAATGCTGAAATTCGCATAATTTCAGCTTTTGCGATCGGTATTTGACTATGAGCAATGTAGGTGAGTTTAAACCTACTAGCAAAATGAGGAATCGCAAAATTTGAGATTCCTTATTTTGCTTTTGCATTTAAGGAATCGCAAATTGCGATTCCTCAAATGCAATGTAGGTAGCACAAAAGAAAGTGCACGTTAGGCTTAAGGAATCGTTAATTACCACCAACTTCAAGTTGGTGGTAATTAGCGATTTCCTGTACAAAAGCACTTATTTGCTTTTTTTAAAGTGCATGTGGCACACATTCATGCCCTTAGGGCATGTATGTGCACCACATGTGCACACATGCACATTTCAGGGGTGCAACACGGTGTCCTTTTGACACCCTGACACCCTTGAAATAGCTCCTGCTATTTGCGATTCTTTAATATCGAATCGCAAATAGTAAATATCTTCCCATTCATGAATGGGTAGGTATTCATTAATTATTAACGAATCTCAATTTGCGATTCATTATTACGGACTATTAAGGAATCGCTAATATTTTAGCGATTCTTACCTACATTCAAATTTGCGAGTCCTTAATAGCGAATCTGTAAAATTTGCTATTAAGAACTCGCAAATTTGATATTACCTACATCTCACCCCTGGTTACTTAACCGATTGAGAGGGTTATACTTGATATTACCTACATCTGGCCCCTAGTTACTTAACCGATTGAACCGGTTAACTGTTTGGTCCTGATGATGAAGCATGACACCACTAGGGTGTGTGAGGGAATATAAAACAAAAGGATGTGCCTCCTTCCCCACCTCATGGTGTTGCACTATCCGCAGCTCCACATAGGGACATTCCAACAGTGTCACTTCAGGATCCATTCCAAACAGTTAACCGGCTCAATCTGTTAAGAAACTAGGGGAGTACCTTTTGTGAACCGGTCTGTCTATGGTGCCTCGGAAAAGACCATGACTTGAAAGCCTATGAGGATCGCGCCGAGGGAGTGCTACTCAAGCTCTTTGCTGCCTGACATCAGAGGACCCCACGAAAACCAAGATCTGAGTCACATGGAAGGTCCTAAAACACTCATGAAGAAGCACACAACAGTCATCGTCCTAGTCAAAGTCGTTGTCAGGTAAGTTAGGTAAAACTTATCAGCGTCTGTCCAAATCTTCGGACAAGAAGAGGCAGCGTTGGCAAACCAGGCCTTGAGCCTCCATTGAGCACCAACCTGAGTCATCTCCGCACTTCCCTGATTTTCTCAGAGCTAGAACGTCAGCTTTGTGAGGCCATGCACCTAATTTTTGTGTGGCCAGACCCCTCCAGACCGTCTTTGAGCTCCATGTGTTTGGGAAGAGATCCTATTGTTTTCCCGCTGGCAAGTAATCCTTCAGCATCAGTCAGTTCCCATGATCCAGTGCTGGATCTGGAGTGGAGCCGCAGTGAGACTAAGAGCTTGTCAGGCACCTACTCCCGTGCTGATGCTCCCTCGCCATAAACAACACCACCCCATTGTCCTCAACTGTGACACAGAGCAGGCCCAGCATCTCATGGTGCCGGTTCTGGTGTCGTCCTCAGCTATACCTTTTGGGTCGGGTAACAGGGCATTTTATCAAGACAGAACTGGCACAGCGAATGAATGGAAGGGATATAGCTACCCTTATGAATTACTCCACCAAGTGGATGATACCAAGGAGACCTGGTATGAGGATCTGGAGGATGCCAGTGGGTTAAACACCTCACTTGACCCTGGCTTGGTCTCCCCTACTGTGACTACGGAATAGAGGGCCTCTTTTGCTATGGTGGCGTGTAGGGTGGCTGAGGTCTTGGACCTTCAGTTGCCCTCAGTGGCAGTCAAGATTAACATTTGTGTGGGGGTGCTTCAACCAGGGACTGCCCTCCAAACCCTTGCTTCCCTTTAATGAAGCCCACAACAATGTCCTCCTTTGGGCCTGGTCCAAGCCCAGCACAGGGGCTTTTGTGTACAGGGCAACTGCCCATCTACACCACTCCGCTTCAGGAGACCCCAGCTTCCTCACCAAGCACCCCACTCTGGAGAGCTTGGTGGTACAGGCCTCCACTTCACTGGATATGGGAATACAAGAGGTTGGATACCTTCGGCCAGAGAATGTTCTCTTCCATCAGCTGAGCACTGAAGTTGCTTAGCACTGGTCCTCTTGGGCTGTTACTCCCACAGAATCTGGCACTCGGTTGCGCAAGTAATGCCAGTGGTCTTGGAGGAGGACCGAGCCATACTCTCTCAGGGTATTACTGATGGGAGAGATGCAACAAACTTCACCATTCGTTGTGGTCTAGACATGACCAAATCACTGGGTAGAGCGATTTCACCTGGCTGAAGATTACTGACTTTTCCGGGGATGTCCAAGCATCACTTATGGACATGCCCTTCGGTGACTCTCAACGCTAGAGTGATTTAGGGATTACAGGGCTATGGGCAGGTCCTTGAGCCTCTCTGCGGCCTCTTGCCACCCCAAATCAACCGTCTACCCCTTTCGTGGCCAAGGAAGGGTTTTCCAACTGTATCAATACCCCACCCAGCCACCACGGACAACAATCTTCCACACCTTTTCATGACTGAGGACGCGTTTCCCACAAACCATGGGACAGGTAGCCAGAGATTGGTTCGGTTCACCATTCCCCTGGCAGCCACACCCTTCAAGGCACCTTTAGTTTTCCCTCTTACCATCACTAGCATTCAGGCTGGGGCAGGATACATCATCACCTGCCCCATTCAAGGTCAATAACATCGGACTGTTGGGTACTTCAAATTGTACAAAGGGTTTACTCTACCCCTTTTTTTGGCTGCCCCGCTACCCATGCCACCCACTTACGACCAGCTGACGGGGGACCATCTCTCCTTCATCCTCTATGAAGTGTTGGCTGTCTTTGCCAAGGGAGCTTTAGAGAGGGTGCCAGCATCAGAATTAGGTCATGGTTACTATTTCCGCTACTTTATGGTGGCCAAGAAGGTCGGAGACCTTCAGTGCATACCAGCCCTATGCTCTTCCTCAAACAGGAGAAATTCAAAATGCTCGCACTCACTCAAGCTTGTCTGCCCTAGACCCGGTAGTTTCAATCAATCATTCAGAACAATTGTAAAGTGCACCTCTTACCCGTGAGGGTCTCAAGGCGCTTGGGGGACGAGGCTGCTACTGCTCGAACAGCCAGGTCTTGAGGAGCCTTCTGGAGGTAGGCTGGTCCTGGGTCTGCCGTAGGAGGATCGGGAGGGTGTTTCATGTCTTGGCGGCGAGGTGGGAGAATGATCTGCCACCAGTGGTTGCTCTCTGGATGCGGGGGACTGTGGCGAGGGCGGCAGAGCAGTGCTGGCAGTTGGGGGTGTGGAAACTGAGTAGTCTGTTGAGGTATGCTGTTCCAGTGTTGTGGAGTGCCTTGTGTGCGTGGGTGAGGAGCTTGAAGGTGATCCTCTTGTTGACAGGAAGTCAGTGCAGGTCTCTCAGGTGGGGTGTGATGTGGCTGCGGCGAGGGATGTCGAGGATCAGACGTGCCGTGGGGTTTTGGATTCATTGAAGTTTCAGGAGTTTGACCGAGGCTCCTGCGTAGAGGGCGTTTCCGAAGTCTAGCCTGCTGCTGAGGAGGGCCTGGGTGACGTTCTTCTTGTTTCGGTGGATATCCACCTGTATATCTTGCGGAGCATGTGGAGGGTGTTGAAGCAGGAGGTCGAGACGGCATTGACCTGCTTTGTCATGGAAAGAGTAGAGTTGAGGATGAACCCTAGGTTGCGTCCGTGGTCGGTAGGTGTTGGAGCTGTTCCCAGTGTGGTTGGCCACCAAGAGTCGTCCCAGACTGAGGGGGTGGAACCGAGGATGTGGACTTCCATCTTGTCCGAGTTTAGCTACAGTTGACTGCTCATCATCCGTTCGGCAACAGATTTCATTCCTTCGTGGAGGTTTGTTTTGGCAGTGAGGGGGTCCTTGGTGAGAGAGAGGATCAGCTAGGTGTCGTTGGCGTAGGAGATGATGTTGAGGTTGTGCAGTCGGGTGGCGTGGGCGAGCGGTGCCATGTAGATGTTGAACAAAGTCGGGCTGAGGGACGAGCCCTGGGGTAAGACGCAGATGATCTCTGTGGCTTCGGAGCAGAAAGGGGGAGGCGGATACTCTGGGTTCTGCCGGAGAGGAAAGAGGTGGTCCAGTCCAGAGCCTTGTCATGGATTCCAGCGTCGTGGAGGCGTGTGTGTAGGGTACGATGGCAGACAGCGTCAAAGGCGGCTGACAGGTCCTGGAGAATGAGGGTTGCAGTTTCTCCGTTGTCCAGCAGGGTTCTGATGTCATTGGGGTGGCGATGAGGGCAGTTTGGGTGCTGTGGTTGCTGTGGAACCCGGACTGGGACGGGTCCAGGATGCTGTTCTCCTCGAGGTAGAGGGTGAGTTGTCGGTTGACGGTCTTCTCAATGACCTTCACCGGGAACGGGAGCAGGGAGATGGGCCGGAAGTTCTTGAGGTCCTAGGGGTCAGCCTTGGGTTTTTTGAGTAAGGCATTGATCTCTGCGGCTTCCAGCTCTCCAGGAAGGTTGCTGTCTCAAAGGAGATGTTGACGGCTTTCCGGAGATGGATGGGCAATGGTGGTGCTGGCTTTGTTTAAGATGTGGTGTGGGCATGGGTCTGGCGGAGATCCGGAGTGGCTGGTGTTCATGATTTTGAGGGTGTCGTCATCATTTATGTTGGTCCAGGAGAGCAGGGGGTCGGTGCCGATGGTGGCAGTGGGGACAGAGGTCTCAGTGGTTGTCAGGATGGTCGCAGCGTTGAAGCTGTCTTGGATGTCTGAGATCTTGCGATGGACGAAGGTGGCAAGGGAGTCGCACAGGTCTTGCGAAGGTGGGATGGTGTTGGTGTTGGAGCTGGGGTTGTAGAGTTCCTTCATGATGTTGAAGAGCTCTTTGCTGTTGTGTGCATTGTTGTGTAGGTGGTCTTTGAAGGAGGCCCTTTTGGTGGATCTGATGAGGTGATTGTGTATGTTCACTGTGCCATTTCTTTTTTAGCATTTGGCAGGTTTGCTTGGAGGCCTGGAGGTCTTCAGTGAACCAGCTGGCTTTCTTTCTGGTGTGTCTTTCAGAGGGTTTCTTGATCGGGTGAGGGTGTTGGCGCAGTCGTCTATCCATTGTCTGAGGTTGCGGGCGGTGGAGTCAGGGTCTGTGGGGGCGGCGGGTGGGCTCCGGGCGAGGGTAGTGGTTAGCTGGTCTTCGGTGACTTTGCTCCAGCAGCGGCGTGGGATCTGTTGGGTGCAGTGGTGTGTGGTGGGTTTACGGAAGGTGAAGTGGATGCAGCAATGGTCAGTCCAGTGGAGTTCGGTGGTGTGGTTGAAGGAGACAAGGGAGCTTGCGGAGATAATGGGGTCAGGCGTGTGGCTGGCGGAGTGGGTGGGAGTTGTGACGAGTTGTCTGAGTCTGAGGTTGGCGAGGTTGTGGATCCGGGTGGTGGAGTTGCGGTCGTTGTTGTTCTCGAGGTAAAAGTTCAGGTCCCCGAGAAGGATGTAGTATGTAGAGGCGAGGGTGTTTGTGCTGATGAAGTCAGCGATGGAGTCGCTGAACTGTGGTCGGGGACCTGGGGGGTCTGTAGACGAGGGTTCCTCTGAGGGTGGTGTTGGGATCGGTGTGGATCTGGAAGTTCAGGTGTTCGGTGTTGCCGAGGGTGTCGTCGGTGTTGGTTGAGACTCTGAGAGTGTTCCTGTGGACGAAGGCGATTCCTCCTCCTACTCCGTTGGTGCGGTCCCTGCTGGGGATCTTGATGGCTATGGCGATGTTGCGTGCCAAGGAGGGGTTCAGCCAGGTCTCCGTCAGGAAGGCGACGTCAGGGGAGGTTGAGTCGAGAAGGTCCCAGAGTTCCACGGTGTGTTTGTGGGCGGAGCGGGTGTTGAGAAGGATGCATCTGAGGTAGTTGGGTTCTATCCTGGTCGGTGGGTTGGCGGGTCGGAAGCTAGTGAAGCTGCAGTTCCAGCAGCAGAACGGTCCTTGGGTGGGCTTCGGGGCAGCAAGGCTGCAGGCGCGTGATTGTCCAGCATTGAGTGCGTGTAGGGTGCTGGCATCATAGTGGAGATGGACGTTGAGGCGTTTGCAGGGGCCAGGGGTGCTGGCGCTGGGCGTGGTCCAGATGCGGACGGGCGCAGACAGACTTGCCTTAGGCATGCAGCGGCCGCTATAAGAAGGGGAGGTGGGAGTGAGGAGGAGCTGGGAGGTGGGAGCGGGCGAATGTGAGAGTGGGGGGGGGCGCAGGTGGGCACAGCAGCAGGAATACGGGACGCGGGAAGCTGAAGTGAGGAACTGCGAGGGGTACAGAAAGCAAAAAGGGGAAGGAAAAACAGGCAAAAGCACAGTAATTGCATGAGAGGGAGGGGGAATAACAAATTAAGACAATGTACAGATCAGCAAATTACGGGGGAAACGAGGCAAGAGGGCTCAAAAGGCAAGAGGGCGCAGCGATGGCACGAGAGGGAGAAGGAATGAAAAAAAATAAAACAATGCACAGATCAGCAAAAAATAAAACAATGCACATATCAGGGAGCCGGAATGGAAAAATAAGACAGAACAAGTAGTGAGCAAGAGAAAAACCTATGGCCTACCACTGGCCTCCAGAGATGAGGCGCAGGTGGCAGCCTGTGGGTGGAAGAGGGCCTCAAACTTAGTCAGCAGCAGCAGCAGCTGGGCTGGGGCATGGCACACAGGTGGTGCTGTGCGGCGTGGGGAGCAACCTGCCTAGAAGGACAAAGGGTCGCGATTGGATGGTAGTGTTGAATTTGTGGGATGTACATTTTCAGAATTGCGTCCTGCCGCTCACAGACATTGTCTGCAGTACATGGTGGTCCATAAGTGCTTTCAGTTTTTCATACTTCCCTTAAGCCTTACCAACACCCCTCAGGTGTTCACCATGTTGATGGTGGTGGTTCCAGCACTCCAGTGGTAGTCTGGGGTTCCAGTCTCCCCCTACCACGATAATTGGTTTCTGAAGGCGGGCTCAGCTCAATTGGTCATCTCCCACCTCCAGACTACAGTGATCCTCCTGTACTCACTAGGGTTCACTATCCAAGTCAGACCTGACTCCCTCTCAGACTCTTAATTTCATTGGAGCTGTTATGGACATGGTTCAGTTTCAGACTTATCCTCCTGTTAAGCGAGTCCAGGATATTCAGGCTATGATACCGATGCTTCAGCCTCTGTCCTGGATTTTAGTGAGACAGTCTCTGAGGCTGGTGGGCCTCATCACCTCCAGGATCCTGCTGGGAACACATGCCTATTGGCATATGCATGCACTGCAGTGGACTTGAAGTTCCAACATGTTCCAATGCTTGGAGGGATCCGCAAAAGTCCTGCAGTGATGGCTGATGTGCAGTAAATGTGGCAGTGGCAGGCCCCTCTCCATTTCCCAACCAGAGATGAGCATAGTGATAAAAGTATCACTCCTGGGCTGAGGCGTCCATCTGGGAGAGTTGAAGATCAGACGACTCTAGTTTCCAATGGAGTCCGGAATCCACATAAACTTATTGGAGCTTCAGGCAATTTGCTTGGCATTGAGGTCCTTTCCACCCTTCATCAAGGGAAGACTAGTGTAGGTGTTCACAGACAACATCATCGCCATGTGGTACTGCAACTAGTAGAGCGGGGGGTGGGGTCGTGGACCCTTTGTCAAGAGGCACTGCATCTCTAGACATGGTTGGAAAACAAGGGCATTTCACTGGTGGTTCAACACCAGAGTAGACAAACATATCTGTCAATATCTAGCAGGTAATGAGTGGCGTCTCCATCCTGAGGTGATGCAAGGCCTCTTCCAAGAGTGGGGAGAGATTTCAAGGCAGATCTCTCTGTGAGACACTTTTCAATTCGAGTGAGCTCCGGCCTCCTATACGCCTTTCTGCCAATACTACGTGTGCCTAGCATTCTCAAGAAGATCAGCATTGACCGGCCCAAGTCATTCTCAGAGAGCATGAGCATTGTCCTGCGGTCAAGCAGTCTCTTTGGGAGGATCTTCTATCACAGCAAAAGGGGAGGGTTCTGCACCCACGCCTGCACACTCTCCATCTTCTTGTGTGCAGATTGAGTGGTGACAGTTGACAGCCTTTGACCTTCCTCCCAAAGTTTATGATGTTATTCTGGCAGACAGGAGTTCCTCCATCAAATCAGAATACAGCAGCAGATGGGACAAATATATGGCATGGTGTGTATCAAAAAGCGTTGATCCCCCGATCTTCTCTTTTTTCTCAGATGCAATTATTTATTCTTTCTTTGGACCAGCAGGATGCTGCTCTGGGCACAGTTAGGGCTTTCAGCCGTTTCTGCTTTTTTTGATTGCCAGACCAACCTACCTTATTGAAGTCACCTGTTATGACATATGTTCGCCCTTCAGGTGATTTATCATGACCTGGTGGGACTTGAACCTGGTCCTTACTGATCCTCCAACGGCTCCTGGAGAGGGTCTTTAATCTAACGACCCCCTGGGGGCAAAAGGGGATTTTACTGATGAAATTTTAGAGATCATTGCGCCGCACGTACTAGCCTCAGACAATTTTCTCGTAATCGGGTATTTTAATTATTATGCAGAAATGCTATCTAACTCTGACACTGAGAAACTGATCTCTAATATGAACACCCTCTGTCTTGCCCAGCTGGTTGTAGGTCCCACACATTGTGCAGGCCATACTTTGGACCTTCTCTTTTCTAATTCGTCTGAAATAACGGTGGAGCCTCCAACTCCGTTATTATGGACAAACAACTACTTATTGAAATTCGCTATTCCTATAACTGCGGCAAAAGCTGATTTGGTAAGGGAACTCATATTGCGTAGGCCATGTCGTAAAATCACCCTGCCCCTTTTTTTTTAAAGCACTTTCGCTCAGACCTGATAGGCCCAGAAGCCAGTTTAAACCAAGCAGCACAACATCTTGATGATGCTATTCTGACTACACTAGATAAAATTGCCCCTCCCACGTATGTCAAGATTAAGACCAGAACCGCCCCTTGGTTTACTGATCAAAATTCTCATGCAGAACCGCAGAGAAAAAGTGGCGCAAAAGTAAAGATCTGGCAGAACGCAAAGCATACAAGTAACTGCATCATGGTTACATAAATGAAATAATATTGGCAAAAAAACATTTCTTATAGACTGGATAAATAAGGCAGAAAACTCCTCTAAAGAACTCTACCAAATCTTGAAGGAATTTACAACTTACAGCAATCAGTCATCAATACCTACTTTTCAAGATTTGACTGGTGCTTTTTTCTAAATTCTTTGAGGAAAAAAATCACAGCTATTCATCATTCTCTTTTATCACAATACAATAGCACCCATCCTGAAGATCTTCCAAGTCCATTACCCGATCTCTCTCATATTCTGAATGAATTTGTAAAATGTGACTGCAAGTCGGTCACTTCTGGCATGCAAAAGATAAAGTCTGGTTCCCCCACTGACCCTGTTCCTCCCAATTTATTTTCCATCTTTGCCCCGGTATTACTGGAGAGACTAACTGGTCTATTAATAAGTCACTTTCGGAGACGGACTTCAATGGCTGATCCCAACATTCTCCTAAATTACCACTTTATCTCACTACCCCCCATTTCGGGAAGATGCTCAAATCTCTTGTTAATCAACCGCTTGTGGACCATCTCGAAAGCCATGGACTCTTAGATCTCTCACAGTCTGGTTTTAAGACAGCACACAATACTGAGACAGCATTGGTCGAGGTCACTGATAACATTAGACTGGCCCTAGACAAACACCAATCTGTTGTCCTCATCCTGCTCGATCAGTCCGCCGCCCTTGACACCATCTCCAATACCATTTTAATACAGCAGCTTTGGGAAATAGGTGTCAGAGGAAATGCCCTAAAATGGTTCAACAGCTACCTATCTGACTGTGTAACAACTGTTCAGATAGGAAACAGCACCGCTTGTGAGAGACCTGTTGAGATGGGAGTACCTCAGGGCTCTATTTTGAGCCCAATGCTTTTTAATGTGTACATGACGCCATTTCAGATCCTGATCACCTTGGGCCCTGAGTCAAATGAAACCAAGCAGCGTTTTAAAAATTACATGACTCATGTTGAGAAGTGGATGAGGGCGAACCATCTCCAACTAAATGGTAGCAAGTTAGAGATTATGCTCTTAGGTAAAGCTGCGGTACATTGGGCACATGACTGGTGGCCATCCAATCTAGGCCTTTGCCCAACCCCTAAGGAAATGGTCCGGAATCTTGGCTTTTACATGGTCAACCAATTGTCCATGAAAAAACAAATTAATCACGTCATTGGCACCTGTTTTGGTGTAATGCGCAGTTTGCGGAAGGTTTTTAAATGGGTTCCTATTGAGGCACGTAAACCATTAATACAGGGATTAATTATAAACAGAATAGACTACGGAAATGCCCTGCTGCTTTCAATGAATAAAAACCTCTTAAATAGGCTTCAAGTTCTGCAGAACACCGCAGCTAGGTTCGTCCTCGACCTTCCGCAAAGATCTCCCTCTGCCCCCTGCTTTAAAGCCCTCCATTGGCTTCCAGTGAAAAAGCGGATCCTTTTTAAAACCCTATGCTTGGTTCATAAGCATATGTATGGAAACGGTCCAAAGTATTGGCCACAAAAGCTAAGCTGGTATCAGCCAGGCAGAACACTTAGATCCAGTAACGAGGCATTGCTTACTCCTCTCAGAATCCACACTGCAAGGAATGATGGCCGAGCTGTTTCCTTTCTTGCTCCGTCCTCATGTAACAAAATGCCCTTATATCTGCGTACCATCCCCGAACATTGCTGCTTTTGTAAGAAACTGAAGACATGGCTTTTTGGAAACTAAACCATCACCTGTTCACTTGTCAGTGCTGTCTGTAAGCACCATGAGACTCTTCGGAAGTGATATGTGCGCAATACAAATGTTCCTGACTTGACTAACTTGTGCTACTTTTGAGCCATTATAAAACTGCCCTCTTCAGTTATTGACCATCTAAACAACCTTTCTGTGAACCTTACATCTGCTAGGAGGGTCAGCGAGTTGCAGGCTCTCTCTGTGCTGCCACCTTATACTACTTTTTATCCTGAGAAACTTGTGCTCCTCATTATTATAACATATGTTCAAACTTCACTGCGAGTAAAAGCCAGGAACGCTCACCCAGTAGCCAACTTCAGTGCTTCTGTCAGTTCTAAAACAGATTGTAAAATGCAGTATAACAGTAGTGTGTCAACCACCCTGTTACTCATGTGGTCTAATGCTGTCATTCAGCTTGTTCAATGAAACAGATGCTTAACGTAAAAAGCAAAAAAACAAAAACTATGGCAGCTTAAACCATTCAGCTATGTGGAATTCCCTCCCCCTTTCCCTTCACCCCCACCGCTCGCCCATCTGGGGCCCCCCTTACGTGCTCCTTAGCCATAATCATACCAGTGTAAATGCACCCGCGCTGAAATAGGGTAGGGGAAAGTAGGGCCAAGGTATCACGTCAGTACAACAGCCTGTGGCATGCATCCACCTGCGCAGTCATCACCTACCTCCCCCTCGTGCCCCACGCGGCCTTCCCCTTCCAATCGCTGTAGCGCACAAAGCATCTGCTCCCATTGGGCGGCTATAGGCTCCTTTCTCAGCCCCATTGTCTCCTCCCTACGGATGGCAGTCCCCTCTGCCCTGGCCCATGCTTGGAATGAGGAACTCCATGCCCTTATGTGTGGCGGGCCGTGCGCCTTCCATCTCTTTGTGAGGAGGCGTTTCGCTACCTCCAGTCCGAGGTCCAAGAATCGGGATTTTACCTTGTCTTTGGGGGCCTTTTTAAAATCATGTAAAAGGTACTCTGGCCAGTCAAAGGGTATAGCACGACCCGTGCTGCCCTGCAACAGCCCTCCAATCGCACGCCAGTAGCTGCCCAACCCAGGACAGCTCCACAGCATATGCAAGAACCCCGCCCCAGCTCATGACACCTATGCACAGTGCATCATTACGATGAAAGTACTTGTTGATCAGCTCTGGTGTGAGGTAAGCCCTATGGACAATGAATAACTGAATTTGGTGAAACAGCATATTTCTGGGAATACGCACAGGACGTTTGAGTATCCTTTCCCACTCATTATCCACCAGTTGCCGCCCCAGGTCCAATTCCCATTTGCATCGAATCGCCATAAGCTGATGGCTGCATGTTCCCTCAGTGATGCCTTGAACTAGCGGACCAGGTGCCTACCTCTCCCCATGACGTGCAGTTATTGCATGATTAAGTGCTGAGTGAGCTCCGTGGTCATGTCCCCCCATTTAGCTGTCAATCTCGCTATCAGGAAGCGATCAACCAAAAAAAACCTGGGCGGGAGTCCTTCCTCTCCCACCAGGGTCTCGTATGGTATGACCTCCCATCCTGTTATAGATCTCCAAGTGTACGAACATCGGCCTCCAACCACTCCTCAAGCGCAGGAGCCGTGAGCACCCCCTGACCACTCGGGGAACCCTCCAGAGGTATGGCCGGAGCATACAGGACAGCAGTGCGGTTGAAATATAAAGCCCTTCGTAGCATTTATATGCCACCTCCAATAAGAGCAGCATCGGTCACGTGGCTATAGCGAGGGGGTGGAAAAGTCTGGTTATTTGTTCTAGTGAGTAAGGCGGCATTGCTGTGGTTGTATCATCTTCACCTTTTTGCTTATTTTGTGCGTCTAGGGTCGAGTCTGTTGTCCACTTCCTATTTGAATGCCCCGCTTATAAAGCCCCGAGATCTAGGTGGCTAAAACCATTGTGCAGGGAGTTGGGCACCAGGCACCACACAGTCGCACTGCGAATCTTGACGTACGACACCCGGCCGTTGTTCGTGTGTGGTAAGTCAAAATTTTTAAGTTGGGCTTGGTTGATCAGATCCAAAAGGCTTAATGAAGTTGTTTAATTGTAGTCATTGTAGCTAGACCTTCTTAAGTAATTTATTGATGTTATTGCATTATATTATCTAACTTTTTGGATTCATTTTATGTCTTGGTTTTTGTTGTGCTTTGTAATGCTTTTAAAGATATGTTTTTATCGAAATAAAGCCTATTGACTGACTGTATCATATCTGCCCCTGTCCGCCAGGCAGCGAGTAACCTATTGTAGTTGAGAGGACAGATAGTAGTGCTCGGAAAAGGGAGCGGCCAGACCACCCCGGTCCGTCGGTAGGAATAATTTAGTAAGCGCCAGCTTGTGCCTAGCAGTGCCCCAGACAAAGTCCCGCATTATCTTGTTGAGCATGTTAAAGAAGGGGGCCGGTATAAATAGCTGCAAATTAACAAAGTAGTACATAAGGCGGGACAGTATAACCATTTTGGCGAGGGCCACACTACCCGTGGTGTCAGCAGGAGTGTACTCTAAAAGCGCACCTGTGATTTAAGCGCCGTGACCGCCCTCCCCAGGTTCCCATCAAACAAGTCAGCAGAGCTACTGTAGATTTGTATCCCCAGATATCTGTAGGTACCCTCCTTCCACTGAACCTGCGTACCGTCAAGACAGTATCCCGGGTCTTCTGTCCCTGCGTTGAAAGCGTAAAGACAGGATTTACCCACATTCACACGAAGCCCCTAGATGTTGGCAAAAGTCTGCAGCAGCTGGGCCAGTTGCCCCGGCATGCACACTACGTCTCTCACATATACCAACAGATCGTCAGCGTAGAGTGACACCTGGTGAACAGCATCCCCTAGTGGAATTCCAACCCCCAGGGTTGCCCGTATAGGCACTGCCAGGGGCCCGATTGCCAGCGCGAATAGCAACAGGGACAGCGGGCACCCCTGCCGAGTGCCACGGCCCACCGATCCCGCTTCGGAGATATAGGGACCCAACCTCACACGAACTGTGGGATTCTTGTAGAGCAGGCCGACCATGTGAAGAAACCCCTCATCCAACCCATATCGTAACAGCACTGCCGACAGATAATCAAAATCTAGACAATCAAACGCTTTCTCCAGATCTAGGATTAAACATCCCGCCTTGGGCCACTTTTGCGTGGTCTCCGCTGCCACCCTGAAAAACCTCAGAAGATTCAATGACGTGGACCGCGCAGGGACAAACCCGTTCTGATCTGCGTGTACTAAGTGGGGGACCACTGGTGCCAACCGCTCTACCAGTACTTTTGCAAGGATTTTATAATCCACGTTAAGCATCGCCAGGGGCCTATAGGAACCCAAAGTAGTAGGGTCTCTGTCCGGCTTAGGCAGGGAGACCAGGAACGCTTCCAGCATTGTGGGGGCAACGATCCCACCTCCACCGCTTTGTTATAGAGCGCATGAAGTTACAGCGCCAGATACTCGTGATAGCCTTTATAATACTCAGAGGGAAAACCGTCCGGCCCCGGCCTTTTCCTGGATGTCATTGACTGGATCGCCTCTCCAATTTCCTCTAAGGAGAGAAGTGCAGTCAGTGTTTTGGTATGCTCCTCGAAGGGTGCAGGCAGTTGGATAGAGTCCAAAAACCCCACTAGAAGGTGCCTGAGGCCAACTCCTTTGTCCTTATACAACTGCTTGTAGTCGTCGGTGAATGCCCGGTGAATTTCACGCTGCGTGTACACCAGCGTCCCGTTCACTCTGCGTACTGCCCCTATTGGGGCACGGCGTTCTTCCTGCTGTATCAACCAAGCCAGTAGGCGGCCCACTCTATCCGCCCTAGCATGTGTTCTGGCCGTGTGTGCTGCATAGTTGTGACACCGGAGCCTCTCCAGGAGCTCCGCATGTTGGGCACGGAGATCCTGCAACCTATTCGAGTGTCTACCCCCTCCTTCTCCCTCCTGTTCATATTTCAGCAACTCATCTTCCAAGCGCGCCAGGGAGTCAGAAAGCGCCCTACGTATATTCCATGTGGCCCCCAAACTATGGCCCCAGACAGTCACTTTGTGTGCGTCTCACTCCACCAATGCGTTGCTCACCGTATCTTCATTAATGAACGCTAATATGGCCGTACCCAGGGAAGAGCGAAACTCCAGGTCCTCTAGCGCGCTAGGTTGAAGTCTCCACATGGGCACCGGCGAACGATCCACCTCCCAGCCTATCTGAAACCACAAGGGATTGTGGTCAGAGTGTGTCCGCCCCAGGTATTCTGACTGTGTAATATGCGGGAGCAGTGATTTGGAACCCACCACCATCCTATCTAACCGGACATGCAAATCATGCACTGCTGAGTAGTAGGAGTAGATCTTATCTGTCGGTGGAGGATGCGCCACAGGTCCTGAAGCGCCCGGTGTGTGAGCCAATCTTTAAACGCCTGCGCGTTGGACTCCGTCACTGCGGCACGGAAGGGGGGAAAGGATCTGTCCAGCTGGACATCCAGCACCATATTAAGGTCCCCTCCTAGCAACCAAGGGAGCCCAGCATAAGGATGCAGGAGCTGCGTCAGCCACGCTAGAAAGGACGGCTGGTCCACATTAGGTGCGTATGACGAACCCAAAAGCATCTCTTGACCATTTAGTTTCTTTTGCACTAGCGTGTACCTGCCCTCTCGATCCACCTCCACCTTGTCACAATTAAAGGTAATGCTCTCCCGCACCCAGATCAGTGTACCCCGCGCATGCGCCGAAAAAATAGTGCTGTATATTTCCCCTTTCCTGCGCCTGCGAAGTCTATCCAGTTCCATCTGAGTCATGTGTGTTTCCTGTAGGAGGACAATTCCTACGGAGTGTCGCTGTAGGTAGGAAAAGATGGAATAATGCTTTGACTGGGTGTGCATGCCATGTATGTTCCAAGTCAAAATGCTAGTGTGCGCCATCATAGTTCTGAATAATTAGGCACGGCGCAGGGCAAAGTGGCCACACCAGGGGGTGGCGGTCTGAGGGGGAGCATATCAGTGTGCTGCCATGTAAACGAGTTAACAACTGCAAACAATGTAACTACTGGGGCAGATCCCCAAGGGGCATTCGTCCAAACCTCGAAACAATACAGGTAGTAGTGAGCTATCCCAGTATAGTGCCTGGTGGGGTGTGTGTGGTGACGGTGACTCGTCTTCACTGTTCCCCCTTCTCATGCCTCCTATACTTGCGGGAGGTGTGCAGTGTGTCATGATGTATTCTAACGCACAGGACCGGAGCGAGCCACAGTAGTGGGGAGCCTGCGTATATAGCACCTGCGCTGTGCGTCCTGCCCCAGCGCATCTGGCTCTCCCCCCCAGGCCTCGCGCATGCGCTGCACTGTTTGCCAAGAGCGCCCCCAGTGTACAGCACAGTGCAAAAACAACATGAGTACAGGCATATAAAAGACAAAACATTTCTCAGCGTATGCATGCATGCGTGATATCATATAATTTGGTCAGCAGTCTGGGGTGTCACCACAGGCAAATTCAAGTTTTCGGAGAGGGACTGCGCCGTGCATCCCACCCCGGCGCTGCAAGCTGTCCCCTAGCTGCGCACATGCGTCTCACTATCTTTCAAGGGCGCCTCTGATGCCCAGCACAGTTCAACAGCATGAGTGCGGGCATATGTAAGACATAACAGTTCTCGGCATATGCATATTTGTAGGTCATGTATAGACTCCACACAGCGCTGTGGTATCACATCAGCTGGTCAGCAGTCTGGGGCGTCACCACATGCAAATTCAAGTCCTCCGAAATCACGGTGGATGAAGATGACGAGCCACTGGTTCCCGATTTGCTGCGTGTGTGGGTCTCCATGCAGCCATTGATGTGCACTGTCCCAAGGGTTGCCACCACCTCAAGAGCTTCCTGGCGATCCATCCTGATTTTCTCTGGGCTGGGCACAACTGGACCCAGCCTCGCAGCTTGGTGTGTCCCCTACCGTCTACGCCGCCTTGTTCTCCTTTCCGGCCGGCTGCCTTCATCCGAACCTGGAGGTCTCGTTCCTGTCCACTGGCCCGACTCCTACAGCCAGTCCCACACTTCCTACGGAGAGTCGGAAAAACAAGTTCCCTCCTTCGTGACCACTCGCAAGTGGGACGGGAACAACAGGGAGTAAGGCAGCTCCAGCTCACTGAGTTGACGCTTCACTGCCATGTAGGTACTTCTCCGTCTCTGCACCGTTGCTGTATAGTCCGGGAAGAACATTACCTGACTGTTCTCCATAGTCAGGTGCCTGATTTCCTTGTTTCACGTAGCACCACGTCTCTGTCCCGATAGTTGAGAAGTTTAAAGAGGAACGGGCGGGGTCTGGCTTTTGGCCTGGGCTTCTGCGCCGGCACTCTGTGCACCCTTTCCACGAAAAACTGCTGTGACAGCGCCTCCTGCGGCATGAGATCACGTAACCAGGGCTCGACGTACTGCTCCGGATTTCTGCTCTCCTCGCCTTCCGGAAGGCCCACCAAGTGAACATTGTTGCACCGGGAGCGCCCTTTCGCGTCTTCTATCTGTCTTCAAGTGTGTGGATCCGGTCAATCATGTCTTGTTGCGCTATAGTATGATTTTGGACAACATGTTGAATCTCCAGAAGTGCTTGGCTATGTGTTGCAACTCTCTTGGCTAGCCCTCGGTGGTCCGCGTGAAGAAGGGTGAAATCTAACGTGACTTTGTCAATTCATGCCTCTAGGGACTCCTTGGTTTGCTCCATGGTGGTGTCGATCTTTTCCACCGCTGCAAGCACAGTGTCCATTTTGGCTGTGAGGGCCGCCGCCTGCGGATCCATGCTTCCACTCTGGCGCCCTTCTGAGGGGTCTAGACTTTCCGCCCTCGACTGCCCTTGCTGCGACTTGTCACGCAGCGGGCCCATCAATAGTTGCTGTGCCGTTGGCATCCACAGACGGGCCACAACCTGGATGGGCGCCGTCAGTTACAGGCCACCCAGAGCCCAAGCCTCTTCCTGTTGTCGAGGGAATAGTCTGACGTGTCAGTCTGTGAACAGAGCTTTCCGCAGGGGTAGGGTCCCCCTCTGTGTGCGTCGACCCGAAGCTTCCAGCCCGATCTGCAGAAGTCTGACTATCTGTCTGTATTGCCGGGGAGTCTAGCCATTCTGTGCCAGCTACCGGCACAGGGGGGGGGGGTTAATCATACAGTCTGCCTTTCCTTTATAACACAGGGATTCCCATGCTTCTCCCCGCTTACCCGGGCATCACATCGCTGCCCGCACCACTCCGGTAGACTCCGCTTAGCTCCACCAGGTGCTCCCGGCTTACCCTCACTTTAAGTACCCAGGGGGCCTTAGGCACAGTCTCCCTGTGGCACCTCCTATCATCCGGGTCTCTCCTACGGCAGGCGTGACTCTCGGGCCCAGGGCGCACCGCTCTTGTCGCCGTCCCACACAAAATGGCACTGCCCCCAAAATGGCGCTTGCGCCTTAATTCACGAGTTTGCCGCGTCTCAGGCCTTGGCGGCGGACTGTCCCGGCCACTTCCCCTGTAGCTTCCCATGCTGCCAAGCACTCCAGTCGCAACTACTCTCTGTTGCTCTTACACTGGGTGGCTACTCCCGAGCTGTCATGCCAGGTGCAATGTGTCCACCCACTTGCTTGCTGGCAGGGGCCGACCGTCCGCTCCACTCGTAACGTCCCGCTCCTTTCATACTCAGGTCCACTCTTCACGGGAGCTACCTGTAGGGACCCGCTGTTCCCAACAATGTCCACAGCAGGTGTTCCCCCGAGGCACAGGTCAAGTACTCCAATACTGCCTCCGGCCCCTAGGACATTCAGGCCTTACTCCGTGCCACATTGCCCACTGGCAGCACCAGTCCCCGCAGGCCTCCAGATCATCACAGGCCTCAGGGGCCTGTCTCTTGCACAGGCACTCCGGAGCCCCCGTGCAGTGCAGGGCCGACTCAAAGTCCGAGCCCCAGCTCGCCTCCAGCAGCCTTGCTCCACAGTTTCAGGCCGCAGGACCAGCTGTCACCTACAGGGCCCAGGGCGCACTTTCCCTTCTCAGGCCACGCTGCACACTCTATCAGTCACGTCTCTCGTGCGCTGCCGCCAGCAGGTCCCCAGGCCGCAGATGCCTGCCACTTATGGGAGCATCCTCAGCAGGCCTCACCAGGTGCGGAAGTTGTCTCTTCAATGGCGCCCCACTACCAGCGCAAGCCCGCCTCCTCTTCTCCCCGCAGAACTCACTGGCAGCGTTAGGCAGCAGCAATCGCCAGCACACAGCAGGTCCCAGCAGCTCACCTCCAGTACAGTCCCCCCAGGGCGCTGTGCTTCACAGGGCGATACAACGCCAGCCCTCCCGCGCGCCCCTGGCAGGCTCACAGCTCTGTCTCAGGCCCCGGCAGCGTACGTTATGTCCTGGAGTAGTTCACGAGCTTTCCCTCCCTGGGCCCCACTGCACGTCCGGGCCGCAGTTCTCCGCTCAGCACCTCGCAATTAAGGACCCACTGGGCTGCATTGGCTCCCCACCGTGTTCCCGCACCGGTCCCACTCGATGCAGGCACTGATCACACCTCCAAAGGAGAAATAACAGGAGTAACAGGGGTGGATAAGCAGAGCATCAACAACTCGTGTCCGCCATGATGACTGGCTGGATACGCCCCTGAATTCCACGTCCATGATAACTCTTTGTAGGGTACGTTGGGGCCAAGATAGAAAGGCTGTGCAGAAAGGAACCATCTCCCAATGGATTGCATTCTGCATAGAAATCTGCTATGCACCGGCCAACAAGCAACAACCTGAAGGCTTGGGTGTTTATTCTACCAGAGCCAAAGTTGCAACCACTACTTTAGCTTTCAGAGTCCCAGTCCTGGGCATCTGTAAGGCTGCAACGTGGGCTTCACTGCACACGTTCATGAAGCACTACTGCCTGGATATTCAGGTCTTTAAGATGGGAGTATTGTTCCTTCAATCCAGCAGGACTTTATGGTCTAATTTGGTTTCTCAGACTCCCCTTCGGGGAGGCAGAAGGCATTGCTTCAGTATATATTCTACGATAAGGAATCTGCTAATAGACGTCTTTATCAGATGGACAAATTACATATCTTTGGTAACACCTTATCGGGTAGGGACTTTATCTAGCCGCAGATTCATTACACACCCTCTCATCCTCCCCACTTTGCGACCTGATTAACGAATGAGGGATTCTCCGTACAAAGGGTGTTAACAGCTCACACCAGCAGTCAGTCTTCATGATGGGTCTGTGCTCCTTGCACAGAAAGTCACGAAAATGAACTCACATCAGCGTGCCGAGATGGTGCATATATAGGGACCACATATGTCACTTCTGACGCAGTCTACGCCATTGAGGTCAACTTGAACAATGCCCCCTTCAAGTGTATAGGTGTACTGCTTGAAAATTTCCATATCCAGTCTGACTTCTGGGGATAATTCTAAGGTAAGGAATTTGTGGCTAGATAGAGTGGATACCAGATAAGGCATTAGCGAAGGTAAGTAACTTGTTCTTCAGAGGTGCTTTTATTTAAGCATTGGTAAGGGGGACATACAGTCAGCCTCTAAACTCCAGCTTTATTAAAAAAAATAGTAGGATAAAGGCACATCGATTTTCAACGTGGCTGCTGCAGACAGTGCTAATATCATATAGTTGGTTGTTTTCTCTGCTAAACTTATCACTGAAACTCCTTATGATGCCCCTTAGATGTGGGTCGCAGCGGTGAAGTACTTCTATAGAGTGGGTGATGATTTGCCAGGGTAAGGGTATAGAAGAGATCTCCTCACCATTCATTGCAGGGGAGTACCCTAAGGTTTTGTTACACCACTGTCCTACCTGTATACTGTATCTCTTCCATATGATAATATTGCATATATATGATTACATTTTTCCCATTGATCAATGTAATAACAAGGTAAAAAGGAAAAATAATTTAAAACACATGGTCAACAATGATTTATGGTTGGGTTGTATCAAAGTTTTCCTTGAAAAATGTGTCTCCTGTCTTTAACTAATCACTGTCATTGTATTATATTTTATTTTAATAGCAGCACAAAGTGTGGCAAGGTTTTTTGCACTGGTGGATCAGCGACATCTTCTCTATTTGCTGTTAAAGTCCAAATTGGAAATTGCAAAACTGTGGTACCTGAATCAGGTTACATAGAAGATTTTATGATGTCAAAAAGTGGAACAAAATGTGGAAGCAAATTGGTAAGTAAAAAATGCATGTGTGAATTTCAAAAACTGCTATGAAGCAAATTGTGTTCTTTTAAGCAAATATACATCTTTAAATCGTGGCACGTCATTTCAAGAATTTTCCAATTTCTTTGGCTTATACCCTCCCTAGCCACCTAATTGTAAACCCTTTTCCCTTAGGCTGCTTGTAGGGCTGACTGTAGTCATTTCTTTTCCTAGCCGAAAATGCCAAGCACACTCCACCAACTACCCATTGCTGATTAGGCACACACAATCATGCATGCACCATCAATTCAAATCACAAGCACTCTTTTCAGACTGAATATTTGAAGTGAAAACATTTCTAAACAAGCTGGAAGCTATCTTGGTTAGCACATGTAAATGTTGCACTTTTCACTACCCCTGTGCAGATAAAAGGAACTGGTAGTGTATTTTTGAAGACACATATTTTAGACTGTCTAGATTACTAGCCTGTAAGCTTCATTACTCTGATTCATCCTTTCTCATCACAGTTACTCTATGAGGAGAGGCCTGTCTCCCCGACCGACACGCCATATGAAAGCTCCCTTTTTAGACATAATCCCTTGAAAAGGGAGTTTACCCACCGTCCCTTATTGTGCTTTATGTGGTCCCTGGAAAGAGACTGGTCCAACAAGCCCTTCCTGTAATACCAAGGCAAAAAGCTCAAGATCCCAAAGGAAGCCTTACATGGGATGGCATCAGGGTCGTAAGAACTCGAATAAGAAAGGAATAATGAGAATTTGCCTAGCCTTGGTGCTGGTAAGTTCCAATTTTATTAAGGCCTCGGAGGCGAGGATTAGGCCTTACTTCCTTCGCTTTATTGCCAACACAGCAGCAAGAAAAAACCACAAACAACTACATTTCCCATGAACATCAGGGAAAGAAAAAGAGACATAATGGCAGTCCTTTGTCGCTCTCCGCACTCCCATCATGCCCCGCAGCTGCTCCCTCCTCCTCTTTCTTCGCGCGAAGCTCATGCTCCATCCAACTCACAATTCTTGTTTATTACTGTCATTCCAGCAGCCACTAACAAGTGTAAAATACATGCCAAGAACATTGCAGGTACAAGCAGTATAACGAAAAAGAACTTTAAAATGCATTACTTATATTCCGTACGGGGGGGGTCCACTTCCCTGAATTCACTGGGGGGGATAATCCTCGCCTCCGAGTCTTTAATTGAATTGGAACTTACCAGCACCAAGGCTAGGCAAATTCTCATTCTATGGCAGGACCGGAGGCTTCGGATTATGCCAGTTCAAAGCTTGTCGACCACCAACCGGGCAACATCCAACACTGGCTTAAAATAAAACCTCTTGAAAGTGGAATCTGAGGACCAATGGGCCGCCCTCATCAGATCCTCCAATCGAGCCCCAAGGGCAAAAGCTTTAGAGGCCATCGCCCCTCTCCCTGAATGGGCACCAAACTGTTTGGTATCAATCCCCGCCTCCTGCATCACCCAACGCACCCACCTGGTGATATTCGGGGAAGAGACTGCCTTGTACGGTTTACGTAGGGCAATAAGTAATTGTCTCTCGCCCGGAGGACGAGTATCTTCAGTCAAACTCTCATAAGCACGGAGGCACTGCACCACACACAGTTTAGGGGAGTCCTGAAAGGCCGGGTACGAGATCACTCTCGAAAGGGATTTGGTCCGCCTGCTGACAGTAAAAGACACCCCGTCAGGGGAGAAAACTCTAGCAGTGATGTCTAATGCTCGCACATCCGAGACTCGCCTGCAAGATATCAAACACAGCAGCATAGACAATTTAGCCGTGAGCTCTTTACGAGACAAAAACCGATTCGGCTGCCAGGATAAAAACAGATTCAGAACCCTGTTCACGTCCGAAAGGACGGAATAACGTGGCTCCGGAGGTAACGAGAGGCGAATTCCTCTCAAAAGCCGACACACCAAGGGATGTTCTCCAACTGGGGAACCCTGAACCAGGTCATGACCGGCCGAGATAGCTTAACGGAAGGTATTCACTGACCGGTAGGCCAAGCCGTCCTCCACTAATCCCGCCAAGAAGTTCAACACTTGCACTACATCTGCCCCCACGGGATCAAGGCCCCGTCGCATACACCAGCGACGCCATTTATGCCAAGCAGACCGGTATCTCCTGGTCGTGCTATCGGCCCATGCTTTGGAGAGTAAGTCTTCTGCCGTTCCCGAAAGGCCCGGGAGCGTCCAGCGACGCCAGAGATCCGCCAAGCCATCAAACGCAGAGACCCCTCCTGTACTAACCTGTGGGGAAGCCCCTCCGGACTGAGCAGAACATGTGGAGAGTGGGGGAGTAGGATTGGAGAATCCCAGGAAAGTTCCAGGAGAACCGGAAACCACACTTGAGACTTCCACCAAGGGGTGATCAGAACCACCTCCGCCAACTGACCGCGGAGCAACGCCAATACACGCGCTATCATTGAAAACGGGGGAAACGCATTCCCCTGCTCCTTCGACCAATCCTGAAGGAAAGCATCCGTCGCCTCTGCCAGAGGGTCCGGTCGCCAACTGAAGTACCTTGGAAGCTGGTAGTCCAGTCGCGATGCGAACAGGTCCACCGAAAAGGGACCCCACCTGTCCGCTAGCCAAGAGAACACCAGAGGATCCAAATTCCACACACTGGCGTCTAGCAGGTGCCGGGAGTGCCAATCGGCCACTTCGTTCTGTCGACCCGGCAAGTATTCCTCCGTGACCGACACCTGACGGTCTAGGCAAAAGTTCCAAAAATCTTTGGCAAGGACCGCTAGGACTTTGGACCTGGTGCCTCCCAGGTGGTTGATATAACAGACTGCTGATATGTTGTCCATCCGAAGTAGGACACAAGACAGAACTCTGTCCTTCGTCCAGCACTGGACCGCAAAAGAGCCTGCTAGCAACTCCAAAGAGTTGATATGCAACGACTGCTCGAGCGCCGACCAGGCTCCCCCTGTGGAACAATCTCCGCACCTGGCACCCCAGCCAGAGCGACTGGCGTCGGACTCGATAACGATGTCCGGAGCGGAGCCGAAGATCGCACAGCCATTCCAGGCCTCCATGTGCGTAAGCCACCACCGCATCTCGTCCCGCACTTCCTCCGACAACGGAATCATTTGTGAGTAGGTCACAGCCTTCCGGAGGTGATACACCTTCAGGCGTTGCATAGCCCGATAATGAAGGGGGCCTGGGAAGATGGCTCGAATCGACGAGGAGAGGAGACCCAGCACCCACACCAAATGGCGCAACGAGGTGTGAGACTTCGCCAGCGTCTGACGCAACTCGTGCCTGATCCTCGCCATCTTCCGAGCGGGAAGGCTCAGTGTGGCGTCCACTGAATTGACCGTGAACCCCAAAAAGGTGGCGCACTGGGTGGGGACCAGAAGCGACTTCTTCTCGTTGATAACGAAACCCAGACTTTGGAGAAGGTTGACCGACATCTGAAGCTGGGACGAGAGGCGTTCTGGACACTGGTGCATGAAGAGCATGTCGTCCAGGTAAACGATCATCCGAATACCCCGAGCTTGCAAGGCCTCGACGACCGGGTGCAACACTTTTGTGAAGCACCACGGCGCCGAGGAGAGCCCGAAAGGTAGCGTGGTGAACTCGTAATCCTGACCTGCCCATGCGAACTGAAGGAAATGACGGTGAGGAGGAAAAACGGGCACCGTCAAATAGGCGTCTTTCAAGTCGAGCCTGACCATCCAATCTGATGGTCGCAAAACGTCCCTCAGAAGATGGATTCTCTCCATCTTGAAATGGCGGTAGACCAGCCATTCGTTGAATTCTTTCAAGTTGATGACTGGGCGACCTTGTCGACCAAAAACAGATTGCTGAGAAAACCTCCTGGGTGCTCTTGCGTGCAATAAATCGCCCCTTTTTGGAGGAGGGCGGACGCCTCGTCGCGCACTAACTCTACATCGTGCTGCAAAAAGATAATGGGACGGGGACGCTGAGGCTGGTAAGGACAGCCATGAAACTCCAACTGGAAGCCCTGGACCATCTGCAGCACCCAAGCGTCACTGGTCAGGGATGCCCATGCGGGAAGAAACCCGCAAACCCCCAACCCGCAAACTCACTGAAGGCAGTACACTCACCTCTACCAACACTTTGTTGCTGTCTCCTCTGGCCTCCTCCGCAGCCTCGAAACTGCTGGCCCTGGGTGGGGTAGAAGTTGTTAAAATGGGCATTGTCTTGAGCCTTGACCCCGATCAGAGGGGTTGCCACGGCCGAACGAGCGGCCCCTGCCACGTCCGGCCCCCTCAAAAACCCGAGGGGCAAACACTTTCTTGATATTGGACTGCGCCCTGTCCAAAGAGGTGAAGGTTGCGATGAACTTTCCGAGCTCCTTAATGAAAGGGTCCCCGAACAGCCCCCCTTGAGCCACAGGTCCGGCCTCTGAAGAAGCGAGGTCACCCAACTTAGGGTCGATCTTGATTAGCAGGGACCTCCTCCTCTCCGTTGAGAGGGCACATTTCGCATTCCCCAGGAAGACGATGGCCCGTTGGGCCCAGTTGGACAGGACCTCCGGGGAAATCTGATCGCCTGTGACCTTGGCCTCCTCTGCCATGTCCAGTATTTTGGTCAGAGGGCCCACCGCGTCCGGCAACTTGTCCTGGCAAGTGCGCCAGGACCTGTAGATCCCCTTGCGGGGATCCTGCACGAACTTTGCTAGGAACGTCGTAGGAACGTCGCCATTTTCGGATCGATGTCCGGCATCATAGCCATCTTGCCCTCCAGGGTAGGCCTCGGGCATTCCGCCCGCAGGCGGTTGCGCGCGTCCTACTCCACAGGCTTGCGTAAGCAACTGGCCACGTATTTGGCCACCTTGTCACCCGGGACCCAGTCCGAGGACCGAGGATGGACGATGTCGTCTGGGTCCAACATATCTGAAGGACCCTCCGAGGAAGCAGACTGTGACGGTAGCCAGGACCTCGCTGAACAAGCCTCCTCATTCGTATCCGGCGAATCCTCATCGTCCCTAGGAACTGGGGACATAGTGCGCGGGGTCGGGGGCGGGGGAACCTCCACAGGCCTGGGGTCGGGTTGGGACTCTTCCAGTGCTTTGAAAGCATTCTTGTTACAAGCGAAAGCTTCTGCGTCGACCCCCTCTGTGCAGGGCTTCTTGGGGGGGGGGGAGTGGGAGAGGACACGGGATCTGGGACTGGGCCCGGAGCGGGAATCAGAGCCGCCAACTTAGAATAGGCTTCTTCCAGGCACGCCGTGAGACGTTGCTCCAAGGGCACCATGGCCTGGTCCACCGCCCGATAAATGGAGTCATCTATGGCCTGATAGAAATCATCGTCCCACGGTGCGTAGCTGAGGTCATCGCCCTCCGTATACTGTTCTTGATCCCCTTCCATAATTGAAACTAGTTCTGGCAAAGGCGGATCAGCAGTAGAGCCAATAAAGTCGGGCCCTAACGGGCACCCAATGTAAGCTGGGAGGGAGTCCAGACAATGAGGGTGGCACTAAGACACACAATTCACGGGACAGAGCCCAGGGAACGCTACGGCCCTCTAGATCACAGGGCGCCCACCCGGCTAAGCGTTCCTCGCAACAGAACGCCGGCGCCAATTACGACCCCGCAGGTTGTTCGCCTCACAGAACTATACAACCCTTCTCGGGCGTTCAAACTGGGGAAAACCTAAATTACAACCCCGCAGAGTGTCAAGCCGGGGGGCAGGGGCACTGAAGCTCACACCAAACGCTCACCAAACGTCATACGGGCACACAGGGCACGACGGGACTCGCCCCCTAGCGGTGGAAAGCGCACACCGCACAACGCACTAGGGCCAGATCGCGTGAGGAGCGCTAAAAGCGTCCCGCGACCGTCAAGGGACTCTGAGAATGGAAAAAAGGTCAGCGCTTGCGTAGAACCCAAAACGCTACCCACACAGTCCCGGAAATTAGAGAGAAGCAAAAACACTACTTAACTTGCTGCTGGGCAGCGAAGAAAGAGGAGGAGGGAGCAGCTGCGGGGCATGATGGGAGCTGCCGGAGTGCGGAGAGCGACAAAGGACTGCCATTATGTCTCTTCTTCTTTCCCTGATGTTCATGGGAAATGTAGTTGTTTGTGGTTTTTTCTTGCTGCTGTGTTGGCAATAAAGCGGAGGAAGTAAGGCATAATCCGAAGCCTCCGGTCCTGCCATAGAATTGGAGTAATAAAGGTTACTAGTAAGTAATCTAGCCATTGCCTCCTCATATCTTTGTATGTTCCATTCCTTACTTGATGGGGATCTTCCAAAACAGAATGCTTTTGTTTCGATTGATCAACCTGATCATAATAAATACCAGAATCCAAACCAATGCTGCGTCATGTTTGTACTACACTACAGACTTAAATGAAGGACAGTGCAGTAAAAAAGCACCCTATTAGTGTCACTAGTGACAATGATACTCCCAAAGCTACAAGTCACTTTAAAAGCAAAGGAGAAAATCGATATGAAGGCAGCATAAATATTTCTATGATGTTGCTAATTTGGCAGTGAATTTGACAACCAGAGAGAGATATTCTGACTAAAGAGGTGACAGGAACCACTCAGCGGCCTAGAATGTAAAAGAGATCTGGGACCACTTAAAGACACCCATGATTTTAACAAATAATTCCTCTAAAGTGATCTAAAAACCATAGTGGTCACTTTAGGTTAAACTGAACTATTGTATATTAAATGTCTGTGATACATAAGGCCAAAGCACCAGCCACTGAGCTAATTTCCAATAAAAATGCTCAAACCGCCTTCCAAAGGTGCAGAAAAACAATCAAAAAGAGGCCACTGAAAATAGAAACACAGATACATTTTTATTTGCCCATGTCTTCTGATCCCTTATTCTAACCAGCGTGTTACCACAGAACTACTAACATAGAACACACTCTGTACAGAAATGGATCATCAATTCTGTCCCCCAGAAGAAAGGCCATAAAATACACAACTCATCATTCATGGGAAGTATTTCATGGTGTAGCACAAGGTTGAATTCCAGATACTTCATTTATTTGAGATCTTCTAGCCTGTTGCTTGATTATTTTAACCTCAGACCAGGGGCTTATTTGCTCTAACAGGGCTAAAGACCTTGAAATCAGATGACAGAAATATGGGTTGGAGTGTACTTCTGTGATCTCACTTACCATAAAGCCTGCATCTTTTATGAGAAGGTCTTTCCCTTTTCCTGGGTGAAGAAGGTAAAGCAAACCACAGGTAAGAGAATAGCATCCAAACACAGGACTCTTTAAGAGGAAACTTGGAGAACTGATGCTGTAACTCGTAAAAATAATCCCAGGTACTCAGGAAAACAGACACCCCCCAGGAGGAGGAAGGAACCATCTTGATACCCAAATGGCCTGGATTTCATTATTCTACATAAACAGAAGTTCGAAAAGGGAATAGGTTACCCTTATGGTCCTTAAAACCTCTTTAATAAATACCAAATTTGAGTGCAATAGTTCATCAAACTGGGGAAATACATCAGTTTAATCTTCCACATATTTTTTTGCACAAAACCAATGTCCAACCTTTGACAGCTTGATTTCCCAAATCAAAGGAATCTAGGTTGGGTTTCTCAGTAAAGCTTTAACTGTGTCATATTTCCAAGCCACTGGGACTAATTCCGAGGTTAAAAAACGATTTGCCATTTCAAGAAAGCTAGGATGTAACTGATCAGAGCTACTTTGGCTAAGATAGGTAGGGAGCCAGATCTATTGGAGAGCCAGATTTCATTTTGCTCAAAATGTCAGCCAAACTTTTTAATCCCAGGGAGGGAATGTCCGTCAGCATGAACTGGGTAGTAACCGGTATGTCTTCCTTCTGATTGACATTGTCAGTTTAAAAAGACTGTGAGAAGCTACAGTAAATAGTCTGGATTTTGTTATGGGAGAACCTTGCAAGATCATTACATTGTGAAGGTGAGGTCCTAGTGCCGGGCTAGGTGAGGGGGCTCTAAGAGAGTATTCAAGATGCAAGGCATTTCTTGAGGGGAGTAAGCAGAACAATTAACTTTATAGTCAAAATATGCTGCTTGTGCTTTTTTAATTTACATATGATAGACTCTAATACTGCTTTTTAACATTGACTGGAGTTTATCCACCGGGAGATTTCTCCATTAGCTAAGGTTGGGTCTGGGCCTAGAATAGGTCGGAAATCATTAAGGGCCTGTATCCAGGATTCAATGGGCGGTTTTGAGCAGGAGCAGTCTTTCCAAATCACAGGTTTAGGATTTGGAAGCGGAAAGGGTGGATGTCAGATTAAACAGAATCAGAAAGTGACCCGACCAGATAACTGGTAATGGGTCTTTTTAGGAGGCTGGCTTGATATATGGTGCTCACTCATGTAAGTGTAGCACCCTGCACAATCAATCAATCAATCAATCAAGCTTTTATCCGTATACATTGTACAACCATAAAAGCATTCTATATAAAAACAATTAAAATTAAAGTCATTCCATTGCATGTTCATACTTCATCCATAGTTTTTTGTACTTATAACTACTCCATAATCAATGGCAGTCAATGCATATAAACAATAACAACATACACTTATTATAAACAATGCAGTACATAATAAAACTCTGATTATAAGGTATAAAAATACATTGCTTCCCTTCAAAATCTGTGTTGGTATGGGTTTAGGCTCTCAATCATAAAACATAATGCATAGCATATATAATACTTCATCAGGAAACATAATCACAGTACTTAAGTAAGCAGGGCCCTAAAGTGGTAAAGTGCAATATAATAATGGATTTGAATCGGGAGCATATAAAACCTTAAAAAGTATTAAAAAGCTTACTTGCTTTCATATGTTAAGGCTTCCAAACGGGACTTATCCTTTCTTCTCCAGATTGCCATTTGTATAAAAACAAAAACTGTGTTGCAGATTTTATTGTTATCCAAGCTTCAAATGTAATTAAAAGCATGTTTATAAGAATAAAATTTAATAACTAAGAATAGACATCTTAAAACAGATTTCCTAATATCCAGATGAAAACTAAAAAAAGAATAAAGCGCAATGTATACTGCAAGGACTTTCCATCACAGGGGCAATGTGGAAGAATATATCTCCAATTTCCCATTCTGGGGTAGGCAATCTGATAATGTAGGGTACCAATCCTTAACCTTGGTAAATAGAATCTAGGCTGTAAATTTCTTACCGAGATAAGGTACGGTTGGACACCCATCAAGAGCGGACCTTCACAATAAGATCTGACACTCGGTTTTACACCTAATCCCATATCTTTTGCAAGTTCCCTAGAATTTACTAGCCTCATCTTTAAATCCCCTTTACTATAATCCTGGATGGACTTCAGGTCATAAAGATCAGAGTCCACCTTACACTCTTTTAGGAGATTAGAAATATATTGTAACCAAGGGATTTTTTTCTGTAATCGCGGGCTAGACAATCCATTATTATATCCTTGGTGAACTTGGTCTCTTCTTCAGTCCAAATCCTGTGCCAAAATGTAAGAGCTGCCATTGTAATAAAATCGCTAATATAAGGTACACACAGCTCTTTGTGGACTATATATGAGGCAGTTGAGTTTGGAACAGCCAAGACCCTTATTAAACATTTATTTTCCTGAATTTTCAGCAAGGCTCGGTTTGCCCTCCCCTATAGTGCTGCTCCATAACATGTGCCTGTAATACACTTACTCCTATATAGTGTAAGAATTTCCCGTACTGGGTTGTTACCTATTTTTGTAGAAAATCTAAAGATGTCCTCCATCAATCACAGGAATTTCAACTTACATAGATCAATGTGAGCACCCCAGGTGCCATTCCTGTTAAAAAGAATACCCAAATAAGTAAAATATGTTATGCCTTGAATTTGGGCACCTCCCACGTGGTGTTGCCTACTTTTTAGTCTATGCTTCCCACATGTCATGACAAAGGTTTTACTAAGGTTCTGCTGTAAATCTTATGTGTTTATGAATTACGTAACATTTTCTATTAAACACTGTATACCATTTGCAGTCCTTGACAATACGACTGCATCATCTGCATATAGGAGTACTGGGGTTACACGTGTACCAACTCTAGGGGCATCAGCACTTACGTTTTGTAAAAATAAATCAACGTGATTAATATAAAGGGAAAATAAAAGCGGCGCTAAAACACATCCTTTTCGGATCCCCTGGTTGACTCTAAAATCAGAAGTAAATTCATCTTTTGGACCAAAACGAGCTCTTGAAGTTAGAAGGGTGTATATTTGTGATAGATAGATTATAATATTGTGAGGTGCGCCCATCCCTTTCAATGTTCGCCATAGTTTAACATAGTTAACTAAATAGAAAGCACATTTTGAGGTCAACGAAGCAGACTTGCAATTGTCCTTCTTTTGCATGGGTATACTTCCCTATCAACACCTCAAGGTTTACACACTGCTCTACCGCCCCTATGCCCCTTCTTCTAAATCCATACTGGGCATCAGTTACAATTTTGTTCTCGTTTGCCCAGCTTTCCACTCTTTCTAACATGATTCTGCCCATCAATTTAGATGTTGAATCGAGCAGGGATATGGGCCTATAGCACTTTGCATTCCCTCTATCACCATTTTTAAAAATGGGTACAATTATGCTTTCCACCCAAGTTATAGGTAACATTCCTCCTAAAGTAGCATTACGAACACTTAATAAAATCGGTAACCAAAAAACGATATCCGATTTAAAAACGTCGATAGGTACCCCATCTCGTCCTGCAACTTTGTTTAAGGCAGTTTTAATTTCATCTACGGTAATAGGTACTGTCTCCAGTAAAAAAAAAAAAATACTGTTTTCATCTCTCAAAGAAACCTGGTGTTTGGGGTTAGAAATACGCTCAAAGTGCTTCAACCATTCATCTGGAGTTACTTGGGTTTCTACCTTGGCCGCTGACAAGTCCTTAGGAAAAGGGTGGTGTTTTGTTTTCCAAAATAGAGTAGAGTTGCGTGTTTCAGCTGCTTGGATCAATTTTTCCCATGCCCTCTCCCAGATTTCTATTTTTCGAGTATTTAGGGTGTATTTATAATGTTTCCAAAACATACAAATCCTTTCACTGTCCCTAGGTCTTGCTTTTAATGTTACCTTTATTTCCATGTTTATCTTCGGACAATGCTGATCAAACCATCTGGGATTATGATCACTATTTTTCTTGTCACCAGAATTGTCCGCTATGATTTGATAAAAGGCACTTACAATATCTATGTTTAAGGAAGATCTGTCCAGGCAGATGTTTATGTTTTTTTAAATTTTTTCCAATTAGGTTTTCCATAAATATTGTAGGGTTAACACCTGGTCATTTAAAAGAAACTCCATTTACTCCTTGTGTTTAATATCTGCAGCAGCTACCTGTCCCTTTTTTTGATGGGACACGCCTAGCTTCAATATCAGGAATAGCGCATGATGATCACTAAACTGGCTTACCTGAATAAAAACAATTTCTACTAGCCCCTTACAATTCCGTGATAAAATGACCTGGTCAACGTTCGAGGAGGACCCCGCTCCGTCATACGTCTGAACTGTGGTTTCTTCCTCACATTCACCTGACTCCATAATTTCTAAATTCTGTTTCTATATAATTCAGGATTAATTGCTTCTCAGTATGTATTGTGTGGAAAATGGGGGCTTGGCTCACCATGTTGATCACTATGACCACATTGCTCTGCTGTTGATATTTTACACTTTTCGCAGTTAAAATCACCAGTCCAAATAAGGAAATAATCTCCCTCACCCCCTTTAAAAAATCATCTAACTCTTCTTCCAATGTCATGATAACCCTATATCTGTGATATCAGAAACATTATTATAAAATGCATTACTATTATGCACTGTTTCCCTTCAGTACAAAAACATTGAATCTGAAAAAACTGTGATTTGGTGTAGACATTCCATAAAGTTAGTGATGAAGTTACTGAAA